>NC_092633.1:59343374-60543374 GCF_039555335.1 Amphiura filiformis
AATTGATTGTGATGGTACGTAATGTTAATTTTGGCCCCAACAACTTATTCACATTCGACCCGACGCCCGTTTTTGTCACCGCTCTGAGCGTGATAACTATTAACGTTAAGAGTAGCGTATTGTTCATGGTCTTTGAGATCTATGAGGCAAGTTCCTGTCGTATTAACCAAGTACATTCGTTTTCAATCACACATCTCCTACCCATCAAATAATGAGACCTTTCCGGATAACTTCCGGATAGTCACCGGGTAGACACCGGCAAATTTCACATGCAAATTAGATAGGTAGCGGGTGACTACCCGATAAATGTTTGGGAAACCATAGTGGATACCTTTCAGGTAATAGGTGCCGGATGACTACCCGATTACTTTTTTGGGAAACTAGCGGGTAACTACCCGGTGACTTGTTTGGGGAACTAGCGGATAACTACCCGATAACTTTTCGGGGACCTAGCGGATAACTTTTGGTGACAATATACCTGGTGACCTCTTTGGAGACTTCCTATTGACCTTTTGGGGGTAATGCAGAAACACAAATTCATGAGAATGCGCAAATTTATTAGACAGTTAGTAAGCTTATTATTTGAATTGTAGTTTTTGGAGAAATACAACTCTGTAGGCATGGCAGTTGTGCTTATAAGTGCTATCTTGCAATAAGAAACTTGAAAGTATACAATGGGGTAATGCAGAAACACAAATTCATGAGAATGCGCAAATTTATTAGACAGTTAGTAAGCTTATTATTTGAATTGTAGTTTTTGGAGAAATACAACTCTGTAGGCATGGCAGTTGTGCTTATAAGTGCTATCTTGCAATAAGAAACTTGAAAGTATAGAATGTAATTGTAGTTATTGTACAAAAATATTCTTCTTTTGTAATTTGGTTCACACCTTTATAAGGTGCATACCTTAATTAATGTACAACCAAATTGTTATGATATAGCATATGTATTACAGTACCTAAATGTGATGACACAACTATAATTTTTATATCAAATATTTTAATTTATTTACAACAAATAGCTTAACATAAAGCTTATATCAGTTAATTAACACATTAGCTGATGGTATTAATTTAATTGACATTAATTTACTGTCAAAATCATGTATGATTTACTAGAAAAGATATAAACTAAAACATTCAAATGTGTCATATATATGGTACATGTATAAAGACTGCATCAATATACAAATCATTTCATACAAATTTTCCTACCTGCATTATCATATGAAATCAAGCATTCAATGCTTTATAATTCCTACAGCATGTTCCAGATTAATTAGTAAACATCTTGTAATGTCCTACATGTAAATCCATACATTTGGACCACAAATAACTTGAATATTCTGCACAAATATATTCCAACTGCCAACAGCTAGCTGCTCCATTTTGAATTCATTCAGTGACCTTTGACCATATACCGGCCCACAATGCATTCTTAAGATGCTTTATGCTATTTTCAAGGTCAAATTAAAAGCGGATAACCACCGGGTAACTCATGCAAAGAATCTATGTTTCTGGGTAACTCATTTGAAATATTTGAGTTTTTGGGAGACTTTCGGATGTCTACCCGAAAACTTTTGGATAACTGAATTAGGTATCCGCAAGGTATCCGCTAGCGGGCACTTTCGGATAACTCTGGAAAAGGTACCCGAAAGATTTCTGATGACCACCGAATGGTCATCGGGTGGTCACCGGGAAACTTTTCTTTTTGCTATGGGTATACAAAGTAATAAAGCAGGAAAACATCTCACCAGATTTTTGGTCATTTGAAATCCCTCGACGATGTCAAAGTGTCATGAACTCAATTTAACAATATGTATTGAACAATTACATTTGGATTTTTCAGACAAGGATACTAATGAAGACGAAACAGAGGAGTCTGGAAGTACAGAAACAGAAGAAAGCGGAGAAGACAAAGGTGGTTAAACTTATTCATTATTGAACACTGTTTGATTAAGTTAACAATATCGGAATCTTAATGAAAAATAGCGTATGATTAAAAATTGATTCTGCATATGCACATATTAATCAGGCTGATGACTACTTATCTGGCAGTCTTCATGTTGATTGCAAAGTTTTTTTGCACTCAATGGTTTTGAAATAATGTTGGATTATTTTTTATAGCGTCTGAAATGAAATGTGTCAAGGGTGGTTGCGGATTAGGAGAGGTGGATTAAGGGAGGGAGTCGTATCGTAAATTTAACCCCCATTACAAATTTTAATCTAGTTAAAAAATGTCTAAATGAACTCTCAGACCTGTAAACCAAGTAAATAAATACCTAAGGTCAATTAAAAGGCCAATACTTGCTTAGAATATTGTAGATGTGGAAATAAGAGGGCAAACTCCCCCTATTTTATGTTGTTTTTTTGTGGGTTTTTTTTTGTTCTCATTTTTGTACCGAATTTCATTAAAATAAGGCTTAGGAAGATGAACCATTTTAAAAGAGACCTGTAGGTAAAATATTTCAAACACTCAAATTATTTACTATTACTATTGGTTACAATGGCTCATTTTTTGTCTGATGGAAGAAAGAAAGAAGCAGAAGAAGAACGTTGCAAAAACAGGTCTTAGCAAATGTTACGCATTGGCTAAGGAAGGCTGCAAAACATACTTTAGCAAAATGCTGCGCATCGGCTAAGGCATTAGACAGTGTTCATAAAACACCCGGGGGTGTCACTCCCATTGTGGCCTGTACACCATCCGTGATAATCAACTTTTGAAAAGCACCGTAAACAATGATTTAACCCTTGGCCAGTACGATACCCTAAACAGGTAACACGCGCCTAAACAGGGATTTTACTCCTTGCATCAAATTTCATACCTTAAATTTCATTTCCGCGTATTAGCAATTGCAATTTTGGTCCCCCTTTTTTTCCAATTTTTCATGTTTTGACACCCTAAACACGATACGCGCGTATCGTGCCCACGCACGAAAAACTACCCTTTTCCGCGTTTTTAATTTCGCGGATGGTGTACATGCCACAATGGGAGTGAACCCCCGGAATAAAACACAACCTAGCCGTTGAGTGGAGATGACCTCTAAACATGCTTAGGAAAAGCACACAAATCCCGCCGACGTATCGACCGACCTGAGTTGTTGACTTGAGCTGTTGGGTCGACACACACAAATTAAGAAGCAGTCTGAACGCAGGACAACCAAAGCTAGGAAAATCACTATTTAATTCCAGCACATAATATTGCAAACGCGTTTTACTCTGTCGATTATGACTGATGTAATAATTTACTCATGCGTGACGTTTGACCCAAATGGCCCGGCCAAATAGTTTATGTCAAATGTAAAGACTGGAGTTGCTAAACTTTCGCCCAAGTTTAATTTGATATAAATTTGGACGGATTGAGCATGATACCTGAATTTATCGGTCGAGCTAGAGTATTTGAAAACTACCCATATCAAAAATGAGACCTTTGCGGATAACTTCCCGATAGTCACCGGGTAGACACCGGCAAATTTCACATGCAAGTTAGATAGGTAGCGGGTGACTACCCGATGACTTTTTGGGAAACAAGCGGGTAACTACCCGATGACCTTTTTGGGGAACTAGCGGATAACTACCCGATAACTTTTCGGGGACTTAGCGGATAACTTTTGGTGACGACATACCTGGTGACCTCTTTGGAGACTTCCTGTTGCCCTTTTGAGGAATGCAGAAATACAAATTCATGAGTATGCACAAATTTATTAGGCAATTTAGCTTATTATTTGAAATGTAGTTTTTTGGAGAAATACAACTCTACAGTCATGGCAGTTGAGCTAGTGCTATCTTGCTATAATAAACTTGAAAGTGTACAATGCTATTGTAGTTATTGTACAAAAATATTCTTCTGGTTTAATTTGGTTCACACCTTTATAAGGGGCATACCTTTTAATTATTGTACAACCAAATTGTTATGATATCAGCATAATACATGTATTACAGTACCTAATTGTGAGCACGTCACTGACACAGCCTATAATTTTCATATCAAATATTATAATTTATTTACAACAGATAGCTTAGCATAAAGCTTATATCAGTTAATTGACACATTAGTCAATGATTAGTAATAATTGACATTAATTTACTGTCAAGATATACTAAAACATTCAAATGGTACATGTATGAAGACTGCATCAATATACAAATCATTTCATACATATTTTCCTACCTGTATTGTCATATGAAATCAAGCATTCAATGCTTTATAACTCCTACAGCATTTTCCAGATTAATAAGTAAACATCTTGTAATGTCCTACATGTAAATCCATACATTTTGGACCACAAATAACTTGAATATTCTGCACAAATATATTCAAACTGCCAACAGCTAGCTGCTCCATTTTGAATTCATTCAGTGACCTATGACCATATTCCCACCCACAATGCATTCTTAAGATGCTTTATGCTATTTTCAAGGTCAAATTAAAAGCGGATAACCACCGGGTAACTCCTGCAAAGAATATAAGTTTCTGGGAACCTTCTGGGTAACTCATTTGAAATATTGGAGTTTTTTGGGAGACTTCCGGATGTCTACCCGAAAACTTTGGATAACTTAATTAGGTATCCGCAAGGTTTCTGATGACCACCGAATGGTCATCGGTTGGTCACCGGGAAACTTTTCTTTTTGCTATGGGATATACTAAGACCGATAAATTCGGGTATCATGCGAAAATATCAATTTCATATCATTATCATGTCTTCAGAATTTTTACAAAATACAACAATTTTACCCACTTTTGAACAGCCTAATTCCATATTTCAAAGGATTACATAAAATTCCAAAACAAACAGTTTTTCAAAGTTCTCAACATTTAATGAACAGTTTACAGTCAAAGTTCAAATTCCATATCAAATAATTTTTTTAAACTCAAAACAGTGCATGTCGAACAATTTTAACCCGGTTGTTTTAACAGTTTTCAACCGGATTGAATAGTCACAGTTGAGTCGATTTTAGAGGTTATTAAAATCGATTGTGACCGAACAAGGGTAACTAAAATGCATCACTGGTTGCTGTTGAAAGCGCTGTTTTGTAAATTTGTGGGTCATCATAGTACTGGCAGTGGTAGCAGCTAAATTTATTGCGTGAATTGTGTCGCAGAAAGCTGTGCAACTTCAAACTGCGCTGGATTAAAAGCAATATGATATATCAGCGTCAGGAGTGTTAAAGTCGCACGATAAAAGCCTCTCAAGTTGCGAATCGCTTAATAAGGGGCTGTGCAATAATTATGGGTACCCGGGGTGGTGAATTTTTCAAAATGGTCTGCCAAAACGCTTGCCCCCCCCCCCTCTGGACGTGACAAAAAATCTTTTCCCCCGCTTTTGATGTGCCAAAAAACCTTTGCCTCCCCCCTGCCACCCCCCACCCCCACTTCGACCTGCCAAAAATTGCTTCACCCTCCCTTTCGACCTACCAAAAAATGCTTGACCCCCCTTTTTGGCCTGCCAAAAATCTTTGCCCCACCCCTAACTGACCTTCTGGTACATGTAGGTCATTCGCACTGTCGTCATCCCCTGCCATTGTTTCTGCAGTACGACTTTGTGCATGAGTAGGTGCAGTCAATGGAGCAATGCCTCGTGACACAATTACTGCATGTAAGGTCAAAGGTCATGCAATTGGTGAAATGCTGCGCAATGTGTCTAAATATTGTCTCGAGTATTTTATAATAAATCAAAATTTTGCACAGTTTGACAAAATTGCTTTAAAAAAATTGAAAATTCAACGATACTAAGTAATTGGTTACGCATTGAACATGGTTTGGATCCACCAAATAAGTTTTCTATCATGACCTTTACCGAAATATGCTCAGTGAAATATGCAAAAAGGTCAATTCAAAAAAAAAAAAAAAAAAACATTTACCGTCTAGAAACGGTTTTAAAATATTCATTACTAGGCGGTTACCCGCATTTGGCGGTTCTCGGCTGTCGCGATTACCTGGCTGATGGTGACTGTACCCACCAAGTTTTATGCCCATAGGACAGTTTTTACTAATTTGACCTCAAAATGACCTTCCAAAATATGGCTCTAAATGTTGACTGTACCCACCACGTTTCATGCCCATACGACAGTTTTTAGTAATTTGACCTTGGATGACCCCAAAATGACCGTCAAAAAATTTAACTCTAAAAGTTGACTGTACCCACCAAGTTTCATGCCCATACGACATTTTTTACTATTTTGACCTCAGATGACCCTGGGTGACCCCGGATGACCCCAAAATGACCTTCCAAAATTTGACTCTAAAAGTTGACTGTACCAACCAAGTTTCATGCTCATACGACAGTTTTTACTAATTTGACCTCAGATGACCCCTGGATGACCTCGGGTGATCTTGGCCCACTTACCGAAACAAACTTGTCCTGTCTGAGGTCCAGATGCACCCACCCACCAAGTTTGAGGAACGTGCGACCCCTAGTCTCCGAGAAAATAGGCGGAAAACAGTTTTTACTAATTTGACCTCAGATGACCCCTGGGTGACCACTAACCAATACAAACTTGTTCCGTCTTAGGTCAAGATGCACCTACCCACCAAGTTGCACAAACTTGTTCCGCCTTAGGTCAAGATGCACCTACCCACCAAGCATGCCCATATGACAGTTTTTTCTAATTTGACCTAGGTTTTTTCCATACATTGTTATACATTATCGTTTAAAAATGTTAAAAACAAAACAAAGTTCTTCTCTTTTACTGTTTTGAGATCAGCAATTGCCTTAAATATGAAAGTTGAATTGATGATAACTTTTCAACCAATTGTGCGTTTTGAATGGGGTCAAAGGCATATGAACGCGTTTTGATGAGAATTATACATTCCAACATATTTATATCAGTGATAGAAACATGTTGCAGTGTTAATATTTGTGATTTAATGTTATAGTAAACAGTTAAAGTTATTAAGGTATTGAACATTTAAACATGTTTAAAGGCCCAAATTGGAAAACCTCATTTCCCAGGGAAAGATCAGAGAGCGGCAGCAGGCCAGACCGTAGCCAGACGGTAACATGAGTAGGTTTATTTCACCTTGATGGCATGGATAGTCTTATCCGCTAACTTTCCCTGGACCATCCAACGTACTTTGAATTAGTAAAACTTACTGCTATCTATTGGTCGGTGTATACTATCTTTCCATATTCTATGGAAAATATTATTAAGTATGTTTTTAATCTATTAATATTTTAGGTCCATGTCCTCCTGGAGTGCCACAAGTACGTTGTTTCGCCAGACCATGCGATGTAAACAGTTGTGATAAAAAGCCAAAGGCTAAGTGCAGAGACGACTACTGCGGCGGTTGTTTTGCGATCTTTGAGGATAAAAAAGGGAGACCTATACGTGAATGCAACAGTAAGAAATAGTGAATTCAAGCCAATAGTTTACGTGAGAACTATTCGCTTCTTTTATTATAAAACAAGGGCTACGTTGTCTTGTATATGCTTTACACTTCTACTTGCAACAATGCAATACACACAAGACTTTAAATTACGTTATTTGTTTCATTGTTTAATCATGTTAATCCAGCCAAAAGACATTGAAATTCACCTTTCTCTAGTGTGTGTCCTAAGAAACAAAAATTTGGTTATTCCGCTAATATGGAAAACATGGCCCTAATCTCTAACACAGGGAGTGTAAATCTCAAATGGGGTTACCTAAATGAGTGACTCCTTTTAAAATCTACACCCCCTGTGTGGGAGAGCAGGATCGTCGCCATGGGATGGGGATCTTAGCGTACCCTGGCGATCCCTAAAACGAGGGAGAGAGAAAGTGTGGGGGAGAGAGCGAGAATGGGGAGGGAGGAGAGCGATTATTAAAAATCAATGCACCCAATTGGGCTCATTTGGGCACTATGTGGGTGCTTTGTATAAAAAAAAAAAAAAAGGTATACTGATTGGTTGCAAAAGCACCCGAAAGGCTGCGTGGCACATCCCCGCAAATATTGTTTGCTCTTTTTTCTTTCACATCCCTGCTTTTTTAAACACACCCCAAAAAGTAAGTACCCTCCTTAATTATGAAGCAATTGTACTCAAAATCTATTAGTCTAATTTTAAAACTGAAAAAGCAAAAAGAAATCCATTTTAATAATGCAAATTTGTATACTTCATTTGTCTGGATAGCTCAAAATTGGTAGCAATTTGAATGAAAAAAGAGATGCAGGATCAAAGGTTCCACAAAAAGATACTCAAGCCGGTGTACCATTACATTATGTGACTAGTCAAGGATGACCCACGGTGACGTGTGACGAACAGGCACTCAAGCAACAAAAACAACATTTTAAATGCGGTTAGGTGCAACTTTTAAATCTGCATCATGTTCATTCAAAGGGTCACCGACGGCAGCACATTTTGGGCTATTTTATTATAACAATCTTAAAATTGGATGCATAGAGTTATTGTCTCGTAATGAATAAATAAAATAATAAACAAACGCTTTATTGTCGCAGTATCTCATGTGGTTTCTGTTATTATTTCATTCCAACACAGAAAAGGACAATGAAGAGCCAGGAACTCTTGAACCAGTAAAAGGTAAGCTATGTAGCATTACAAAGTTTTGTCCTTCAGGTTTTCCCTATCCCTCGGCAGATATTTTCCAAGGAGATGATTTGCAATCCTATAATAGATCGGGGTGGGGGTGGGTGGGGTGTGTGTCAATACTATCACCCCCCCCCCCTATGTTGACGCCTGTATGTGGATTTCTGACCAAATTAGCCTCATATTTGGCCATTTTAGCCCTCAAAGCAGGGTTAACTTTAACTCACAAATCACGCGTATTTACGCGTTCACGCACTGTCCGTAACCCTTCAAATTCAAAGTGAAAAGTCCAACGCGTACAAAATCTTGAAAACGTATGCATTCATATATTCAATGATTTGAAATTGAAAAACCTGATCTTTATATTTGGTAGTGATAAACGACGAATATTATACCTTTCTTATTCAGAGAGTGAACATAGGTTACGGCTATAAGTAGTAGGGGCATTAGTCAATAGTAACAAAAGTATTTACTAGAGAAAAATTTTGGTCCACCCACCCACCTCAACACCTCCACACTCCCACACGCAAACACTCTTTAGATTCTTGAGCGCTCTGGCGAAACAAAATTAGGATCAACAATTCAGTGAAATTGAGACACACGTTGTTAAAATTTAAGTTTTATACCCCTTCAGATGAAAAAATTCACAATGGAAAGGGTACACAAATGGAATATAGGGGGCCTACCCCTTCAGATAATTGCTAAAAGAAAGCCCTGCCTCAAAGTGCAAACGTTTGAACTCTTCGCGAGAACTTATTCCATCATTTCATCAGTTTAACTTCTATATGGCAAAATTATTCCAACCCCATCCCCCATGTTATTAAGAAATCTACGCCACTGTTTTCAATGCGCTGTTTGAAGGCAGCAATCGATGGTGCATTTTTCAGAGTTCATGTTAAGTTATCCAAAGTAATGCGCATTTGGGTTCTAATGGCGTTATACACAAGGATCGTGTTGATTTATTCAATATGGATATCACCTACATGACAATAGTAGGGTTGCAATTATATACATCACTGTTAAGAGTGAAGAAACTGTGATCAAGTGATAAGGAGGCCGTGATATAATTGATACATGAAAAGCACAAGTTGGAGCATAAATTATACATATGTATTTGTAATGTTTTAAGTGATGAAAAGTGTGGGCCACAACGTGTTAACCACTCCAGCAACAACATCCTTGGCTTTGAACAAAGTGCTTTTTAAAAATTCTGCCACCCCCTGGAACTTTGCTTAGCCAGGACTTTTCAGAGGGGGGAGGGGGGCGGCAAGAAAAATTTCCGGGGAGAGGAGGGCAAGACTTCTTACGGGGGGGGCAGTTGTACCCTCTTGTATCATTTTTTGATCCCTGATGTGTTTTGTGTACTCATATTTGGCCATTTTAGCCCTCAAAGCAGGGTTTACTTTAACGCACAAATCACGCGTTCACGCATTTTCCGTAACCCTTCAAATGCAAAGTGAAAAGTCCAACGCATACAACATCTTGAAAACGCGCGCGTCCAATATATGCAATGATTTGAAATGGAAAAACCTGATATTTATATTTGGTAGTGATAAACGACGAATATTATACCTTTCTTATTCAGAGAGTGAACATAGGTTACGGCTATAAGTAGTAGGGGCATTAGTCAATAGTAACAAAAAGTATTTACTAGCGAAAAATTTTGGTAAGCCCACCCACCTCAACACCTCCACACCCCAACACTCCCACATCTAAACACTCTTTAGATTCTTGAGCGCTCTGGCGAAACAAAATTAGGATCAACAATTCAGTGAAATTAAGACACACATTGTTAAAATTTAAGTTTTATACCCCTTCAGATGAAAAAATTCACAATTGAAAGGGTACAAAAATGGAATATACCCCTTCAGATAATTGCTAAAAGAAAGCCCTGCCTCAAAGTGCAACTTATTCCATCACTTCATCAGTTTAACTTCTATATGGCAAAGTTTTTCCAACCCCATCCCCATGTTATTAAGAAATATACGCCACTGTTTTCAATGCGCTGTTTGAAGGCAGCAATTGATGGTGCATTTTTCAGAGTTCATGTTAAGTTATCCAAAGTAGGCCTAATGCGCATTTGGGTTCTAATGGCGTTATACACAAGGATCGTGTTGATTTATTCAATATGGATATCACCTACATGACAATAGTAGGGTTGCAATTATATACATCACTGTTGAGAGTGAAGAAACTGTGATCAAGTGATAAGGAGGCCGTGATATAATTGATACATGAAAAGCACAAGTTGGAGCATAAATTATACATATGTATTTTGAATGTTTTAAGTGATGAAAAGTGTGGGCCACGTGTTAACCACTCCAGCAACAACATCCTTGGCTTTGAACAAAGTGCTTTTTTAAAATTCTGCTACCCCCTGGAACTTTGCTTAGCCAGGACTTTTCAGAGGGGGGAGGGGGGCGGCAAGAAACATTTCCGGGGAGAGGAGGGCAAGACTTCTCACGGGGTGTTTTGTGTACTCGTCCGTTGGATTCACCATTACCCACTTTTTTCACTAAAATGAACACAGAGGATGGATCTACGATTAGCTTAGGTCGTTTGGGCGTAAAGGATATGAAGGATAAACAATCTTATGGGGGATTCCCCCTCCGTGGGTAACAGGTATCAGGTGAAAGCTCATATTTTCCTCATCAACATATTGTAATTAGGCGTTCGAAATCAGTATACTTTCGAGGAAATCATCACCAAACTGTTGAATTAGTTTTAACTGTGGTATACCAAGTTTTAGACTACTTCAACAGTTTTTTGGTGATATCGTCGGAAATACACCAATTTGGAACTCCTAAATTTAATATGTTAATGACAAAAATAGGATATATCATTTGATATCAATTTATTACATGAATATCATTAATAAAAGTACTGTAGATTATATTATCATGATTATCACGCTGTATAAATATCAGTAATTCCATCAGGAATTAGTCCCATTTATCAATTTTAAAGAGTTCCATTTTCTAAATATATCATGTTACCTTCCTTTAATATGTGACCCGCTCTGAAAAAAAAACAGGAACAAGTCGCATTTTTGACATTTCATGATTTGAATAAAAATGTAAGTACTAGACTATAAGCTTTAAAATGATACCAGTATACATCAATAATATATAAATAGCATCAATACTTTTCAAGATATGGATAATTTTGTAAATAATACCTTGATATTGTTGCCAAATTGCTATTCTGAGTAATGGGCAATTAGTTTCCTGCCTGCAGGATTGAATAGGGATTATCATAGTTCAACTGTTATTTATTGATTAAATAACCATCCTTTTAACAAGTACTTTCAAGGATTTAATCATGAAATTAAGAATTCAAAAATTTCATTTTTTATGGGAATGTCATCTTTAAAGGCCTGTAACTCAAAAACTTGTCCGGTGACTTGTTGGAGCTGGTCACATATTTAGTTTTAACCAGAAACGAGTACTGTTAATTATTTGTTTATCATATCTATTATTTAACACTTTCAGATTGCCGTGAAGATGGCGTGAAGTACAAAAACCTGGAGATTGTTCCACATGAAGATAATCCATGTGAACACTGCCATTGTGCCTCAGGGGAAGTTATCTGCGCTATGAAGGCATGTGAAGCTCCTCCAAAGAACTTGGAGAACTGTAAACGGAAAAACATTAAAGGCCAATGCTGTCCTGAATACGATTGCAGTAAGATCTGATTTTTTAAGCTTTCTTGTACGAAACTGGATGATAAGTCATGAAAGTACAGATGCTAAGCTAATGCATTGTTCACTTTTTAGTAGAAGCATAAGAATTTCTACACATGAAGGTCTAATGTTGATTTTAAGAAGTAAAGCCATTTTGGATTTGACTCTTGGAGACCGTTAGAGATCACAAAAGGTCATGCAGGGGTTAAAAAACTGGAAATGCCCCGATCTTGTCGAATTGTCAAATTAATCGTCTGATCACAAGGATTTAAAAAATATATAACTACCTATCATTATGGAGTTATCCTTCAAAAACCTCATTTTAGGTAAAATATCTTTGGTTGTACAAGGGTACTTACTCCGATTTGATCAAAAATAGTGTCAAATTGCTCGTCTTGACATACTAATTAAGAAATCAAGAAATGGTATAGAACTTGCCTTCTAAACTGTTTACTTTACTTGTTATGTCCAATGGAAGTCATAGATCAACAGTGGCCGATGGACACCCAATGTTTGCCCTCTATCTCAGTAGGTGAACACATGCAGACAAAACTATTCTCGATTCCTGTTAACTACACGAACAATTTGCTACCATTTTTATCAAAATTGGAGCAAGTTGACATTTTTACCCCGGTACTACAAAAAAGGGACATTTTACCTACAAATGTGTTTTTTAACGATAACTCCTTAGCGATAGGTCGTAGGTAGCACAAATTACACATTGATTTAATCCTTGTGATTAGACGAGTAATTTGGTATGTCTCTCAACAAGATCGGAGAATTTTCAAGGGTCAAATCCAAAATCTTAAAATCAACATTAGACCTTGTATCTCATTTGTGGAAATTCTTATGCTTCTACTTAAAAGTACACAGTGGCTCCCTGTTTGGGTGCTTTGCAACTGTAAAATGAGGACTTATCCGTTATAAACATTTTAAAGATCTAAATTCCTGTTAAAGAAAATTTCATACCACGCAAAACCGGACGGATTTGGACATATAACGGAATAATGTTGAAGGGTCAAAGGTCAATACCTCAGAAGGAGAGCAGTTTTCACTTGTGCTTTTGAAGGTCTTATGAAGTTCAATATTATTATAAAATTTTAGAGCTAATCTGATTTTCGATTATGATCAAATCTACCTTTGACCTAAAATTCAATGCTCATATCCGCCTTGTTTTGACATACCACGTCAAATATGTGACTGGACACTACGAATGAGCCGTAAACTCGGCAAATTGTATTCTGAGATACAGTGCAAAATGTGCGTGCAGGTCGTATTCATAGTTGTCACAATTAGGCGCGACATGTTTCTCATTTGATAGCGTTTAAACCAATCAATAATCCTATTGCCGAAGATGATAATAATCTAATCATTAAATAGCTCTGGTCTTTGTTTGCTTTGGCTAAATCCTGTTCAAGTGGTGGGTTACAATTGCATTGTATTTTGTCTAGGTATGTATAACCAACAATAACAATGACTGAGAGGACATTCCTGAACCTCGTTGACTCTGGGATGATTTGAAATGACCGCCAATTATGACTTTATTGCCAGTAATGTGGAAAAAGAGACACACGTAGAACCGAAAAAAGTTACCATTTTGTTTAAGGAGCAGAGTTCAACAAACCATAACCCCGCTTCTGGATATCGTTTGAATTCAAATGATATACTATTTTAAAGCTTATAATATATATTTTCTAAACACAAAATTAAACAAAATTGACCGGGGCCGACTTTACGGCTGATTCGTAGTGTCCAGTCACATATGTTAGACCAGTATTTGGCAAAAACTGTTGACATAAACAATGTACTTAGTAGGCTTCTTTGTTGAAAATGATAAAATTGATAATCCAAAATATCTAGGTCAAAATAACATGAATACTTATAGAGAATGCAAGCGATTGATCATTTTAACACGTACCCTCGCATATCAATATTTTGATTTATCCGCTCAAAATGTACAGGCTGTGAAGATAACGGAAACAACTATAAAAATGGACAAAAAATCAAAAGGAAAGATGCATGTGAACAATGTCATTGTAGCAACGGTCGGGTTACCTGTGTAACGGAAGATTGCCGCCAAATTCAGCCTCAAGAAGGTTGTAAACTAGAACAAGAAAAAGACAAATGTTGCCGAGTTTTGAAATGCTCTGATGGTAAGAAACAAAATTCTGTTTATATACTTTTACGAAGTGACATTGTTCGTGTAAGCTTATTTTTCCTTTGTGTGTATATGTACATATCTGTATCTATGTGTGTGTTTGGGTGGCTGAGCGTTTGCCTCGCATTATACTTTCGATGAATCCAAATGAGCAAAACACCTTAGCAACGTGGGAGGACCTTGTGCACAATAATTAGACCTAACTGCCAGCAACAAAGTTATAATGCTCATTGCTCCTGGAGCACTGTGTGTCGTCGAAAACTCAATGAATCTAAAAGATCAACTTGATTTTTAGTTTTTGGGCGAAAAACGCTTTGCGATGGGTTTTGGCCTACTTATTTCCTCACAGCGTTGCAGAATAAAAATAAAATAATCAGGAAACTACAGAGGCGATAGTGTACATTTAAATTTGTCATTACTACTTCATGTTGATATTCAAACAGTGCTATAAAGTTGTGTTACCAAGGAATGTGTTTGTATTAAAAGAAATAATTGTTTTACAACTTGGATGGACTAGAATTACTTTTATGCAAATCCGAAAATTGCAATAGATATTTTTCATTTCTTTAAGATTTAGCGGTATTGCCAGATTGTACGTACAGTTGGACTACATTAATAGCCTCATTATAGTTTTATTGATACTGGCAAAATACTTGCCTGTATGTGCTTGTTGTTCTGCTATAGCGTATAGAATATGTTAATGATACTATAACCACACAGTCAATTAATTTATGTCAACATGTCCTTTTCACGAGGCTGTGTTTATATAACTGAATTCATTTATACAAACACAACCTTGAGTAAATTAAAGAGAGTACTTAAAGAAGAAGACCCACCAGAGCAGTTCTTCTGGGGTGAACCAAACCTGCCTGGTTATCAAATTTATCAGTGATAAGATTATCTCTGAATTGGACAGGTGCTAGTTGATGTTTTAATGTTATTAGCACCTGTTAAATTCAGAGATAACCTTGTAACTGATTAATTTGATAACCACGCAGGTTTGCTTCACCAGAAGAACTGTTCTGGCGGGGCTTCCTCTTTAAGGGATCTGGAATGACCGTTTCGATAGTATATTTGTGGGACATGAGAGCACATCAGACATATCGAATTGCATTCCTAATACGAAGAATGTCTTTCTGATATCAAATAATTTTCATTTTTTGAAAATCACGATGTAATACAAATTTTATGACAAATTATTAAAATTTGATATTTTTCATATTTTTGATATATAACAGTCCTCGAAGTAAATTTTATAAATCTAATGACATATTCTTAAAGTGTATGTAGCTGGGAGGAAAAGCCGATCAATTGAAAAATTTTGACCTTGAAGATATGGATTTTTTTCCCAAAATGACCTAATTTTTTTGTGTTTTGGGAAAAAGATCCATATCTTCAATACGAAAGGTCAAAATTTTTCAATTGATCGGCTTTTCCTCCCAGCTACATACACTTTAAGTAAAAATCATCATTTGCGAATTTCAAAAAATCAAAATTATTTTATATCAAAAGGACATTCTTCGTATTCAAAATGCAATTCAACATGTCTGATATGCTCTAATGTCCCACAATAAATACTGTCCAAACGTTCATACCCCACCCCTTAAATGGAGAAACTTAGGCAGGCGATAAGAGAAAATATATTTACTTTCGCACTTATGGATCCTGCCGATTGAGAATTAATGTCTGTTAAGTGAGGGCTGTTGTTGACATTAAAACATATAAATATTTGAACAGTTACGGGATTAGTTAATAATACTATTTTGATAGTTTTCAGGTGGTGGTGGCAGTGCATTCTCTAAATTCAGTAAATTTCCATCGTCAATCGTGTGGGATTATTTTGAAATTTTAAAACGCTTGAAATATCACAAACAAATAGGCCTATGTTAATAAATAATATAAATACAAGCTAAAACCGTTGGGGTTCGATAATGAACCCCACAAAATTAACCGAGTATATTGGAAAATGCCATACGGCCGGGCGGTTTCTACCTCTTACAAATGTTATTCGGGTCAAATTTATTGTCAGAACACGGAGATAAAATAGCATTGAAATAGAAATAGATGTATCAAGGACGTTTATGAACATTAATAAATAGATGTATCGAGGATGTTACGTTTATGAGCATTAAGACATAGATGTATCAAATTGTTATACGTTTATGAACATTAATAAATAGATGTATAGAGGATGTTACGCTTATGAACATGATTTTCAACATTGTTAACAATATTGCTAGTATGTCAACAAATGAAAGTTCTGTAATTTGTTGAAATTTTTCAATACTAAATTATTTTGAATGTCATCAAATTGTAAATCTCTAGTCACATTTTCAATGTATTAACAACTAGCTATGTAGCAAAGACGTTAACTTCATGTACAAAACATTAACTATTTTGAAAACATTGTATACCCATAGCTACTTTAATCAACAATAAATATTCTGTAATTGTTCATTATCCTTCATTTCTATTAGACTTTCAGTGTATTAGCAAGTAGATGTATATAATGTATAACAGATGTTATTCGTTTGTAAACACTTTTTTCATAACATAGGATACCCAAAGCTACTTATTATGCTAACAATGAACGTTCATTGACTGCTAGGCTAATTAAACGTTACAGGATAATATGTATTCAAATTCTGCCTCAAGGTTCCTGCTTAAATTGTGTTCAAGAATCAACTAAGATTTATTTGGCCCACCTTTTGCCAGTAAATAGGCTGTCATGAATTATCCAGTGTATTTTTATTATACGTGCCCGGTCTTATCACTTGGTACACAATAGCTCACCAATCTGAAAGCCTGTTTTAATCACAATGGTCAGAATTAAATAGTCAAAATAATTAGACAAATAGGCTACACTGTCCATACACTGAGTACAGTCTCATTGCAAGATTATGGGCTAAGTACCGTAGTCCTTGTCATTTGAGGTACGTAAAACATACTCATTATGATCGATGCGAATTATAGAAACAGTTCAAACAATAAAATAACTACACCTTTATCTTGACACTTCCTCATTTGCTCGCCCTGTTCCCTTTTAAAGGAATTTGTATTTATAATAGCTCTCTGAATCCGAGACTGTTACATTTTGAATAGATAAGCCCCTTCCAAATAATTATCAAGCTATGTAACGTGACTGTTGCGTCAATTATGATAGCTCCGCCCCATTGTCAATTCAAATATGGTAAGCACATACATGTAACATGCATGACCCAGTTCTATTGCCATTTTGCGCGCGCGTTGGTTATGATCAATAGACTATCAATGAAAACCTCTTCAAATATCGTCTTGCTTGCTGAGCTCTACATTGATTGGTCAGACTAAGTAGCCGCTTACACAAACGGCAAAACAGTGAGACCACGGACGTGATATATAGAAAACTCGTCTGACCCAGGATCGGTAAAAGTGAATTCCTACAAAATGTTGGGAAGAGGAAGGCAACTTGCCTACAGATTGGGAGTGTCCATGTATCGGGTTTATTTAATGTTATATAATCTACATTACCATGATTACCAGTCGTTCACCATGGACCCGAGGGAGGGTCTATGAGGACCCTGACATGCGTGAAGACTGCTTGGTCCAAGTGTGAAGGCATATCCTTCATGGTAGCGTCAAGCACTACGCTGAAGCGTGTGATTGGCTGCTTGGGCTTGGCTGTAGAACATCTTGGCTGTGATTGGCTAAGCAAGCACTCCTTGCTCCTATTATGAAGGATGCTTGGTCCTACCATGAAGGATAGTTGCTCCAACCATGAAGGGTGGTTGGTCCAAGCGTGAAGACTGCTTGGTCCAAGTGTGAAGGCACATCCTTCATGGTAGCGTCAAGCACTACGCTGAAGCGTGTGATTGGCTGCTTGGGCTTGGCTGAAGTAAATCTGGGCTGTGATTGGCTAAGCACTCCTTGCTCCTACCATGAAGGATGCTTGCTCCTACCATGAAGGATGGTTGGTCCTACCATGAAGGCTTCATGCTTGGACCAAGGGATTTGTCGTCTTTGGCCAGCGATACGCGACACGTGACGTATGAGGGCCGGTGGCGAAGGTTGAAAGGTCGTTTGAAATAGACTCTCAGCAATATTGCAACTTGAAAAACAACATACTTACGGCGGAATTCGTTATCGAACTCCCAACGGTTTTAGAATAACATAATTTTGCTTAAGCAACACATAACACATTTAGAATCTTTATTTGTGAAGTTTGCTTGATTTAAATCACGTTGATTTAAATCATGATTCAAATCACGTTGATTTTTTCAACAAAAGAAAATCACTGAATTAAATCTCTTTTTTCCCTCATTTTTATCACTTTTGACAAAAGTAGTTTTAGATTGACTTTAAATTTCTTAAATTGACTGTTTTTCTTCATTCTTACTGCTTCTTCAACTTGAAAATATGTCAATGATTTCGGTTTTTTATTGCTAAAATTTATCTTCAAAGTGCCAAAATCAACAGGTTTTTCCCATGGCTTTACCAATTTTTTTTTTTTTTTTTTTTTGTAAACAACTGAATGAATGGCTTCATTTTTCTAGCGGGTTGATGCACTTATAATTTGCTTGCCGTTTTACCAACATTATTTTTATTGGACAATTTTGTTACAAAAGTCACGTACTCTAGGCTCTAGGGGGAGTTCATGTACATGACTCTTTCAAAGACTTACCATGCATTTTCATGTTTCAAGACCTTCAGAAAAAGCTTGGATAAGAAATTCAGACCAAAATTTAAAACACACTATAGCTACATATATATATAAAATCACTTGATAATACAAAAATATCAATGGAATGAATGTTTCCAATTAACAGAAATAAATATGCGCATATTTTGCTTCTTTTGCATCATTCGTCCAAAATGGCCGCCAGAATAGGCTCTTTCCATTGAAATGAACTAGAATCACACAATACACCAACAGATCACTAATATGCCTTAAATAAATTATTTATTTTGGTTTCCTTTATTATAACAAGCAACGATTTAACACAATTTGTAGGCATAGTACATTGTCGAGGTACAAAATGACAATAATATAAACACTTTTATTTTGAGAGCAGTTCCAAGTTTGATGGCTTGAGAATCATCCATATAAGCAGAGCTGCCAAAGTGGACACATGTTTTCTTACTAGGTTATCTTAGTAATACGATCTTCATATAGATACCTGATTCATTTGTATTCTGCTCATAAGTCCAAATAAACCCTAACCCTAAGTAGTGGATTTCAGGCCATTTTGTCCGATGGTCATATCTCTTAAAGCATGTAAAGTATCATAGATGATATTATCTAATGAACCATTCCCATCTCCTAAATTAAGGGAAGGGGTATGAACGTTTGGATAGTATTTATTGCGGGACATTAGAGCACATCAGACATATCGAATTGCATTCTGAATATGAAGAATTTCCTTCTGATATCAAATAATTTTGATTTTTTGAAATTCGCAATGTAATACACATTTTATGGCAAATCATTAAAATTGATATTTTTGATATTTAACAGTACTCGATGTAAACTCTAAAAATCTGATGATTTATATTTGAGGTGTATGTAGGTGGGATGAAAAGCCGATGATCAATTGAAAATTTTGACCTTTCGTATTGAAGATATGGACTTTTTTTACAAAAACACCAAAAAAAATTAGGTCTTTGGGGAAAAAATCCATATCTTCAATATGAAAGGGCAAAATTTTCAATTGATCGTCGGCTTTTCATCCCAGCTACATACACTTTAAGAATATATCATTAAATTTATAAAATTTACTTCGAGGACTGTTATATCTCAAAAATGTGAAAAATATCAAATTTTTATAATTTGTCATAAAATTTGTATTATATCGTGAATTTTATAAAATGAAAATTATTTGATATCAGAAAGACATTCTTCGTATTCAGAATGCAATTCGATGTGTTTGCTGTGCTCTCATGTCCCACAAATATACTATCGAAACGGTCATTCCAGATCCCTTAAAGAGGAAGCCCCGCCAGAACAGTTCTTCTGGGGTGAAGCAAACCTGCGTGGTTATCAAATTAATCAGTTACAAGGTTATCTCTGAATTTAACAGGTGCTAATAACATTAAAACATCAACTAGCACCTGTCCAATTCAGAGATAATCTTGTAACTGATTAATTTGTCGAAACGCTCAAAACGCTCATTCCAGATCCCTTAGGTGTCATAGGCAGTTTCATTTTGTGTCTGTCTATATATTTTCTACGCCAATACATTGATTTACACTATTATTCTGATTTTTGGATTTCTGTCTACCAAATGGCCGGCAAAAGTTTTGGATTTCTCATATAATATACAGTAAAAAGAAACAAGGAGCCACTCTGAAAGAGGCATGTATATTTTGTAGGTCTCGCATGTCTTCTGGGCTCTCTTTCATCTACTGGTGTAAGGTACAACTTAACCACTTGTACCTCTTGATACTCACTGGTCAGTGTTCTGTTCATGTGATGTGTGCCCTTGTAGAATGGCTGTAGTTAAATATATCAAATTTTGTCGGTGCCAGAAATAATCACTAAATAAGCATGATAAGAATCCAGTTACTGCTTGATTGACACAACGCAGTGCGGACATGTTGCCATTTGCAGTGAGCTACTCTGTCATGATTGTTTGAGCTCTACGTTTTATACTTCAAGGAGATAAATGTATGGATAATTCAGGAAGTTGCAATGGTAATAGTAGAACAAGATATAGGATATATAGGATGAACTGTTGTATGTGTACGATCTGAGATGTGCTAGGTGGTAAAACTAGTAATGTTGTATCCCAGACCAGTAGAAGACAGCTAAACACCTGTGAGATCTACAAAATATACATACCTCTTTCAGAGTGGCTCCTTACTTCGTAATGTGCATGTTATATTAAAAGTCCAATAATTATGCATTTTCTCGGCCATTTGGTAGACATAGAAAATTATGCTAATTATGTCAACTCCAAAAATCAGAATAATAGTGTTAATCAATGTATTGGTGTCGAAAATATATAGACAACAAGAAACTTCCTATGACACTTAATTTAGTAGATATGACTATCGTAAAAAATGGTCTGAATCCACTGCTTAGGATTAGGGTTAGTTTTGACTTAAATTAGGCCTTGCAGAATACATATGCATCAGGTATATATATGAATACTGACCCAGCAAACACAAAACTCTTTCGACATCATTCGCAAAAGGTTATAAAAGGTTGTCAGAAAACGTTTAAATGTCGGGTTATATAAATGGTATATTAAGAGTATAAAACGTGTTCATAACCTTAAAAACATTTTTTAATAATATACTGCTCAGCAAACAAAAATGTTTCACAGAAAACGTTGAAATATCGGGTTATATAAAGGGTAGAAAAAGGTTTTAATAACATTCCAAAACATTCTTGAAAACTTGATACAAAACATTCTAAACAGAATGTTATTTTGGGGTTGAAAAAATATTTTGCGAAAAATGTTTGCCTAAAAACGTTTTCATGACCTTCATATAACCCGACATTTAAATGTTATTAAAAGGTTTTGAAAAAAAAACCATTTTAAGAACGTTTCTGTGTTTGCTGTGTTCAAATATTTTAACATAATGTTATTTATGTATTAAGTTGACACAATATTTGGCAAAAATGTTTGCAAAAATAGTTTACAATAACATTTTTTGAAAACATTTAAAAAAATATTGTTGTGGTGTGTTTTCTTACAAAACGTTTTAAAACGTTTTCATGACCTTTATATAACCCGACATTTTAATGTTATTAAAACGTTTTTACCTAAACCAAAAGTCAAATATAACTTATTTAAAATGTTTTTAAAACGTTTTTGTGTTTGCTGGGGTATTACTAAGAACCTGGTAGTAACTTTTGTCCAATTTTGGCAGCACTACGTACAATATACGGGTGATTCCCAAACCATCAAACTTGGAACTGCTCTCAAAATGCAGGTATTTTTGGCTAAAATGAAGTATTGTAATGGTAATTTTGAACCTGGATACCACAATGTATGCCTACACATTGTGATTAAACGTTGTTTGTTATACTAATAAACCTAAAAGGAACCAAAATAAATGATTTATTTAAGGCATATTATTGATCTATTGGTGTATTATGTGATTCTATGGCATTTCAATGAAAATAGTCTATTCTGGCGGCCATTTTGGACGCCATCTTGAAAGATGCTAAAAACAAAACAAAATGCGCACATATTTTATTTCTGAAAATTAGAAACACTCATTCCATTGATATTTTTGTATCATTCAGTCATTTATAATGTAGCTATAGTGTATTTTAATGGAAAAAGCCCATTTGAAATAGTTATGTACACCCCCTAGAGCCTAGAGTAACGGCTTTTGTACTGAGATGTTGATGCATCTTTTACACTCTCCCCTGCGGTGCATTAGACGCATAAACATCACATTGCGTATGCATTATTTTGTACAATTTCCCTCCTAACACGTAATACGCAGTTCTTAAATTATAAGAAGCGATTCGAAATCGGGCGCAATTCAATGTTTCAGATTTTCTTGACAAAAAAGACTCAGTTTTTATGCCAACTGAGGTACACCTTCCAACCACACCTATGAATTTGTAGCCATTGCCAAAACTTGACATTTCTACATTGTGTTCCTTCTCTCCCGGAAACAAGGAAGAAGGGGCTAATTTTTAGTACTTTTGTACGAAACGCCAGTAATAATTCAATGTCAATTAAACATCGTTGAACACAACCAATTTGTTCAAACTACTCCTATTCTATTACCCCCACAAAAGTGGTATATTTGAGTGGTGTGGAGATACCATATTAACTACCGCGTTGCAGTGTTATTGGTTGGGTAAAAACCAATAAGTGGCATACCATTGGCAAGCTTGGACTTTAAGCTTTTAGAAAAACAAGTTTAATATTTAATTATGTAAATTTTATGCAAATTGTCCGAGTTACTTTGGACCATATTTAAAAAGTTTATGGACATTTTTGGGCTATTTCTAGGGCAAAATTTGGCCTAAAAATGGTCAAAATATGCAGGTTTCAAACATTTTAAACCATTTTATGATGTGTTAATGGTAGTTATATTAGGAAAAAAGGTGTTTTGTTGATAGAGAAGTGATAAATGATCAAAGCTGTTCCAAAGATAAGACCTTATTTGTGTAAATATTTTTTTTACATGCATATTAAGCCATTTCGTGCCATGTGGCACGAAATTGATAGGGGGTAATAGAATAGGGTTAATTAACTCTATTTTTTTAATGTTTCTCAAAATTGTAGCAAAATAAATAATGACTATATAATAATTTGCCATAATATGAAATGAATTGTTGAAAAATTTACCTGATGTAGCTACAAGAAAATGTTGAAATCCAAGATTGTTTATGGAATTATAAAATACACTCTGCATTGTTCAGGGGTTTTGCAGGTGCTACGTGTAATTTAATTAAGTTATTTGAAGTATTCTTAAATTCTTAGCTAAATACGCTTCTTTTTCTTTACCACAGGACCTACACCACCACTGCCTGAAGGTAAGTCTAACTATAGACTGTAATACGGGGTCGAAAATTCTATGCTCCCCCTAAGGCTTGTTTAAATAAATCGAAAAGATGTTCCCAAAATACAAATAAAATTGTTAGTCTATTTGTTTTACACACCAGATCAAATTTACAATGAAACATTTTGTTGCGTTCGGTCAAATTGGCTGCCTCATTATTTAAGAAATTATTCCACTGAAACAAAGATCAGATAAAAGTGAAACAAGTACTCAATCAAGAACTTGAACATACGGAAGTCACCTGACATGGATATTGTTTAATATTAATTTCATCCAGTTTATTTGTAACAGTAGTAGGCATTTATATTGTCGGTAACGTCTCTTCAAATATCATCTAGCGTCATTAGGTTATTGTTAAGAGTCCCTGAAAATAGAAAAAAGAAACACCCAAACAAGACTCCCAAGGTGTTCACGGATGATGTTATTTTAAGGGTTATAATAATCATATATATATCCAAAACTACCAAACCTGTTTTAAAAGACATTTCTTGTTTTATGTTTCGTTGTTTGCAGATTGCGGATTTTGTCCTAAAATCTTTCGTCCTGTATGCGGCAGCGATGGCGAAACTTATACCAATAAATGTGAGATGAAACGAGAATTTTGCCTAAAGCAAGTCAAGGACAAAAAGGGGAATGCTGATCTAACTGCTGTCACCGTAGCTGAGGAGGGAGAGTGTAAAGCAGTACCAGGTGTGTTTGTTATTTCTTAAAGAAGTATATCAGTCACCACTCTTTATGGAGGATCAGTTAATCACATATTCAGCCGGGGGTTTCAGGAATTCTTCATCAAACACTCCAGTTCCCAAAGGAATTCTGTCCCTGTCATTGCGTACTGACCGTTAGACTATGCCATAGTCGATTTTTGATAAATAAAACTATGTTATTAATCATGATGAACGCATTCAGTTGAACTCGAAATTATACTGATATTTATTACATCAAAATACTAGTATAAAATGGTTATGAAAAAGTTTATATAATTATATTTGTGACAGTAAAAGTAAAGTATACGTAGGCTTATATTATTGAATGCAACATATCATAATGGCATAACTATAATGGCACTTCAATACTGAACAATTCTAATTTTAGAATCTGCCACTTTATTATCCGAGTTAAAAATCCACTTGGGAAGCTAACAAACAGAGGGAATGTGGTGACTAAAAAGATCACATGTGAAAATCTATCAATTGTGCACAAATAATTGAATCAGAGTTTTAAGCTTAAATGTAATAGCCAGAGTATGCACAATTGGCAAGTGGACTACGGAGAAGTCGGGCAAGTTGCCCCCAGCTCGAAATACCGGTATAAAATCGACCACAAGCTGTAACGTACAACATGCATCTTCCTTTGGTCTGTTTTAGGCCCCAATTGCCCTAATTTTGACCCATTTTAGCATTTAAAGCCATGTTGTAACATTTACATAACAAATAGTAACAAAATGTAACAAACTCTCAATTCCGATCACTTTAAGGTCATGTTTTTTATGTTGGGCACCAGTTACGTTGCATGTGTATTTTTCAAACAAATCACATGCTTTTACAGGTTTGGTACTATAACTTTAAAAGTTTACATTTGAACCCAATAAAAGTATATATTCTGAGAGCATATACTCAGACAATTTCAGAAACCATACAATGGGAGTAATTATACAGGGTGACCCATATAATATACAGGGTGTAACAAGCAAAATAAGAATGAAAATATTAATTCAGTTAGGGGTGTCACCCCTCGACGTACATTGATAATGTAAAGTTTTGACACATGTTTAATATAGTTAACTTAATTGTCCACCTAGCCATATGGAACTTTTAGCGGTCAAGTACTTCAATTATGTAGATACAGGGTGGTCAAAAATCTGTCAATTGTCTTTAAAACACCCCTTATCTGGCACTGGAAATGCAAATTTTCATGATTGAGGCATGTAGCTAGATGTACAATAAGCTCAACAATCCAGTTTTGAAAGTTAAAAGAAAATTCGACAAAGCGTTTTCGTAAAAATGGACTTTTTGGATCAAAATTGAGCATGAGGGCGCTCTTTCAGATTTGTCGCAAAATTTCTATGTTTTACTAGTGTTTAGTATGTTGCCTTGATGGAGGCTATGATGGAAGTGCTCCAGAGCCCTAAAATATTTTATTCTCTAAATTCAGTAAATGTCCATCGTCAACCGTGTAATTGAATGGGATTATTTTGAAATTTTAAAACGCTTGAAATATCACAAGCAAATAGGCCTATCTTTATAAATGATATAAATACAAGCTAAAACCGTTGGGGTTCGATAAATGAACCCCACAAAACTAACCGAGTATATGGAAAATGCCATACGGCCGAACGGTTTTGCCACCTCTCCGCGACCATCATGCCACTCGCCGCCTGAACTAGATCAGCTATCACTGACCATCTCTTTAACTAACGTTAAACTTACACTTTGCAGTTAATTATAATCATATATTTTACCGGAAAAGACAGAGTGATACAGAGGCCTAAACATATTTAACTCCACCCGTTTCAATTCCGAGACTTACTAATTGTATAATTCAGTTATAAAAAATTACATAACACTTTAAACTCATCAACCCCTATTATTGAGGATCGATCAATAAACCAAACTTAAAGCAATAATGTGTGATTTGCAAAAAGAATAGATTCCTATTTAAATCGCGGATTTTGACTAAACGAATAGTCTTGATTTCTGCTGGGTATGTTAGTTTAATAACGTACATTATAATCATGTACAATACAGAATTTGGAAAAATATTGAGGGTGTCTTCCTCAGCAAATGTTACATTATGGCTTTAAAGTACAATTTTGTCCCAGGCAAATGACCAGTTTACCAGTTTGTTACACAGCCAAGGTATCATTTACCGTTAGTCAACGTTAGTTGACATTCGCCTCAGGCAATTGGTAGTCAGATGTTGACAATTGGTCTAACAGGCGGCATACTGAAAGTACAGTAAGCCAAACAATTAAGGTACCAGATATGTTCACCCCTGTATATACTAAACAAAGACAGGTATGTCATATGGAGCAAGCAGTCAAAAGCTGCGTCTTTAAGCTCGAATTTAAGACCTAATTCGTTCAAGGAATTACGAAACGACATCCATAAAACAAAGGAAGATGCCAATTAAAAGATGCAGTTTGCTCCATTGCAAACCCTGTGATTTCGTTTCTTTATTAGGTTTTAAATCACCGTTTCTTTAATTCTCAACCAATTTCAACAAATAAGGTCTTAAATCAGAGCTAAAAAGTACAGGTATTGGCTGCTTGTTTTAATTTTGACATATTTATATTTGTTTAGGATATACAGGGGTGAACATAACTGGTACCTTAATTTTTGGCTTACTGTATTGTATTGGCCATATTGTGACTGTTAGTGACCAATGTATCTCAAGAACCACAAAGTAAAATTATTATTTACATCATAGACGTTGAAGGATAATATTTTTAACTCGTAATTTTCACACTGATTTATTCAGAAGTAAATATGTTTGCCTTCATATTTAATGCTTGATTTTGTATTATTTATTAGACAAGGACTGTAAGAAAAATGGTGTCAGGTATAAAGACGGAGATGCAGTAAAACAGAAAAATCCATGCGAACATTGTACGTGCCTCGACGGTACGATTGAATGTGCAGTTATGAGTTGCCTCCCTCCACCGCAAGCCAATTGTAAAGCAAAGAAAGCCAGAAAAAACCAATGTTGCCCGAGTTGGAAATGTCCAGAAGGTAATACATTTGACATACACTATTATAATTCTTGTGTTCCAAGAGCGTGTATACATGGGTGCGTGTTTTTATGTCGGGTGGGTGTGCGTGTGATGGAATATACCAGTCTGTGGATCATTCACTAAGTGACGTTCCTATCGTTACTACGTACCGCCGTACCGCCGTCCAAAAAAGTGACAACTAGACCCCAAATACGTGAACACCATATGGGCACTTTAAATGTCAATGCATGTGTGCAAATGGCATCACTCAGCTATGCTGTTTGTGGCAGAGATGCATTTTGAAAGACCGCAAGTGACCCCTTAATGACCTTTAATGACCCAATAAAAATATTATACACTGTGTAACAGCAATGTATATGTGAACATACCGGTTTTCTCCTATGTATTTGGTTTTAGACTGGAAGTGACCCCGTAATAACATTTGACCTCAAAAAGTACCACATTATATACTCTTGGTAACAATTATGTGTGAACATACCGTCCCTGTGGTTCTGAGGAGAGTTGCAAATAAACTTGATGTCACAGGCAGAGGAACTGTTACCCATTCATAACCTCATTAATAAACGCGATGTGTGCGGTCCAATTACATTTATATAGTTATTTGTGAAAACGCGAACGCAAATCGAAGTCATTAATATCTCACAATTGACCACAAAATGCGTAATTGTTCCAATGGCGCACACAATTGACCGGCGTTTGCGTGTTGTTGTGCGTCGAACAAACTGCGCGCGCGCTGGCTGCCGTATTTGGATGGCACGCTACCATATTTGCACAGATTGTGATACGCACTTTTGTTATTGGTCATCCTGTTTTAGCCTGATCGATTTATAAAAGGTAAAAATCATCTATTTTTATAAACTTTTGAGCAAAATTTTGTGTTATAGTTTTGTAAGGTGAAGAGATTAAAGTGACGGTTATGAATGAGGTTGATAGCTGCGCATCGGTAATATGTCGGGCATTATGAAAATCTAAACATTTTGCTTTGCACCTCGGAATATCCCTCGGGGCTGCACCCCTCGGGATATTCCTCGGTTCCAAAGGCAAAATGTTTAGATTTGTCACAATGCCCTCCAAATACCCTATGCGCAGTTATTAACCTCTAAACAGTGGCGTAGCCAAGAGGGGCAAAGAAAGGCACCTTCCCCCCTGTGAAAAGTCTGGACCTGTAATACTCCTTATAGAGTATGGTTCATTCTAGCATTTTATAAAGGATATTGCTTGTGGGAGAAGAAGCAATACGCCGTAGACGTTGCGTCATAATCGGATTAACTACTATAGCAACGGATGAATACAATTTTTGTACTGCGCTGCACTACAGGCAGGTTGCACTCATCACCTGCAATCATAGATGGAATACAATTAACCGCTCTTTTCAATGATACTAATCTGACAGGGGCGAGTGATTAGCATTTCTTTGAAATATATGGTTCAATGCATCGGTACCGCGTGAACGTTGCATTGAATTGTATTCATCAATTGCTATGGTAGTTAATCCGATTAACTACGTCACTTCTACGGCGTATATAGATAGAAGAAAGAACTAGACAGGACATATGTGGTAGTCCGACCACGAATACAATAGTTCCTTTTCGGCCAGAAGTTAACCCTTCAAGACCTTTGACCCCAAATGTGACCGTCCATCACAAACCGCTCGTGAAGTAAGTCGGCAAATTGTATTCTGAATTACAGTAACAAATGTGCATAAAGGCTGTATTCATATGTACCTCAAGTTGCTGCTACATGTTTCTCATTTCGCTAGTGTGAGTCAAACACTTTTTAAACCAATCATTAATCCTATTGTTGAAGAGGATAATAAGTTTCTACTTATGCCTAGTTCGTAAATAGCCCTAGTCTTTGTTTGCTTTGGCTAAATCTTATTCAAGTGGTGGTTTAACCAATAATTAACAACAAGAGGACATTCCTGGACCTCATTGACTTGGGGATGATTTGAAAGTGACCGCTAATTATGACCATTTGATATTTAATACCAGCAATGTGGAAAAAAATAATATAGCACATAAATAATGTACATTTTTGCTGAAGTAGCAATAAAACAAATCATAAGTCCGCTACTGGATATATCGCTTGAAGTCAAATGACATATCATTGTAAAGCTTATCTAACCACTAACAGTTTAGTGGTCTGGCTTATGCACCTTGTATGTATGATCTCGGTGTTGTTGTTTTCCTTGTATGTATGATCTCGGTGTTGTTTTTTCCACAGACGAGACTACAAGCAAGCTTTTAACATGTGACAATAAGGCCCAACCATGTTAAACAAACACCATTACCCTACCCACCCTGCAACCTCACCTTATTTTTGGTAAGGAAAATTGCCAAGAATTATTTCAGAGATATTTTTGTGCGATGGATGTGTACAGGGGTGGGCGAGTTGGATGTGTTTGGTGAGGTGTGTTAATCTATAATTACATTTACTGATTGAATTGAACTACAAAGCCTTAACACTTTGTTGTTGTCATTTTCTCCCGACAGGACCAGATCCGACAACACCAGGTAAGGCAAATATTGATTACGTAGTCTCGTCCGCCGATGGTTTAATGCTACTCATTCTATACAAACCGTCTGCCAAGAATAACACATACAGTCTTGGGGCAAGACTAATCATAGGCCGCCAGACCTTGTAGCACCACACATTTGAGTTTCTTAGATGAAATCTCCATAAAACAAGCTTCAAAATGGCATATCACCCGTCATAATTACTTGGGAAAATATATGCTCAAAACCCAATAATTTTGCTCTTGAAATTCCTTTTCCTTTATTGATTCGTGTAAAACGTTATTGGTCATTTTTCTCGACATAAACACTGACGACTTTACACTGGGTTCGTGGTAAATGGACACAAAAATGTCCATTTAGAAAAGATCCGCCAGATAGCACGGCATTCCACCTGAGTGTAGATTCTACCATTATCCTTTATCTGGATGGACAAATTTAAAAATCAGGGGAATCGTTGTTTCTGCTCAATTGCAGACAGTATTCGGAACCACAGAAACCGGCTATGAAGGAGATGTTTTTAGTGTTGAATTTAAAGTTTCCGGATGAACTTTCGACAGACGGTTTGTGTGGATTGAGAGGAATAAAATCGGCGGCATGTAAGAGACTAAGGGTCTTTTTATCTTTTCAGTTTCCGTAAGTCTTTTGTTCAGATACGAAAACGCAAGTGATTCAGTAAGTTACTGTAATCTTACTTCATTGTTAACTCTGAAGTACCAATCAGCTTATTTCAATAGAGGTGATTGCCTGTGTCAATCTTAAAAGGCTGGAGATCACAGATGCCTGACCGGTGTTTTAATGGTCTAGCGCCCTCTCGTGTTTGACATTGATAAATTGATTCACATTATTATCATGATTATTACAAAATGCCAATCCGAATGAAAAGGTCCACCTTTTTTTGTAAAAACGTTGAAAATCACAAAGGGTCCGTTTATGAGCATGTCGCACCCCAATGCACATGTGCAGGGCCAAAGTGTCGCCCTTCCCTCGTATCAATGTCTATATCCCTATTTTGCTTCATCCCCCCTCCGAATGATCAGTCTCCCCACTCTCTCCCCGGTCCCTTCTCTCCCCTCTCAAGTTCTTCTCTTTCTAGTCTTTCCGTCTCTCCCTCTCCTCTCTTTCTTCCTCACCCCCTCCTACTCTCACTTGTTCAGTCTCAAGTATCCCCTCCCTCCCTCCCTCCCCCTCTTTCGCGAAATTTATCAGTATGATCCATGCCTGAAAAAAAGCTCTGCAAAAATATACATTTAAAATAAACCCGAGTCTTGCATATAGGCCCAACCAATTATCAGATGATAAGCTTGCTGTTGGTACGAATGAATAGAATACAATATCTTTGCTCTACTGCAATTCTTTTGTATTGCATTTTAATAGAAAACATGATTACCACATCACCACTTGTACGCGCCTCATTGGGAGATATTTGACTATTTCAGACGCTCGTTTCATCGCCAATATGAAAGACTTTTGCTTATAACTTGGCAACATGGTTAGTGTATATTTCAATGCAAGACTATTTTTAAGAGCCACTTACGTCTAGGCGTAAGTGCATATACACCAAACGCAAGTCAATTGAAGCCGTACAATTTACCGCGAATTTAGGACCGTAAAATTTAGACTTTGCTTTTGTCTAGATTAGCACCCAACCGCACATCTCAAGGTTTTATGTTAAAAATCAATATAACTTACCAAAACGAAAACTGAAATTCACGAGCTTCAAATTTTTAGTAACTAACAAAAGGCTAGAATAAAAGATTGGTCACACCTGGGAGACTACCACTTCAGAATAACAATGACTTACAAAAACGGATACGGATACGGAAACAGAAACTGAAAAGATAAAACGACGGTGAATGGGGATGAGCTTCCCAAGTTTCTGATACTTAAATGGGTCGTCTAATTTGTATTAGTTGAAAAAAATACTATGGAAACACCAAATCATGGGTTCAATGGAACCCCATCATGGAGTTAAGTGGAAAACTTACTTAACTCACTTAACTCCAGCTAAGCGGAAAAACACTAAACTTCATTGTGGGGTTTCAATGAACCCATGATTTGGTGTTTCTGGTTCTGGTTGAGTCGGCATTGCCCGACATGCTGTACTTCACCAACTTCACGGTCAAAGGTCTATGCGCAAATTAAGGCGTCGCGTCGCGAAAAGAGCTAATTAATGAAGATTATTTTTGAACATTTCCCCGCTGGTCGGTTTCACTGTCGTCTCGTCGAGGTCGTTCCAGTCGGTCGTAGTCCTGTGGAAGTATAAACTGAATTTGTGAACATCCTTTCTGATCAGTTCCCTTTTGAGTTTCCTGCTATTTCCTCTTGTTTTCAATCCCTCTGTTCCGACACGATGAACATAGTCTTCCGCTCTGATTCCAACTTCCCCATTCATGATCCCATACATGAGCTGGAGTCTGGCGTCTCTTCATCTGTCTTGTAACGCTTCCCATCCCAGCTCTTTGATCATTTCTGTGACACTGAAATACAGAATCCTGCTGCCTTTCTCTGCACCGCCTCGATGGCTACGGTGTTCTTCTTTTTGTACGGATCCCATGAGCATCCAGCGTATTCCAGGATTGGTCTTACCAGCGTTCTATAAGCTGTCCCTTTCATTTCTCTCGGGCAAAACCACAAGTTACGCTTGAGGAAACCTCGAACCTTGTTGGCTTTAGATGTCAACTTCTGGTAACCTTCCAGCTCATCTTGTTATCAATTTCAACACCAAGGTATGGGTGAGAGTCTACCTCTTACAGCGGTTGTCCACAGAAGTTGTAACTTCTGTCGGGCGCTTCTTTCTTAGTTGCTAGCTTCATGACTGAACACTTGGCTGGATTGAATGACATCTCCCATTCCTCTTGCCACTTTTCCAACTGATGTAAATCTTTTTGCAGCATGTCCATCTCTCTAAGGGACTTCCCAGATGTATATATGACGCAGTCATCTGAAAATAATCTAACAGTATCCCTGATGTTGTTTGGCAGGTCATTTATGAATAACAGGAACCATAGGGGGCATAGAACTGTACCCTGAGGTACACTAGAAAGCACCTCCCTTGGTGCCGATACCACGCCGTTGCATACCACTTTCTGCGTTCTTTCAGTCAAGAAGTGTCTAATCCATTTCAGCAGAGATCCTCTGATACCATGGTGATCAAGTTTGCCAAGGAGTCTCTCATGCGGGACCTTGTCAAATGCTTTGGCAAAATTTAGGATGGCCATATGGACTGTCTCATCATTCTCCACACTTTTAGTAAGGTCATGAGTGGTTAACACTAGTTGAGTGACAGTGGAGTGCTTGGCTATGAAACCATGTTGGTTGTCCACTAAAATATTGTGTTTCTCCAGGTGTTTCATAATATGTGACCGTCCACGGCGAATGAGCCGTAAATTCCTCCACCGGTCAATTTTGTTTTATAACGTGTATAAAAAATAAACATCATAAACTTAAAAATGGTATATCATATGACTTCAAACGATATCCAGAAGCGGAGTTATGGTTAGTTAAACTTTGCTCCTTCAACAAAAAATTATAGCTTTTTCCGTTTCTATGTGTGTCTCTTTTTCCACATTGCTGGCAATAAATATCAAACAGTCATAATTGGCGGTCATTTCAAATCATCCCCAAGTCAACGAGGTTTAAGAAGGTTATCTCATTGTTAATTGTTGGTTATGCATACCTATACAAATAGCCCACCACTTGAAAAGGATTTAGCAAAAGCAAACAAAGACCAGAGCTATTAAAAGTTCTATAGCCATCTAAGGTAGAAGCTTATTATCCACTTCAATAATAGGATTATTGATTGGTGTTGTGACTATCAAAATAAGACAGATGTCGCGGCAGCTTAAGTGACCGATGAATACGACCTTCGTACACATTTTACACCATAACTCAGAATACAATTTAGGGAATTTACGGCTCGTTTGTGCTGCCGGGTCACATATGTGAGTGGATTATGTGCTCCAGAATTTTACTCACTACACTTGTGAGAGATACGCCTCTGTAGTTGTCAGGGTTTTCTCTAGCCCCTTTCTTGAAAATGGCACAAATATTTGCCTCTCTACAGTATAGTTTATAAGAATTTAAACCTTTGCTATGACGCCAATCTATTCAATTAATTTAATTTGTAAAAAGCGCTGTATACTTACGCTGAAAGCCACACTGGAGTCCAGTCACTCTTCGACTCTACACAGGAGCCGTAATTTGATTCTCAATATTATAGTCACGCTGCTTGCTGGACTCTGTTTCTAGAGTAACCCAGACTCAATTTATAGAGTCACCCTGGCTTCATTACAGGGTCACTCTGACTCCAATAGACAGGTGCCTCTGGCCCAAGTAAAAGTAAAATGGTTAAAGACTTGGGCTAGAGCTCGTCTCGGCTACTATGTACGCCATTGAGGCGAACATATCATGGCGTGACCAATTCACACAGTTAAAAATCTTTAAGCTTACTATTATTAGCTTTTCCTGTGGAATCCAGCTCAAGACCAGCTCAAGTTAGCCTGCAACATGAAAATACCACATCCCAGAGTCTTAACACCCATATGATACGTACGAATGACCAGCATGCCAAACAGCAGCAGCGTAATGAAAAATGCCTGCTATTTTAGCAATACAATGTGTACCGCTCTGAATTTAGATTCAATTGTCTCCACAGAGAGTCAACTGACTCTCTTCTGACAGCCAGGCGACTACTTTTGAGAGTTAGTGCTAGTTTACTCCACTTTGAGAGTCACTTGAATCCATTCTGGATAGAACTTTTACAAGTATACAAAGTTGTACGCTTCTGGCTTTTTATTCAAGTATTGTTATAGTTTTATGGTTTGAGTTAAGGAGAATAAAACTTGATGCTTGGATATAGAATCCATTTGGCTGTGCCTCGTTGATTCATACCCAGAAATCAACCGTTTTGTGTGTATTCGCGGGTTCGTTTTGCTGCTTTTAAACATTTGTTGTCTGACCTTTGAACACACGTCTTTTATATGTATTAAACTCACACTTATATAATGCTTCAATCGTTGCAGAAAATAGTTTCTTTTCAAAGAAATGTATCAACATTTTTAAGTAGTTTCAGCATAAATTAGCCTTAGACTGAAAAATAAAATATTTTAAGCATGGTGGTCAAACGTTATAATAACATTTAAATGTCATGAAAACGTTTTAAAACATTTTGTATAAAACCACACTACAACAGCATTTTTACAATGTTGTCAAAATGTTTATTGTGAAATTAAGTGTTGCAAAATGTTTTCTTCAACATTTAGATAACGTTATGTTAGAATATTTTGCAACAAGGTTTCAAAAAATGATTTTGAATGTTATGAACACTTTTGACACCATTTATATACCGTTAAACTCTCAACAGTTTTATGGTAGTTTTGTCAAAAGTATGTTCTGTTAAAAAAATATTAAGAGTAGATATATTCTCGCTTTTATCTTGTGTACATGTATCTCCTTCATCTATAGAATTAGTTTTGTGATAAACATGCGTAGATAAGAAAAAGTGATGGCTTTGTTTTGATAATAAATGAAACAAATCAAAAATGGGGATTCTCCAAGTTCGACATTGATTAGAGGTAAAAGTGTAGTTCTGTAGCCCGTATTTATCTAATGTTGCTTTTGTTTGTACTTGAAGGTTGCGAGTATTTCTGTCCCGCTAACTTTGACCCCGTGTGTGGTAGTGACGGAGAAACCTACTCAAATGAGTGCGAGCTGGGGCGAGCAGGTTGTATAAGCATAGCGGAAGGCAAAGAAGACATCTCTTTTGCATACAAAGGAGAATGTAATAAAGGTGCGTTATTTTTGCAACTATTAAAGAGACAAATAACATAGTAATTATAAAACGTTAAATTCTCAATTTACTATTGTTTATGGCAACTGATTACATTAAACCATATATGCCCTTTGTTTTCATCTCAGATGCTTTAGCCGAACTAGGACCGCCACCAGTTCCAGAACACCCAGGTAATATAATAAACAAGGGAACTTAATGAGGATAATTTACTGGGTGGGCAATTGAATTTATTTTGCCCTCATCAGGGAAATAATAAATGGCATCCCGGTGTTTGGATTTTCCAAAATGTAAACCAATTTTTGGGAAGAAATCGGCTTCGATGTAAAAAGTGGACTTTAACCCCTCTCTAATTTGGCTGATTTTTTCCAAATTTAAACCTTTTGCATGTATCCCTTTCCTAAAGAATAATTATAACAGAGAAAGAATGGTCATTTGAATGATTTAGTTTTAGTCCTATATAAAAGTTATACATTCAGAACATGTTACGATAAGCATTCATGTGGTATGTACCAAGTACTTTCAACATGTTCAAAAAATAAATTGTATATATTTTTACTTTGGCCATTAGTAATAACTCGTCATGTAGGAAAAAATAAGGATTCTAATCTTGATTATAATTTGGAAGATTGTTATGATTGTACCAAACCTGATGCCAGTGATTAGTATGATTATTATATTTTGATTGCTATTGATGTCTTGATTTTCAAAATCTTTGTAACATTAAGACAGCTTAGAATTTGGGGATGTATTTTTAGTAGGAAGACATGATTATTGTCATGACTGTGTAAGTGTTGGTTGCCAATTACCAGGTCGGTAAACCTGTTAAATACTGGTATTTACCCATTTATATCATCCTGGAAATGTTGACTGAATTGGACAAATCCAGAAATATTCCGGGGAAATACTGGAAAATACAAATAAAACTTCATTTCAAACGATATAACTTAAAGATATCATAGTTAAAAACTGTTACTCACAGAGAAATATAAGGTTAATTGGTTGAGTGCCATTTTCTAACATGTTTTGAAATCATTTGATAAAAAAAGTATGAAAAACTGTTTGGCATAATTAAAAAGATATTTCTAAAATATAAAATTATTACCAAACCAGTATTATTTTGACAAGGTATATACATGTAAATTTTAACGTTTACAAGTATTTCATAGTATTTAAGGTGTCAGAGATGACACTTTTCTTTTTGCCTGAATTTCATCTTTTATCAGGTCAAACTTTTATTAAAATTTTAACCCCTTTAAAAAATGTTTTTATCCCGAATGTACGCACTATTACTTTATACAGCATGATGATCATTATTTATATAATCTACAGTGTTTTTTATTAATGATGGATATGTAATAAATTGATATCAAATGAGAGATCCTATATCTTTCTCTTTAACATATTGAAATTAGGAGTTCCAAATCGGTGTTTTTCCGAAGATATCATCAAAAACTATCGAATTAGTCTCAAACGTGGTTTACCACAGTTAAGACTAATTCAACAGTTTTTTGATTATTTCTTTGGAAATATACCGATTTGGAACGGCTAATTTCAATATGTTAATACCAAAACCTGCATTTTGATAGGGGTAACGTGGGGGATGGGGCTGTCAATCGGGTTACCCACCTTTAACTGCTCCGAAGTTGCAACTATTATAATTAAAATGCGTCACTTTCAAAAAGCAAGTTGATTTCAATTTTATATGTGCAAAATAATTTACTGGTTGGCATTTTTGGGCAATGGGCAAGTTGAATTTACTGGGTGGGCAATACAATTTTCTGAGCGGGCAAATGCCTACCAAGTTATTTAACCTCCTGTTATCAACGTTATCTTGTAATTTCACATTATGATACGGCTGACGAAAAACTGAAATTTGATAAACTCATTTATTTGGAATTCATTAACAATGAATAAATCAACATCAAAATGGTCATTAGAAAGGCTATTTGCAAAGCCAACGATGCTTCTGTAGGAGAGGTAATCGTCCGTCAGATCTGACACCAGGGCCGTTCCTAGGGATTTTGCCGCCCTAGGCAAAGCCTCTCCCTGCCGCCCCACCAAAGCATACCAAAAAAGTGTTAAGGGGTGGGGGGCAGTTATCCCCTTGAAAGCTCATCAGTTTTGACTATTTGTGTACTGCCCACGACCGTTTTCATTCTTTATCCGCCCTCGTTTTCTTCCCTTTTCTTTCTCCATTCCCGTTTTTTCTTTTTTCGCCCTTTTTTAGCGCCCCTCTGCGTTTGCCGCCCTAGGCGACCGCCTTACCTGGCCTAATGGTCGGAACGGCCCTGTCTGACGCTCCATTTGACTTCCAGGGGGTGGGCTGGAACTCTTTGGAAAAAAAATTCCCCCACTACATGTAGGAAAAATATTTCCCCACTAACACTAAAAAAAACTTAAATTTTCTCATTATCCCAGTGAAATTTAACATCCGAGATATTTTTTAAATATTGGGAACAAAAACGTGGTGATTTGTGGTAACCACACCGGTAGTGTATGTATCCTATACACGTTTTTGCTTCTCATATCCAAACTACTGGAGCAATACAACTCAAAATGTGGTTTAATGGTAAGCCTGAATCTAATATAGAAAACAGAACATAAAAAATTGGGCCACGCCTCATTCAGGAACAGTCCACATGTATAGCCCGAGATTTGGGCAGTCGTATCATATCCCATACTTTGTGATATCCTGCGCAAATGAAGATCATTAGGCTTAGTTACACTATTTAGGTTGAAAATATCAGCACATTTTCTATAATAACGTTTTTGACACTGTCATGTTTGCAATGTAATACCAACAGAAGAATGTTTTACCAGAGCATCCAAGGGTAAAGATGGTGAAAAAGTGATGACACCTCTTCCAGCACTTGATCCGACAGTACCAAGCCGAGTTGAATTCCGTGTCCAAGCAAAACAAAATGTCATCGTTCAACTATATGAAGATGATTCAATCAACCGATATGAAATTAGTAAGAAAACTTTATTTGTTATGATGAGTGACCTGACGTTGATTATCATGGTTATTATTGGCCTCTGTCAGAAATTTATGTCAGAAATTTTATATATTTTTTTGTTCTTGGGTTGTTGTTGTTTTTCTCATGTGTTACATTAGAAAACACTCAGAAAGATGATTTCGTCACTCAGTAATACTCCAAATATTTTAAACTCGTTGTTCTACAGGAGTTGGCGCCAGTGATAATTCAATGACTGTCGTATACCGTTGTTCAGAAGATGCCGCGGATGAGTGTGACCAGCTTTACGAATTTTCCACCCCAAATATCTTGAATCCAAAACGGGAACGTTCCTTCTTCATTGTTGTCTACAAGGTAATATCTTAGTGCCCTATATGAGCAATTATATCTTCACTTATCTGTTGACTAGGGGTGATATCATTTCCTTCAGGCGGACATGAATATGACCACCTCTCTATCGCGGGCTAAATTTTTTATGACCCCCTAAAATTTTATGACTCCTTTCTGCCCACATAGATTCAAGACAAATCATTCATTGCCGGAAACAAAGTGCAGAGCGCGCCAAAGCTAAGTGCTAAGAAAGTGCGCGGAGCGCATTACAATTTTGATCGTAAGTGTAAATAAAATTTGCACTATATAACTGAAGGAAGGGGTATGAACGTTTGGACAGTATTTATTGTGGGACATTAGAGCACATCAGACATATCGAATTGCATTCTGAATACGAAGAATGTCCTTCTGATATCAAATAATTTAGATTTTTTGAAATTCGCGATATAATACAAATTTTATGACAAATTATTAAAAATTTGATATTTTTCACATTTAACAGTACTCGAAGTAATTTTTATAAATGTAATGATTTATACTTAAAGTGTATGTAACTGGGAGAAAAAGCCGACGATCAATTGAAAATGTTGACCTTTCGTATTGAAGATATAGATTTTTCCCCAAAAAGACCTAATGCAGTTTTATACTAGTATGACGGACTATCATTATTATTGCTATTATTATTTATTATTATTATTATTATTATTATTATTATTATTATTATTATTATTATTATTATTATTATTATTATTATTATTATTAAATTTATCATTATTAATCATAATAGTCAAGGATGCAATTTGGAAATGTGGATCTTTTGGAGCCCTACTTTGATAAAGACCCGAGCGATGGTTTCCCTATTAAGAATGTCGCATTTACCACCGATGGACAGCCCGCTTACTGGTGTATAAAGAAGTATGTCATGGATCTGAAACCTTCCGACGTTGGAGGTAAGAATTAGCGTATCCTTACCCTCTGGTCCCACAGCCCTTACCCCCTGGTCACACACCCCTTACGCCCCTGAACCACACTAAGGCCTCATGCCTCAAATTGATTCGATTTTTAGAGAAGTAAATATTTTTCAGAAGTAGACCAGATGTAATGGTAATCACGGACATTTGATAATTAATGCGTAGAAGGCCCTAATTCTAGCTCCGTTCCTGTAGCATAGTGCAAGTGTGATGTCCCAATTTGAGGAAAATTGGTCTGAGCAACATTGGACTACCGAAGGTGAAGCAACAATTAGGTTACAGGGGTAGAGAAGTGGCGTACATGGTACTTTAGCATTTTAGCATTGAAATTGCAATTTCTTGGCCGGTATTAGGTATAGCTACTATTCTGCTATTGGGAAATTTTGCCCACTTCCCCCCTCCCTTTAAAGGATAAATTTTGCACTGCAGTTAATACTTATTTTTATAATGGCGTTTGCTTTTTGTATTAATATTGGTGTGTCAGTACTTTTGCAGTAGGATACTCAAGCAACTAGAAGAAAAAACCTTAGGTTACACTGGTGATCCGAAAAGCCAGGGGCCAATCATCAACGGCGTAGATTTCTATTTGACATTGGGGGGATGGGGTTGGAATTCTTGAAGTATAGTGAAGCCAGCACCTTTTCACGACAGAATAAGTTATTGACACCAATGCTCGAGAGGCGCTCGAAAAATTTGGAGATATTGAAGTGAAATTGGTGAAATGTGGTGTAAAAGTGGACAATGCGCGCAAAAATTTGCACTTTTTAGTGCTGACTCACTAAGATAAAAAAAATAGTATAAAATACCTCGTAATGTGTGATTTCTGTTTTTTCAGTTAACTCAAAGACTCTGACAACATATGGAGACAACAAACCAGATGATTTCTGCTTCGGTCCAATGTTTACTGATAAGTCATTCTCCTTCACCTTTGTGGTAGCTGCTAAAAGTTCCGCCGTTGTGTACCTCACGCCCGATGCAGACAAACCAAAAACAAAATACAAGATTGGTAAGTTGTCCGAGTGAATAAATTACCGGGGCTAAATAAAATGTTTTGATATTGACACATTTGGTAAAAAAGGTGAAAAAAATCACAATTTTCAGAAATGACAGCCGAATAAAATGAAAAGATCAGAGTGTGTAGATAAATTTTAATATTAAAAAAAAATGTTGTACGCAAATCTTAAATAGAGCTGATAGACCGATTTGGCTTTTGTACTATTCTATACATTAGAATGTTAAAAGGTTTTGGATTGTCCAGTTTCAAAGTCTCTTACTTCTATGGTCGCAGGTATATAGGTCAAGCTATACTTTCATTTATTCTTAGAATGAGAGGAATATTTTGGTATGATTTGTAACCAAAATTATCATTATTTTTGGTAGTAATTGGGTTTAAAAGGAACAAGAAGTCATCCATCCAGCGCTGTGTTGACGGTAAATGCGACAAGAAAAAGGCTAAGAAAACTCCAGGGGTTCTTGAAGGAAAGAAACAGCCGGTCAAATTTTCGATTAGCTTCAGTGTTAAAGACAAAAGCATTACATTGAGTAAACTTGTAGATGGGAAGAGTCAAATATTGGTCGTTAAGGATGAATCAAAGAAGGATTTTCTACCTGTCAAGTGCGCACTCTTTGCTAATCAAGATGACAAAGCTCATTGGTTAATCCCTACCAACATTATCACCAAAACAGATGAAGGTATGTATCGTTTTAAAATATTTATTTATTTATATATGTATGGGTAATTCCAAGCAAAAGTGGACATGACTCAAAAAAATAAAATTGCCTCTACATATTTCTTTTAACTTTCATATTATTCCAAACAGATGTAAGGTTCAAGTTATAAAATTTTTTCGGCATCTTTCTAACATTTTGTTTTTAAAAAAAGGTTTCTTTGGAGAGTGTATTTTAAGTGGAAAAATCTTGTTCAACTTAGATATTTTCCAAGTGGGCCTATTTTATTAAACATGGGCACTGTTCTTTTAAATTTGATACATTTTATATCTATGAAATATGGTCTTCAAGAAATATCCATCACATTTTAAATATCCCCCACTAATTTTTTCCTTTCATTCTGTTTTCATAGCACTAAATATGGTGTAGCACGAGTTACCGAAAGATGCATTTTTTTATATATTTACAAAATGTTGGCAATTTAATTGATGCCACTCATTATTTATCTTCTACTAGTAGTGCCTTGAGTAAAAATAAGAAATTAAAATACAAAACACTATCCATCACATAATAATGACCCATTAAATACTGTAGCACGAGTTACCAGTAGCACGAGTTACCGATGTAGCACGAGTTACCATAGCCCACTTCCCCATGTACCAGCAAAGGTAATGCAAAATTTACAACTTGGCAGCAATAGAGGATCTCCCAACTACATGAATATGCATTTATATGTGAGCATGGTAACAACTTTCTAGCAGTAGTGTAGCCAGTATGGGGGGGGGCAAAGGGGCGGACTTCACCCTGAAAAACTAGAATTATGCGGTTTGTAGTTAAGGTCGCCCCCCACAAAACTGTAAATAACAAAGGTTTGTACATGTAAATAAAAAATAATATGCAATATGCAATGTAATTTTGTTCCTGGTTTATTATTATAATGCTCCCAAATGGTTGATCACTCTACCAATCATTTGTTTTACTATCGCTTGGAATTATTATATTTAGTTAGTTAGTTAGTTAGTTAGGGAATTCGGATGTACTAAAATAGACTAGTTTCTTCGAATGTTTTCAAATACATATATGATTATTATAATTTTGTTTCCTATGAAGAATCTCCACAAGAGACTTTGCGTTTCGAAGCACAACCACTGGAGAAGTTTACGGCTAAAGAAGAAGATACTTACAAAGACAACTATGCACTTGAGCTACAACCCTACGAGAAGGCCTTCAGTTTCTGCGTTGCTATACTTGACGACGGAACATCACCCCGCATTGCACTGGACTCAGTCCAGGGTGGAACGAAATATGAACTTGGTAAGATTTGAGAGCAAATTCTTGCTAGTGTGATAAATTATCATATACATAACATAATAAAATGGTCCAATTTTAACGCATCCCGTTTCCGCCTTGGATAAATGACCTATTCATCACCGGTAGTTTCGTGTGAGTTCCTTTTGATATGAGAGGCAAAAGCCTCATGTAATACTCTGTAAAAAGTGGTGTGTTTATCCACTTTAGACACGTTTGGTTTACAGAATTAAAACCCAAAACATCTTTCAGGCCTTATATTTTACATGGTAAATGAAAAACATTTGGGCTTTTCACTGATGCCAAATTTTGTATTAATTTCTTGGAAAAAAAGTGGGGTTGAGATTATTGATCTTTAATGGAATTACGATGTGAACCATGAATTGGGGAAAGGCGACAATACACTTTTGGCGAGTTATTATGTACCGTTAAACGAATTTTATTTATATCATACGTGAATTTAAATTTTCAAGGACATTTAAAATACATGATAAAATGTATAGACACGCAAGTTTTTGCATGACATAATGATTTACACATACTGAAATCGGCGAGTCTAAAAGATACCACTATAAAAGGCAATAAATCATTTTACTCAATTTGTATCGTTTTGTCAACTTTTCATGTGCAGTGATCGCAACCAGAGATGTCGAAGACGATTTAGTCACACGACTGTTTGTTAATGGGGAAATGAAAGAGGAAGAATATTCAGATAGAAAACTCGGCAAAAAACCAATCTGTTTGTGGATATCTATCCGAAATGGGGTATTCCGACTTGGACACAAGGGAGATGTAGAAGAGTGTCTATATCACGAGGATCCAGAGGTTGAAGTTGCACAATTCGCATCATTTAGCACCCAGGGTGGAACCACGGAATATGAAATCATGAAATATCCCTACTTCACGGAAGCAGGTAAGCAGGAGCGTTGGAAGGGAGCATGACCTAGCGATGTTTTTACACTCAAATATTGGGACTGACACATAACAGGAATGCTATGGGTTCTATAAAGAAGATCCCAAGGCTCAGTGATATGGTGTCATTTCCGCCATTTACATTCAAGAGGGAAGGGGGAACGCAATAAACGTTTCGTTTTGATATATTACTTGCCGTTACTTACGATGGTATATGGAAATATAGATGGATTATTTGCTCCATTCACTAATTTAATAAAAGGTTTTAAAACGGCATATATAATGATATAAATATGGTTGTGTGTTTGATAACAGGAGACCGTTTGGAGACTTTTGATCCAGCTGGTGTGTACATGCTGTCCTTCTCAAACAAGATCGTTCCTAGAGGCCAGTCATCCTGCATTATTGGTTTTAAGCTTGTTGATGCAAGCGAAGTTACATTTGCCATTGCCGGGGAAGCTAAAGATGGCCTGAAACAACAAATGGCTTTAATAAGTAAGTATGTGTTAAGGGGTAAAGAGGTTCTCCCTCTGAAAAATACTTTACTTTCAGGCGAAATCGGGACACCGGGACACAAAGATTTATTAAAATCAGCACTTTTTCCCCGACTAACAGGGACAAATGTTAATTACCGACCTGGTTATCGTGATGACGTTAAATTAGCGCGTGGATTTCTGTTCATATGTATTCACCGTTCATCTTGTATTCTAGGTTTTGATGCAGCCATGAGAGAAGCAACAATAAAACCATGTCGGGTTTGTGACGTAGAGGCAAGGTCGCCAATACATATGAGACGAGGAACCAAAGAAAATTGGTACCATGTTCAGTTTGGAGGAGGAATTGTCCAGGTAAATGAATAATCATTCATTCTGCTATTAAAGCCATATTGTAACATTTGCTGAGAAGGGCGCCCTCAAGTTGTTTCAAAAATCCGAATTTGTACATGATTGTGATGTATTTTTGATAAACAAATATAGTTATTATTAATCATGATGAACGCATTCAGTTGATCACGAAATTATACAGATGTTTATCACAAATAAATTATTCAATAAATGGTCATAATAAAAGTTTATATAATTAGTGACAGTAAAAGTAAAGTATACGTATGTTATCGAATGCAACATATCATTGGTATAATTACTAATTTCTCTATAGAGTTTTACAGTAAGAAATAGTAGGGATTTTTTGAAAATCTACTGCCTGGGCGAAACATACTTCGAAATTACTGATATTTTAGCACAGTAGTAGTATACACCCCAGTAAAGTTATCCGAGAGTTTCAAGTCCATCCACACCCTAATGTCCATGCACCAAGTGAGACTTTAACTTTCACGCAAATACAAAGCGCCGCAAATTCCACAGATAGTTGTGTACGATAAAGAGTTGTAGTTAGTGGTATAATGGCACACGTCCAGAGGATTGCAATCATCACGAGATGGGCGACCAATTACAAGGCAGCCCCATTTAATGATTCATAACATCGCTAATTTTAATTGGGCAAGAAAATCGGCCGGTCGCGGTGTTCCATAGACACCCAAGTCAGTAATCCACTTGAAAACCTAGCAACACCAAACAGAGGTAGTACCCCAGACAAACAAGTACCTAGACCTATGACTTTGGTTTGCGTAGTGAAGTCAACACTGCTTAGCAACGATTTTGACAAGGACGCAACCCGGACGCAAACAAGCAGACATGTTCGTGTCTACAGAACATGTTGCATTTGACGCGGGCGACAACGGCGCAGCAATCACGCAAACGATCGCGTTTTTCGTTCCAGACATGAACGCTTATTTCTCCGCGTCCGACCACCCGACCATAATCACCTTGGATACGTGGCTTCACCTACTGCCATGGTTAGGGATGGGCAGTGATAGGTCTAGGTGGTATGTCTATGGGTAGTACGATGACTGAAAAGATCAAATGTAAATCAGTTGTGCACAAATTAATAAAAATCAGAGTTTTATGTATAGATGTAGTAGCCAACGTAAGCACAGTGGACATGTGGACTATGAAGTAATCTAACGCGATACCCATATATCAAGAAGCATTAAATTAAAAACAGAAAACATTTCCAGGACGTGACGGAAAAGGATCAAGAAGACCATTTTTATTCGGCGGGAAGGACCGTCTCTCAACCGAGAAAGGGGGCTACCGGTACACTACAACCTGTCAGGGGCCTACGACGTAAACGCAGCCATCAAAATGTTCATCGGCGACTCTCCTGTGACATCACTCCAGATTTGTCATGGCCGGGTTAACAATTCGGCCTGACGATGCGTCGCGAATGAAATGTGATACTGTAGCCATCAATGCCCTTCAAATGTTTAAATATTAAGTCCAGATGATCAGTTTCGAATATTTGATTTACTTTTGTTTGAATCGTTTCTCTCGTACTGGGACGAATATCTCAATTACTGGTCTTTTGTCCCGTCTGAATATAGAAGTGGTTGGACCACAAACCTCATGTTAGATGCGAAAAAAGCTTTTGATGAAGTCTCCTATCGGCATCTTCTACTGAAAGTCAAACATTGCATCAAAAATGGTTCGAATGGACTCGGGATTGCTTTCACAATCACACCCAGCAAGCTCTCCTCGACAGCTAATGTAGTCCCGAATTAGTCTTCTATGGTGTGATGTCCCCCGCGATAGTATCTTAATGGAGTATTTCGTGATCATATTATCCTCTTTTTTTCAGGAAAAATCCACTAAAAAGTTTATTCCCAAAATTGCAGTTGATTCCGATTTTGCGTTTGCATGATTATGTGCATTGCACTGCTCCATAATTATACAATGTGTTGTAATCATGGTAATTACGTTCTGGTGTACCAAATGTAATTCAAATTTCACGATCTAAATGAATTAATCTGCAAGAAATTTTTGGTACATAAACATTATGTAGCCAGAGGTTTCCAGTGGTATAAAAATCTCAACTTTTATGAGAAAAGTGGGGCGATGATGTTGTGGATCACGAAATGCCCTTTTAATACCATTATTGTTTCTCATCAACATAAATGAGCTCCCCTACTGTGTCTCCAACTCGGCTAGTGTGGTATAGATGAGGTGACATGTGTTTACATTTGATACGCCCTCTGTTGGTCTGTGATCAAAACTGTCAGGCAAAAAACACTATAGTTTACATGGAAGAAGTTGATTTTTATTCATTAACTTTGGTTTCAAAGCAAATAATACAAAAAATGTTATCAATCTTGTTTATAAATGCATCAAGCTATATACATAATATCACACAAAACTTCAAAGGTTTTTAAAAGTTGAGTTTTAAAGAGATTTATGTGGTCTGTCATAGACACTTCTGTGTTATTTTGCCTGCCTTGAAACAACAGAGGGCGGTCTGAATGTAAACATGTGACATCATAGGCCACCTCATCTATACAGCAGCAGACGCAACTTTTTGTGATTCGACACTGAATAGAGCAATAACCTAGTGATTTAATTTTTACCATTACCGTTTCTATAAAATTTCCCTTTATAGGTACACGTTCACATTATGACGTATTGCCACGTATGCCATGGGATATGTACAGCTACATAGTATATCATTGCAATCTATACTTTTTATATGCAGGTGTACAATGTTCGCATGACCCATCTAGGACCTCAGATATTTGATGAGCCATTTTTGACGTGGGTAAATCGTAACGCTATTCCTGAACAACAGTATGTGGGATTAGGATACTCAATGAAGAGCCCAACATGGATGTATTCTGAAATAAAAGAAGCGCCAGTCGATGGTATGTCGCCTTTAACTTCCAAATTTTAAAGTAATAGAGTTAATAAGGCGATTATGCTCTGTTCAACTTCACTGAAAACGCAATTAGCTCCGCCAAGTCCACTGCAGCATAATTATGACTAAGTTGTGTCAAATCGGGTAGGGGGGAGGCTGTAGGGTGGTCTTTCAGAGTTTCTGAATGTGTCACCTTAAAGAACCTTAGAAAACGTTTAAAAAAACCTTAAACAGACTATACACTTGCCGAAACATGATGGGACAGCTGACACTCCCGAGTTTACTAAAGTGAAATCTGGGGTTTCCTGTCTTGAGGATATGATTTTTGTTTCCTTTGAGGATGTGGGATTTTACCTCCCGAGTATTTTAAAACCCTCAGTAGTCAACACCCTATAAATTAGAATTTGAACACGAAATATGTGGTTTAGCCTAACAAACCAGGGTCAGGTTGCGGATATATATTAGTGGTGGTGGTTTTCGACATAACATAAGGATGTCTATGTACGTTAATTTAAAACACTGTACAAGTTTGTTTTGTTTCCTTGCCACAGACGTTGCATTTAATGTGGTCGTTGGAGGAGCTGTGAAAGAAGATGAAATGTTCATTGTGAGGTGGAAAGTCGTTGAAAATGCATATATGGCTTTGACTGATAGTGATGCCTTAAAGGAAGGCGGCCGTCCGACCAAATTGGAAATTGGTAAGTAGTCCCTATTTTGCATTATTACTCTTCACTTCAGCACTATACATTAATTATTAACAGTAGTTACGATTTAGTCCCATCCAAAGTACATTGTAACGTGCATTAGAAAAGAATGTCAGTGACAGTGACAGAGCAAGCATTACAATTAAGGTGGGATGAGCATATTTTGTGCCGCTTTTACCTGTTTCCTGGGACATTTGTAATTTTCAATTTCAGACTATGAAGTTGAGGTGAATTTTGGTATTTGATGGGCCAGTACACGTGAAGCGAGCAAACATTTGCAAGTTTACCATATTTATTCTTCAATATATATTCTTCTATTTATTTATCAATAATTTAGTCATTGGCACACGTTGTGAGATTCGGCCATTTGCTGGTGCTGCGCCTGTAGTAGCTCAGAATTGCAACGAACTATCAGCTGAACAAAACTACTTCTGGATAAAATTGGAATCAGGCGCTGATGGAAAAGCGGTTAAGGTACATTATCAAGCCTGTTGATGCAATTTTTTCTCTTTCCCACTGAAGTTGATGCAATTTTATTTTGTTATTATTATTATTATTATTATTATTATTGTATTATTGTTATTATTATTATTATTATTATTATTATTATTATTATTAGCAGTAGTAGTAGTAGTAGTAGTAGTAGTAGTAGTAGTAGTAGTAGTAGTATGATCATTAATATTATTATTATCTACCTATCTATTATTAATATTATTATTATTATTATTACTATTATTATTATTACTTTGGGACTCTATAGAAAGTTGTTAAATATCGTACGTAATTAATCTTTCTTGTTGAACATTTGTTTGATATTGAGCCTAAATTACTCATAAATTGGTCGTTTCACGTCCAAAATGTACAGAGATGTGCTAACGCTCTTTTTCTCCACTGTGCCTTGGATTAATTTTGAGCATCTACATCTATCTCTGATTTCTTGAAGGTGGGACGTTACGATATGGACAAGAAAGAAGCGGCTAATGCATTTATGATTTATGACCAGATACCTTCCGATTTTAAGGCAAATCGGGTCATTCCAGGAGTGAAAAACCGGAATGTCAATGTCGAAGATGTGTTTGAATTAGTCAGCGAAAGTGATTAAAAGGTATTTGATAAAAAAGTCTTATGTCAGTGATAAAATAAATTAAATAACGACAAAGAGCAAACACAAAATTGACAGAATTTACAAAATGTGGACAAGGGATGCAATATAATTTGAAGAGAGTGGGCAATATAGAATGTGGGCAATTGCCATAATCGTAAGATTGACAAGAATGGTACCAGCAATAATAGCGACTATCATTTGGAAGCAAAGCCAAGTCGGGCAAGGTCAATTTACTGTAACTTTTTTCTTCCTCTTCCATTCCCTTTCTTTTCCCACTTTCCCATTTCCTCTTCCGTTATCTCGTCATAGTGACATTAAAGGAGTATTTCGTGATCCGAGCATCCTCTTTGGATGACATTTTTCAGTAGATATCCACGAAAAAAGCTTATTCCCAAAATGTCGGTTGATTCCGATTTTGCGTTTGCGAGTTATGCATGATTATGTGTATTACACTGCTCCATAGACAATACGTTGTAATTTCGTTCTGGTGCACCAGAACGAAATTCAAATTTCACGATATCTTTGCTAAACGAATTAATCTGCAAGAATTTTTTTTTTGTATATTAACATTATGTAGCCAGAGGTTTCCAGTGATATAAAAATCTCAACTTTGTTTGAGAAAAAGGGGGGGATGATGCTGTGGATCACGAAATGCCCTTTTAAGTGAGTAAGTGTCAAGACTGGTCTGGAAGGGGTGTACATAAGCTGCGCGGGCTAAATATTAATTTGGGTGCGTTTGGAGATAGTGGAAAATATTTTTGCTTTCCATGAGTCTACATTATGGTGTTTATAATGTAGATGTAGTGCATTTGCCTAGGATGCTGAATTTGATCTTTGTGTGGGACACAATTTCCGACTTCATGCAACATTGTTCTAATATTATCAAATTTATTGGGGTTTGAGGTAATATTTCCTAAACTTCGTCAGCAATTGGCATTCATCCGAGCTGAAATGCACTTGCAATGCACCATTTTTTTATGGGAGGGGCTTAAAATATAGCTCTTGGTGGTACGTACCCAGAAAGTTTAAATGGCCTCCTGGGGTCAAACATTATAAACTTACGGTACACAAACAACTGCGCGGTAAATACCTGGTTGTCCAATATGAACGTGTTGAGTAGGTGCTACTTTTAAGAGGCATATTTTCAAAAGCTTCTCCCACATTCAAAACTGGTACATTACAAGTGCATTTCATTTCTGACAAACACTTATTGGTAGGACCTCAAACTTCAATTAATTTGATATTATCAGAACGATGTTGTCCAAATTCAGAAATGTTACCCCCTACAAAACTCAAATGCAGTCTCCTTATTCAAAGTCCGCAGTATTAGGGCAATTCCCTACATTATGAGCACCATAATGTAAATTCATGGAAAGAGCTTTTTCTATCAAACTTACTTGACACCATCTTAGTCTTGGCATTTCGTGACGAAATATTTCATTCTTAATGTCAAGTCTGTAGTATACGGCAAGCTCATTGTTAAGCTTAAAAAAGGAAAAAAAAAAAGAACTTGATGACTCAAAATATTCACAAATTCTTGCTCTGTTTTGTTTTTCCCTCTATAGAATCAAGAATACGGTATCAAAGAGCTGAACGTGACGTTATAGTGTATATATTTTATTTACGTTTTATTTTATTTGGCGTTTATCTCAATTATAGCATAATTTCTCTTAATTTAGTTTACGGTTTACATTATAAACAACCATGATTTTTTCTTATTATTAGGAGTAAAATATGGTAATGATTAGTAACAGTACGGTTTCACATAAATTTCTGTATTACCATTGAAAAAGTGTGAAATTTAAATTAAGGTTGTAACGGGAGTACAAGAATAATGTAATATCTTAGATGCTAGTCTTAAGTTACTAAATGATCTTTATATTATGATAGTCATTAATTGTTACAAGAATTTGAAAACTATTAAATCTTATTTTAATTTGTCAAGTATAAAAATGTCATAGAAGAAGATCGATTGTCATTCTGATGTATAATCGATGGAATATAAGTAAATTAAATGACTTTGCAAGTTTTTGCTTCTGCAATAAAGCATTATACATCTGGCTGAATTACCGAAATATCAACCTAAAACGCTATACATTGCATAACCTGTCATCTTTCGAAGTATATACAGGCTGTATCAAAAATGATTGATTCCCAATAGTTTTATGTTTATTGAAAACCTGCTGCAGGCGAATACAACATCATATCCTTTTTAATTGACCAAAAGTTATAGTTTATTATCTTTATAACATTAACTTGTCGTAAAACATCTTGGGCCATTTGTACAACAAATTTAGGCAGCTATAATACTATCATTTTGATACATCCTGTATATGCTGTATTTAAACATCCAATTTAATTTAAAAGTGAATAATCAACACGTTATGGGTTATTTTACTTTTAAACATTTATGCTATTGCAAATAAAAGTGTTGAGACTGAATAATAAATACTGTATATTAGTTGCAGATAAGTTGATCTACTTTTGGAGTATACTGAATTAAAAAAGAAAACAAAATTTGCCTCCCAAATACGAAGTACAGTGTCTGCTGCAAATGTATTATTTGCTTGCATATTCTGGTAAGAGAGGACCAGTTACTTGCTATTTTATTATTGTATTTTTAAGAGCTAAACGTTCCATTCTAAAAGGCCTTTCGTGCATTACACACATATCCATGACGGCATTTTCTGATTTAATATTTACAGTATAATTAATATATAATCATAGTCATGATAGTTCTTTTTCATATTTCAAATTTAATGAGACTAACACAACCAACTGCAGTTATAAGACTCGAAGCAAAACTTATTGAATAACCCCAATAAATATATCAAAACACGAATAGTTACCTGAAGTATATTAAGTTTACTAAATTATATACGGTTTTAAGTTCTTGTCTAATATAAAACGTTCATTTCCATGTTATTATACTGGTTTATTAACGTTTACTTTTTATTTGCTAAGTGTAAACATATAATCATAGTCATGATAGTTCGATTTCATATTCCAAATTTTATGCGACTAACACAACAAACTGAAGGTATAAGACCTGAAGACTCGAAGTAAATCTTATTGAATAACCCAATAAATATATCAAAGCACGAATAGTTATTTATAGTATATATAATATATTAAGTTTACTAAATTATATATGGTTTAAGCTCTACTATAAAAGGTTAATTTTCATGTTTATATATAGATACTGGTTCATTAAAGTTTACTTTTTTTGCAAAGTGTAAGCAACTGTCGTCGTCAACTATTTCAGGAGACGAATACAATGAGTCGGTACACTTAGAGTGTCAGGAGAGATACTTTTGGTTTGTCTCGGTCCCAGTCGGTTTGTGTTCCTCCGTCACTAAACAAACTGGTTTGTTTATAGTGACGAAGGAGCACAAACCGGCTGGGACCGAGACTAACTTTAGTTAGACGAACGAGGTACCAATATCTGACCACAGACGCGTGTAGGGGGGTCACTTGAAATGGAATGGCGTGTCTGTCGGGTTCCATTCACTGCGTGTTCCTCCAGGGGGCGCCCAAATAGCTAGCAAAATACATTCAGGGTAGATGAGCGTGGTACCATTTAAAACCAACACCATAGTGTGCGCAACGCTCTCCATATATCAACATCACAAACGGCATTTTAACTTCTGCCAAAGTCCATACAGATCCCTCAGGCCCCTCTGAAAATCAGCCAAACATAGATGGGCAAGGTACCCGGGGGTGTCACTCCCATTGTGGTACACCATCCGCGATAATAAAAACGCGTAAAAAGGGTAGTTTTTCGTGGGTATGCACGATACGCGCGTATCGTGTTTAGGGTGTCAAAAACATCAGAAATTGAACAAAAGGGTAGCAAAATTGCAATTGCTAATACGTGGAAATGAAATTTAGGGTATGAAATATGATGCAAGGATATTCCCCGTTTAGGGTGTGAAAACAGGGGCGTGTTACCTGTTTAGGGTATCGGTTTAGGCAAGGATTAGATCCTTGTTTATCATACTGCAGTTACTGTCCGTTTTCCTATACACAATACACAGTGATCTCATTATTGACGCGTGACCCCTACAAACAGTGTATGTTATGGGCATTGCCTAGTTAACATCACTGTGTAAAAAAATAACCGGCCAATATTTTAACTATTCTCCAAACTTCTAGCAAATATATTTCTCTAACATGACCTAAAATTACAGCTAGGTTAGATGTTCAGAAGGGTCGCACTTTCGTAGAATATGAGTGAGGGCAAAGCATAGCTAGCTCATAGCTAGCCAACTCCCCGTGTTAATTGAATGGAGATTTGACCGAAAATATTGAGCTATATTGGTAACGGACCGCTCCGTTCTGAAGGTAGCTCTTGATCAGAGCCCTCGCAGTACCTTAGAAGATCCAGAGATCCCCAAGTAAAATAAACCCAAGCAAGTGACTAGTATTAGTAAAGAAAATGTATATAGGCCAATCCATTCTGTAAAAAAATTCATACCACTCCCATGCATCACCCAGCAGTACATGTATTTGTACAGAGCTTGCCGAAGGCAAGCTTCACTATAGGCAAGTCACCAACAAGTAAAGTAGGACCACTATGCAGTAAAGATCACTGTCTACCTGAGATATTGGTCTACCCCACACACCAACCGCGAAAGTCCACTGACCGCCGCGCGCTACAGCCGGTCTTTACTATAGTGTCAGAGGGCATATGGCATGGTTTTTTCATTTTTTCTTTCAATTGGATGGAAAATAGGTTGGCTTTGGAGCAAAGCTATTCTGAAGGATGCCACAAAAAAACGGTACAAGCTACATTTAAACTATTCTAAATAGGTTCTAGAAAATATAGTTTTGTAACATGTCCTAAATTTTAGCTAATTTAGATGTTTGGAGAGGGTCGCACTTTTGTGTTTTATGTAAACGACAGATAACACCAAAAATATGAAGAAATTATTTTCAAACCGTGTTAAGTCAACAATCATTATGTTGCTCATTTTGAAGAATGCTGGTTTACAAAAAGCAGGCCATTGTCTCATTTCGTGAACAAAGGTACACATACCATTGTTTCCTTTCGTTTCCTTTATAATCGGTTACCCAACTGAAGCTATAATACCAGCTTTATTGCGATGTCGCACATGTAAAACAGACACTTGTGCACAACCAGAGAAGATCTGATTTAATCAGTTGAGCTGCTTCAATGAGTGTTATCTTGGTTTAATAGCTTTTAATGGGGTTTAAGTCCTGCAAAGGTCGAGATGAATTCTACTGTAGACATGACTGCATCATGTGGTGCTTGTCAAAAGTTGATTATCGCGGATGGTGTACAGGCCACAATGGGAGTGACCCCCCCCCCCCCGGGGCAAGGTACACTTTGGAACAATTCCAAATGAATGAGTGTAGCCTAAAATACTAAATGGATAATCCAGTGGGATAACCCCGCTCGTCATGGCCGTCGGTTCATGTTAGGCCGTCGGTAGACGGAAGGTGTTGGTGAAAAAAATTGGGTTAACAATAGACTATTTTTCACCGAGGGTGACCGAAAAAGGGAGAATTATAGAAAAATTGTGAATGAAATTGAATTTGACATAAAATTTTTGTGTTTTTATGTTGGTATATCGCCTATAATCTTTTTTTTGTTTCTTTTTTTTTTTTTTTGCTCTTCACTTTTTCAAACCATGCAAAAATATTTCCGTCGGTACATGTTCAAGTTGTGCCCCCTCGGTTCAAAAATCCTGGCTACGCCACTGATAATAACAGACACATATTCCCCTGCACTACCGGTATCAGACACCCTAAAAGTACCGCCGGCCCTCCTGCTTGTCATCTAGCCTAGGCCTGGTGTATGACGTGCAGTCCCTAAATTCAGTAAATTTTCATCGTCAACCGTGTAATTGAATGGGATTATTTTGAAATTTTAAAACGCTTGAAATATCACAAACAAATAGGCCTATGTTGATAAATAATATAAATACAAGCTAAAACCGTTGGGGTTCGATAATGAACCCCACAAAACTAACCGAGTATATAGAAAATGCCATACGGCCGGGCGGTTTCACGAGTTGCCGGCTCGATCATGTCATCCGCCGCCTGGCCTAGGCTAGAGATTGTCGATACCACTCAAATATAATCTTAAATGAACAAACATAGTTCATAGAACACGAAATAGGGTATGACAGGGGGGGGCACTTCAATATGAAATGGATATAGGTGTAGGGCTGGCACTCTCGCACCAAGGGGCATTCGGTGAGAGCAAAATGTAATAAAAAAAAACACTTTTAAAGGGTTAAGCAGCGCCAAGGATTTATCCTTTAAATATTGGTTCAATGCACTTAAAACCCACCCATAATCATATACCAAAATCGCTGAAAAGGTACGGTACCCTAAAACCGTGGCACATCCCCGTATATCTCCAACCAGAGAGACCCCCCCCCACACACACACACGTATATTTTGTATCGTGTATGATCATGAGAATAGTGGAATATTTCCGATAACTTTGCTTTTCCTTGTGTTTATAACACTTTTTAATCAAAGTCTTTTACTCCCGTCCTCTTTCAAAGTATAATCATGACATGACATAAACTGGCGGCACGATAAAATAACATTTTCAACCTAGTTTTTGACTCCATCGTCTCTATCAAACTACAATCATGAGCCCGGGCATGAGCCCCGTCATGAGCACCATATACCCCATACATCAATCATCCGAACATTAAAGAATGTTTTCCCGGAATGTTTTGCCAATCGATATGCAAGGCATTTGTTTCCTATGCAGAACAAGTTTATTTGGCGCTCAACATGATCACATTATTGCCATGTCGAATCCAATTCGTTTTAATATTCCACTGAATACTGTGTGAATTACAGCTATAGGCCTATCATAGTACTCACACTACGGGAGTTGTGAGAGATAAGACTGTTTATATCAACTGACCATGCTGATGACCTGAGATGAAAATACCTAATCTCTTTCTCAGTCAGTTACTGACATATGTAAAACAAACCCATGACAAAATGACTGTTAAAAAGACCAACTATGTAGTCTCTTTCTCAGTCATGTACTGCCATACAAAACAAACTCATAACAAATGCAGAATGTGCATGCGCTTAACCTACAATTTTCGATCTCATTTGAGCTCCATTATCGTATGTATTTTGAATGGTGTATCAACAAAAGTTGAGGCATGTCACCTATCGTATGCAAGCCATTTCGGTGAAATTAAATAGGGAAGCATCGCCTGCGGGCGCTGCTTCAAAAATATGGGGTCATTGGGTGAGAGCGTGATTTTTGGCATCCGGTGAGAGCAAAATGTAAAAAATATGGGGTCATTGGGTGAGAGCATGACCTTTTTTTTTCAATGGAATCTTTGGGTGTGAGCCGAAACAGCGCCACAAAAACCTCGAAAATTTCTAGTTCTAAATGGCTTCAAATTTCATTGTTTTCTCAAAATAAGCAACAAAATCAGTGAAAAATGAAAGTTGCTGTTCAAATTGAACTTGTAAGGGTCTTTGGGTGACAGATCAAATGGAAAAATAGGGGGTCTTTGGGTGACAGAGCGCGGAGCGAGCATGTGTTCGTAAAAAAATATGGGGTCTTTGGGTGACAGCGATGCCGAAAAAGGGGGTCTTAATAGCCCTACATGCGCGTCACCTCCAAAGTTGGAGTGCCCCCCCCCCGGGACTAGCCCAGCCTATATATTGGTACTCTGGGGACGTCTCCTCCTTGTATAATCCATCACACAAGTATGTTAGGATATTAGTATGGTCCATCACACACAAGTGTAGTGAGACTACAGGTTTTTAGGGAGGGGTTATAAAAAAGAAGCTAGTTAATAATGGAAGTTAAAGGAAGGTGACCTGATACATTTGGAAAATCAAATTCTTTAAAACTTATGTATAACGTAAACTGTTGTCCCTTTCAAGCATTCATGCAAAAAGATGCAGAATTGACTAATTCTTCATGAAATTACTGACATATAATAATCATGATCATGTAATAAATAGATATCAAATGAAAGATCCTATTTTTCTCATTAACATACTGAAATTAGGAGTTCCAAGTCGGTGTATTTCCAAAGATATCATCAAAAAACTGCTGAATTAGTCAAAAATGTGGTATACCACATTTGAGACTAATTCGACAGTTTTTTGACGATTTCTTCGGAAATATACCGATTTGGAACGGCTTATTTCAATATATTATGAGAAAAATATGATCTTTCACCTGATACCAAAATCTGCATTTTGATAAGGTAAAGTTGGGGATGAGGCTGTCAATCAGGTCACCCACCTGTGACCTGATTGTACTGCCGATTTATCGTACTGCCGATTTATCGGTTGACCCGGAGTGCGTGGTATATCTTATCTTATCTTATCTTAATACTAATAACGGCGTGTCCGTCCGTCCGTCCGTCCATCCGGGGGGGTAAATCTCCCAATAAGGGTGCATGGTCCATACAATCATCCTCTCATGTTGACGCCTGTGTATGGGTTTCTGACCAAATTAAACCCTGTTTATTTGGCAATTTTAACCTTAGAAAGTGTTTAATATTTTGCGCTTCGCGCGAATTTATATCCACTTTTGTACCATATAACTATGCCACCAGTTTAGCTTCAATATGGCAAACTTTTTTTGTTACCAGTGTAATATTATTAGAAAAATGCAAGGGGGTGTAGTACCACTTTAAACATGTAAAAGATGTCAATATTATTATTAAAATAGCTATCAACTGTGATGAGAAAATAATAATGTTTATTTTGAGCTCAGCGGGGATTAGCAATTCTCACCAGTTTTAATAAGACAATAATGATTGACACGCACCAGCAAGTTTCTCATCCAAAAGAATGAGAAAATGCCATGATTTTGGCCGTTTCTCATCAAAATGTCCGTATTCTCATTCAAAACTTCTTCTAGTGTCAGTCCCGATCAGAGCGATCTGTTTTTACCTTTTTTTAATAGCTCAGCATTAGGCCGAATGAGATTTTTACGGCGCGCAAAGCGCACTGCTAGGAAAGTCTTAGCGTATGTTTTGATTTTTTTAATGCTATTTTTTCGCTATTTACTTATAGCGTTTAGCATCTCATTCCGCTTTATATTATCTCGTTGAGACTCTTTCTACTGTAGTTATCTTACATTATTTTCTATATATTTCCATTTCGTCACATAGCGGCTTATTTTTTCTTTCTAGTACATGATGCATCAGTCCCAGTCAGAGATTTTAAAGCGATATTACCAAGATTACAGACTCATTTAGGGACTGATCGTTATTTACGGCAGGGGGGTAATGGGCGTTTTTGAAAAAATATCGGGAAAAAAAATCGCGTTCCCCCCTCGCGTCTGCTCAAATTCCCCCCTTGTTGTCCCGAATTTCTCCATTTAAAACTGAAAGTTTCGCGTTCCCCCCTCAAGACCCCAAACAAATTTCGGGTTCCCCCTCAAAATGCCCACCTCACCCCCCGTCGTAAATAATGATCACTCCCTTAGGCCATATAAAATTAATGTTTTGGTTCTCGTCCCCTCCCTCCTCAATTTCTTGGAGTTGTCAGATTTTTTTCGACAGCCATAGTGTTACTGTCTATATATAATACAATACAAATGATGGCTGATTTTATGCCCGGGGGGGGGCACTCCAACTTTGGAGGTGACGCGTATGTAGGGCTGTTAAGACCCCCTTTTTCAGCATCGCTGTCACCCAAAGGCCCCATATTTTTTTACGAACACATGCTCGCTCCGCGCTCTGTCACCCAAAGACCCCATATTTTTCCATTTGATCTTTCACCCAAAGAACCTTACAAATTCAAATTAACCAGCAACTTTCATTTATCACTGATTTTGTTACTTATTTTGAAAAAAATAAAGAAATCTGAAGCCATTTAGAACTAGAAATTCAATTTTCGAGGTTTTTGTGGCGCTGTTTTGGTTCTCACCCAAAGATTCCATTAAAAAAAGGTCATGTTCTCACCCAATGACCCCATATTTTTCACATTTTGCTCTCACCGAATGCCAAAAATCATGCTCTCACCCAATGACCCCATATTTTTTACATGTTGCTCTCACCGAATGCCCCTTAGTGCGAAAGCGCCAGCCCTACACCTATATCCATTTCAAATTGAAGTGCCCCCCGGGATTTTATGTTATAAATTTTAACAAAAAACAATGATAGAGACAAAAGGACAAGTTTCCCATGTTATTTTCATCAGGTGCAGAGTGAGAAAAGAATAGTTTAAAAAAGAGGAATTGCAAAAAAAAACAAAAAAACAGATTGGCAGGTACACTGGTAAAGTGACTTCAGTCCTCATTAATGTCAAATGTAAATTTCTTGAAATGTTTGCCCAATTTACCTTTACCTTCGGCAATCCTATAGTCTGTATTTAGTTTCAATCTCACAAAGTTCATAAAAGCTTGGAAACTGGGAGAAGTCCAGTAAAGAGATTCATTTGGTAGGATTGTTGAAATCATAAACTGGTATTTTTGTTAGCCAAATCCAAATCCAAATTACTCACGAATCTGAGCTTTCGCCATCTTGGCTGATGGCTTGATCACAGATGAACTGGTCCAGTGGCGTAGCTGCCGGGGGGGGGGGGCAATTGCCCCTGGCAAAATTGTCTATTTGGGCCCCGCCCCTCAGACCCTGCGCCCCTAGCGAAGGAAAAAAAAGGGAAAAGGGAGAAAGAGAGGAAAAAAGAGAGGGAGAGAAGGGGAAAAGAGAGGGCATAGTGCACTTACGTCCACGGCGAATTCACCGTGACCTTTCCAGCCATAAACCCGCTTATTGAAGATTAAACCGATATATGCAGTACTAAACCATTATATAATAATCTATTGTCCAATGCAAATTTATTACCACCTGATAATATTGATCCAATGAGCGACCGAATTGTCCGCTACGGACGAGTAATCCAATCGATAATGACTCTATTGACATGTACGAACGCAGCCCCACTGACCGAGTTTTGGGATATTTTTCACTGGTTTGCAGCTGTTTGCTGTCATTTACTCATCAAGGCGGAGTACCGTTATTATAAGGACTATGCCAATTATTTAAAGATTGACATGTAGAGAATAAGCCATAATTGATTGACAGAAAGTACTAAATTTGTACCTATGACGGTTTTATGACACCAATCTTCCAAATACGACCAAAAAATGGCTGCCCGGTGAAGTAAAATGTGCATTGGAATAACACGGCGAGTTTGGATAGATAGGATTTCTTTTTAATAAAAATGTATGTTCCCCCGTTATTAAAGCTTGTACCGGGTTGAAGATTCAGATATTTGGAAAAGAATAAGTAATTGAAACAGAGAGAAAATCATAGCTTTTATACTTTTTGATATATGATACTAACTAGTTCATACCCAATAGCTACGATACAGCGCTACCAGTAGGGTTCAATTGCCTATTGTGAGTGCCCCTGTGTTGTGTGCATACATGTAGTTAACAATAACTGCATGATGGAGAGATAGGGAGAGGAGGGGAAAAGAGATGGGGAATCCATACGATATGCAATACCATACGATTATTGTCAATAAGCCTGGCAAAATTTTCTATTTGCCCCCCTTAGTGCGGGGAAAAGGATGGAGAGAGAGGAAAAAGATGGGGAAGAGAAGGGAAAGAGAAAGAGGGAATCCATAGGCCTACGATATGTAGGGCCATACGATTATTATATCAATATACTCGACAATATACTTGTAATGACTTCTTGAAGACAAAGAAATATAAATTTTTGAAATGCTAATTGCACAAAAGCACCTATAGGAACAGTATATTGACTAAAACAATAAAATGGTCAACCCAAAAAGAAAAGTCGAAAAAGGTGGTCAAGAAGGCTGTGTCCGACATGTTTCTTGTAGCATGCCCCAACCGAAAATTTTCAGTATCGACACAAAATTGGCCGATTAAGTCATTTACCATTGAGCTATTTCAAACTTGGGGCCGGATTTACGATTAGACCAGATGGGTACCGGGTCCAGGGCCCTAAAATAGCCTAAGGTATGTTCCCCAAAACACATGATGTTTTGGACCGAAATGATATGGTAACATTGCTAAATTTTGCTGGCCTTTACTGGCCGGGCCTTTACGTAAAATTTACCTTCATTTTGGGCTAAGATTGTCTGAAATTGGAAGTTTTTAGCGCGCTTCGCGCGCACTTTAACCAGGAAATTAGCAAGAATTATGGCCAAAATTCATTTCTATTAAAGGGGGGTAACCCTATCAGTTTAGGATATGGATTGTCTTCAAACTTACATACAATTTCAAATATTGTCCCCTTTATGCATCTATGGGAGAAAACGAGAACATTTTCAGCGTAAAAGTGAATAATTAGCACAATTAGCAAGCCAATACGTTGGTACGCATGCATTGCATTGTGGTCCGGCATCCAGAAACAACACTCCCGTCGAGTGCTTCGCCATACCACTACGCCCATAATTCTTGTGACAAAATATCTCATTCTTTTTATTTTAATTTGACCCTGATACATTTCCTTTTAATTTTGTATATTATCATCACGTACATTTTACACTTATCTTTTATTTTAGGGTTTGTTTTAATGAAAAAAGTGTTTTTTTTATAATATTTCTAATTAATTAATTAATTAATTAATTTTATAGGGGGGGGACATTTTTTCTCATATTTTTTTTCATATTCCTCGTATCATACTTAACAAGATAAGGTCTTGTTTTGTATTTATTTCATCCCTTATGTATTTCTTTATTTTAGTTTTAAGCGTTTATTATTATAGAGCCCTCATTTTTTCGGACCTATTTCCGTTCGTGCGAATTGGCAGGGAGTAATACGGCTCTTATTCACAGAATCATTTTTCCTACCCAGAATGTCGAAGGTGGTTACCAGTATAGCCTGTTTGTTTCTTGATTTCTCCGAAAATACATCAAATTGGATCGTCAAATTTCAGGATGGTAATGAGGTATAGGATAATGGCCAAGGATTAGAACGTGAGTGGATAAGAATGGCTGAGTCGCGGAAAAAACAAAACAAACTTCGCCGCCTTCGACGCGAAATAAAAGCCACCTCAACTTCCAGTCCCCTTCCGAAATCAAATGGAGCGTCCCTAACATTGTAATATTTAATTACCGTTAAATGGGGGTAACTTCGGTAAGCGGGGTAACTTTGGTCGTTCAAATATATTTTTTAAATGGTCATATTTCCGTACAGCAATATTGTTTTTAGTCATATTTGGTCTCAATTTGTTAAGAAATATATTTGGAAGAAATAAAAGTCGTTCATGTCCAATTTCGTTGAAAGTTACGAAAATATTGGCATTTTGACCAAAATGAGCATTTTTTACATTTTTTCAGACAAAATAAAAATCGATATTTGTGTGCAAGGATGCGTGCTTGCTTAATTTTGCAAGGCGTCAAATGTCACAAAAAACAAAACCTTGCCCATATACAGCGAATATCAATTTTTTCATTTTTTTTCTTCATGGAATGTAATACCAAAGTTGCCCCAAATGCGGGGTAACTTTGGTCAGGCTATTTTCAACCCCTAGGGCACCCTTTCAAAATTATTCAAAAATCTTTTTCAACTTCAAGGTGTAGAAGGGAACCCTAATGTCATAAAAAGAGATAATTAGAAATATATTTGGTTTTGTTTGGAAGCAGTGGTTTAAAAACTCTAAAAAGTGCCCAAAGTTACCCCAATTTACGGTATCGGATAGGCCTACTGATCGATGTATGTAAATATTCAAGCATGCCAAAATACCATCAGATGAAACATCAGATATACTAATGACAAATAAAAATTATACAGAAAATAGACCTACTGTGGCTTTCATCATTATTAAACATGCCCGAAGAGAACGATTTAAAAATAAACAGATTCATAGGCCTAAATACATTGATACAGAATGTGTATTATGTATATGGATATATAGCAATGTTGCCCAAAATATGACAAATTATATGTAGGGCCTAAGCCACTGAAAACGTATAAAAATATAAAGAAAAAAAAAATGTTATAAAAAACAGTAAGCGTAGAAAGAAAGGTCCAAATAAATAAGTAACGGGCCTACGAAGTAAAGCCTAAATAAGCATTTTCCAAAGTGAGGGTAAAAACACATCTTGCATAATAAGTACAACTTAGCAAACAATTTAACCTGCCCGTTTTGATCTTGACTTGCTTTTCACAGATTGCATTGTAAGGGCTCGGATAGCGACGTTTTTACGTATTTTTTTGTGGCACCTGAGAGCAAATCAGACACATCCTTCTGATATCAAATAATTTAGATTTTTATTAAATTCGCGATACAATACACATTTTATGGCAAATTATTAAAATTGATATTTTTGAAATTTAACAGTCCTCAAAGTAAATTGTATAAATCTAACGATATGCAGTAAATAGTAGGAAGTTGGGTTGAACAGCCGTCAATCATATGAAAATTGTGACCTTCATTATTAAAGATATAGATTTTTCCTCAAAACACTAAAAAATGTAGGTCTTTTGGAAAAAAAATGTTTAAGTTCAATATGAAAGGTCAAATTTTCAATTGAGTCGGCTTTTCATCCCAGCTACATAGGCCTATAGTTTAATTACATATCATTAGATTTATAAAGTTTACTTCGAGGACTGTTAAATTTGGAAAAATATAAAAATATGAAATTTTAATAATTTGTATTATATCGCGAATTTCACAAAATCAAAATTATTATTATTTTTAGATATAGGGACAATCCTCGTATTCAGCATGCTGATGTGCTCTCATGTCCCATAACAATACTGTGCAAATGTTGCTATCCGCTTCCTCAATTTATTGTATTAATGAAAATCATTTTCTTCTTGTTTTTCGTATCATTGTTTTGCATGAATGAAGTGATGATAACAATACCGCACTTTTCGCAAATACTTGCTTTTCAAAAGTGCAATTGATATTAACACTACATTCGTAAATGCCAGTACTTTTTCCCTGAAAAGTATTTGCTTTTCAGAGAAAAGAGAAAGGCATTTACGAATGGCGTGTTATTGTGATCATCGCTCCATTCGTGGAAAATAATGGAGCGGTAAAACAATAGCGCGACGTCATAGGTGTGTATTAAAAAATATAATCTATTAAAGGAGGATTTCGTGATCCTAGCATCCTCTTTTTGTGACATTTTTCAGTAGCTATCCACGAAAAAAGCTTATTTCCAAAATTTCAGTTGATTCCGATTTTGCGTTTGCGAGTTATGCATGATTATGTGTATTACACTGCTCCATAGATAATGTGTTGTAATTTCGTTCTGGTGCACCAGAACGAAATTCAAATTTAACGATATTTTTGCTAAACGAATTAATCTGCAAGAAATATTTGGTACATAAACATTATGTAGCCAGAGGTACCCAGTGGTGTAAAAATCCCACCTTTTTTTAGGAAAAGTGGGGGGATGAGGCTGTGGATCACGAAATGGCCCTTTAAATAATACCAACAACTCATCAACAATGAGAAAAATCAGGGGGATGATGCTGTCGATCGGGTCACTGACCTTTAAGACCAAATTAGTAATAAAAAAGCAAATTTTTCTCAGCAATACCCCGGTTTACCATTTTCTCTCTTGGGCCACTGTATTGCCAAATGTAAACGTATTTACCTTTGTTTTTTCTTTTTCTTTGATATATTTGAAAGTGTACTTTTCTTTGAAAGTACCCTTTCTTTTCGATAGGGGTGCGTCGCGCACCACTCGCACCTACCCCCATTTTCGTTTGGTGGATTTGGGCCCCCCCCCATACAGGCTTGCTCTCCCCCCCCCCCCCTGGAAAAAATCACTGCTTTTCCCGCGAGACTTGGTTGCTAAAGACGCATCCTCGTTACCCGGAAGTGATGTTGATTTTAGCAGTGGGTCATATACATGATCTAGAAAGTGTGCACCTTCGTCACGATTGAGTGAGTTTTTGCCCCTCCTTCTGATTTGGATGGCCTCCCTGACTCTCCTCGTGAACGCATTAGAGTCGTTGGCCCCCTCCCAGTCGATGACATATATGGTTATCTTGCGCTATGTGGTCTGTTATTGCCGATTTGTGCTGCTCTGTGGTGGATAGTTTTCTGCTGGCTCTTGTAAAGTTCTTAGTTGCAATCTTGTCGGCGTCTTTCTGATGCTCTTTCTTTCTTACCCTAAACGGCCTTCCAGTCTCTCCTATATAGGATTTGTTGCAACCTTTGCATGGGATGTCGTACACGACTTCGCTGGTTTGGTCAATGTCCTTTTTGTCCTTGGGGTGGACAAGAATTCTTTTGAGCGTGTTGGTTGGTTTCATGGCCGTTGTATACCCATGTTTACGAAAGACTCTTTGGAGTTTCTCAGATGTACCCTCCACATAGGGTATTACAACCATGCCTTTAATTGGGTTCTCGTTTGTCTTTTTCTGTGGTTTTGACGCTGTTGCTATAGGAGAGACTGGAAGGCCGTTTGAGGTAAGAAAGAAAGAGCATCAGAAAGACGCCGACAAGTGAGATTTTACTCAATTTTCAGCTTTTTGTGTGAGATTTACTTTTAGGCGTGAGATTATGCTACCTTGGCGTGAGACCGTGAGAATGTGACCCAATGCGTGAGACTCACGGCCAATGCGTGAGAGTTGACAGCCCTGAATAAATTGATGAGAGATCCTATATTTGTTCATTAACATACTGAAATTAGGAGTTCCAAATCAGTGTAGGCCCTAGGCCTATTTCCGAAGATGATCTTCAAAAAAGTGCCGAATTTTTAGTCTCAAATGTGGTAGGCCTATTAGGCCTATATATAGCCTACCACATCAGTCAACAGTTTTTTGATGATTTCTCCGGAAATAATACCGATTTGAAACGTCTAATTTCAATATGTTAATGAGAAAAATATGAGCTTTCACTTGATACCAATATCTCTATTTTGATGGGATAAGACTGTCAATCAGGTTAGGCCTACCCACCTTTAAAAACAAGGGAAAAAGGGGGGGGGGGCTCCTCCTTTCCTCGAGCACTGTTGGAAAACTACTAGGGCCTAACAATTTAGGATTATTCCCACTTGGTCCAATCCCATTTGGTCCAATCCCACTTGGTCCAATCCCATTTGGTCCAATCCCACTTCGTCCATTCCCACTTGGTCCAGTTCCCACTTGGTCCAATCCCATTTGGTCCAATCCCACTTGGTCCAATCCCACTAGGGTCATGTCCCACTTGGTCCATGTCCCACTAGGGCCATGTCCCACTTGGTCCATGTCCCACTAGGGCCATGTCCTGAAGAAATAGACGGATATAGACGGATAAATCATTTATTCTATTTCTACAATGTTCTATTACGATAGCCTCACGGCACGTTGGTTTATTGGCTGAGTGAGTGATTAGGTCCTGATTGGGTATGAGTACGCGCGGTGAATGAATCCCCAAGATTCATATCACAACATCCCCCTTTTTATAAATGCGAAAAATTGTGGAAACATTTTTTATCAGAGGAATGCAGTTACCAAAACAAAATGGTATTAAGATAAAATTTGGTGACTATGACTGACTAAAATTTTGTCGGCTGATATTGTCATAATTGTCCATAAGGGATAATATCTGACAAAGTCTTAATTAGTATTTGTTTGTGTAAAATGTACTATGTAATCATGCATCCAAAATATGTATGAAAGTGTATAGTGTGATGTTTGAAATGACTAAATAAATCTTGAAAATTGCTTTGAAAATTTATCTGTGTAATGTGCTTGTTATTGTTAGTGGTTAGTGAGTTAATGGGGCTACACATAACAAATATAACAACACAACTAGGTTAAATTGTTAGTGGGAAAACAATACACTTAACAGTGACCAGACTACGCAGCACAAACAGACAAGTTTTGCATGTCATGTCAAAATATCACAAGTGCTTGACTGGCGCTGTGCAGGTGTCTTTACTCAGATGCATTTCTGTAGCGCTTCGGCTTTCTGCTGATCCGGCCAGATCGGGTAGTGGTCTGCTGTGGATTGGCTGGTTTCCAGACCGTGGTGCTCGTGTCACGATCTATATCTTCTTTTGCTGGCATTCGGAAGATATTTTCTTCTTTGGTGTATCAGCTGGTGTAGGTGAGACAGGTGTGTTAAAGGTCACTCGCTTGGGTGCCATCTGTTTCTGCCTGTTTGGTATGTGCAATGTTGCTGGGCATTTCCCTAATGTGGGACCTGTTTCGTCTCATTGACGATCCATTGGGTGTAGCTACCACATAAGATCGTGGCTCGTTGCATACTTTGGTAATCTCAGCTGGTTCCCATGTCTTGTTTTCCACATTCTTTACGCGCACTTTCTGACCTACATAGAGTGGTGGAAGGTCAGGTCCTGCTGACTTATCATGGTCAATCTTCATCTGCTTGCTTTTGTCCTGTAGGTTGTTGAAGATTTCTTCCGAGTTGCGCACAGTGCTTGTATGGTGGTGACTTGGAAGGGTGGTCCTTATTGGCCTTCCTAGAAGCATTTTTGCGGGTGATGGCAGTTTGCTGTCTACGGGTGTAGCCCGTAGGTTCAGAAGTGCGATATTGATGTCTTGTTTGGTTTTCTTCCACGAAATAGACGGATATAGACGGATAAATCATTTATTCTATTTCTACAATGTTCTATTACGATAGCCTCACGGCACGTTGGTTTATTGGCTGAGTGAGTGATTAGGTCCTGATTGGGTATGAGTACGCGCGGTGAATGAATCCCCAAGATTCATATCACAACATGTCCCACTTAGTCCATGTCCCACTAGGTCCATGTCCCACTAGGGCCATGTCCCACTAGGTCCATGTCCCACTAGGTCCATGTCCCACTAGGGCCATGTCCCACTAGGTCCATGTCCCACTAGGGCCATGTCCCACTAGGTCCATGTCCCACTAGGGCCATGTCCCACTTGGTCCATGTCCCACTTAGGCCGTGTCCCACTTAGGCCATATCCCATTTGGATCAGTACATAGGCCTAAATGTACATAAAAAGATGAAAAGGTTTAGAAGAACAGAAAGGAAAAAATGAGATGATGTAGAAGGAGGAGAATAAGGTGGATGAAAGGGGAGAAGAATAGACAGGAAGAAAAAGAGAAGGAAGCAGTAGGGCAAAGGAAGGAGATGGAGACTGAAGGAGAAGAAGGGACTGTTTGTCAACATAATGCCGGAGACTATGAACAGAAATGACCCATAAATTATGATCTTTGGCTTGTATAATAATTATGTGCATAATCATACGAAAGTGGCATTTTATCATCTGGGTCGGTCAGGCCCGTAGAACAGGGTTTTCTTTTTTTCGTTGCCTAAAACAAAAACAAAATTGCTCCTTTCAGACTCAAATCAAAATGGGTACCATTAGACTCTGAAAACCGAAAATGAAATTTGTCATCTAAGATTCACATGACCACAACCAAATCTTGCAACAAAAGAAAGAAATGCTCTTTACAATAAACTTTATAACATCCACGATATAGTCATCAAAAACCAAAAAAAAATCTAAGAGGGCATCACCCACTACAGCACGTTGCCAAAAGACTGGTACTTTCCCTTTTTAATTTTATATGAAATAACATTGTGGACAAGCAAAATTCTAGTCAGGTTACAGTAATTAAGATGGGGTCTGGTGGACCATGACTGTATGTTTTTTTCCTTTCCACCAGGCCCAAGTACAGGTGAATAAAAATGGAAAAAAAAAAATTCTAGTCAGGGGGTTAGTGTAAGACCTGTAGAACACATGGAACACTATTTTTGATCAAATGCTCCAACTTAAACATTCTCAACTACTGGATACACTTAGACGACTGTGATCCTATACCAAAGAACAGAAGAACTTAAGACAGACATTGACTATCTTTCCGTTCACAAACACTTGTTAGGGGACCTAAAATTATTTTCAGGGCCCCTTTTGGCCATGAAAATGTATGTCAACCCCATAGAAAATATTTTGGTGATTTTTTAATGAGCCTCTACAGACAGATAAAAATAAAATATTTAGGACCCACTTTTTGCACCCCCCCCCGTTACAACTATATGCCCTACTATGAAGACTAATAGGCCTACAAGTACTGAAAATGACCAAACACAAATATTATAACCATAGTGGGACATGGCCCTAGTGGGATATGGACCAAGTGTGACATGGCCCTAGTGGGACATGGCCCAAGTGGGACATGGCCCTAGTGTGACATGGCCCTAGTGGGACATGGCCCAAGTGGGACATGGCCCTAGTGGGACATGGCCTAAGTGGGACATGGCCCTAGTGGGACATGGACCTAGTGGGACATGGACCTAGTGGGACATGGCCTAAGTGGGACATGGCCCTAGTGGGACATGACCTAGTGGGACATGGCCTAAGGTGGGACATGGCCCTAGTGGGAATGACCTAACTGGGACATGGCTAAGTGCTAAGTGAGATTGGACTAACTGGGTCTGGACAAAGTGGGATTTGGACCAAATGGGATTGGACTAAGTGGGATTGGACCAAATGGGATTGGACCAAGTGGGAATTGCCCTGCTAATTTTACATTGAAAAAAAAAAACACCAAAAAACAAAAACAAACATCCCTCCCTCATCAATTCATACTCTGGACGAGGACCAAAACATTAATTTTATACGGCCTAATTGTAGACTCATATGTTTTCTAGCTTTTTCTAGGTGGGGGGGGGGGGGGCGATTGTTGGTACTGACTATACTGGGGTCTATAAAACTAAAGGGGTAGCAAGCCCCGGTAGCAAGCAATGCAGTTTGTTGCTTATTTACGTTTTTTAAAAAAAAAATCAATTGCTCTTTCCATTGTATATTGTAAATATTTATATTTTCCATTTATTATATTACTCATTGTAATTTTGTTGTGTCTGATAATAAAATTACCATTGATTGATTGGTTTGCGCCCTGAAGTAATATCTACCGAAGTAATGGACTACGAGCTGCTGATGTGTTGCCATTTGCGACGAGCTGTGTTTCTATCGACCGACACAGGCACAACACAGGCACAAAAAAAAAAGAAGCTTTCATACACAGACAAAATCAAAGACGATGGTCATGTACATGTATGTAATAATTACAATCTCTCGAGAGTGAATGGTATGCAGAGAGTTTCATGTGTATGTCTGCGATGGATTCAGATCGATTTTCGATGCCTGCTGAAGAATATCTCGGTAAGCTTAAAAGTTAAAAATATGATGAATATCAATATGACACGGCGACCGCTATTAAATTTAGGGCTGAAATATTACTTCAAGGTTTAATATTCTAACCATGGAGGTATATATATTTATATACCTCCATGTTCTAGCAAAAGCGGGCATAGTTCTGCGTGTGCTTTGTTCCCAGCGTAAAATGATATTACACACGCGTTAATGTTTTGGCGCGCTATAAATTAATTACGCGGACATCGTCTGTGTCGTTCGCATTGAAACTATTACTTTCTCTTTCCAAAATCGATGCTTTTAACCAAACAGATGACAAGAATCTTAAGATTTGGTATATAAAACAAATATTGACTGCTTTTTTTATTAGGGGTATGGTTAAAATTATAGGCCCATGAGTGATCTCAAAACCATGACTATATATGCCCTTCGGCTATGCCTCGGGGCATAGTCATGGTTTTGAGATCACCTTGGGCCTATAATTTTAACCATGCCCCCTCAATATTTGTATATACCTCATATAGATTCCTCTCATCTGATTGGTTAAAAGTGGAGTCATTAAAATAGCTGTGCCCCCTTTTTCTATCAAGATGACGTCATAAGCAACAACTGCCCCGGGCACAGTTGATTCTATGCCCGGAAAATAATTGGATATTCGCAACCCGAATACACAGATCGCTCAGTATACATTGCGCACCCACTATACGGCCGGCGTTGATTACGAGTGTTGAGACTATCGCGGTCACAGTTCGCAATGAATTTGACCTCTCCTTGACGATGATCTTTCACCGGCCGCCGTGAGTGCAGTGATTGTTTGCATTCTGTTACATGTCAAGGATTTATACCTGCCAAATGTCACTTTTTAGACAAATTACTACGACCTGGAGACTTGGCAGTGTGTGATGTTAGCACAGAAACGGTAGGGTTGTTTTAGATATGAAATCGGTAGATATCGGTCCAAATTCTGCACCCTTGCTCTTGCACTGTGTGCATTTAAGCCTAAGGCCAATGCAGTTACAAAGCTTGTAGGCCTTGTCAGTCAGGAAATCTTTTAACCAATCAAATGAGAAGAATCTATATTATTCGGTATATAAAACAAATATTGACTGCTTAATATTAGGGCACAGTTTAAAATTATAGGCCCTCGATGATGTCAAAACCATGACTATGCCCTCAGCTTCGCTTCGGGCATAGTCATGGTTTTGACATCACCTCGGGCCTATAATTTTAACTGTGCCCCTCATAGCAGTCAATATTTGTATACTATACACAGATCAGAGTGGTGCAATGCAAAAAGAGTTTGCAGTAGGCCTACATGTATAATGTACCGTACCAAAAATATACCAGCCTCCTGTTGTTCAAAATATTCTCTAACACAAAACTTGTTTCAGAATGTTTTCATTGCTAGTGTTTCTCGAGTAAGACTCCTGTACATGTACGTTTATAGCTAGCTTAGGCCAAAAAAGAATGAAGTTTGGCTGTCCTCGACCGACCGACCAAACTTCTTGTGCCGACTCATAATTTTTTTTTAATAAAAATATATATTATATATTTTTTTAACTTTTACATAGGGATGGGTTATTCCGTTTATTTTGCTACACGTTTAACACATCAGTGATGTGTGTGTTTAACGTATAAAACACGCATTGATCCAGTCCCATCTGGCGGGAAGATTTCATGAATATACGATAGGTTCGGTGCTCCTCACAAAACCGGAATATCTAACAGAATATGTTAGTACCAATGAGGTAAAATTCGCAAAGTCAACGGCCCAAACATGTCAGAAACTATGCATTATTTTGACGTATTAGTGTTAAATAATTAATGTTTTGAGCAAGTTTCATGTAAATTATTAAGGTCGTCTTCAGATTTTCTTACTTTCATCTGTTGATTAGCATTGAAGAATGGAAAATTGAAGGTTGAAAATGACTTGCATACATGTATTACACATCTACCACAATTGCTAAACGTTTAACGGATCATGCATGCGTTTAACGGTACATGCCTACTTTTACGAAGTTTCATGTTGGGATTGGCAAGCACCAATAGAGGACAGTTCATGTCCATAGAGCCAATTCTATCATCTGCAACAATTATCTACCCTTCCCCTCTCCCCATCAATCAATGTTTGAACACAATGGGAAACCGCTGAAGACATTGGCATTTCTCAACATTGCACAGGGGAGAGGGGTGACAGTTTTCCATTTTTTACACACAAGCGTTCCAAGACTTATTTCGCCTTAGGTCTTTTTGCTGCACACATCGTAACAGTTTGTTCTGTCAATGAGACAACATTTAAATACATCTATAGATATCTTGCAAATTGGTATTTACATAATTTTTGAATGTAGCTATTTAAAAGTGCACAACAACTGAACATTTGATTGGTTGTCAATGTCATAAACAAACTTACATGGCGATGTTAATACAGTGTCTGTATTGGCAAAATATGGCACCAAAGTGATATTGGACAGTTGCAATGTGTCAACACCACACTTAATTGCAGATGTCTGCACTTCCAATGTAATGGTAAAAGTAGGAGTGGGTCGTGAGCAAGGTCTTAGGTAGGAATTGAAGATTTGGGTGTATAAATTCAAAAATCTGGGTATAAGATTTGTGTATAAAGTATAAAGCCATCTTGGCAAAAACTGGGTATGTTAACTGCAGGTGCGTAAAACACTCCCTACACAGCTGGATGCATAATATAATTAAGCCCTTGGTCGTGGGGGTCCATGGAGCGAGATGAGATCGCTCCAGTGGAACTTGTGCAATGCAAGGACCTAAACCTGAGGTGCATCCTTAATATGTGTTGCTTCCAAAATCATGTGCAGATATATCCCACATGATGCGATTGCATCATCATGCAAACAGTTATATGGTTATAGAAAAGCTTTGCTGACCAAGCTACATCTGGCACAGGAGGGGTCGGTGGTTCAAAACCACACCAGAGAAAAAAATTTTCTCTTCTTTCTTTCTTCTTTCCTCCTTTCCTTCCCCCTAGCCAAACAGCAACTACATGTAGGGCATTCGTGTTAATATTATTATTTATTGGTGAATTTCTGGTTCTCCTCCGGAGGGTTTTCATGAATTGAATATGAAAGAGGAAGATGTTTTATAGGAGTTTGTAATTTAACGCTTAGGCCTAAATTTTTTTTTTGATTTGCGTAACCCGACTGACCCTAGGTAGGTATAAAGGTAGGCCTATATATATAAGGTAGGCCTGATCCTGACTTTTGGGGGTTTTTTGAAAAAAAAAAAAAAAAAAAATTAAATTAGAAAAAAGAAGAAAAAAGTTCCAAGGCCTTTATCAAATGCAATTAATTTACAGCTTTAAAAGTAAAAAAAAAGAGCAAAAACAACAACAACAACAAAATCCCTACCTACCTACCCTAATTTTCTTTTTATGTTACGCCAATGAAACAACTTTTATTTTTAGGCCTTACTACATGTATGAGTGCTTTGGCAGACCTTCCGAATCATCTGATGCTGTTGCTAGCGATACTCTGTGCTGTTGATGATATTTACCAACCTGTTCAATGTTTTACTACTAAAAGTTCATATATAGTCTGTAATGAACAAAATGCAACTTATCACTTACTGTGAGTGCTTTTACAGAAGGTTTACAGACAATCTACATTGTTAGCCAGATGTTGCTTATGACACCTTGTTGTTAATTTAATACCAACATAAACCTTGTATATTTTGTACAGCACATCATCATGTTCTGACATATATGGAGGATGCAATCAGCCAGTTGTTGACATTCAAAGAGGACAATCCAAAGGTCAACCCAGCAACATTTCTCAGGGAATAGTAAGTACTTGGACAAAAACGACGTTTCTCAAACAAGAAGCCGGACCATGAGGCTTGAAGTGGCTCTCGTAATTTGTACAAGCATAGAGTTCTGACAATGTTATATGCATCTTCAACTGGTTTTGGACTTGCAAAAATGTAATATTGGAACATTATATTAGTAAAATTTCCTGACTCCGAGGGAGTAATATAACCTTGCTTGAGCCCCCAGGACAGGTCTTGCACAGGGGTATATAAATTTAAATAATCAATAATTTCTCGGTATGGAGAAAATAAAAGCACTTTTTGAAGTTACAGAAGGAAAAAACCTTTTACCCACTGAAACACATGGTCATGTTTTTTGAGGTGGGACCCAATTGTGTCACATCTTGCTATTGGTCAAAAATCAACTCCTTTTTTGTATTTCTGATTATATTTCAAAAAGTTTTCATCCAAACTAGTAAAAGTATACATTTTTAGAAAGCATATATTGTCATGATTGCAAATCTGTAAAGTTTGAGTGGATATACAGGGTGTACCAAAAAATATACAGGGTGATTCCATGGAAAAATACTGAAAAATTAAATTCCTTTACCACTCCAATATTTCTACATAGTATATTAAATTGGAAAATGAACTTGATATTTGGAATGTACACAGTTAGTCCTTTCATTAAATATATGGTTTGTACTATATTTAGTAAGCCCATTGTGTTATACAGGGTGTGAACAAAGTTGTAAATTAAAATTTTTAATTTATGTAAAATTTCCCAAAGTGTCATTAAATTTGGAAAATATATTCAAAATAGTTTACAGAATTGCTATAATATCAAATTCAAATATCCAATTCCTATATAGGGTGTTCCAAAAATCAATATACAGTGAATAATTAGTAACAAAGGTACATGTACATGAGGTGTATACATGCACACTTAGCCTACATCAATAAACTATTTAACAATAACCAAAGATCAATATGTCATCAGAATAAACCCTTTGACTGTAATAATATCCTTTGAGAAGATTTATTTTATATTTCAAAGATAAAACAATATTGAAATTTATTTCATATGCATGCATGCAAAATTAAAGCCCATTGTATTGTATGACACACATTCCACTGCATTAATTAAAAGCTTGTTAAATCCTTAATTACTAGGTTTATAAAGATTAACTAGGCAATTATAGTTATAGAAAGTTAAAAAAATAAGATTAACATTATGCAAATGCATTTTTACTTCTCCTAGGCAACAAAGTGCATAAATTTTATTAAAGAACATCAACTTCCCATTGGAATTACACAGAGCTCCTCCGCTTCGGCTCCTCCACTTCCGGCACCACCCTGACTAATTAACTTAATTAAGCTGTTGTAATTAATTAATACATTTGTTTAATTGTATTTGTTATAAATTCATTAGATTAATAATTTATCTTCAAAATAAGACCAAAACCATTTGTTCATGATGAATTTTAGCAAAAATATAGGAATAAGTAGACAAAATGATTTGGCAAAATGTGACAGCACCACCTTTTTAGGGTCCCAGTATAAAAAACATGACCACATGTCAAATTATGGGAATATTAATATATTTTAAATAAGCCTTTCTTGATCTGTATAATAAGCCCTCTATAAAGATGTATACCCCTGGTCATGCAATGCTACAGAAAAACTCTATCAGGAAAAAAGTCTACTTCAAAAAACCTAGAAAGTACCACTTCTGCCCTTTTTTATACAAATATCAAGTTGTACGATACTGAAAACATACATGTACATGAATTTAAACTATGTTTAAAACCATTGTTTGCATTGGTTTGTATTGATGAATCAATATTCAGGGTAGTTGTTGGTGTACAACACTGATCATGTTTTGTGGTTATACAATGTAGGCTATATCTCATAATTGTCTTGCGGTAGCATTTTGACATATTATTCAAATGCAATGGTGAGTAGGTGACATGTATGTATAATGCTCTATGGAAATACAACTTGGCCACTAGTATGTATTTTTAAGTGAATATTTCATGCTTTTCTTTCTTTCTTACATCTATATGTCTGGCTTTTTGTTCAACTTGTTATATTTTTGTCACAACAGTTTTTGCAGCATAAAGGATGGCAGTCACACAGCTTTCAGGGAATATAAATTTGTGAGTGCTACACCTCATAACAGGGCATCATTCATCAAGGCTTTCTGGAAATCATTCAGTAATGTTGGCAAGAGTGGTGGTATGTACATACCTTGTAACACAAAAGTGTTTTTGAAACGTTATAAACATGTCTTGATTTTGGTCAAAACATTTTCATAACATGTATAACAAACATGACAAAGGTCATACATTGTAAAAATGTTTTATAAAACAAAAATACAAAAATAACATTCTAAAAATGTTGTCGCAATAGTATTGCAAAATATTTTTTTGGAAACATTTTTTGCAATTCTTTTACAAAATTTGTTTGGTTGTCTTTGACCACCTCTATGATAATGGGGATGAGAATTACTTAAAATGCCATAAGCCTGACTGTATAAATTATGTGTACAACAAGCATTTGATGTACATTTTACTACAAGTAGCAGAATTAAAGTAAGGAAAATAATTCTACATGTTCTGCAAAATATTTTTCCATCTGTTTAGGATCACTCAGCCACACAAAACTGGGTTACACAATGTTTTGATATACATGTATGCCTTGAAAATTTTGTGTTCAATTTACAATTATAATTGTGTGTAAAAAGACAAAAAGTAAAAAAATATATAAACAATGATTAATTGTTTACATAAAATCATCACAATTTTCCATGTGTGTGTACAAAATCTGAGGAAGCAAGTATTCTTCATTTGATTTACCTACTTTTTGAAGATAAAACTAGGCCATACTTTTGTTAAACCAAAAGATGATAGAGGTATAAAAAGTTATTTTGAAAAAAGTGTCCCATACTTCCTTTTTGTAGTGGTGATGGGGCAATATATATCTGGCAGGGGTTGCACTATTAACCTGTGCCTGGGGGTCCAGGACACTAAAACTGAACTTCTCTTGTAGTAACAAGCCTACATGTATGGACCCCTTCCTGCTTTAGAGGCTAGTGATACCCTATTTGCTGTTGTTGTGATTATGTATACAGCCTGATTACCTAATATATGTCCGGACATCCATATTCATTGTTGTAGTGATGATGTAATTGACTTAAAACACATGTGCAGGCCATTGAATTTGTGTTATGATCATTTGGATCAAAGATGAAGTTATCTCAAACCAGGTTGATAAGTGTTGATCATGCAGGCTCTCAGAATAAGTAATTGATTATGTTTTGTATTTCAGCTCTCCTGAATGTGAGAGAATATCATTCTCTACTGTGCCTTCTCTGTCCAAACTTCCCTATAGAGGTTGTCCAGAAAACCGCATGAGGAATTATTTTCATGGAAGATGCTCTTGATTCATTGACATCATTCTCTGACTTCATCTATGCATTCCAAATACAGTTCTATTTTGAAGGTATATAATTATGTTAAAATATCCTGGCAGCCAAGAAAGCAAACATGCCAATTAAAATACAGATAGGATTGTGGCAGTGCTATTTAAGGTCCAATGAGTTGTAACTGATTCATTCTGGATAACAAAGTGATCCTCCTCTATATTTGCACAGCCGGAGGAATCGGTGAATATCAAGTATTTCAAATGGTGTGTTCGATTTTTGGCTGCTGAAAAATCTTAAAATTGACAAATACGGCATTACATACATTACATACTGGAAACTTTATTTAGCCAAATGATCAAACTTTGATTTGATGTCTATGATATTGTGGCAGAATCTATCTGATAGTGAGTGTCTAATAGCTTCGTGATTTGGCGTGGGCGTGCGGCCAATCCGAGGTCTTATGAATACCTGGTCGCACCATTTTGATTTATGTACTTATTTACTGTTTTACTGTTTTAATTATTGAATTAAAACTTAATTGCTTCTAAGATTTGTAAAATAGCTTAAACTGTTTGCATTTACTAAACTCAATTTTCCCAAAAATGTCACTTATGACATGCTTGCACTGACTGGACGATTTGTGTTTAACAAATGACATCTGATGCTTAGTGTCTCATAAGAATTTTTTTCAAAACCATTGTTAATTAAATTTGTGTACTTTTCTTCATAATTCAGATTTCCTGAAGGTGTGCTCAGAAATGTACCTGCACCTGTTATCAGCCCCTAGTCCTCGTGAGGCAGTGTACATCCCTAGCGAGACATCACCCAGACAAGAAAAGAAACCTCATCATAGATCAGATCAGCAGCCTACATTAGATGGAGTTGATGCAACACAGTTTCGAGATGCTCTCATTAAGGAGTGTACAGGTGCAGAATTCAGGTAAATGCCCTGAACAGCCTTTTCCTCCAGAATCTCAGTTTGAATTCCATACACCCCCTATTCACCTATTGCACAGTTCCGCCATATGCAGGGAGAGTCTTGAACTGGCAATAGACATGAAAGGAAGTATGACATAACTTTATGCAATGTTATATGACTGGTTCAATTCCCATGCTGCCAGTTCGAGGCTCCCCTCGCATATGGCAGAACTGTGCAGTGGGTGAAAGGAATAAGACATGGCATTAATCTTTCACACAGGGGGTGTACTCCTCAAATAAAGTTATCCATTCAGGTAATTCACTGACTTTAAACTACTGTTTAGTATTATTATTACTATTATAATATTTTTCACCCTGATGTGGCAGTGACTTCAACATGTTGAGGCAGCTCTTTCGCGCTCATGTATGCGGCGTCTTTAAGCGCTTTGAACGTCTGCTAGCTACTTGAAGATGCACCTTATGTAATGTGCACTGACGTCACTGCTACATCAGGGTGAAAAAAATATCATAGCAATAACTAAATGCTAATTATAAGGCTACAAAAAAAAATGTGTTTTGCTGGCCAGAAAACCTCAGATTTTCTTTTTGAGGGATTTTTGATGCATATAAAATCAGCAACAGTGGATAGATTTTGACTGAAAAACTGTGAATAAAAAAAAAAGATTTTGGTGATTTTTTTAACAGTTATTTCAGACATTTGCAGACAAAAATGGCCAACTGACTGACCCTACTTTAAGGGTCTTTACACCTGTAGAACAGCCATAATAAACATTAATACTACAATAATATTACACAAGAACTGATGTTAGATATATCATTATTCTAACGATACCATGTTAAATCAGTTGTCCTTCCAGAACTAGCCTTCACTGCATACTGGACCCTGCTAATAGGGTCACTTTCTATGGATTCCTCATGGCTTTGGCAAAGAGTGAAAGCATCAATGGTGAAATAGGAAATTTGCCACCAAAAGGAGGCCTCTTTGATGACTGTGATTCAGAATTGTCCTCGTAAGTACCCTCATGACACATTATTCAAAATCGTGCACTGTGATTTGTTAAAACACATCACATGTGAGTCCTTTATTCTGCAATAATGGGTCAAGTGCCATAACACATTTTATGCAAAGCATTGTGCTTGGTAATACATGTACGCATACAATATTTCCACAATATTCACTGTCACTAATGCATACACCCTCCACCTTGAAATAAGCAACTGAAAATATTTGGACAAAAAAATTTATATTTTGCCTGTTCCTCACCCATTCTTTACGTTTTTTCTGATTATTACTTATTTATTTTTACGGAGTTAAACTTTGTTTAGTTGTTCATTAATAAAGGTCACTGAGTTGTGTGATTTCTTGCTAATATTGCTAAGAAGAAATCTGTACATCCCCTATATGGAAGACAATGACCGTAATCTCCCACACATGAGGTGTAGATTTCAAATGAAGCCACCAATTCAGGTAATGTGCACTCCCTGTGTGGAAGATTAAAGTCATGTCTTATGGGTGTATGGATTTCAACTGCAATAACCCAATCTGCTGTAGTTCTGTGTGGCAGAGTTAGGTAAGCTTTAGACTGGGATCTTGAGTGTGCTGATTTGACCGCCACCGTTTCTGATTTTTTTGACCTCCTGATTAATGTTAGTTCACCCAAACTTTCACAAAAACCCAGAAAAAACAGAAAGTTGTGAATGAACATCCATTGCACTTTATAAAATGAAATGAATAAAATTAAAAATACTTGATAGCATAATGTTTTTAATCCACAGTCCTCTTTCTTCAGCAAGATGATCCACATTAAAGGTCAGAGGTCATAGCAGGCTAGACAGATATCTTTGGAGTATGAAGAATCAGGGGTGTTTTGGCAATACACTAACGGCATCATTCCTATTATACACTCAGGGTGTTTTACTATAAGCACAGTTTATGGCACATGGATGTTTGTAAATGATGGGTTGATGAGTATTTCATCACTGACAGAGATCAGATAACACTGCTATGTGTGTGTGTTGTTTGTTTCACCATGCGCCTAGTTAGCTTCAATTTAACCCATGGGCACTACTACAATTCATACAGAGCCCATGATTTGTTAACTACATGATATACATTGTAGTCATCTGAGTAACCAATCAAAATATAGCTTTTTGAGCAATATTAAGCCTATTCCCCTTCTTCATATATCTCTGATTGGCTCAATACATGCATGTGATAATAGTCCTCTTTGTAACCTTAGTTTCAATGCAGATAATTAGGCCGGTAGTGCCCATGGAAATAATTTTTCGGATCTTTGTTTGAGATATATATGAAATGCATTGTGTTGATAATGAACACTAAATGCACCATGGATGGATGCCAATTACTTTTAGATTTGTTTGGCCTGAAACAGGCCAATGGTACACTATTTTTGTTCCAATGTGTGACAATGCAAGCACAATTGGGCAATTTCAAATAGCAGTTTCCAACATGGAATTCATATTCTTTTGCTAATTTTTGTGGGTTAAGTACATGTATGGTACTAAAGATATACAGGGTGTCCCAGAATGATCTGTACCGGGAAAGATGGATTTTTTTAGGTATGAAGGGCATGTTGAATGGTCATATTGTATTACATTTTAAGTTCTACATATATTCAGCTTTCTCAGATTTTTTAGATATTAAAAATTGGACGTTTCTAGTAGAAGTTATAGAAGATTGCGTAAAAATGGTGAATTCTAAGTTTTGACAACGCAACCTATTTTGAAAATCTGTAACATTACTAACCGTTCAGCACAAAGTTATTTGGAAAAAGTTATGCAGGTATTTTAGTTGTGCCCTGTTCATATTTCCACTAAATAGCCGATATCTATCTATTATTTATGACATTACGAAGCAATCATTATATGGAATTCAGGATTTGTGGCCTAATCCCATTCTCTCTTTGGCGTTAGTTTTAAATATAGTTATTGTGGTGTGAGGTCCATGTCATTTGAAATGCTTGCAGAGATCGAACTGGTTGTGGTACAGAAAAGATGGCTCCTCAATTTACTGTACAGCAGCGTGGATTTCTTTCAAAGCCTTACTGGCAAACCGGCAGCTATGTTGAGACGCAAAGAAGATTAATTAGACGATCGTGTATAACGTAAAGAAGTTTGGCGAGCACGGAACTGTCAGGAATCGGCAGAGTGAAGCTTCAGGTGCTCGTAAGACTGTAAGAACTAGAGCGAACATTGCAGCTGTCCGGCAAGCTTTAAGGCGCAACCCCAACAGTAGTTGTCGTCGAAATGCTGTGCCAAACATCCCACGTTCTTCATTTAATCGTATCGTGCCATTTTTCAAAGGTATGCGAGTCGTTTTTCATTGATTTTACATTATTGCATGCCACGCCAAAACAAATAAAGGTAGCGTGCTGAAATTAACAGAATATGTAGGAGACATGTCCAGCATTATAATGCTGGTATCAAAAATAGATACACTTCCCGTCTTCTATTTTTAGTTATTTTTGCAAACACGGTACAAATCATTCTGGGACACCCTGTATGATGGTTATTGTATTGTATGTAAGATAATTTCAATTTCTCCTACATGTATTTTAAGGAATTGTACACAAAGCTAGTAACACATGCTGCAAAAAATGTATTCATATTTTGAAAATTAACTATTCCAGTTGAAGTCCATACACCCACCTACATGTATGAAATACATATGACCTTATTCTTTCACACAGGGAGTGTGATTGTCAAATGGGGTTACCTGAATGGGGTACGTGACTCCATTTGAAATATTTGCCCTCTTGTATTGGATATTAAGGTCATGACTTCCGTAGGTGGTGTATGGATTTCAATTGGAATAGCTCAGTTCATGTCAAGATGTGTCCATCACTGCATGGAGCCAATTTTCAGGTTGAGTTGAATCAGCAACATAACATATTTTCATCAGTAGCCTTTAAAGGGGTATTTTGTGATCCTAGCATCTTCTTTTTATAACATATTTCAGAGGTATCCACAAAATTTTATTCCCAAAATGTCAGTTGATTCTGATTTTGTGTTTGCGATTTGTGCATGATTATAATGTAGTACACTGTTCCACAGGCCAATGTGTTGTAATTTCATTCTGGTGTACCAGAAAGTAATTCAAATTTGATGCTATTTTTGTTTAATGAATCCTTGTTTTTGTATATAAAAATTATGTAGCCAGGGGTTTCTAGTGGTATCAAAATCTCAACTTTTTTTGAGAAAAGTGGGGGATGAGGCTGTGGATCATGCAATGCCTCTTTGACATAGCAGTTCTATTCTCCAACCATTTGTCTTTCTAGTGACTTGTACACCTATGGTCACTGGAAAAAACATTATGTTGCAGGTGCATCCTACAGTGAATATTCCAAGATAAACTTATGAGCACAGATGAGAAAATATACAGACCATTCACCAACAGGCAAAGTCCATCATCATCTGTTATTGTGAGCCAATCGTTCCATGAAGCACACACAAGAAAATGTTACGCCCATCCTGTGCCCAGCTGTTACCGCATATTTTTTCAAAGCACAGGCTTGATATCTTTCGTGTTAATGTTTTTGGGCACAACAGCACAGCTGATAATAAACCATGATGGCCAGAAACAGCATGTTGGTGATTTGTTTGACATGCATGATCGAACAATCAGCCTTCATGAATATGTGGAATTCACTACGAATAAATCACACAGGCTTTGCCCTAATGGTGAATAGTCTGTATATTCATTATCAGTGCTTGTGAGTTACAACTAAAAAACAAAAACAAAAACAACAAGTGGTTATTCCTGTGTCACTCAATCCTGTAAATCTTCTCCTCTTCTTCCTATATAAACACATCAAAAGAAATAAGTCCCCCTCTGAAAATTTCGTCATAACATTGTAAAGTAAAACTTTGTACTAATAAAACTTACTTAGAAATAATTATATGATTGTTTACTAAGTGTTTTGTGAAAATGAAAGATGTCCATGACTTCATGGCTGAATGAACCCAAATTGAAGACAAAAACTGCCCTTTCCAAAAGTCACAAAGTAGGCCTATGCTTGTTAACTGCAAGGAATGAAACTGGCCATCAACTGACTGTGCTGAACTCTGCACCAAGGGGATTTGCATGGCTGCATGATCATGATCAAGAATCGATACACATTACAGTAAATGTTCACTTGGTGAGGATTTTAAACTGCACTCAAACACATGGTGTTTTCCATTAGTAACAAGCCATGAATCAACTTTTGTGACAAGCATATAGGCCTACTTTGTGACTTTTGAAAAGGGCAGTTTTTGCCTTCAATTTAAGCTCATTCAGCCCTGAAGTCATGGAAATCTCTCATTTTCACACAGCACTTAGTAAACAGTCATATAATTATTTCAAAGTTAGTTTTATTGGTACAAAATGAAACCTTACAATGTTATGACGACATGTTCAGAGGGGGACTTATTTCTTTTGATGTGTTTACATGCATACCTCAATCTGAGTATTGTCGCATGGGCTTAACATACACAGTTTGCCTATGCACGATCATGGAACCTAGGATTGATTGCAGATATCAGGTAAAATATAAAATACATAAGAAAATACACATCACAAAACTTCAGAATTTGGGTGTTTTCAGTATATGATAGCCTAATGTCTGTATAAGGTGACTGTAACTCTTTTATTCAAAATACCTCCTTTGGACCCCATGGAGCATATTGTGTCTCATGGTCAAATTACATGTACATTGCAGTATTACGAAGTAAATGAACCTATTTGTAGATAGAGATATTTGTAAATATAAGGTGTTACAAAATTTTTCAATGTATTGAAAAATATAAATGTTTTTCCAACATTAACTCGATGTTTTCAACTATTAACATTGAAAAGGGAATTAAATAGGGACTTGTTAACACTTCATGCTGTTTTGATCAATAAAGGGACAAAGTTACACCACATCAGTGAATCGAAATCACAGTATATGCAGCTATATATGTCATTGCTAGTACATGATTGGTATGATTCTAAAGCTTAAGCAATGATTTCAAATATGGTGTTGTATATCACAAAAAGTTGTTTTATTTCAAGACATTGTGCTCAATATGTTAAAGAGCAGGGCACAAAATTGCCACAAATATTCAATGTAGTGGATGTTTTCAATGTTTTTATTTCAATGTCATGGGTCAATGTTTTTTGAACATCGTAACAGCTTATTTGTAATAGATGAGTCAATTACTGATGACCAAAGATCAATGGCAGCAGATGCCTTGATCTAATTCAAAACAAATAATTCTTTGAAGATTTGTGTTTGATGCAAATTTGATTTCAAATCATAAACAATTATCAATTTTAGAACTATTTGAGTTAAAATAGTCTTCTTTGTGTTGTCCTTGGAAAAATTTAGCCTTACACCTTTTCATTTTATTTTGTTATCGCTTTTTCATTGACAACACAGATCTTGATCTTGAAGAAAATGTCTATTTGAAATAACTTGTCGTTTTATTGCTCAGAAAAGTGCATTTGTACACATGTGTATAAATGTAATGGAGACGACCCTGTATAAACAGTGATCGGAGTGCCCATCTCTTTCATTGGCGATTGGGCCAGACTCCTCCATTTTACTGTTGCTATAGGGGGATTGCTACACCTCCTCCACAGCGAGTCTGTTACCTTCCCAGCATTTAAGAATGCTGGTACACATTTATACACCTGGGTAGAGAGGAGTAATCAAGATAAAGTGCCTTACTCAAGGGCACAACACATGTGTATAGCGGACGGTATTAGTTGATAAGGAACCAGATGTGTGTTTAAAAAAAAAATTTTGTGCAATAAATAATTACCTATATAGCGGTCACTTATTATTACAATGTATGATTTGTGTTAGCGTTGAATAATCCACAATTCTCCTCCACTTCTTACGTATACTGAAAGATCTCCTCATGCTGCTTATAGGTAGCTACATCATGAACTACAGGGTGTATTAAAATGATTGGTACCCATCAATATCCATTGAGTATTAACAAGACCGCCATATCAAAATGCAGCATAACCTGATTTGTAGATTTATGTAATAAAAGGTCATAAAACTATCAATTGTAGTAGCTTCAAGAGGATTCAATGTTGAATTTGGAAGACACATGCGATTCATTACATGACAAAGCTGATGGGTACCAATCATTTTGATACACCCTGTATCTGAATGATGATAGCTTACTACTTCACCTTTCTACAGCTGACAACATACTGTGATGCGCCCTGCCCAGTAATTTAATTTGATCATTTAACTTTGTTTACAAAATAAACCTATTTCATGAGAGATATGAGAAGCGGTAAACTTCTTTCAAGTAATCTTGTAAAAGTAAGAGTTTGTATGTTAGGACATGTTTTAGGGAAAACACCATTGGTTGCAATACTTAATTCCGTCAAAGTGTATTTTATATAATCTTATAAGATCCCCACATTGCCAGAATGTTCAGTGCATTGCACAAGATATAAAGCCCAGAGTTATTATTAGATTTTTTTGTGAGTGTAAAAGGTAAAAGCAATTTAGTTTTCTCTTGAGAGATCCTTTGAAGGGAGTTCTTGAAGGTACCTGTGAATCAGTCATTTGTGACCGTTCACGGCGAATGAGCCGTAAATTCCTACCCGGTCAATTTTGTTTTATTTCGTGTTTAAAAATAAACATCATAAACTTAAAAATGGTATATCATTTGACTTCAAACGATATCCAGAAGCGGGGTTATGGTTTGTTAAACTTTGCTCCTTCAACAAAATTATAGCTTTTACGTTTTTACATATGTCTCTTTTTCCACATTGCTGGCAATAAATATCAAACAGTCATAATTGGCGGTCATTTCAAATCATCCCCAAGTCAACGAGGTTTAAGAAAGTTCTCTCAGTGTTAATTGTTGGTTATGCATACCTGTACAAAATACAATGCCTGGTAACCCACCACTTGAACAGGATTTAGCAAAAGCAAACAAAGACCAGAGCTATTAAAAGTTCTATAGCCATCTAAGGTAGAAGCTTATTATCCACTTCAACAATAGGATTATTGATTAGTTTTGACTATCAAAATGAGACAGATGTCGGGCCAGCTTAAGTTACCGATGAATACGACCTTCGTACACATTTTACACCATAACTCAGAATACAATTTAGGGAATTTACGGCTCATTTGTGCTGCCGGGTCACATTTGCTTAGCCAATAATGCACTGATATTTTTGATTTTGTCATATCAATCGAATGGCAATAAAATTCCTAGAAGGCAAAGTTTCATAATACCAGTTATACCACATCCATCCATCCCTGGTATACTCAGAAACCGATTTTACTATCAATGCATATTATCTGTTTTTGACTATACAATGTAAACATGAGCAAGGTCATGTTTTTGTAGGATCAGCAGGTAGTACTGATAATGAAATTGCACGCTAATTAAAAAAACACTTATTTTGTAAACCGATAAAACTCTGTGATTATTTATGGAAAAAATTTAATGGAAATGCTCTCAATGAAATAATTAACATATTAATTATACATTTTGTTTTATCAACGATGAAAATCCGTTCACAAATAAAGTTTTTAGGACATTATTTGACAATTCAATTCATTCAGAAAATGCAAGATTAGATTGAGTAATTATGCAGTCTTTTTGATTTAATGTGCTTGTAACTAAATCCTGTTATCTACCCAGCAATGTTTGCTTATCTTAATTGGAACCCTAATGATGTGGTATAATCTGTGATTAAATAGGCCTATGATAGTGATATTGATTTGAAAGCTTGTATTTCCACGAGTTACTTGCTGGCGAGTTATATAAGCCAGAGTCAGGATGTTGGTATCATTATGCCTCAAATCACTGATTTATTGTAAGATCAGTGCAGAGTAGATTAGATACGAAAATGGAAATTTAAAACAAATTACTATACACCTGATCCATGAACTGTGTCTTTTATAAAGCCTCTTCTTGCTTCAGTTTTAGCCATTTAATTAAACAACTGTATCGTGTACTAAATGGTACAAGACAGAAAAGGCAAACAGACAGACATTTAGAGTTATGAATTAGAGAGTTAAATTGTCATGGACATGATGGGTGTAAGCGCAAAAATGTTGAATGTCAGATCAAAGTCATCCGAGGTGAATTAAGTATAGATTGTCAGATTGTTGATCACAATTCTGGGCCAAAATTGTTAAAGGTCATCTGAGGTGGACTAAGTATATATTGTTGGATTGTCAGAATGTTCAAAGTCGTGTCATAAAACGTACTAGTAATCACAATTAAGCATTAAAACCATCAAGGTCGTATCAATGTTAGCAGTTACTGATAATAGATATTTGGATTGTCATGGCTGGTTATCACCCGCAGCAAACATTTTTAAGGTCGTCTGAATATAGATTGTTGGATTGATGCGAAACTCGGTGGATGTGATTTCCATTGATCCCTTTATTTGTACAAATATAAATTTATAAATGTAGACCTATTTAGCACACATTTTTCAATATAGCTTTCTACATAAAAATTCTTGAGAATTTCCTAAAGTATATTTCATTGGTGGTAATTATGAAACGTGAATTTCATCCATGGTGTTGTCTTTTTAAAGACATTTCTTGTTATTATTAACTATTATAATGTGCAAGAATATTAATTAAAAGGAAATAGCACCAGCAATAAAATTAAACACATTGACAAAAGTCTACATCAAATCCAGAATAAATGTGATTTTACAAATTGCACAAAACAAATAAATATTTAAGGAACATCATTACACAGAAGCAAGAAATCAAGATTAAATTTCTATGACGCATAAATAAATCATTCATATGATACTATCAACATGGTTAAGGCAATATTTAAAATGTTTAACATTACGGGCAGCTTTTAGATGGTCATCTAGAGCATTTCAAGACACAGAACCCCTGTAATGTAGACTTCTCTTCTTAAAATTTGTGTTAGGTTTAGGAATGCTTAGCATCCAAAAGCCACGAAGGTTTATATCTCTCATTATTTCTCAGATTAAAATGAACACTTAGATAGGGTGCCCTGCCATTGTTCAAAATTTTGAACATTGTAGCAACATCATGATAATCACACCTTTGATTAATCAGTCAACATTAATAGGTAAATTTTCACGGGAAAATTTTCTGGACACGTGACCAATGCGTATCAATGTGAGTGTAACCTCGAGCCTGATCTCTGACCCCCGGCGGTGACCTCGCTATTCAAGTCTTAGTAATTTTGAATTGGAATAGTATTTTTGACCGCAATTTTGATAGAAATTTGTGCATTGCAAATTTATTGAATATTATGTTATCTTAATTTTTCACAATATCATCAAAACGTAATTTCAAAAATATCTATCTACGGAAAAAAATATTTATCTACGGAAACTCTTACCATAACATTATTAATTTGCGACAAGTAACTTATTTTGCCTCAAAGGAAGAATTCTTCCTATTCAAATACACATTCCATAATGCTAATACATGTATGTCTGCGCCCATGGGTGTCACGTGTCCAGAAAATTTTCCCGTGAAAATGTACCTATTAATTCTGAATGTTAATACAATCCCAAACTAGAACTGACAGTGTATTTGAACTAGAATCAGACCATTTGGCGCCAGTGATAATTTTGGCAGCTCTATTCTGGAGTTTTGATCCATATCCATGTCATTAACTTCACAATTAGACCATATTACATCACAGTAGTCTATGTGAGGTGCAATAACACTTGTACAGATGAGAGACATTGTTTATGTGATGGTAATTCATTTTTACATTTTCTAAGCATGTATAAACCTGAGAGAACTTTCTTCCTGATGTTGTTAACCTGATCATGCCAGGTCATACTATCATGACACCAAGATGTTTACAGCTGTGTACCTGACGAAGTTTAACACCATTTATGTTGACATTAATGTTGTGGTCTTTGACTACAGCAAGACGTTGTTTTGACCCCATTAACATGAATTCTGTTTTTGACACATTTAAACTTAGTTTATTACATGTACATGCAAGCCAATCACTGACATTTGCCAAGTCTTTATTGATAATTTCGACTAAGTCATCAGTATTGTTACTAACAGCATACAATGCAGTGTCGTCAGCGTACATACTAACATTAACATGTGAAGTACAAAGAGGTAAATCATTGATATACATAATGAACAACATTGGTCCAAGAATGGAGCCTTGCCTTGAGGTATGCCACAAACACTATTTGCTGGCTTAGACATAGTACCATTAATTACAGTGTTATGACTCCTTCCAGTCAGATAACTATTGAACCAACTTATGCTTGTCTCGTGAACATTAAAAGCTTTCAACTGAAGTGATATCTCATGATTCACCGTATCGAATTAAAGCCTTTTTTAAATCAATCGTGACAAGGCCAACATATTTACCTTTGTCAATGACTTCAAACCTGTCCTCGCAGATATAGTGGAGTGCTGGGTCTAAAATCAGACTGCTTATCATAAAACATGTCATTAGTATTAAGGAAAGTATATTTGGTCAAACACCGCTCTCTCAATAACCTTGGAAATTACAGGTAAAATGGAGATGGGTCTATACTTACCTGGATCCGTAGCATCACCACCTTCGTAAGTAGGGCAAATCCTGCCATTTATTTTTTCAGGCATCAGGAAAAATCCCACTTTCCAAAGATAAATTGATCAAATAGGCAATGGGTTCAACGATTGATGCAGCCGCCATTTTGCTGAGTTTATATGGAATATCATCTGTGCCTGTGGCTTTTCCCTCCGGCAACGATCGTAACTTGCTGAGGACTTATATTATTGATGACTAACATGCTGAAACAGAAAACACTTACTTGAGGGGAGCATCCTTTCTATCTGCACAGGCGTTTGGAATTGAATCTTAGCAGCAAGATCAGGACCTTTATTGGCAAAGAATGTATTCATAATATTTGCAATAACTTTTATTTCTGTTTCATTGCCATTTTCTCCTTTATAAGTTATATTGGTACCCTTACTTTTACCAGGAATAATCTGTCTAATTGTATTCCACACTTGCTTAGTGTTGTTACTATTTGTTTGAATACTATGCTTGATTTTATAGTTAACCCTATTTTTCATTGATCTGAAGGCAGACTAATCTTTACTTGGTCCAGTCTTATAATAGCTTTCTTTTTCAGACAATCGCGCTCACGCATTAGCTTAATGATATCATCGGTGAGCCATGGTGCTTTCTTATCTCTTACACGTTTCTTCGTAATAAGTGCATGATGGTTACAAACATTTGCAAAAAGTGATTGGAAGTCCCAATGCATGTCAGAGGCCTCAAATAGGAACAAAACATTATTCCTGAGTAAGCAGTTGGACCACTGCATCTTAAAAACATTTTTATGGAGATAATCCAAATCTACAATATGATGCTTACTAAACATTTGGTTTCAGTTTTTAACCGTTTCCGACGTACCAAATCCGTTTCCGCTGTATTCCCCCATACCTAACAACCCAAAATCACATTTTCATCAAATAACTTATCTTATAACCGAGATTTAAGGGCTGGGGTATGAACGTTTGGACAGTATTTATTTTGGGACATTAGAGCACATCAGACATATCGAATTGCATTCTGAATACGAAGAATGTCATTCTGATATCAAATAATTTTGGTTTTTGTAATTCCCAATACACATTTTATGGCAAATCATTAAAAATTGATATTTTTGATATTTAACAGTACTCGAAGTAAACTTTATAAATCTGATGATTTATACTTAACGTGTATGTAGGTGGGATTAAATGCCGACGATCAATTGAAAATTTTGACCTTTCGTATTGAAGATATGGATTTTTTCCCAAAACACCAAAAAAAAAAGGTCTTTTGGGGAAAAAATCTATATCTTCAATATGAAAGGTCAAAATTTTCAATTGACCGTCGGCTTTTCCTCCTGCTACATACACTTTAAGAACATATCATTAGATTTATATAATTTACTTCGAGGACTGTTATATATCAAACATTTGAAAAATATCAAATTTTTATAATTTGTCATAAAATTTATTATATTGTGATTTTCAAAAATGAAAATTATTTGATATCAGAAAGACATGCTTCGTATTCAGAATGCAATTCGATAGGTCTGAGGTGCTCTCATGTCCCACAAAAATACTGTCGAAACGTAATAAACGCTCATTTTTGATCCCTTAAGAGTATAATCATGGGTAATTTCAATATCCTGCACGTAAGACAACAGAGATATGATGAATGATGTAGAACCTTTTGAATGATCCTCGTAGATACGTTTCTCTCCCACAACGAATGCGCCGCTGCCATTTATCCGCTGAAATGACTCATTTTTACGATCTGCGCATTGCGCATCTGCAGTGTTAAGAAAATTCGAGTTTTGTCACTTTTTGTTTTCAAACCGCAGCCTGGAAGTTCAAAGCGCAGACAGCTTCTTATCATATTCTTTCTGTGCTCCTGCGGCTTCATGTCTTTGATTAGCTTCTGGTTTTTTCTAAAGCATAGGCCTGCTCTATCTGTCTGTCCCCTGCACATCTCATTTAGTATCAGATGGAGTTCTCTCTGCTCTAGTTCCTTGACTCCATTCCATCTGACGTGCTTTACCTTCTTTTGGAAACAGTCTTTGTACATATTGATTCCATCTATAGAGTGTTTGTTGAGATGGTACTTGGTGACCTGCATGCACTTAGAGGTGGTGAGCTTCTTTAGCTGTACTCTATTCCTACTTCGGTACAGGGCGGTGTTGATGACGTTGGTGGTATATCTAGCCCATCGCTTCAAGTGTTTGGTGCAGGTAGCCTGCAGATTCTCGAGGAACGTAATTGAGAAGTTATAGATGGTGAATTCCCATGTTTGGGTACGATTGCGTTCTTGTAGATCCAAATCTTCATGATTCTGTTGAGTTGGCTCTTGTCCATTGTTTTTAGTCTTTTGTTTTTAGCATATGTGCTTGCTTGTAAATTGAACATGAATCGCCCTCCTACACTGAAAAAGATTATCACCACCCGCCACTTGAAGGCTATCAACATCACTGACTTCTGTTCGGACTTCTGCAGCTCAGCTTTTTCGACCAACCTGTTCGAGATCACTGATATGTCTCATCTTGTTGATCAATACAACAAACAATCTTCAATATGCATGCGCCTGCTAAAACTCGCACTGTCATAATTAGACCTTTCTCCCCGTGGTATAATGACGAGATACGCGAGGCAAAGCACAAGAGGCGACAGCTGGAGAAGAAATGGCGTCGCTTGAAGCTGGAGATTGATAGGCAACTGTATTCCGAACAGCGGCAGTTTGTCATCGGTCTCATGTGCAATGCCAAGATCAACTTTTACTCCGCGCTGATAAATGAATCTGCCAACGATCAAAAGCAGATGTTCAAGACATTTGACAAACTTCTTCATCGAAGCAAAGACTCACCTCTTCCAAAATCGTCTTCTGATGAAACTCTTGCTAACAGGTTCTCGGACTATTTTAATAAAGAAAATCCAAATTATTCGTGATTCATTTCCTCCAACTGTTACCTATATCTGCATAGATGTATCAACGAATATCTGTTTGCATCACTTTACTTTAACCACAGAGGACGAAGTAAGGAAAATTATTATGAACTCTCGATCTCCAAGCAAGTCTTGTTCATTGGACCCTGTCCCGACATAGATTGTTAAAGAAGGTATTGACATCTTCCTTCCTGCTCTCACCCACTTGATAAACACTTCCCTGCAGTCTGGCCCCGTCCCTGTTGTTTTGAAGGAGGCGCATGTTAGACCTCTCCTTTAAAAAGTCGGCCCGTGTCGAACTTGCCTTGGATTTCCAAACTCATTGAAAGAGTTGTCTCAGCAAGAATATCCGATTTTCAAGAAAGAAACCAGCTTCAAGAATGCTATCAATCTGCTTACAAGAAACGTCATAGTGTTGAGACTGCTTTGTTACGCGCCCAGAGTGATATTTTGAGTGCATTGAACAGTGGGGATATCTGTGCTCTTATTTTGTTAGACCTATCTGCAGCATTTGACACTGTTGACTCAGCAATTCTTTTGAAAAGGCTGCATGATTATATTGGCTTGAGTGGCACTGCGTTATCCTGGGCTAAATCATACCTAAGCGATCGTTCTCAGCGTGTTGTCATCGGCAACTCCATGTCGGAGCCATGCACACTTGAATTCGGCTTACCGCAGGGATCGGTGTTGGGGCCGCAGTGGTTTACAATTTACACTCATCCAATTCTCGCTATTCGCAATAGGGGCGCCGCCAGCGGTTTGCGATGTAATCGTGATGTATCATGGGAAAAGGTCGACATCCAAGTCCGCGCAATACGAATATTACCATGCTATTACATAAGAACACGTGACAATATTTTTTTAGTTTATCAAAATAAAGGTGTTACACGCGAATCGATACTCAATAATACTTAATAATGTGATTTGAAATGTGCACAATTAATTTTTTCTCTATCGATTTGCGTGTAATACCGTTATATTGACGAACTAAAAAATATTGTCACGTGTTCCTATGTAATAGCATGGTAATATTCGTATTGCGCGGACTTGGATGTCGACCTTTTCCCATGATACATCACGATTACATCGCAAATCTGCTGGCGGCGTTTATAATAGCAGAATTGGTGACATAGCACAATCTGCAATTACATCTTTACGCAGATGACACCCAGATTTATTTTGCTTTTAAACCATGTGATTCAGTGGGAGCTGGTAGCCTAATGGATAAGGCGTCCGTCTAGAGATCGGAAGGTCGTGGGTTCGCTTCCCGCGCCGGCACATTCCCTTGCTTTTTTTTCAAGATGGGTTGTGTGCCGGTCGGGATTTGTATTTATATGTTATCTTGTTTAATTGTAACACTTTGGGTTGGTAAAACTGTTCACTCTTTCTTATTTAATATATTCAGTTTCCTCTCGTAGCGAGCAATCGTTCCCCATTGTGTTTATTTGTTCTTGTGCAGGATGCGTATCCCCATTACCTACTTTACTTATATTATACTGGGGAAACGATTAAGCATCAGTAATGATCTCCTTCACTTGTGTACTTGCGTAATATTTGTTTGTGTGTATTGTATACCTCGACTGCCAACATTAGACCCAGTTTTAACCACCGTTTATCAGTGGGAGCTGGTAGCCTAATGGACAAGGCGTCCGTCTAGAGATCGGAAGGTCGTGGGTTCGATTCCCGCGCCGGCACATTCCCTTGCTTTTTTTTTTCAAGTTGGGTTGTGTGCCGGTCGGGATTTGTATTTATATGTTGTCTTGTTTAATTGTAACACTTTGGGTTGGTAAAACTGTTCACTCTTTCTTATTTAATATATTCAGTTTCCTCTCGTAGCGAGCAATCGTTCCCCATTGTGTTTATTTGTTCTTGTGCAGGATGCGTATCCCCATTACCTACTTTAAATAAATGTAGACATTTATATAGCGCTTTATGCCGTAAACAGCCTCTAAGCGCTTTACATTTATTCCGCCGTCATTAGAATATGTCGGAACCACGTTTGCAGCCTACAAGTGGCGCAGGGTCCATCAGTACAACGACTGTGACTACCCCTAACAGCTTCCCATTGCACCTGGGTGGGGTGAGGCAAGCGAGGCAAAGCGCCTTGCCCAAGGGCGCAACACGGTGGTGGGACGGGGAATCGAACCCACGCACGTCGAGCAAGCTCTCAGATTATGAGTCCAAGGCCGTAACCACTGAGCCACCGTGCCACATGTGATTCTTCTCAAAGTATTTCTCGCATTGAAGCTTGCATCGAGGAAATCAGACTGTGGATGCGTGTAAACTTTCTTAAACTCAATGACACCAAAACCGAATTTCTCATCATCGGCTCAAAACATCAGAAATCTAAATCCATCAATAGCAATATTGTCATCGGAGAATCGCAAATTACACCATCTTGTGATGCACGAAATCTGGGTGTTATCTTTGACTCTGACATGTTTCATAAACTGCAAGTTGCGTCCACTCTCAAAGCCGCCTATATCCGTAACATCGGCAAGATACGCAAATATCTCACAACTGAGGCAACTCAACTCATTGTTCATTCTCTTGTAATATCTCGCTTGGACACATGTAATTCTCTTTAGTACGGTCTTCCACAATCACAACTTCGTCGTCTGCAATTGGTTCAAAATACTGCCGCTCGCCTCATCACTCTCACAAAGAAACGTTCGCACATCACTCCAATTCTCATTGACTTGCACTGGCTGTCTGTTGAACAACGCATTGAATTTAAGATCCTCACTTTTGTTTTCAAATAAAAAAATGGACTTACACCGTCATATATCGCCGATCTTCTGCACACTTATATACCTGGGCGCAATGGACTTCGTTCAGCCAATCTTCATCTTCTTCAGGAACCACGATCTAGCAACTCTTTTGGCGACCGTTCTTTTGTCATTTGTGCTCCTAAACTTTGGAACAATCTGCCAACTCACATTAAAAACTGTACTACCTTGGACTCTTTGAAATCTGTGTTAAAAACACATCTGTTTAATATCGCTTTTGCTGATGACTTGTAGTGTAGAATGTTTTTCTTATTATGGTTGTATATTTTCTGTATATGCTCTGTTCATCATGTTCCCCTTTGTGGTCATATTCCTGTTGTTGCGCAGTGAGCGGCTCTGACGGATACTTGCGCGTTATAAATTTCCATATTATTATATTATTATATGTGCCAGTTTGTCTTTCACTGATTGCCTGATGGCATGGCATGGTCTTCCAAGTCTTCAAAATTAACTTGCCAAGATCTCATCGGCTGACTGTGGATGCTAGCAATCTCTCCTCCATCCATTGTTAACGTAGGGTCGTATGCGGCATACTGAGTTTTTGTCTTTGTCTTCTCGTCTTTGTATCTTTGTGGGACGAACTTCTTCATTGCATGCGACCGGCATTTGGGTTTGGGTTTCTTGGTGCGTGTCCACCTGAGGAAGTCATTGACTATGTTGATCAACTTCTGGTAATCTTTTGTGCTTTCGGCAATCAGTGTGAGATCATCTGCGTAAGCTTTAGCAGAGGATTTGGTGGTTGTGTTGCTCACATGGTACCCATGGTGGCTGTGATACCCATGGTGGCTGTGTTTATCAAGTAGATTAGACCTAAGTTGAAGACAGTCAGAAATACGATGCAGGATAGTGGGCACCCTAGGAACACACCTATACCACAGTGTATCAAGTATGTTGTCCAATCCTTTGTCTTTGCACGAAAATGACTCTCCTTAATCCATAAGAGCTTAAATGAGTGCAAGTAGATTTTTAAGAAGGAACATTGGTTTAGACCCCAACAGCCATGGTTATTTACTTATGTTGTCTGATTACATTTTTCCGAGCATACCGGTGCAATCTTTAAAAAGGGAAGGAATTCTGTGAGAATGTGAACAAGGTCCTGCACAGATGATAATTGCCAAAGAGTAAGTGGAATAGTGTGGAACTAGACCCGTTTCTTAAAGACATTGCGTGAAAAGCAGAAAGCAGCACCGTTTGTAACTGACACAACAGCAAAATGCGCTGATCAACGATTCTCATAGATTTCTTGTGCTGGGTGCCAGTTATTGGGCTGTGAATGTGGTTCAGGAAGCTGTTCCATGTCAGTGCATTTTGCAGTTGTGTCCGTTAGACAATTGCTTGGTTTCTGACTTGTGTTTAGAGTAGTATTGAGGCAATCCTGTGTGTAATTTTGGTTAATTTTGATGGACCGGATTTTAAGATAGGACTTTGTGATAAATTATAAGTTTCTTTTTTGGCATAGTGCGGTAGTGCAACTATGCAGGTAATGCAAACTTTCCATATCCTGGCTCTCTCGCTACCAACAATAACATTCCGGTGCACACACAGTGTTAGATTTCTGAATGAAAGAAACAACGCTAGATACGTAAACTAGGAGTCAAAGAGAGAATGACTGAAACGAATGATTCTTTAAGCTACAAATGCACTATATAGTAACTTACTGAAAGGGAAAACACTTTTGTATGCGCTTTTACAATCAGGAGCAAGTGGCGCTCTTCAGAGATCACAATATCTTTAGTTATCTCCCTCTCTTGAATGACAATATGACCGGTCGGCGTGGGAAGAGTGTTTCTATTTAGAAGACAACCTCACAAAAATGAGATTGGTTAAGCGCATTGTCTGTAGTAACAACGTTGTAGTTTGTTTGTGTTCATAATTATTCTTAAAGGTATTGGACCATTTGAACGTCCTTGATGTTAATTGGTGGCAATTATTGTATTGTTGGGTCAATATTGAAGAAGCACCGTATAAAATCTCTCAATTTATAGTTGTTTTCTAAAATACAGAAACACTGACAGATGCACTTACCACATGATGGTAATTGCCACACTGCCAAGTAAATAACCAGTATTTGGTGGAAAGACAGAAATATTTAAAATTGTATAACCACGTTACATCCAATGCCTTGTATGGCAACATATTTGCAGGCTACGGTGAATTCTTGATTAAATTAGGTGATAAGTCGACTGTGCTATTCAGCATATAAATTCGTACATTGAATACTATAGCTGTTCTATTGCCAAGCAAGCCAGAATCACTGCATATGGATATATTATATACCGTGTCGTTGATGACTAGTGCTATCTAGATTCCTCTAGAGGTAAGTACTCATACACCTTATTTTGTTATATTAAGCTAGGGGGGAAAGAAGAAACAATTTACTTTCATAAAATCCCATACTAAACGTACATGCATATAACCATGCCACAAACATGAAAATGAACTCGACATCGTACCTGTAATATTAAATCCCATATCAAGCCGTATGAAACATGAGCACAAATCCTTTCTGATTTTAAATGTCAAGTATAATTATTTACACATTTAGTAGTTAACTTGTTACAAATAAACCTGCGATATGTTTTATTGATAGTGGTAAACGTAAAAAGCAACGATACCCAGTAAACACAAAACGTTTTACAGAAAATGTTTAAATGCCGGCTTATATATAGGATATTAAAACGTTTTAATAAGATTCAAAGAACATTTTTTGAAAACCTAATGCAAAACATTCTAAACAAAATGGTATTTTAAACAGTGTTTTCAAAATTTTCAAAATGAGTGCCCAAAATATTTTACTATATAACGTTTTTAAAATGTTTTCATCACCCGACATTTAAAACGTTTTTAATAACCGTTTTAAGAACATTTTGTGTTTGCTGAGTATAGCATAGACCAATTGCTATTCCTCGGATATATTTGCAAAACCTGGTCATGTGTTTACATGTGCATTTTAGTTGAGGTGCGCTACTTACAAGGCTGTTAAATTTACAACTAAACACGGGGCAAGCAATATGCAATTTATAACTTGCCCGTTTTCAACCCAGGGCTGTTACAGTGCCCTTGTTTTAACTATACACCATTGAAATTCTAATTCAATCACATCACGTCGTCTGTGGCATCAGGTGTATTGTACTTTCATTAGAGACTTCAATAACAGTTATAATTCATCACTGTATTTTGGTGAAAGGTATATGTATATGACACAGCATTACGGAAATTATAAAGCAATGTGCCATTTTCTTTGTTCTATCAAATTTTATTCGTTATTTTTTACTCAAAATGCTGAATTGACATTTGTAATCCCGGATTAGTAATATCTGTCACAAAATGTTTCTGTCCATTTTAAGCCAAAATAAGAGATAAACTGAAAGAAACCCCACTTGCTATTTTGGCCCTTTAACCCCATTGGCTATTTTGGATATGTCTGAATAAGACGATATTGCTCTGTTGACTTTCGAATTGTGTCGAATTGGGATGATTTTAGTTGGGTGTAAGTTAGGACATAATGTGAAAATTAAAAATTAGGTTTGAAACACAAAATGACCAATTTGATATTATAAGATCGTACATTATGGCTTTAAGTGAACTCTATCTATTCGTATTGAAATGTTGCAGTTTGTCACATATTTATCCTTATTATCAACAGGAGACATTTCCCCCTGAAACATCTGTGATCGGTTGCAGAATTTTCATGGATTTTAAAATTGGTCACGGATTTTTGTGTCTCCTAGTGTATGCTATGCGACATTTTTTTTAAATACTGTAAGGATAGCCGACTCACCAATAATGGTCCAACAATGAGCTTTAAATCTAATAATATGCATGATAATCTGGAGAGATTGTGCAAGTGTCCATTGCCATTTCGTAAAGGCCGTCCTATGTAGAAAGATAAGTGCCTTTAAGACGCACAAATTATACGAACTGTGTGCGCAATGCTTTAAAAAGCTGATTACAGTATGCTTGTCATTTTCAGATAGATTAGCCTCCACAACATTGACCGATTATTATGCTTGTAAGAGTAAGATAAAAGGAGAAGATACATTACTGTTCAATTCAGTCTCATTGTGAAGATCAAGTTATACTCTTTTTGTATTTGTAACTTTGATTGATTAGTGTTTTACCATTCTTAATTGAGTCAATATATCTATTGGCATCATTGTCACATTTTTCTTATGTCAGAAAGAAAAACAAATATCCATAGTGAAGGCAGCATTAACTTGTTTAACTAACATTATTTAAAATTATGATGATAACAACATCAGGTTGTTTAATCTGTTTATACTCTGAAGATCGAAAAGTGAAACTGAGCAATAATAATAATACCTTTGTTAATTCACTGATGATATACCACAAATCATTTTACGCTATTTGATAGTACACTTTGTAAATTACATTTTATTATTAGATTTCATTTTTTTATTCTTCTTCTTCTTTTTCTTCTTCGATTGAGTCGTCATGCTCAAGCTATTGATTGCTGTATATTCGCCAACTTTTCAAATCAGAAATCAGTTTTTTATGATATCTTGGTAAAATATGACCGAATTAATGGTGACTGAGCGATTTGGGTTTTTTCCCAACCCCAAACAAAAACTACAGGCACGCCACTGGTAATTCGCTACTTGCACGGTCGCATGAAAGGAAGAATTATGTAACCTTACACAGAACGTTATGACTAGTTCAATTCCCATTCATGTATGCTGCCAGTTCGAGGCTCTCCCCGCACATAGTGCATAATGGCGGAACCGTGCAAGTAGCGAATACCGATAAGAATGAATATAAAAAGGGTGGTTCGTTACCTGTTAGTAATCATACACCAATTTGCATAATTGAACCTCTTTCAAAATTGTGAAATCAACATTAAGCATAATTAGTTATTGTCAAAACAATCCGCAATAATCGGAATTGTATACATGTTTGAAAGGAGCACAAATCCATTTCGCATAAATTTTGAATTCCATTTAAAAAGCAATTAAAAAGGCTATTTTTATTTTTTTAAAGTAAGAAAGTGCGTGTCCTTTTTGCTGAACCACAATGTTTTGCATATGCCTTAAGCGTGAAATGGAGGTGTAATACTATCTATCGCATTCTATATCACTGATATCAGAATCATTATTTTAGTTAAGACTCAAGAGTACTTTGCTTGCCCGTTTGCTTGCCGGTCTTAACATCATGCTTACAGGCTTACTATTTCAAATCGCTGTCATAACCTAGCACAGAGACATCTCAAGAAATGTGCAATAGGTTGGCAATGACAAGCAATCGCTATGTAGCAAAGCTAGGAGACATTTTTTGTGAAATATCTGTGACCGGATTTTTGTCTCTTAGTGCCATAGAGAAATCAAAGACATATAAACATATTATATTCTACAAGTTAAGTTATATGTTACGCATATTCCACCAAGATGTATTGGAATCAAAATATCAAAAACATGAGTGATTTAAGGGGACACCTTCTATATAGATGCCAGGTGAGTAGGGGTAAAAAGACCCCGATTGTTGCCATTTTGACCAAAACACATGATGCCATGCAGAAATAACAGAATCATACCTAAAAGTATCCCTTTTTAATGGTTTTGTCATAAAAACGATTTTCCACAAGTTACATCTGTTTGTACCAGTGGGCGTGCCTGTTATATATAAAGGGTTCAAAAATACCCCCCCCCCTAAAATTACAAATCATTTCTTTGACATACATTTCGTTGATTTGAAAAAAATGGAAAACATTCATGCTCCCCTCCTTAATAGAACCCAAACCATTTCTTTTGTGTGTCAGCTTTATTTGTCTCAATATTTCAGTGCAAATGTCGCCAGGTCGTGCTCCCCTCTGACATGCCTGAAATGAAATAATGCATAAAATAAACATGAACCGAGAGGCAATATTTGTTCATTTTTAGCACCGTTTGCATATTTATTTTGAATTTTGACTTTTTTTCTGCAATGGAACGCAGAAAACACATAATGGTATTGTTATTGTATCGTATAGCATAGATGCGTGGTTTGCACGCTCAGGAACTATTAAATTACAGTGCTCTCTGTGTTAATTTTGTAAAGAAAATGAGGCTCTACTGCCAATATACTCCATGTAATTGTTGTTTATTGAAACATACAGGATATTTTGTGGGATAGGCTTTTACGACGGGAATTTATCATGTACAGGATATTCCTGAACATGATGAAAGAACTGTATCGTCCAGAACTATTTTTTTGAGTATTTTAAGGGCTCGGATAGTGACGTTTTCAAGTATTTTTGGTTGGACCTGAGAGCACATCAGACATATTAAATTGCATTTTGAATACGAGGAATGTTCTTCTGATATCAAATAATATTATTAGATTTTTTTTTGTAATTCGCGATATAATACACATTTTATGGCAAACGATTAAAAATTGATATTTTTGAAATTTAGCAGTCCTCGAAGTAATCTTTATAAATCTAATGATATGCAGGCCTACTTAAAGTGTATGTTGCTGGGATGAAAAGCCGACAATTAATTGAAACTTTTGACCTTTCATATTGAAGATATACACTTTTTCCCCAAAAGACCTAATTTGTTTTGGTGTTTTGGGGAAAAAATCCGAGCCCTTAAGGCATAAACCAAACATAGTTAAATAACCGATGTGGCACAGCGTCATCATTCCTATATCTGAAGAGCTTATTTCCAAACCGTGTTAAGTCCACTATCCCATGTTTCTGATTTCCCTGTGCTATATTGCAATGTGTTGTGATGCTAGGTATTATAATTTCAGTTGGATGCACCATTACAAAGCAAACAGTAACAGTGAATGGACGTACAGTAACAATACTGTGTGTGGTTTTCGTTTCCCAAATGAGAACAATAGTCTGCATATTGTAATGCAACATTGTTATGGTAAATAATAGCTTGTTGATGGTACAACTCATTGTTTCTATTAATGTCAAACTTGTCAAAGTAATTGTGATTGTATCTCACAAGTAAATGAGACACATGGGGTTGGTTGTGGACTTAACACGGTTTGGAAATAAGCTCTTCATTATTCTTTTGAGTTAAGACGAGAAGACGAGCGACTCAGGCTAAGCACACCACGTGTACGATATAGATGCGTTTCTTTCCCACTACGAATGTGCCGCTGCCATTCATCAGCTGAAATGACTCATTTTTACGATCTGCGCAAGCTAATTACGCATCTTCATCTTTACCAAGTTAGGGAAATTCAATTTTTGTCAGTTTTTGTTTTCAAAGCACAGACTGGAAGTTTAAAGCACAGACAGGAGCTTAGGGACCGTTCACAAACACTTGTTGGGGGGTGATGCAAAAGGAGGACCTTTTAAAGTTTTGATCTTCCTAAAGGGGGGCTCAGTGAAAAAATGTCCGCAAATTTTCTGGACAATTTGAGTTTATATGCTTTTCTATGGGGTTGACCCATAACTTTCATGTCAAAAAAGGGGGAGGATGCCTGAAATTTTTGAGATCTGTAAAAAAAGGGGGGGGGGGGTGAAAAAATTTCGCGATTAATATTTTGCATCACCCCCCTAACAAGTGTTTGTAAACGGTCACTTACCATATTCTTTCAACACATATATTCAACTGCAAGTCAAGCATATACAAATACCAAAAACAACGGGATATCAAGAATTTGAGATATAATCATACATTGAATATCAAAAGAATGTACACCACCATACATGTAGTCTTTTTCATTATAGCTAGGAATAAATACCAGAAAAAAGTGGCTTCAACTCAATTCATCTCAATGCAACTACGTACTTGAGGAATGTGCTGTTATTGTGTCACTGAGTTTCAATTTTATACAGACATTGAGACACCCGACGTTCAACAATAGGATTTAGCCTGGATATTTTGAAAGACAACTCATAGCTGAATTTATTACATCGCTGAGATAGCGATTGGTTTTTAGCCAACGCGGAGTATGAATTCAGTTTATTTTGTAATAGCAGCTACTCGCAGCAGCTGGCGGGCAGTTTATAAAGACATGTGCTTTGCTGCATTTCATTTCTATTAGTTCGTTTACTGCCTTACAAAATAATTATTTACCTGGTGTGGACGATGTGTGTGGGTGAGGAATATATCAGCTATTACATTCCGGTTTTGAAATAAAAGAATTTTACGAAACTACACATGATGCAGTCATGTCTACAGTAAAATTCACCGCGACCTTTGTAGGACTTAAACCCCATTAAAAGCTATTAAACCAAGATAACACTCATTGAAAACAGCTGAACTGATTAAATCAGATCTTCTCTGGTTGTGCACATGTGTCTGTTTTATATGTGCGGTATGGCAATGAGCTGGTATTTATAGCTTCAGTTGGGTAACCGACTATAAAGGAAACGCAAGGAAACAATGGTATGTGGACCTTTGTTCACGAAATAAGACAATGGCCTGCTTTTTGTTAACCAGCATTCTTGAAAATGAGCAACATAATGATTTTTGACTTAACACGGTTTGGAAATAATTTCTTCATATTTTTTGGTGTTATCTGTCGTTACATATCCTTCCTAAAACGCCAAAGTACGAATATTTCCAAACATCTAAATTAGCTAAAATTTAGGACATGTTACAAAACTATATTTTCTAGAATTTTAGAAGAGTACTTTTAATATTGGCCGGTTATTTTTCACACAGCGACGTTAACTAGGCAATTACTATTACCTATAACATACACTAAAACACCAAAGTACGCACATTTCCAAACATCTAAATTAGCTAAAAATTTAGGACATGTTACAAAACTATATTTTCTAGAATTTTAGAAGAGTACTTTTAATATCGGCCGGTTATTTTTCACACAGCGACGTTAACTAGGCAAATCCCCATACTTTTAACGTACGCTATTTGTAGAGGTCACGCGTCAATGGTAAGAGCACTGTGTATTGTGTATAGGAAAACGGACAGTAACTGCAGTATGATCATTTTCAATCTGCTGATGATGCAGACTTCACTCCGAATACAGATCATCGATTGATACATGTATTTGAATCCGTGGATGATGGAGTTTCGTTTCAAGAACGATGTGGTCAATTGTTAAAATTCAAAAACTATATGGTTTCTTCAACCACGGCAGTTATTTAAGTATGTTTAGATGTGGTGTTAATTAAAAAAACCCACGACGTATCAAATTGCAGACATTAATGTTACGATGATACAGTTCTTTCAGGGACTCCCTGTAGGCCCGATTCGTACTGTTTGTAAAGATTTATTAGCTTCTACATGTATATAATATTTCTTATTGAATTAAGGGATCGGATATCAACGTTTGCACCGTATTTTGTGGGACATGAGTGCACTTCAGACATATCAAATTGCATTCTGAATATGAGGAATGTCCATCTGATTATTTGAAATTGGCGATATAAAACACATTGTATGGCAATTATTTTTTTCATATTTAACAGTTCTCGAAATAAAATTTATAAATTTACTATGTACCTAAAGTGTATGTAGCTTGGAGGAAAAGCCGACGATCATTTGACAATTTTGATCTTTCGTATTAAAGATACACATATTCCCCCCCCCCCAAAGACCTACATTTTTAGGTCTTTTGGGATATAATACAAACTAGACTTAGCTGTGGTCTAAGACCACGAACACAGCCGTGTTGTGACCCCTTAATGACCTTTGACCCCAAAATCTACGAAACCCCCATAGGCATTGGCTTATGTTAATGCATGTGGGCACATAGTATCACTCTGCCATGTTATTTGTGACAGAAGGGGCATTTTGAACGTTTTTCGTCTTGGACCGGAAGTGACCCCTTAATGACCTTTGACCCCAAATAAAAATACCACATACACATTAGGTAAACATAATTCATGTGTGCACATACCGTCACTCTCCTATGTTTTTCTTAGCTAATAAATTTTTTTAAAGGAATTTGGTTTTATACCGGAAGTGACCCTTTAATGACCTTTGACCTCAAATCTGTGTATGATTCATAGACACTGTGTAATAGCAATGCATGTGTGCAATTTGCGTCACCGTCCTATGTAATTTGTGGGAGAATTAGCATTTTGAAGGAATTTGGTTTTATACCGGAAGTGACCCCTTAATGACCTTTGACCTCAAATCTGTGTATGATTTATAGACACTGGGTAATAATAATGCATGTGTGCAAGTGGCGTTACTGTCCTACGAAATTTGTGAGAGAAGTAGCATTTTGAGTTGAAATCACGTTTTTGACCCCTGTGACCCCTACTTGACCTTTGACCCCACGAATTTCATGTGACATGTAGGGGCATGGTCATTGATGATTGTGACCAAGTTAGGTCAAAATCGGTGCATGTCAGTGCTAGAGCAAATGTAAAGGTCGACAGAAGAAGAAAGAAAGAAGAAGAAGATCCTGTAAGAAAAAAGACACAGCCGTGACGTTACGGCTGTGTAATTTTGTGTGCTGGCGAAGACTCAGTCACACCCGTTGGCTGTATGATAACAAAAGGTACCTCTCGCTCAAGTGTACGCTTTCACAAGACATTCTTTTGATCACTTATTGACAGTAGCCTGCCTGATTAAGCGTAAATACGCTGTCAGGTCAGTTACCGATTTAATGGAGAACCCCTTTGCCCTGAACAAAAGGTACCTCTCGATGATTAGCTTGTCGGCAAATCAAATCTACACAAAGGAACAATGCGTTATGTAATCTATCGCACCTCCACGGATATAATAGCTCCATTGTTATACCATCTTGATGATTAAAATAAATAAGCATACATATCTGCCTTTGTGTTATGTGGAATGTATGGTATATGGATCGGATATCAATCACACGCGTGCACGGTGACCGATGCATTCATAAGCGACGTAAACAATTTTGTTTGTTTGTTTGTATCATACTACAGTTACTGTTCATTTTCCTATACAAAATACACAGTGCTCTCACCATTGATGTGTGACCTCTACAAACAGTGTATGTTAGAGGTATAGGGATTTCTAGTTAACGTCACTGTGTGAAAAATAACCGGCCAATATTTTCTAACATGTCCTAAATTGTTAGCTAATTTAGATATTTGGAAATATTCGCACTTTGGTGTTTTAGTAAGGAAGGCACGGCATGGCCTGCAAAATTCCCTGTGTAAATCGAATGCAACTTTTAGTGATTATCACTCACTTGTAGGCCGCTCTCTTCTGAAGGGCATTAAGGTAATACACTATTTTAAACTGTTGCGATTTGGTAGTTCACAACATCTTGCGAATGGTAGTGAGCTTGACAAAAATTACATAGCTAATTTCAAAGCAAGTTTTCAAAGTATATGGTTTGTACAGGTAGAATGCACTTTTGCAAAACATCAAAGTGTTATTTTTCAATAATATATTAATTTAGACAATAGAAATTTTTTGACTGCTTCGACCAACAATACCGCATCTACCCTTAAAGCTAAACCACTTAACGGATATTTTTTGTACTTGCTGTCAATCAAGAATAATGTATACATTACATGTAGGCTGAAAACTGAGTAGGTGGGGCATCTGCAAATGTTCGTACCTCCCTGATATGTATTAAATGACAGATAACTGCAAAAACAGCTCCCATAACTTTGGTCAGTGCAGCGAGTCAGGGGATTTCAAGTTGGTGATTACTGATTGGCAAGTGCCATATTTGGGCATAAGTGCAGTCCACCATTCAATGTGGAGGATAGACTTTATCGAGTGATTTTGCTGGCTTCTTTGCATTTTCTGATTCAAATGAAGAAACTTGCCTCCTCTCTCACAAAAAAGGGTCTAAGTATCATTTTTGCACAACCCTACCCATCCTTATTTGAATCCTGGTTTCGCCTAGATTTTCAAGGTTTTTGATGGCATGTAAAACAAAAGTCATTTTAAAGCAAATGCTAACACTAAATGATAATGCATTTCTAAAATTTGACCTCTGCATGACCTTTGACCTTTGCAAAATGTTCCCCTGGTCATGATATCTGTTGTCACTGAGTTTGAGGCCAATACCCCTTACAGATGTCCAGATAATATAATTTTAAGATTTTACCCCTTAATGACCTTTGACCCCAATTATGTGTGTAAGGTATGGGCACTGGGTAAAGCCAATGCACATGTGTAAGTGACGTCATTGTGCTATGTAGTATGTGGCAGAAGCATTTTGAAGATATTTGGTTATATACCGAAAATGCCCCTTTAATGACCATTGATCCTAATTCTGTTTGCACCCTATGGGCACTGGATATAGCCGATACATATGTACAAGGTAAAGTACAAGGTAATAACAAAAGTGATAATATACTGTATTATTTTTTTTATAGTACAATAATCAAAAGCCATGCGAAATTATATTTCCGTACATTGAAATAAACATAGAAAAAATGTTTGGAAATAAAGGACTATGTGCCCTCAGATTGCTCAAATTGGTGAAACGTATAGCATTAAGTTTTATTGAATCCATTCGTATTTTGTACAAATTTAAATATAATGGTGAGATGTACTATTTTCTTTAATAGTGCAAGGATATCCGACTCGTCACTAATGGCTGACAATAATGAGCTTTATGTAGTAATATATAATCTGGGTAGATATTAGGAGGGCACATCTCCATTTAGTAATGATCGTCCAATGTAGAAATGTGATAAGACGTACATACAGGGTGAGTAAAAAGTTATGTGCATGATAATTATATTCATCAGGGTTTTTTTTCGTGTGTGAAAAAAGTAATTAGTATTTACCGTTTTGTTTTTATGACACACTTTCTTTTTTTATAACGATGTCCAATTTTAATGGTTGTCCACAAGAAATCTAAGAGGGTCAGACAGTGTTGACTTTTGACCTTATATATTGAATACTTAGATGGAATTTCGTTATGATCACATACAAGACTGTACCTTAGACTTTCAAACCACACATGTGTAAATGGTACCATGTACGTAACAGCATTAGCAAAAAATCAATAGACTAGGGACACTGCCAAATCACGAAAACAGGAAAGGTACATGGTGTGTGCATGGGCGTCAATCCCGGGCGAGGGGTACATAGACTTCTCCGTAGTCCACTTGCCCATTTTACTCAGGCTATTACATGTATGTATAAAACGCTAATTTGTATTAATATGTGTGCAATTGATAGATTTTCACATCTCGGGCTTTCGCGATCAATGAACTGGTAGATTCCAAAGTCAGAATTGCTCAATATTATAGTGAGCAATTATAATTATGCAAGATATGTTGCATTCAATATAACTTTTATTGTCACTAATCATCTAATTATATAAACTCTTTATGACCATTTTACTATTGAACACTTTAATTCTAATAAACATCAGTATAATTTTGAGTTCAACGGAATGCGTTCATCATGATTAATAATAACATATTTTTTTATCAGTGATGCTATGGAGATTTTCATAACAGCAAAACTCGTTATCAAGAAGACTGGAGACAAGGTATTGGTGTGGTGACCATTGCAAACGAGTCAGCAACCAAGAAGCGCTGATTATTCAGGAAGCTAGAAAAGAGTATAATCATGGAGAGAAGGTAGCCAGAAAGAGCTATAACAGCAAGTTTAGGAAAGAACTCTCAGATGGCAGCATCAGTAGCAAGAACTGGTGGAACACTGTTAACACCCTAGCTGGTTTTAAGTCCACCATAGTTGATATACCAGTGTTTAAGGATGGCCGTCAAGTCTACACTACATCAAAAGACAAAGCTGAAAATTCTGCCAAACCTTTGCCACTAAATTTCAGCTTACAAGCGCAGAAGAATCTGATCCTGAAGTTCAACATCCAGCAACGTGCTCAATGGAAAAGATAGCCTTCAAGGTCAAAGATGTTAGGAAGCTTTTCAGGAATCTGCATCCAGATAAAGCTACTGGTCCTGACGAAATCCCTGCAAGAGTCCTGAAGAAGCGCAGAACTTGCAAGACCACTCATCAGTCTGCTGTTTGAACTTTGCTTCTCCAAGGGAGTTTTCCCAAGCCAGTGGAAGACTGAATCTGTCATCCCTATTCACAAGAGAGATTCGAAGTCTAGTCCATCTATGAACCGGCCCATCTCTCTGCTCTGCATCATCAGCAAGGTCATGGATGCTGTTGTACAGAACCAGCTTCAGAAGTACCTCCTTGGAAACCAACTGATTTCTTATAGACAGTTTCGATTTAGGCCACACCACACCACAGCTGACATCCTCCCCCCATTCTGACTCAAGGGTGGTCCAGCTCCCTGGACAGAGGTAACGAAGTGCGCCTGATTGACCTGGACATCAAAGGAGTATTTGACTAGGTCTGACATAATGTCCTTTGCTCGAAACTCATGGCAAAAGGAGTATCAGGCAAGCTGCTCACCTGATTAGGAGCTACCTGACAGATCGTTCCATCAATGTTGTCCTATTTGGCCAGTCATCGAGTACTTCCTTCATCAATGCATCAGTTCCCAAGGGTCAATATTGGGTCCATTTTTATTCGATGTCTTTATTGAAGACCTGGTGATGAGTGTGAAAACCGGCTATACCTTTACCCCCGATGATTCCACCTTGTTTGGCGAGATTACATCTAGAGACAACACTGAAGCCGTTTATTCTGTTAGTCTAAACAGACACCTAGATAAAATGAGAATATGGGCATAAGATGGAAGGTGACCTACGAGCCATCAAAATGCAATATCAAGAAAGAGGAATCCAGCCAAGCTAGATCTTCTGTTTGGTACCACCAAACTGGCTGGGAAGGAGGAGCTAGAGATCCTGGGAGTAACAGTTGACATGGTTAACAGCAAGCTGGGCTGGACAAAGCACATCTCCAACGTCTCACCCAGAGCATGACAGAAGCAGGGCGCTCTGAGGAGAGTTGCAAACAAACTTGATGTGAGTGGCAGAGCAACCGTTTACAAAACCCAAGTTCGCAGTGTGATGGAATACGCCTCACTGTCTTGGATGAGTACCAGCGCCACCACTCTAGGATATTAGACTCTATCCAGACGAATTAAGGCCCTTCGAATCATATGTGTGAGCGAAGAGGAAGCGATTACAGAGCTGAACATCACATCTCTACATCAAAGATGTCAAGTTGCTGCAGCAACAGTCCTCTACAAAATGCATACCAGCTTGTGCCCACCAGATCTGAAGGCCATGCTACTAAAGCCATTTGTAATCAGAAAAGCTACCCGCTCCAACTTGTCCATGCCTTGTCATGCTCTCACAGTACCACTTTCTAGAAACATATCTACTGGCAGGACCTTTATCCACACTGCAGTTCACGTTTAGAATAGCCTACAAGATGGAGTAGTCGGAGACGTAACGGACAACGGCGCACCATCCGTCAAGAGCAGAGTGCACAAGCCTCTCATTTCATGTGTCTGATGTTTAAGTTACTGTTAGTACCCCTTCACTCTTGTTGTACCTAAGCTGCTGTGAACCACTAATTGGCCCATGTGGGTGTCTTTTATAGTGCTCAGGGGCCTATATAAGTTCTTGACTTGTGTCATTCATCATGGGCTATTGTTCACTCTAGCATTTTATATATAGAAAATAAAACAAAAAAACCCTAAACAACTGTACTAATGCACATATCAAATGCAACCCCTTGATTTGATATCACGTGACCCGGGATAAGTCTCACCGATATAGGATTTTGGGCAAGGGAATTGCGCATACGCAATCTGCTGTTATTTTACCAGGGCCTAAAGAAAAACATCTGCATGTCGCCGAGGACAAGCATGTGATAGGCTGGGACGAAGCCAAAATAAGAGACATTAAAACCAACAGAAAAAGGAGACACATAAAAGAATCAATATGGATAAGGAAGAGTGGGCAGGCTAATATTCTCAACAGGGATTGTGGTAACTGCTTCCTTCCGCACATCTATGGCCAGATATTGACAGCGCCACCTACGTCAGCTACCAACAGGAAGCAGCCGACGTCAAAGGTCAAAGTTGGTCATTCAATTTGAGAAAGTGCTGTGTTACAGCACGAAACGTCATTGAGGTGTGTTGTAACATCACCTTTATTTTGATTTGTTTAAGAACAGTTTAATATAATCCGTACTAACTGGTTTTGTTTATTCAAATAATTGGCACAGGGCGCCCACATAATCTCATGCATCGCTCATGTAGATCAAGTTATTCAATTATTACTCTGACTTAATGGTGTTTTATCATTCGTAGTTGAATCGAATTATATCTGTTGGAATAATTGTCATTATTTTATCAGCAGAAAGAAAGCAAATATAAAGATTACAGTAACAACATCAAAGATGAAAACTGCAACAATTGCATCAACAATAACATGAAAAAGTAAATTCATCATCATCATCATCATCTTCATCATCATCATCATCATCATCATCATCATCATCATCATCATCATCATCATCATCATCAACGTCGTCGTCATCATCCTCTTCAAAGGAGACCCCTAGAAGTAGGACTACTGACAATACCTCTTATTAATAACACAACTATAAGTTCACATAATGATATCACAATTAGGAAGATGTAAACCATTAGAAGACATAACGTTTTGAATTAAAATCAAATCAAAAGTCTACACGTTAAGCAATGCTTTGTATTGTAACAATCTCTGTCTTGTAAAATTATTACAGTTTTCTTGGGTTGTCACTATGTTAGGTTGTCTACAATATTCCTGCAAGGCCGTCAAGCAAGGTACTCTGGACTAAAGTACAAATATTGCAATACAATATAGATTCTGCTACACCTCCATTTGACACCTGCTAAACATGCTAAAGGCAATACAGGGTAGTTTAAAACGGACATTTCTTTATTTTTATTTTTTATTCAAGGCAATTATTTAAACCTTTAATTAAAACTGATAAAATAAAATGTGTTTTTTTAAACAGTAAAAGCACTTTGTGTACAAAATGGATTTGGATTCAAACTTAAATATTTTTCGTAAAATAAACGATTCTGCATCATAGGGAAGTGCTTTGAAATTTATTGAAAGAAATCGTTCGTGTCTTTTTAACCACCCTCTTATTCATTCTGAGCGCTGTTACATGTATGTATGATCATTTATCTTATGAAAAGACCTTAAGACATTGGGGTTTCAATTTTCTCAAATCCAATCTAAAATTAAATAATTGGTATAGTATCAAATAACGTAAATAATTTTAGGGACAGAAATTGTTATTAGTACATCGCGATATGGTGATATTTGAGTTGGCATTTTTGTCTTGCTACATAATAGAACCAATGATTTTTTGCATCCTTGCACCTAAAATGATAAAATTATAGAATTGATTCCATTTTTTCCCTATGCCCCCTCTGCGTCCCAAATTTGTTCTATCATGTTGTAATATACCTCAAATTGTTTCTCTCATTACTAGGAATAAAAAACAATCAATTGTCATATTGCACTAGGGTACTTAGTGAAGGAGTTATAGAGTAAATTTGGTCAAATGTCAACTATCTCATGCATAGAGGCTACATTTCAAAACACACCGATTTAGTCGCATCTTGTCTCACATTACTCCTTTCGACAAACGGAATATGAAAATAATTTGTTTGAGAAATGTATAACATCGAAATCGAACGATCCGTATTAATGAAAATCCACGAAGTTTTGATTTAGTAGTTACGAGTTCAATTCCCTGAGCTTTATAAATAATTATCAACGTAATGAGATAATCCACTCAAGAAGAATTAGGTAATTAACATTGAACGAATGAAAAGAAGAAGAAACAATACACGATAAGGCGGGTGTTTTTTTTTAGATTATGGCGATGCTTCACTGACAGTGTTTTCACCAGAATCAATGTAAAAGAAAATGGAAATAATCGTAAAAGTAAAAGTACTTTGAACAAGCGCTTACCAGGTTTTTACGAGTCATTAATGTCTCAACTCTAGGCCAAAAACACCTTTTATCCAAATTAACTTCAGAATGCACAGCAAAACGCTCTGTTTAATTAAGTTAACAAGATCTGAAGTATGATTTATAGCGATCTGATACATAAACATAAATACATGCACTTTATAATCAATCGAATGTATATATTATGGATGTGACTTTACCAGCAGCCTTCTTCTTGTTGTTGATCACTAAGTTCTGCTGTTCTTGATATATATCCTGATTCACATGTCTTGGGGAATTCACTGTTAAGCGAAGTCCACTGAAAACCTTTTTATCTTTTGCATACTATCCTCGCACAGATGACAATCTCCAAAATGGTGCTCTTTTCACCATTCACACAATTTTGAATGGGAAACAGGCCTGCCTCGCATACAGTCACCCTGTTTCCATTTACATTGAGAGATGTGTTGTTTCATAACCCAGGCTTTACCAAGTTGACAGAAGAATATATTCCTTTCTTGGAAGAGGTACGCACTATGTCGTATTCTAGATCCGCTCTGTTCTTACTGGATAGTAGAGTATTGACTACATAAGATATGCTGGTTCGCAATTTCCTTTCTTTGAAGGCATATCGACTGTAAGCACATTAACTAACCCTCAGAAACAACGTCATAATCTTTTTCAAAAATCATGTACATTTTTTTTTATACCAAACACCAAAAAATCCCATTATATTAATAGCCCATTACTCATTCACAGCATATGATTTAATAATAATTCACAAGCCAAATTATAAACATTAACATTTCACATTACAAAAATTCCTGGGATATTCTCAATTAAAAATGATGTCATATCCACTTTACATTCTCGGGGATTCCCGAGTCCTGATTTTGTTTACTGTGATTACATGAAAAAAGGGGATTCCCAACTTTAAATTGTAAACAAAGATAAATAATCAAATCAAATTACTCTGGGCACATCACAAGGTGCATTTGTTGATTGTTGTTGTATTTCAATATGAGTAGTTTCCTGGTTGTTTACCCGAATTGATCCTGCAAGCAATAAGCTACACTTCAACTATAAATTAGGTCGTTCTTTCCAAAGCGACAAGACACGATCCCTCTTATTGACCTGGCATATAAATTGTACATCGCAGATACTAATTTGTTGCTTGTCTTCCTGAGTTTGTGTATCAGCTAAAATTTAGCTAAGCTTTCATCGTATTTCAAAGCACATCCGCTTGCTGTCATTGCAAGTTTACATTGTATATTATTGCAACGGTGCTGCCATCATTATGCCGAATTTCAGCGAAAAAAGATGATGACATGAAGTTAAACCTGATTTATACGTTTACATATAACCCCCCCACACACACACATACACACCCACAACCCCCACCCACCCCCCACACCCCACCCCACACACCACACCCACCCCACCTACATAATATGTATAGGGGACCGGCAAACGGGATGGTATTTTTCTGATTTTATTCGAGTAACCGAAGTCATTGAACCCTTTTTAGGCAATTTATACACAATTTACACAACCGGGGACCGATTTTTATATCAGCAATAGTAGGGAACACACTCGGAAATGCATTTGACATATCAATTTGTATGCGCTCTTTAGCAAGTCAAAGTTCATTGATTTTAAAACCGTATGACAAAACAGGCGAATATAGTAACTTTTTGCACAAGATTGGCAATTTAAAGCGAATTGGCAATTGCTCATAGAAATCAAGCTAGTATATGGTCAATATAAGTGTGCTCTTTAATTTATTCACAGTAAAATTGATTGTAAGGAACACTTGAGGTTTTGACTCTTAAAACCTACATCTTGGTTAAAAATTGTGCTTTAATAGGTCGTTTGCAACATTCGCGTTGCTATAAATTGAATTGTGTCATCTGTTGACGGAATGGAAAAAAAGGCATTTTTTATCGGGAAGTGTTATCACAGATGCCGTATTTTCCACTGATCACCAGTTAGATCTCACACAGCTCTTATGATGCTATGCACTCAACCGTGTAGTATAAACACAGCCTACGTAGAGGCTATACTCGCTGTGCTTGGAAAAATCTGTGTTTTAGGGTGTATCGAAACTGTGTAAATGCATTTATAAGAGAATCGCTTTGTAGCCAAACCTATTCATATGAAGCTGTTTGCAGTCAAGTGTACACCTTAGTTAAACGAGGACGGTCCCCTGGTTGCAGCAAAGTCCACGGTTTATGTCAAATTTCATAAAAACACCCACGTTCAACAGCAAACACATATCCCACATACACAAATTGCAAACGTCGAAAAGTACTCACGTATCTCAGGATTCTTCAGTTATAATAGTATTGCGAACGATAACAAAAGGCACTTACAATAAAAGTAAATTAAAGCGGTTAACGCACCACAGCTGAACCACGGGCTTCGGTAGTATATTTTCGGTCCACACCTTCTTGGCATTTTCGAGATATGAAAAGGACCCAACATAAGAATATTGACCCAGATCTTATCAGGAGGGTCACCCCGGTGGGAAAATTATTTTTTATTATACTTTTTTCACCTTTCATTTGACAAATTATTTGTATTATATTCGTCACAATTTTCTCTTTCATTCGTCACCGCTCGGGGGTCATACTTTCTTGGCATTTCAAGATATAAAACGGATAAACATTGACCCGGTTTATGATGAGTATCACCCACGGGTGGTAAAATATGTTTTATTATATTCTGCACTTTTTTCTCTCCCGGTTTTCTATTTCGTTTGACACCACTCGTGTGGTCATACCTTCTTGGCATTTGGAGATATGTCCATTACAGACCCAAAAAGCTAAATATTAAGTAAAATATAACTAACATAGGCTGAGACCATTTTAATGGTTCAGCAAAATTAAACCGAAACACACTACCACCTACGTACATTACCGCAATAAAAAGAAGGTAAACAAAAACTGAATATATGACCCTTATAAAAGCAATCCGTTGACATAGCAGTATTGCGCTTGATTGTTAATAAGGATATCAACATCTGAACAAATATTTGACTTTTATCCAAATACTTTCTTTTGACTTCACTTTACTTGTTCATATAAGATCAATGTGTACTTGGAAATGGACATCGAGCTCTTCTTATCTGTCAATAATGTTTTAGCTTAAGAGTACAAACATCTTACTTGAATAAATATGCAATGTTTACCCAGATAGAATCAAATAATCTTCAATGAAAGTTGAATGGATTTGTTTATACAAAATCTCATTGCGCTCATTGTGCTAATGCAACATCACCATGATCACGACGCAAATATATTCTCCTCGGGTCAACCCAGTTGAATGTGCAAAATGAATGCAATGGGATTTTATATTAACAAATCCATTCAACTTTTATTAAAGATCATTGGATTATTATTTGTATTAGAAACAATTATCTTGCAATAGCGCTAATCAATTTCATACGCTCAATTATGAAGCTTGACCTGTCGTAAGAAAATAGAAAATACAATCACCAGTGGCGTAGATTTTTTTTTGACATTGGGGGGATGGAGTTGGAAAAAATTCTCGAAGTATATCAATCCAGCACCTTTTGGTGACAGAATATGTTTATGGGACAATGCGAAAAAGCCCTTAAAAATGTTGGTATTTTGAAGCTAAACTGATTAAATATGGTGTAAAAGTAGAACAAATTTGCACTTTTGGGTGTAAAATGGGCAAATATGAGGTTAATTTGGTCAGAAACCCATTATCAGGCATCAAAATTGGGGGGATGATTGTATGGACCACCCCCTGGTAAAATATTGGATCTACGCCTTCAACGCTATGATATCTGATACAGGAATCTTGTAGCATCAATATGTGAATTTCAATTAAGTTGTTGTGAAACTAGACTTGATCCGCACCGCTGAAGGCATAAACATGTATGTTTCTATATTGCAAGCTTACATATACGTTTAGCACGCAGGTAGGTAAACAGCACGCATCGTGTGTGGAAAATATTATGTTGGCAAAGTGTGCTTTCGGGTAATTTATTAAACAGTCATTCATTTTACGGCCATAATTAACGAACAAGATTATAAAATGGGGTATCACTTTTCACGTGCTTGTGTTTAAAATCATTCTTTCGTTGTTTTGTTTTGCATTGGTTTTGGGTTGTTGTTCTTTTTGTCGCCGTCATCCACGCAAAAAAACAACAAAAACAAATACACAAATGCAAACACCCACCAAGTATCAAAAGCATTGAAGATTTGAAGCAGCAATATATCGCCATACATTTTACATTGCCCTCTTTCAAGAAATTTATAAAAGCTCCGATTGAATTTAGATTAAGAAAATGCTTGCTAATAATGTGCGTACTGTGTGTTTTAAAGCTCGAACTGATGTACGTACGCGTAACATCAGAAAACACCCAAAGAACCCAGAAGCAATTATTGGGTTTTTTTTTCAATTGCTATTTGTTTATTCTTATTCTTTTGTGACTCTTTTTGTCATGTAAACGCATCGACACAGATGTTATTGTAATCTAAAGGCATCGTACAGCAAAGATAAGTAGTTTGTACGCTCAGCAAAAACCGGTCTGTATTAATTCTGTAAAAAACCTGCCATATATACACCATATAATGGTCTTGTTATGGTGTATACGACCCATCTATGCACACTAGTTATCTCAAGATTTTTTGTAGCTTTAAACTTTTCTTTGTTTAAACATCTTAAGTATCATACATGTATGACCTAATAATGGCGGTCATCAGTGATATCATATATTTAAGCCGGTACTCAACTAAACCCTTCATAGAGGAACTACTCCACGGAGTTCAATCGTATTACGTATTATTATACCAGGTGGATAAATACCAAACATACAAATTTCAAGCCATCTCTCCCTCCCCCCCCCCCCCCATTGTACAATAATGATATTAATGATAATCCGCGCCTTTTTCATTTTATTATGAGCCAGTGGAGTTAATTATTTCCGTTGGCTTCATAAATAATTATCAACCAAATGAGGTAATCCACTCAAAAGAAGAGAATAAATACCTTAGATAAAAGATAAGTCGAGCTTATTGGAATATGGCGATGCTTCACTGACAGGTAGTGTTTTCATCAGAATCAATGTAAAAATCAAACTGGAAATAATCGTAAAAGTTGAGCACTTTGCAAAAGCGCTTAGCAGGTGCATTTGATTGTTGTTGTATAGTTTATTCAATATGAGCCTGTTTTGTATTTTTAAAGTTTCCGCGTTGTTTACCTGAACGGATCCTAAGCTACTCTTTAACCAATAAATTGGGTCATTCTTTCCAAAGCGACAAAAAGCGATCCCGCTTATTGATGACCTGATCTAAATTGCTCTTCGCAGATACAAATTGTTGCTTGTCTTCCTGAGTTTTGACATATCAGCTCAAAACTAGCTATAGCATTCATCGTATTTCAAAGCACATCCGCTTGCTGCCATTGCCAGTATACAACGTATATTGCAACGGTGCTACCATCATTATGCCGTAAATATATGCTGACATGAAGTTAAAATATTGTCCTGATACGTATAACCAAACCCCCGGGATCAAACCCCACACACACCGTCCTACAAACCGTTTTATGCGAAAATGTGGGATTTTCGGTAAGTGATTTCGCAAAATTATATGAGATTTCTCGAGCCACCCATAAAATAACAGTGAGATTTCCCAGCCAAACATCAAATATCTATGGGAATTCCCATATTTTTATATTCTGATGTGCATCTGGACGGGAAATGGGATGTTTTGCTTTTGACATTTGCTAATGGTAATATCCAAGCAATATTGGAGAAAGGTGTGGGAAATTCCAATGTCATCTTTGGGGATGTGTAAAAAATATCTGGAATAGCCCATTGCATTATTGGTATTAGAACAAAATTGCAATTATAGCGTTAAGGGGGTACTACACCCCTGTGGTAAATTTGTGACTATTTTTGCATTTTTCTCAAAAATTAATAACACATTGGTAACAAAAGTTATGTATATTATTGGGGCAAGGAATCCAATTACTACACTGAAATTTCAGTGAATCAATACAAGCGGTTCAGTAAATATGAGAGGAAATGAGGTACATCCTAGCGGTACCTCATTTTCTATTACAAGTATCGAACCGCTTGTCTTGGGTCACTGAAATTCCAGTGTAGTAATTGAATTCATTGCCCCTATAATATACATAATTTTTGTTACCAGGGTGTTATTCGTCTTTGAGAAAAATGCAAAAATATTCACAAATTTATTGAGGGGTGTAGTACCCCCTTAACCAATTTCACACTCGTAATAATAAAGCTTGAATAGAAAATACAATCACTGTGTAATACCTTCAACGCTCTGATATCTGATACATGACTCTCCTAGCATCAATATGTGCATTTCAATTAAGTTGTTGTGAAACTGGGCTTGATCCGCACCGCTGAAGGCATCCACACCATTTATTCCATCCGTATGTTTGTATAATATATAATTATATCAGTTGCAAGCTTACATAAGATTTACGCCGGGTAGGTAAACAACACGCATCATGTGTGGACAATTATTATGTTGGCAAATCGTGCTACAGGGTAATTTATTGAGCAGTCATTCATTTTACGGCTAATTAATTAACGAACTAGATATACACTACAGGATTCCTGGCGGTCGACGGTGTAACTCTGGTACTTTGCAACTACTATACCGCTGCTACTACCGAGTACCCTATCGAGTACCCTACACCGATGTACCAGCGTCGGCCACCATGATACTGTAGATACCCCCGTAGTTGATTACCTACGTCGGTACTACACCATGCGTCACCCCGGGTCAACTGCGGTGTACCGAGTTGACTTATATAGGCCACAAATTATCCATAATGCAATAGTCCCCCATGGCAGTACCTGCACAGTGACCGCTCCTGTGTACCCCATCTGTCACCTACTATAACGACTCTATTTGTGTATACCATGGATTATTACTTTTCACCAGATTGTGTTTCAAATAATTTTCTTATTACGCAAAGAAATCCACATGGTGTAGAAACAAAATTTCCACAGTTACTTTCCAGACATTAATATACACCATTATATCAATTATAATATCATGGAAAAAAGGAGACAAATGCACACATTGAAACACCCACACACCCAACACCCTTGCATTATTTCAGAGGACCTGAGGATTTACGATTGTTTCTCCAAAGGTCCTGTTTGTCGGTGTGATATTATCACTGCAATGCCAAGGCCTCAAACAGTCAGCAATATTGCGATTGTCCTCATTGCATAGTGCAGTTACGTCCACGGCAAATCCACCGTGACCTTTCCAGCCATAAACCCGCTTATTGAAGATTAAACCGATTTATTCAGTACTAAACCATTATATAGTAATCTATTGTCCAATGCAAATTTATTACCACCTGATAATATTTGATAATATTAATCCAATGAGCGACCAAATTGTCCGCTACGGACGAGTAATCCAATCGATAATGACGCTATTGATATGTACGAGCGGAGCTCCACTGACCGAGGTTTGGGGTATTTTTCACTGGTTTGCAGCTGTTTGCTGTCATTTACTCATCAAGGCGGACCACTGTTATTATAAGGACTATTGACATGTAGAGAATAAGCCATACTTGATTGACAGAAAGTACTAAATTTGTACCTTTTGACGGTTTTATGACACCAATCTTCAAAATACGACCAAGCCATGGCTGCCTGGTGAAGCAAAATGTGCATTGGAATAACACGGCGAGTTTGGATAGATGGTAGGATTTCTTTTTAATAAAAATGTATGTTTCCCCGTTATTAAAGCTTGTACCGAGTTGAAGATTCAGATATTTGGAAAAAAATAAGTAATTGAAACATAGAGCAAGTACTAAAATCATAGCTTTTATACTTTTTGATATATGATGCTAACTAGTTCATCCTCTATAGCTACAACACAGCGCTACCAGTAGGGTTCCATTGCCTATTGTGAGTGCCCCTGTGTTGTGCGCATACATGTAGTTAACTGCATGATGAAAGTCAACACACAGAGGATCATCCGTTATCTGCAGATGGGGTACGAATAGGATTTTGAGTGAACATGTGGGGGTGGTTAGTGGTCTGGGTAATGAAATGGAGTCGCTTAATGTTGGGAACCCATATACATTGGAAATAATTGGCTAAATGAGATGAGATGGTTGTAAGATTAGCTAAAGTCATTTGGTCCCCGGGTAATTGTTTATTTGACCGGTTAAGTTCACCGGGTGTTAGAGTTTGGTTTGGTACGTTTGTGAAGATTATCATTCATCCAGGTAGTAAACAGTATTAATATTAAACTATAATCTAGTCAACTGGACTTACTATTTTTGAGTGGGAAATTTTCACGTCCAATCCTGAACGCATCATCAGCCCTACTGATGTTGTGGCGGCAAAAGTTCATTGACCTGTGAAACGGATGTTGTAGTATCACAGGTCACCACCTTTGAGTTCAACCTGAGAGGTATCTTCCTGATCGCTGAACTGTAGGCCCCGGCCAAGTTGTGACGTAGGCCGCCTCCCCTGTTAAGTGAAGGCTCCTCCCGTTTCACGTAAATCGCTTCTTTGACCCCTCTCTCAAACCATCTGCTTTCTCTGTCCAAGATTTTCACATCCTTGTTTGGTACTTACCTAACACATGAAGTAAAACGAGGGCTGATTTTAAATGGACACAATAAAAAATTTTACTGATATTACCGAATGATTTTAAAGGTGGATTGCCTACAATCATACGGGCATTCATAGCGATATTTCGAGCTAATAGGACTTGAAATTTAATTCTAATTCAGCCTAAGCTGCAGTTTAAACATTATTAATGCAGAGGTTGTAATGGGTTATTGTTTATTCTATCATTATATTTGGCAAATCCTAAAGAAGCTGTATTCAATCTCTGTTTGACTTTCTGTCCGTTATTAGGCCTATCATCAAAGATATCATTCATGTGTTGAAAGCGTGATGTGACTAATTGGTGAACGTGAGAGTCTGACAATTTTACAACTGGGATCTTCGTCGATCGAGAACAAAACTATACAACATTAAGCTACATTATAATTTATATCAGGCATTTTGAGCGATTCAACAAAACTGTGTATTGTATAGTTTTTGGAAAATACCTGGATGCAATACAATGTCGTTTTTAATATTGTACGCCTAGCGCGTACGCCATCACGCGTCACCATGGTCACAGGTTTAACCAAATCAATGTCACCTTCAATGTGATTTGAAGCCACTCTAAATCGTCTTAACTTCACTTATAAATTTGATCAGCGTTATATTTAATATTAGCTAGTTTCACCCTTTAATATAATCAGCGTCGCCTTTAAGGTGTTATAAAGACAACATTCCCTTTCAGAAAACTCATTATAGACTAATAAGTTGTGAGTGATGAGGCGGACCTTCGCTTAATTGGGCTGAATACATTATCCTCTTTTCCTATATAACACAGCCACTATAGTCAACTGGTTTTAAAGGTTACACTCAACGACGATTAAAGCTTAAAGGAATTTTGTAACACAGTCATGACAGTTAACGTTCATTATGTCAATTTTTAATAATTATTCACCGCTAATTTTTTTCGAGAGGATTCGAAGGGCAATGTTTCTTCCGATATTTCTTCGTATCTCATGTAAATGACTTTTATTATCTCTTTTCGCTGCATAGAAATCTGATCCGAAACCCTGCCACCACACCGCTGCCAAGGTTAAATGAAATAATTCAGCTGTACTAGGGTTGAGGCCCCTTAAAGGTACTCTTAGGTTTGAAGCAGGTGAAATTGGGCCAATAAACCTTGAAAATAATAGACCATTAGATATATTTTGTAGTGCAGTTTATGGATCGCTGGTAGCCCGTAAATCCGACGGATTAAGAACCGACTCACATCAATAAACAGCACACCCCTTACGACCGATCGTAAGTAGCATAGACTTCGTCACATACAATGAGTGTGAATTTCAAATGGTGTTACCTGAATGGTTGCCTTCATTTTAAACATCCCTGTCTGGGAGATTAACGTCATGTCTTACATAAGGGGTGTATAGATTTCAACTAGACTAGCCCAATATATTTCATTAATAAAACCTTAATGTCAAAAAACTGTTAACCTGTTAACAGGTTAATAGGTATATCACCTCAAAAATAAATGTGCTTTATGACAGCTTTAAAAACCAAAACAAAACGAAAATTGAAATCGGAAAATGCATTGTGATGTAGTGTCAATTGGCTACAATGACAAAATTGGCAAAATTTCGAAATTTTGAAGGCTTATTTGGACGCTTGCTTGAAAAGCAGCATTAATAAAACAGCCTTTAAGCAAAAATGGCCATCTTTCCTGATTTTGTTAAAGAAAAAAAACTTGATGGAGTCTGGTTTATAAAGCAACACATCTGTCAATAAAGTGGATCAGTGCAGAAAGAAGCCTGTTTCCTGCAGAAAGAGAGTGATTGGTGAAAGAAGCATCGTTTTTGGAGATCGCCATCTGTGCAAGGAGTTAATTATTTGGAGAAAGCAACACCATTTCTGTGCAAGAATATGCACACGTGGTCCATGATCTTTAGGCTGGGGGTCTTTTGGGTGGCTCAGAATGTTTCTTAGTTTCTTAGACCGGGAGTAATAAGTCTTGACCCCTGCACGGTTCAAAAATCTACAAACTTTCTCAGATACACCCTGGACATATGGCATAAATGTCACGTCTTTGTGGTCGTCTTCATCTAAGCGAACTTCTTCAAGTTGTTTTGGTTGTTTGTCGACTGCCCTTTGAACTAAATTGGTAGGATAGCCATTGTTACTTAAAGCATTCTTGATATGGTTGATTTTATTGGGCAATGCAGTGTCATCGCAGATTCTCTTCTTGGCTGATGAGAAATGGAGGTATCGATCGGTGTGGGTAGGCTTGCTATAGATGGAGAAACTCAACTTGTTTTCTGATCTTTGAACTAACACATCCAGGAATAGAAGGGAACAGTTGTTTTCCAATTCCATGGTGAATTTGATGGCAGAATTATTGTGCAGCCACTGTGACATGTTAACAAGAGTTAACAGAGAAATAAAGGATATGTGTAGTGTGGAAAGTTTTTTTTGTTTATAAGCACTATTTTTACAATGTAATGTATGTTCAAATGTACCGTCCACGACAGGAAGAATATTTGCATTTAAAAAAAGTTGAACCTAACACTGGACCTCAAAATCGTGAGATATCTTTTCTATTAAAGGAGTATTTCGTGATCCTAGCATCCTCTTTTTATGACATTTTTCAGTACATATCCACGAAAACAGCATATTCCCAAAATTTCAGTTGATTCTGATATTGCGTTTGCGAGTTCTGCATGATTATGTGTATTACACTGCTCCATAGACAATACGTTGTAATTTCATTCTGGTGCACCAGAACGAAATTCAAATTTCACGATATCTTTGCTAAACGAATTAATCTGCAAGAAATATTTTGTACATAAACATTATGTAGCCAGAGGTTTCCAGTGATATAAAAATCTCAACTTTTTTTTGAGAAAAGTGGGGGATGAGGCTGTGGATCACGAAATGCCCCTTTAACAGGAATGTAAACTTATCACCATTTTATGCTTAAAATAAGAAAATGCAATTCTCTATGATGCCCGTATACTTGTCCCGTATTATATTACATTTTGTAAAAAAAAAATAATTTGGCAGGAATGGAAAGTCAATATCAGTAGAATGTAATTAAGTTTACGGTTTCCAAAAGTAATTTTTTCGCATGAAATTGAAAACTAACAACAAGAACTTTTTTGTCACTCAGTCATGAAAATAAGGCAAATTATATTGATGAAGGAGCAGTCCCTTTTATACAAGAGTGTATATTTTAAACCCTGTATGCACGGCATTCGGCCGGTTGAAGATACAAACCTATGTCGGGATCGGGGTGGGAGGGGGGGGGGTGTTGATTCCATAACGGATACGCAGCATGTGCCTCGGGATAAACCCCTTTTTCATTCCGGCTTGAACCCAATGACCTCTCTTTTGTGTTACTGGCCTACTTATTGCCCAATAACCCCCTTCAAACAATTCAGGTACATTTTCTTATTTCCTTTTTATTTCCAAAGGCAAATATCCAATGACCTACCTTTTTAGATTGCATAATATGCCATCTGAAAAGGTAGGTCATTTCTCGTTATTCTCGAGGAATTATGTTCTCCTCTAGAAATAACGAGATTTCTCAAATCCTCGCTGAAATCAGTCATGCAGCTAGTTCCAATTGCTTGATTCATATTCCCAAGGTGGCCAAGTTGGCACTTATTTATGTATTTTTTACATATTTGTACTCAATTTTGGACCCCCTTTTGGCAATTTTGTACACATTTTACAGTTTGTTACCCACATCAGAGAAGATGTAAGAAAAGGAGGGAGAACAGAATTACATCCTTGAGATAATCCCGTAGGTAATCCTGTCGCACCTATTCATAGTCCTTTATTCTCAAGTAGTTACACATCTACTTGAAAGTAGCCTTTGATCATGTTGATGTGATGTGTGTTGCCGACCACGGTTGATTAATTTTCACTCCAGAATTGGAAATATTTCCAATGTTTCTATAGAGAATTCCTTGAAATTATGACACGTGTGTGTTAAGTACCTGTTGCTCTGATGGGATACCACACGTGGATACTACAAGAAATAAATGTAGTTTTGTAAAAATTCCCACAAAATCCGCCCATTTTGGAACATATATTAATTATTTAGGGAGAGTGTTGATCATCTTTATTTTATTGTTTTATGTATTTTTCCTGCAAACCTAATAAAGATATTTTGATAATTGAAAATAGTCTGTATCATAAATTGTAGATGTTGAGAGAGTCAACAAGCGTCAGAAATTATAAATTTGCCATGGAACTTCGGTCATATTTTATTTGAAATATAACTGGATGTTAGGGTCTGCATGCATGGTATGCATACCGTCGTTTTATCTTTTCAGTTTCTGTTTCCGTATCCGTAATAGTTTTTGTAAGTCATTGTTATTCTGAAGTGGTAGTCTCCCAGGTATGACCAATCTTTTATTTTAGCCTTTTGTTAGTTACTGAAAATTTGAAGCTCGTGAATTTCAGTTTTCGTTTTGGTAAGTTATATTGATTTTTTACATAAAACCTCGAGATGTGCGGTTGGGTGCTAATCTAGACAAAAGAAGAGTCTAAATTTTACGGTCCTAAATTCGCGGGAAATTGTACGGCTTCAATTGACTTGTGTTTAGGTATATGCACTTACGCCTAGACGTAAGTGCCTCGTAAAATTGTCTTGCATTGAAATATATACTAACCATATTGCCAAGTTATAAGCAAAAGTTTTTCATATTGGCGATGAAACGAGCGTCTAAAATAGTCAAATATCTCCCAATGAGGCGCGTACAAGTGGTGAGTTGGTAATCATGTTTTATATTGAAATGCAATACAAAGGAATTGCATTGGAGCAAAGATAATGTATTCTATTCATTCGTACCAATGGTAAGCTAATCTGATAATTGGTTGGGTCTATATGCAAGGCTCGGGTTTATTTTAAATGTTTACATTTTTGCAGAGCTTATTTTCAGTCATGGATCATACTGATAAATTTCGCAAGGGATGGAGAGGGAGAGAGGGAGGGAGGGAGGGAAATACTTGAGACTGAACAAGTGAGAGTGGGAGGGGTGCGGAAGAAAGAGAGGAGAGGGAGAAACTGAAAGACTAGAAAGAGAAGAACTCGAGAGGAGTGAGTAGGGACTGGGGAGGGAGTGGGGAGACTGATCATGGGGGGAGGGGCAGGAGGAACAAAATAGGGAGATAGACATTGATGGAAGGGCGACACTGTGGCCATGCACAATTGCTTTGGGGTTCGACAGGCTCATAAGCGGACCTTTTGTGATTTTAGGGCTTATTTGCAACGTTTTTACAGAAAAAAGTGGATTTTGTTATTCGGATTGGCATGCATTTTGTGAAATTAATGTAGATCAATTTACCAATGTTAAAGAGAGAGGGCGCTAGGCCATTAAAAACACTGGTGTTAACATAATCTTTTCTCGCGGTTTTATTGACATAAGCAATCACCTGTATTGAAATAAGCTGATTGGTACTACATCTTCTCTATTCAGAGTTAACAATGAAGTCAGATTACAGTAACTTACTGAATCCCTTGCGTTTTCGTATCTGAACAAAAGACTTACGGAAACTGAAAAGATAAAAAGACCCATAGTATGATCATGGAGGTATATAAATAAATGGAGAATGATCCAGCCAAGCCTCTTTTGTACTACGTTGGTTATGACCAATTATTGTTGAATGGGCATTTTCAGGTTTATATTGATTATGCTAAGCTGATTACATTGTGAAGTCTGTTTCACTGGCCATTGATTTCAATGGGGTAAAATGAAGTTTATACTTATTGGAAAGTGCTCATGTTTCATAAAATTTTGATATCAAAATCTCATTTTCGCCAAAAATTGAGTGCTTAAATTCTGAGACTAGAAGGCCTATACCTAGGTTTAGGTATACTAGTCTCAGTTAAATTGCATCAAGAAATCAGTCTTTTTGATAAAAGAAACACCTTATATGTTGTCATCTTGTGACTTCCTACATTTTGGTCATGAAAAATTGAATTAAGACTTTTTTCCCCAAAAGTTATGACCCCCCCCGTATATTTGGAACCCTCCTCCCAAGAAAATGATACCCCCCTAATAATATTATATAATCATTTAGGCCTAAATACTGATAATTATTTATTATAAAATGAGAAGTTTAATGATGATGATTTAGGCGGCCTATACGATTTCATGACAATACAGATTTAAAAGTTTAAAAAACAATAATATGACATATCCGTCATGGCACTCAATCAATTTGACCCGAAGCTTCAACCCAAATCACGGTTATCATACACTAAACTATGAGAAACTGTTTAAACAAAGTATGTAGGGCCTATACATTCCGTATAGGGCCTATCAATTTCTCTCTAGAAAAGATTGTCTGATCATCACTTTTGCTTGAATTCCGAAGTACTTCCGGTAAATTTTGCTCGCTCGTAACTCAAATGGCCCAAATTGGCCCAACATAATCTTTTCACAATCGGAAGGTAAAAACGTTTTGCTTTCATTTGCACTATATTTGAACTCCCTCAGACCCCCTTAAAAGCTTAATATATGAACATGAAAACTAAGTATATTTGTCAAGTTACGGCACAACTAGTGTAGAAAACAGTTTCGTAACTTGAGAACAGAACATCAAAATTTCTTCGGGTTTTCGCACGATCATACATTGAAACTATAAGCTATCAAAACTGGTGACTTTGAACATCTGATTGACCAGCTGACGTCATTATACAGTCTCTTTTACAAGGCTTCCGGTACGGGTCAATGTAGGGTCAATTCCAATGAGGAAATTTTGGGAGTGACAATCAATGAACCATGGTAGAGGCTCATAACCATCGTGGAGATCAATAGCTTGGCTGAAGTGGCTGGTCAATTCAAGTTTGGTGACTCATTGAATAGAGGTAACGGGATAATCTCCACTTAGGAGATTAGAATTCTGGCGATCATTCTCCATTTATTTATATACCTCCATGGTATGATGATATACAGACACTGACCTTTCCCTAAAACTAGTAAGCAGCAACTTGTGTATCACACCCATCATGGGTTCGAACCCCTTTGTTGTATTTTATTGTTAAACCTGAATAGCGTGATTACTTGTGAATGAGCGGCAGCACACATATTTTGTTTGAGGATAGCTGGATCTATCTCCTTTTCTTTACATCTTCTCTGCCCACATGGACAGGTGTAGATCCGGGGGGTAAATATCCCAATAATTTGATAGGGGGCATGGTCCATACAATCATCCTCTCATGTTGACGCCTGTGTATGGGTTTCTGACCAAATTAAACCCTGTTTATTTGGCAATTTTAACCTAAAAAGTGTTTAATATTTTGCGCTTCGCACGAATTTATTTCCACTTTTGTACCATAGCACTATTTCACCAGTTTAGCTTCAATATGGCAAACTTTTTTTGTTACCAGTGTAATATTATGTTTCGAGAAAAATGCAAGGGGGTGTAGTACCACTTTAAACATGTAAAAGATAGTAACTGTGAAAGTAAATTCGGTGGAAAATATGCAAATTTATATTCCGAATTTTGAAAATGCGAATTTGGTCGCGTGCAATTGATATGGATGGATGTTATGGCAATTCCGAAGTTTCAATGCAGTTTAATTAGAGAAAGTTAAATAATATTCCTTTATTCTCATTTATTTAGTATTCAGTACCTCTTTGGCGAAATTATGCAAAAGTTTGGGTTAGCGGTTTAGGTGTCGAAAAATGGAGAGTGATAAACCTCGAGATATCTGAAGACAGATGGATGATGGTGGAATGACATTCATTCTCTCAAATCACCTTTTTATAAAATTGATGTTTTTGTATGTATTTTTTCAGCAAAAAGTAAAGTTTTGTTCTGTCTTTATGTATTATATTATTCATTCTTTCAGCTTTTCCATTGATTTGTGTTCTATATACTTAATACAAGCCTTACAAGCAAATCTTTAGTGAGAAGCGAAGCCTTTATAGATACAAAAGCACCCGAGAGACTGTCTAGCTTTATAATTGGACCTGTTTTTACTGTGGCGTCTGTAACGTAATAATGTCGTTTTGCTGAGTATCAAAACAAATCTCAGGTACAAAGGGATATGCAAAATAGAAGTGAATCATCAATTAATTCAATCGTTCAATTATTTGCTTGTGCCATATGGAAAATGTAATTTTACAAATTTCATTAAACGCTGGTATTTTAGCTCTCCAAATGATAGTATGCATACAGTTAGTACGAGCAAAGAAAAAAATTTATTTTCATTAATTGAGATACGGTGTATACAAGAAAGCAATCAAGATGTCGTTATCACTATAATACTAGAGTTTGCGAAATGAAGTTTGAACATTTTCTTTAACTTCCACGGCAACTGTTAATAAATCGATTAAATGTCTTGCTCAGATTTACATCAATGCGAACGTCTGATTGGTTTCTGCACCAACAACGTCTTTTCGCTTAATCTCGGGACATGTGTATCAATGGGTGATCAAAAGAAGGGCATGTAAGCGACTGCATCCCCTGACTGCATTAAACGTTTCATGATGCAGTCATGTCTACAGTAGAATTCATCTCGACCTTTGCAGGACTTAACCCCATTAAAAGCTATTAAACCAAGATAACACTCATTGAAACAGCTCAACTGATTAAAGCGGATCTTCTCTGGCTGTGCACATGTGACTGTTTTCATGTGCGATATCGCAATAAAGTTTGCGTATTATAGCTTCAGTTGGGTAACCGATTATAAAGGAAACGAAAGGAAACAATGGTATATGTACTTTTGTTCACGAAATGAGACAATGGCGTGCTTTTTGTAAACCAGCATTCTTGAAAATGAGCAACATAATGATTGTTGACTTAACACGGTTTGGAAATAATTTCTTCATATTTTTGGTGTTATCTGTCGTTTACATATCCGTCCTAAAACACAAAAGTACGACCCTCTCCAAACACCTAAATTAGCTAAAAATTTAGGACATGTTACAAAACTATATTGTCTAGAATTTTAGAAGAGTACTTTTAATATTGGCCGGTTATTTTTCACACAGCGACGTTAACTAGGCAATGTACTATTACCTATAACAAAAAAAAAAACACCAAAGTACGAATATTTCCAAACATCTAAATTAGCTAAAAATTTAGGACATGTTAAAAACTATATTTTCTAGAACTTTAGAAGAGTACTTTAGAAGTGGCCGGTTATTTTTCACACAGCGACGTTAACTAGTCATATCCCCATACTTTTAATGTAGGGCTATTTGTAGAGGTCACGCGTCAATGGGAAAGAGCACTGTGTATTGTGTATAGGAAAACGGACAGTAACTGCAGTATGTTCCCTTTTGTTAGTCAAGTGGGTTATTGGTGACACGTCAAGACAAAGGACTCTAGCTTAGGCGCTTCGTTTGAATAAACATGAATGAACTCACAAGGCGATGTCCGAACCCGGCGCTAATCTCCTAGCTCCTTATCATATTATTTTCAAACTAGCTATTTTGTTACGAGTCGTACTTGACTCAAGGCCAAAATCACCTTTTACCCGAACTCACACGAATGCACAACACAAATACACTGTTTGGTTAAGCTAACAAAATCTAAGTCTTTAATTGAAAGCACGTTGTGATTGGTATAATATATGACAACAAATGCACATACACAATAATCAAATATAATCACTCTTTATCTATTTTGTACTTAGCCAGCATTCCTCTTCTTGGTGATCATAAAGTTCTTGCAATGTTCTGGACGACTGATGTAATATACCCTTGTCCTGCGAAAATCAGCGAAGTCCAGTGTAATAATAATAATAATAATAATAATAATAATAATAACTTGAGTTTATAAATATCCTTGTGTATGAAATCCTCACACAAAAATGGTGTTGCTTTCTCCTTGCCGTTTTCTCCTTGCGCTGCTTTCTCTAAACTTAACTCTTTGCGCTGCTTTCTCCAAACTTGGTGCTATTTCCACCTTTCACACAATATCTTCAGGAAGCAGGACTGCGATGCAGTTGTCCCCTCTTATTTTGACAGTTGTGTTGCTCCTTTAACCAGACTTTAGCAAATCGGCAGAAGAATATATTTTCCTTTCTTGGAAGAAGTACGTTCTTTGACGTATTCTAGATCTTCTCCGACAACACCGGCAGGTAGTAGTGCATTGACTACTTAAATTAATTCTGGTTAGCAATTTCCTTTCTTTGAAGGAATTGGACTGTAAGCATATTAGCTAGCTAGCCCAGATCAACACTATAAACTGTGACAATAATTGTTTACATTTTCTTATCAGGCAATGGGAAATCCCAAGTATTAATAGCCAAATGTGATCTTGGGAATTCCCAAGCCTTAATTATAACATTAACCTTTCTCATTACATCACTTCCTTAGGGGAATTCCATTACATCATTTTCACTTTACAACCTCAGGGGGTTTCCAAATATTCCAAATTAGATATGATTCAACTTGTTTGGTCAATTTGAGAGGGAAATTCCCCCAAAATGTCATCACTCATGTAACTTTGTAAACAAAGATAAATCATCAAATTAAATTACTGAAGGCACATCACAATATGTTTGAATACAGCAGCACACACCATCGGCCAAGTGTTTTTAAAATGCGTAAAAAACAACTTAATTTTAATGATAATTTATTGCACATGCTGAGGAAGTCTGGTAAATGGGGCACAGTGTCGACACCCAGTGTTATAAATATAAACTTAATACTCCGTTGATGAGCGACGGGCGATTGGTATTTCACCGAACGCAAGAAAAGGAGGCCTATCTGATTGGCTAGAAATCGATCGCTTGATCGCTCAGTGGTGTAGTACAAACTCAAAATGGAGACATGTATTCAATTCGATTGAAATCGATATTCTATTATTGACGCAGATAAAGAAAGTCGATAATGTACATCGTATTATATATACAGCACCTGGATCTTACACGGGTTCCTCTATATAATTCATTCCTCAAACAGTTGAATATATCACAATTTTGACTTTTGATTTCAAAATCTTTACTTATAAAATGCAGTAAAATATATTCACAGCCAACAGCAAGGCCCCGTGGTGTATTGCTTTTCGAGTTAGTGTATTGGAAACAAAACCTGCGTTTTACCTGACCAAAAAAAAATCGAATTTTCTATAATGGCAACACCATATGTGGTACTGATCATGCGCAAATCGTAGAATAGAAACTCTACGGCAGGCTCTGTGGTATCTCATATCATGTAAATGGTATGCTTAGCCTGAGTCGCTCGGCCTATCTCGAACAAAATCGCCATGCGTAGCTTTTGAAAAACGAGAGGATTCGCCGTACTATCACGGCAATTTTGACACGAAGATATAGGGATGATGACGCTGTGTGGGGTTCAACTTTTTTACATCATATGCTTGTGTTTAATGGTTTTACCGTTTCTTGTTGTTTTCTGGCACCCTTGTGTAAAGCTTGACCCACCCGCAGGGACTAAAACTACACATACAACGGAAATAAAATACACAAATAGTCTTGTTAACATGGTTAAATAAACATGTTCCAGTTTTGCAGGTTTGTATCTAAAATGACTTGAAAAAGATGCCTCTACTTTACGTTCAATATAGTGAACTTCAATAATACCAGTTGCGGGGGTAATATTTATATGATTTAGATAACGGTTTTACAACATGCACAATTTCTAACCACATGAAATATACACCTGAAAAAATACCGTTCTTTTTGGCTGTATAAATGCTTAACTATATCCAACATTAGCTTCGATGTTTCTTTCTCCCCTTCCACTTCTGTTTCTCCTCCCCCTTCTTCATATTTTCTCCCTCCCTCTAGCCTCCATCTTTCCTCGCTCTCTCAAACTTGACCCCAGCTTAAAATACCCCACTCCCACTCCAGGGCACTCCAGTTTCCCATCCCCAATGGCGTTGTCAGGGTTTGTCATGTTTTTTGCGTGGGGGAGGGGTGCTTTCAACTGGAAACATTATTAATATAAATGGGCTAAAAAGGCCTAAAACGAAGAATATCACTGCGGCCAGCATCCAACAGGGGGAGGGTCAAGAATGAGGACAAGATAATATCCCATGGGGAAGCTGGCCCTCTACCTTGGCTACCACCACTGCACCTCCATGTCCACTTGCGATGACCTCCCTCTCCTCCTCATTGCCCCTTTTCTTACCAGAGACACGTTCTATTTCAAAATATATACGGAAACTTAATCCCCTTGCCATTGAATTTTTTTAAACGTCATTTCGCAAACTGAATTTTTGTACGCCATGAGCACACACAAAAGTCAGTATATATACCAAGCTCAATAATTTTCAACAACATATGGCGTGTTTTTTACCCAAACCAAATTAGATTTCCAATAATGGGTACAAAAGGGGTAATTTTGTAGTCTATGAGGAAATATGGAAACTATTGTTCTTTCGTTCATATATTACGGCTTACTATAGATTTTCGTGTTTATTTCTACTTCTAGGGCTTTAATGGCAGAGTGGTTTTGAATACATAATTCTCTATGATCCTCTAGACGTTGAAGTTTGTGCTTTTAAACCACATTTTGCAAAAGCTCGCAACTCCTCCTATAGCTTTGTACAGCAGCTGACCGTTGTTGATCCATGATGAACATGATGAATGCACAATTTGCAAGTAGCGTATACGCGGACGCAAGTTAATAGAAGCGCGTGGAGAAAGCGGCTAAAACAATTGCCCTTTTATTCTGCAGTGCTGTTGCTGATATCAACAAAAATTGATCGTTAGAATAACCAACTGGAATAAATCCCTAAATCAATTGAAGGAGACAATTCTGAGAAATGTTGTTTATCCTAAGCAAAGAGCATCATATTAAATTTCATTTTAAATTCAAAGTTGTAATAAAGCTAAGGAGCCATTCATCAAAGATTAAAGAAATTGAATAATGCAAATTAACATTAACCTTATTCACAAATAACCGCATACAGAACCGTTATTGCTTTAATCAGAAAGCTTGTTTCCTTATGCCTGTAATGAAGCAATAAATCACATTGATCCAAATGGTGAGTAATTAAACTTTCATTTATTATCTCTCTAGTTGTGAAAGTAAATATGATGATCATTATCAAGGCAGCAATTACTTGCCACCGGAAACGGCGAAGCATTTGCATGAAATCTGACACTTCTCCCACCTACGAGATCTGTCCTATTATAGTCAATATTATTTTAAGCATAAATGACAGAGAAATCAAATACATGCAAAGAGAGAAAGAGAGAGAGAGAGAATTTTTCACAGTTCATCTGAAAAGAAGCCTCGAAAATTGAATTTTAAATGGCTTCAAATCGCTTTGTTATTTCAAAAGAAGTAACAAAATCACTGACAGATTACTCTTGTTGTATTCAAATGGAAAAATAAGGGTGACAGATCGAAAGGAAAAATAAGGATTCTTTTGGTGACAGAACATGTCATTGTAAAATATGGGGTCTTTGAGTGACATCAATGCTGCAAAGCGGGGTCTTAAGGGAGGTGTAATGAGCGAACCGTGGTTTGGATTCCAGAGGGAGGGTGTCTGTAAGAGGCACAGCCATCAGAAAATGAATAACTGAGATCGCGCGCCAAATAAACTTACTGCAGTAATTTTCCAAGTCTTTAAAATAATAGGCATATGTGGGAATCGAACCCGGCCCCTTCCGGTTCTGAATCACCGGATAGTATCACTAAGCCAAATTCCGATCTGCACTAAAACCTGTGATATTAATTCTTGATAATGCTTAACGGAAAAAATCAATACTAATGTACTGTATATACGATGTCATTCAAAATCAAATAGAAGTCCACAACTAAAGTAGCGATCGATAAATCTGCTCACTCAATCATCAAATAATCAATCGAAAAATAAATAAATAAATAAATAAATGTGTCCGTTCTCTCGAGCCCCAAAACGTCATTAAATAAATAAATAAAATAAATAAATAAATAAATAAAATAAATAAATAAATAAATAAATAAATAAATAAATAAATAAATAAATAAATAAATAAATAAATAAATAAATAAATAAATAAATAAATAAATAATACAAAAATAAATTATAAATTAGTTTTCTAGGCCCTACGCTGGAAAAATAAAGCAGCATAAGAAAAGTGACAGACGCACGGTTTCGAACAAGCGACGTTCAGAACAGCAACTAAGAAACCACAACGCCTTAGACCGCTCGGCCATAGAAGCACACCGTTTACTCAATGTCAAAGAAATATATTAACCTTTAACGCTACCCAATATTGGCACGTGATACGGGCACATGTCTTCGGGTAAAGATACTGCATATAGAAAGGCGCACAAAGGGTATATCCCTGAAGTTAATGGTCATTGACATGTCACCAATTCTTTGTATACCAGCTACAGTCAACCTATACAAAGAAGTATATTATTAGGCGTTGACGGAATCATCAATGCGGGAAGTATAAAACCATAGTCGCCACTCGTGCACTTGTTTGAGTCCACGGATATTCCGAAAACAGCCTTCAACCCTGAATTCAGAGGTCGATTTTGGGTTGTTACATGCAAATACAAACTAATTATATCATGAAAAAACCCACCAAGAGGACTACGATACTTATTCAGAGCCAATCTACATTCTGTTATTTACAAAAGCCGACGATCAAAGTAAAGCAACGTTAAATCACGGTAAGCCTAAAATCGCATCGAAAACGCCAAAATGCAGTCACAAAATTTATAATATTACTAAATCACCACAACGAATTGTAACGTAGGTATGCAGAAAAGAGTTGTATTAGCAATAACAAAGTATGTGCAAAAAGATTTGTCTTTGGCATATCGCTTTTTTGAAATATCACCAAAAATATGAATTTTTGAAATATCACCAAAAATATGAAATTTTGGAAAAACGCCCCAAAATTTAAAACAAACACGAACCTTCCATAATAAATATATATTAGTACTCGGCGGCCCAGTCACTACCTGTCGCTGTGATTTGGGGTAACTCGTTGCTTCCCTTCTCCAGATACCTGTACTTGAAGGTCGCTCATACCCCATGCCTTAACGTCGCTTCACTGATGCATTCTGTGTTGAGTGTCCGATTGGTTCAGTGTCGCACGCCACTTGGTCACCTTGATTATTGGAGTGATATTTAATACATTTATACTTTGAATTAGTCGAAATGTTAGCACGTGCAGCGAGAACAATTGCGGTAAAATACAGACACAGCCGCCAATGATTACCATATTTGTAACCAACTACTACAACATATCACTCAGTCATTTTTGGGTAAGACTCGTACTTTTTGGGAAAAAAAGAGAGGTACTCGGCCTCTTTTAACATCACATGCACAGCTTATAGCAATTATTTGATGATAGATACTTTTCACCCACTGAAAATATTTTTATATATATATATATATATATATATATAGATATATATATATATATATATATATATGTCGCTTATTTAATGTTATGCAATAATGATCATTAATGATATTAAATTAGGATATATTTATTCATAGCCAAACTATGCATATTAAACGCACGAGCATTGCACAACAGCTACTTACTTACTCATAAGCCCATTTAACATGTTTAAATGCATCATGATGCAGTCATGTCTACAGTAGAATTCATCTCGACCTTTGCAGGATAACACTCATTGAAACAGCTCAACTGATTAAATCGGATCTTCTCTGGTTGTGCACAAGTGTCTGTTTTACATGTGCGATATCGCAATAAAGCTGGTATTATAGCTTCAGTTGGGTAACCGATTATAAAGGAAACGAAAGGGAACAATGGTATGTGTACCTTTGTTCACGAAATGAGACAATGGCGTGCTTTTTGTAAACCAGCATTCTTGAAAATGAGCAACATAATGATTGTTGACTTAACACTGTTTGGAAATAATTTCTTCATATTTTTGGTGTTATTTGTCGTTTACATATCCTTCCTAAAACACAAAAGTGCGACCTCTCCAAACACCTAAATTAGCTAAAAATTTAGGACATGTTACAAAACTATATTTTCTAGAATTTCATAGAATAATTTAAATGTAGCTTGTACCGGTTTTTTGTGGCATCCTTCAGAACGGAGCGGTCCGTTACCAATATAGCTCAATATTTTCGGTCAAATCTCCATTCAATTAACACGGGGAGTTGGCTAGCTATGAGCTAGCTATGCTTTGCCCTCACTCATATTTTACAAACGTGCGACCATTTCTGAACATCTAACCTAGCTGTAATTTTAGGTCATGTTAGAGAAATATATTTGCTAGAAGTTTGGAGAATAAATTAAATATTGGCTGGTTATTTTTCACACAGTGATGTTAACTAGGCAAGTGTCCATTCTTCCAACATACATCATTTGTAGAGGTCACGCGTCAATGGTGAGAGCACTGTGTATTGTGTATAGGAAAACGGACAGTTACTGCAGTATGTGATCATTACAAAGGCGATGGTCACTGCATGGCGTATTACCTGGTACTTTTATCTTTCAAAACAGTATCTAATGCACTCCCCCTTCGGGGCTCGTGCATTAGACGCATCAACATCTCAGTACGCGTGCATTATTTTGTACAATTTCACTCCCAACAAGTGATACGCATGTATTAACCTATAAATAACAGCTTGGTGCTCCACCTACGGAGGCGTGAACTACGCTTTACGTAATGCTTGACCGATGCGTGCTTTTGTGAATCTACGCAAGCGTAAACTGGGACTTTATTGAATACAATTATAGTATAGAGGATAGAGTTGGAACATGTGACCGTCCACCACAAACCGCTCGTAAAGTCGGCAAATTGTTTTCTGAGTTACAGTGTAAATTGTACATAAAGGTTATATTCATTATGTACAAGTTGGTGCTACATGTTTCTCATTTTGCTAGTGCCAGTCAAACACCTTTTAAATCAATCATTAATCCTATTGTTGAATAGGATAATAAGCTTCTACTAATGTATAGAATTCGTAAACATTGGTAAATATCTTTAGTCTTTGTTTGCTTTGGATAAATCCTGTTCAAGTGGTTTGTTAACCAACAAGTAACAATGAGAGGACATTCCTGAACCTCATTGACCTGAGGATGATTTGAAATGACCGCCAATATCACGGACCATTTGATTACCACCAATGAAAAATAGACATATGTAGCACCGAAATAAGGTACCCTTTTGCTGAAGGAGCAAAGTTCAACAAACCATAACGCCGCTCCGCTTCTGGATATCGTTTGAAGTCAAATAATATACCATCTTAAAGTTTATGATATATATTCTCTAAATACGAAATAAAACTAAATTTACCGTGGGCCGACTTTTCGACTTTATGGGACCGTTTCGTGGTAGACGGATACACTGTAAAATATTACTGTTTATTTTACGGCACTTTCCCGTAAACGTGACGGTTATTTAACGTAAAATTGAATAACTATTTCACTGAACATAGGCATGTTAATACCGTTAGACTTTATGTATTCATCTTATTTTGTGTATAAAGTGTAGCATCTTCCAGTTTTTTAAATAGTAAATAGCCGTATTGTCATGACAGATTGTGTTTATAAATGCCATTTAGTATAATGTACTGAAACAATTGACTGTTTAATGATAGAATATTGGAAGTTGCCAGGTATTATTTACCGTAAAACATACGTGTGTTTGTATACCCAATTTTAAGCAAGATTTTGAGCATTGTACCGTACTTTTACGGCAATATAACGTATAATAATTATACGGTAGAATGCTGGCAACTTAGTATTCTACGGTAAAATTGCGGTCAAATTTTTACAGCGTATTATGTTTTCATTTTTGTCGTATATTCCACGTACCATAGTCTAGCATTTGTTGATGAGCATTGCAATAATATGATGTGTGTGAACTTTAAGAATTTTTGTAAATAAAATATCCAAGGTGATAACAGGGCATCAAATCAAAACAATCATTGTACTTGGCAGTTACAGAGAAAACAACGTTGCCATAGCAACACTTAACCTGCATCGTGTCCCAGACAATCATGCTGAAAGCTTCAAATCAATAAGCAATCGCTCTCACTCTTTTCGCTATAGTTGAATTGGTGAAATCTTGCCAATTTGTCCTCTGTCGTAGTGTATCGGGTTTGATAACCTATTAGAAACACATTGATATACCAAATTTAAAATTATTCGAACCTGTATAAAAAAAAATAAGCACATGTATACAAGGGTTAAAGGCACCCCCACAAACACCATTGGTATATCATTATCATTATTACCAGTACTATATATTCTGTTTTCTTTTTTCTGAGAGTTATAGTTTCGTTCTGCCCATGCAAAGATTGAAAATATATTGTAACCAAGAAGCCGAGGGCTTTTGAAGTGCTATATTCACTTACGAGTATTCTAATGAGTAACACGCAGAATAGAATAGGTGAATTGTAACATCACTTATGTGATTATGTAAATATGTGTCTACGTGATGTGGGCAAATATCTATATCTATCTCTATACTACATGTAGGCTACATGTTTCAAGTGCTTTGTATTAAGACATTCAAAGTAACATGAAACAAAAAATCCAAATGCACGATAAAGCATTAATCCAACTGCGTTGTTTGGACAAGAACATTGAAATGAAAAATAAAATTAAAACTACGCAATACTTATCGTATTGAATTTACCAGTTCGATTTACTAAATTGCAAATGTCAGACTGAAGGTAAGTAGGTCGGATACTCATGTAGATGATTCAAACTAAATCGTGCAAAATGCCTTCTAAAAATGTCTAATCATAGCTATATATTTCCAGGTTTACAAATTAAAGAGAAAAAACGAGCTAATTTATACAAAAGACAAGTACAAAATAAACATGAATGTGAATGTCCGTAACGATATCAATTATGTAGATCGATTAATCAGCATTGATACAAAGAAAAACGCGAAGTGCCACAAAGGCCATTTTCTATAATTGGTGCCACGTAAACATGTGTAAATTACTATTTTATATTTGCATTCTCCAGGCTGCTTATGGAGAATGTGAAATACATTTCGTTCTTGACTTGCACCTTTCACGAGGATCACCAATCATGGTCGTACAATCAGTCAATTTTATATCGAACACTGTCGAATTTTCGTCTGAATGTGATTCTAAAGTGTATGTTTGAGTACCTATATTGCCAGACTTACTTCTATTTTAAATTCTCATTGAAATGGAACATTTGAATCAATAGCAACCCATTTTAACAAAGCCAAGCAAAAATACCCACAGGATCTCAAACAAAGTAAACTAAAAATAGAATTGTCGTAAACAAATCAATAACAGTTTCGTGACGACATTTTGCACTTTCTGAAAGCAAAATCAAAAAGGGATGAAATCAAAAATCGATTTCCGGTTATTTTATTATTTTACTATTTTTTTTATTTGGCCACCGGTCTAGTTTTGACTTCATCCTTGAATAACTATAAATAAAACTCTACAACTTTCTTTGAATCATATATACATTAATGGAGGAACAGAAACGGGAAAGTGCAACATTAGCGTACATCTCAGAAAGGATGAACTAGATTCTTTCCCAGAATCCTTGTCACCTGAGGAATACAATGGTGCAGCTTTTAACATAGTAGTTTTTGTAATCTGTATAATTTATGTAAACATTAAACATCAACCACTTTCAACAACATATCAATTTCTAAGCGCTCTTTAAGCAAAGACATTACATTGTTCATTGACTTTACAACCGTATGACAAACAGGCGAAAATAGGAACATTTTGCACAAGATTTGCAATTTAAAGAGAATTGGCCATTGCTCATTGTAATGAATCTAGTATATGGACAATATACTTGCAAAATATTGTAAGGATCAACCGGAGTTTTGAATTGTAAAACATACATCTTGATCAAAAATTGTGCGTGAATAGGCCGTTTTCAACAGATTTACCACATTCGCCTTCCTTGCTATAAATATTGAATTACGTCATCTGTTGACGTAATTAAAAAAAATTTAGCGGGAAGCGTTAGCTTTTGCTCGATATAAAAACTTGACAAAAACCAATCACAGATGCCGCACTTTCCACTAGTCGCCAGAAGCTCACACAACTCTTATGATGCTGTGTACTTAACCGTTTAGTGTAAACACACAGACTGTGTAGAGACAAGGCATTGTTAGGCCAACTTTGCATGGACAAGTCTGTGTACTCAGATGTATCAAGGTGGAAATGCTTTTATAACAGAATCGATTTCAAGCCAAACCTTTCGATATGACTTTGAAACACTTTAAGAAGGTGGTTGCAAGTTTGTTTTTGTTGTTGCTAAACGATATTGAAAACAATCTGAACCTGGAAAGAAATTAATGCCCACGAAGCTGGGTATAATTGCATGTGGAAAATGTATGAAAGCTTAAAATTTTTGTGTGTGTTTCATGGGATGAAGTCTCAACTTGTCAAGGGATGAACGGGATACGCCCAGCAAACACAGACATGTTCTTAAAACGTTTATTCGAAACGTTTTAATAACATTTAAATGTCGGGTTATATAAAGATCATGAATATGTTTTTAAAACGTTATTGTAAAATATTTTGTGCAAACATGTTTGCAAAATATTTTGTCAACAGTTAAAGAACATTCTGTTACAATGTTTTACATCACCCTTTCAACAATGTTTTATGAATATTATTAAAACGTTTGTATACCCTTTATATAACCCGACATTTAAACCTTTTCTGTAAAATGTTGTGTGTTTGCTGCGTACGGTATCTATCTTCACTTCAATGGAACTTAGTGTCTTCAAATTAGATTGGGAAAATATTAGATTATAACTCACAAATTTGTTCCTTTACCCTTTGGTGTAATGTTGACAGCGAAGCATTTTGCAGGAGAAGAATAATTTTTTTATTTAAATTTTGTGTACTTATCGTTTTGTAACTCTTTAATTATTTTATTCAAATGAAATTAATTCGTCTAAGACTTGTAAAATAGCTTGAAATGTATGCATTTATTTTATTTTCATACTCTCTTGAACTCAATATCACCCAAACTGTTACTTTCAAAATTCAAAGTTAGTTGAATTTGTTGTACTGAAAGTCAGTTGAAACTGTTAGAAATTGTTTATCACCAGCGCATATGAACTTACATTCGAACTTTCTTCCACTAATCTCTAAAATTGTACTCTTGTGAGAGCAACGCGATATTTTTCTGGCCTGACTTCTAGCCTGTATTAAAGAAAAATAAGTCTTTGAGAGTCTGTTAAAATGAATTAATTAATTATAATTCGCATTTTTTTAACCGTGGACTCCATATTCATAACCATGCCATTTGCTTAGTATCAAAAGAAGTGTACGAATTATTCATTCAATTATTTACTTGTGCAATATGGAAAATCCATCATAAATCTTAAAAAGTAAATGTTTTCTTAGCTCTCCAAAATGATGCAGTGTTGTTAGTACAAGCAAAGAAAATCTACATTTCCATTAATTGAGATATACAAGAAATGAATCAAGATATCGGTATCAGTATATTATCTTATCAATTGAAGGGGATAATTCTAACAAATCTGGTTTATCCTACGCAAAGAGCATCAAATTCGTAATCAAGATTAATACATATTTATGAAAGATTATTGAGAAACAGATAAAGAGCAATATAGACATGTAAATATATTGAATTACTCTCGCTGATATTTCTCTAATTTTTTTGTATCATTTTGAATTCACAAAATGTTATTCATTCTTCACTGATAACTTTAAAGAATTTGAATGACATTTGACCCCAAATTCGATGATAATTTAAGTGTGTCAGCTAAGGTCCCAACTCTATATGTCTTAATTTGTGTGATAAGTAGCATTTCAATAAATAACCGGAAATGATCCCTTAAATGACCTTTGAACCCAAATCGGAATTTAACTGTTGTGCACCCGTTAATGTCAATGCATATCTCATCCCTCCATTTCGTAAATAACCCCTAAATGACCTTTGATACCAAATCGGAGATTAACTTTCATGTACCAGCGAAGGTCAATGCATGTGTGCAAGTCCCAACTCAGAGCCATGGAATTTGTGGAAGGAGTAGCATTTAAGCGAAATTCACGTTTTGACCCCTGTGACCCTTGCATGACTCGGAACTGGTCACATTTATCCAGTTACATCTTGGACAGTGATGCTTGTGATCAGGTTTGGTGTAAGAAAGAAAGAAAGAAAGAAGATTTCAAGACCTAGCCGTATTAACGGATAGGTAAATATTATTGCAACCATAAATGACAGAAAATCATAAATATTGTACATGCAAACAGAGTTCAAGAGTATACAATTTATTAGAAAGAAACGACAACCACCAATATCCATTTTTGAGAGAATATCTGACAACCTTTCAGGATATGGGGACTAAGAACTATAGCCTAATAGTTTCATTAGGCAGGATGTTCATCATGTTGATTGTGTTTCCAAAACACTAGCACGAAATATTGGTGTCATGAACAAATTAAAACACTATGTTCCAGAACGTATTTTACACACTCTTTATTGTACTCTAGTAATGCCTTACCTCAACTATGGAATACTTAGTTAGGGAAGTACCTGTAATATTTATCTTGATAAACTTGTTAAATTACAAAAGTGGGCAATTAGAACAGTGTTAAATAGTCATTACAGAAGTCATTCAGGACCCTTATATGCAAAATATAACCTACTAACTGTTAAAGATATGTACTCTCTCGAACTGGGCGTATTTATGTATAGATATTGTATGAATGATTTGCCTGATTTATTTAATGGTTATTTTACAAAGCGCTCTGACATACAGGGCTGGGCTACCATACAATCCATGTAAATGATCTCAACTTGACAAATAATAAAAAAGCATTCTCTGATCATTCCATCCGAGCTACTGGACCCACTTTTTGGAACAGTATTGAAATAAAAAAGCAAAGACTTGCAAATCCGTTAAACATGTTCGTAATCAGCTTAAACGAAGTATGATTTCAGTTTATGAATAACTTTTTTCTTTTATTTTTTTCTTGGCACTGTCCGTCTTGTCTTTTTGGCCTTGCATGTTAGGTCTCATGTGATTTGTTATTTTTGTTTAGGGGTTGGCTTATTCAGGCCTCCTTGGCCTTCCGGTCAACTCCTCCATATTGTTTGCTGTTTGTTTTGATGTACAATTTTTATATATGGAAATAAATAAATTTGAATTGAACCGAATTAGTCTGTAAGAAAGACCACTACTTAAATTTGTCTCCTTATCTCCATTAGTAAGTGTGATTGGCTTTATGCACAGTATACACAGTGGAGGTAATGGAGATAAGATAGTGTTACGCTGAGCTATTGATATGAAACGTTTGTGCAATTTGAATACAGTTCATTTCTACACTTTGCTACACATCGGTGATTTTTGAGTTGAACAGGTTCTAAGTTACCTATTTACTTATTTTACATACATCGTTATGTTTGTGTCAGTTTAAACCAAAAGGTCATAAAGGTATTATAGTTAACTTATTTATAACATATGGTCAACTAATTTATAATATATGTCTTTATTTAAGATATGTGAATAAATTCTCAATTTGCAATTTCTTTAATCAACTTTTGTGTAGTTTTGTGATATTAATTTTGGACCAAAATGGTGACGTTTCGACCAACGCAGCAACAGTAAAATCAATGCAAATCGTGCAAGATTCAAACGACCAACGCTGTACATTAAACCTATGAATCCACAGTCGGTGGAACTAATGAATTCTCTGAAGCAGATGTGCAACTCCTTTGCTGTTTCTAGTATACTTTAAAATACTGTAAGTCTCTAGAAAGCATATTTCTCAGAATGATAATGCACTAATAAGTATATCAAAATTTGAATCGGTATATTTGCATATTTCAATTAGTCTTTTGTCACAGAAAATTGTGAACAATCGCATCGAAACATGTCAGTTGTCGGAGTCCTTACTTTCAAGATACTTGTATATATGAAGAAGTGTAAAAAAAAAATAAAGGATTTGGTTCATTTGTCACCAAAAAAAATCACTTTTTTCCATCCGATAAAAACGGTGAAATATCTTTGGAGCATAAAAAGCTTTAAATAACCTGGTTAAAAAAATGTATGCCTTTTTGTTTTATTATGTTTCTTCCTTTCTTACTTTGTTGTTTCTTGCTTTTTTTTATTTACAACACAAGTCATTTCTCTTTTTAGGATAAAAGGTAGCCATGAAAAGGCCTTGTTTGGTTTATCCTTGATTCTTCTGAAGTGAGTTTACTGTGCTGCTCTGCCCACACCTGGTTGCCTCCTTGGCGAATACAGGTTTCCACCCTGGTCCTCTTTGCATCACTTGCGTTGCGTACAATTATTGTGCGCCGGATACTTGCGAATGCAGCAGTAAAACGTTTGTGAAGATCTTGGATTTTGCCTCAAAGGAAGAAATCAAGTGATGTGAGGTCTTTTTGATCTTGCAGGCCACTCAACAGCATGACCCATACCAATAATTCTGTTTGCTATCCGTGGACAGAGCGAAAACGGGTACTTTTCTTTAAAAGGGCATATCTTCAAAAGTTATGAGCCGATTGAAATAATTGTTTCGGTTTATTAAAGCTAATGTGTAAAGGCTTCTTTACATACCAACATGTACTTGATCAACTTTTCTGAAATAGGAGAAAAAGAAGACGCAATGAGGGATACCCTGTATAATTCCAAATTCAGTCTAAATCTCACAATAACTTCCCAGCAAACACAAAAACGTTTTAAAAACGTTTTAAATAAGTTATATTTTGGCTTTTGGTTTAAATAAAAACGTTTTAATAACATTAAAATGTCGGGTTATATAAAGGTCATAATAACGTTTTAAAACGTTTTGTATGAAAACACACTACAACAAGGTTTTCAAAAAATGTTATTTTAAACTATTTTGGCAAACATTTTGCCAAATATTTTGTCAATACTTAAATAACATTATGTTAAATATTTGAACCTAGCAAACACAGAAATGTTTTTAAAATGTTCTTTTCAAAACCTTTTAATAACATTTAAATGTCGGGTTATATAAAGGTCATGAAAACGTTTTTAAAACGTTATTGCAAATATTTTGGGCAAACATTTTTCACAAAATATATTTTCAACCCCAAACTAACATTCTGTTTAGAATGTTTTGTATCATGTTTTCAAGAATGTTTTTGGAATGTTATTAAAACGTTTTTATACCCTTTATATAACCCGACATTTAAACGTTTTCTGTAAAACATTTTTGTTTGCTGAGCAGTTGATTATCAAAAATGTTTTTTTAAGGTAAAGAAAACGTTTTATACTCTTAATATACCCTTTATATAACCCGACATTTAAACGTTTTCTGACAACCTTTTATAACCTTTTGCGAATGATGTCGAAAACGTTTTGTGTTTGCTGGGTTAATATCCGAACAGCACTATATACTTTAAGAATGTGCTCCAGGTGTTTGCAGACAGAGAGAGACCAAAAAAATTCAAGTGACATACCTATCTATTTTCATGAATCAATATTTATAATAATTTTTATTGTATGGCTTTCATTTTGCTTGGCTGGCTATATTTGTCATGATGCAGTCATGTCTACAGTAGAATTCATCTCGACCTTTGCAGGACTTAACCCCATTAAAAGCTATTAAACCAAGATAACACTCATTGAAACAGCTCAACTGATTAAATCGGATCTTCTCTGGTTGTGCACAAGTGTCTGTTTTCATGTGCGATATCGCAATAAAGCTGGTATTCATAGCTTCAGTTGGGTAACCGATTATAAAGGAAACGAAAGGAAACAATGGTATGTGTACCTTTGTTCACGAAATGAGACAATGGCGTGCTTTTTGTAAACCAGCATTCTTGAAAATGAGCAACATAATGATTGTTGACTTAAGGTGGCTGTGTACTCTCAGACATGCATGTAGTAAAAGTGCAATAACTTTGTAATTATTCGCGCAAAACATATAAAAGTAAGACATCAATAAATCTTAATATAAATACAGATTTGGGCTAAAAACAACAATTTTGAAGAAAATCACAAAAAAGTGAGTTTTTGGCAGTATTTGTTAGGTACATCATAACAAAAAAACACTCTTTCCAAAATATTTTATTTTGTTTTTAGCTCAAGCTTGAGGCTCCATTCCAAAAACGGTTTTTAATTTTTTGATATTGGCCTTATTTTTTGAGATATTGACCATATAAGGCATCAAAATGAACTTTTAAAATTCAAAAACGCCTATTTGCACAAAATGATGCCCAAAATTGGAAATAGACCAAAATATAAAAAAATGAGAAAATCGTTTCTTGAGTCGATCATGCTTTTTACGATGATCATATTTGCTTACCTATAGATGCTGTATTTATTGAGTTATCGTGTACCTAAATCGTCATTTTACCGAGAAAATGAACATTGAAATAATGGCCGTTGAAGTTTAAAGTGGTCACATTTTGCACTTTCATCGAATCTCACAGGAGAATGCGACAGTTTTCGTTTTTGAAACTTATATTACGTGAACATCGGGTAAATCCACAGCCCCTTGAGAAGTTTGAGCGAAATCCATTTATAACTTGATATTTAAATCGGGGAAAGAACTTGAAAAAACCCACATTTTATCAGCTAAAACGGAGCCATTTGACCACTAGGTTTTTGTGAAATCAGTGCTTCCGTGGTGTTTCCATAAGATGCGCCGCGCATGCAGATAAGCGTCGCGTATGCGTCGCGTATTTGTGCGTTAACAAATTGCGCGATACGCAACGCGATGAGTTGTTGCGCGCGTGTACCTTGCTGGTACAACAAAGATTTTCTTTCCTTTTCAATTTCAAACACGAGTGGAATAGTGAAATAAAATCCTTAAAATATTGCAGTTGGAGTTTACAAATCTGGATTTTCATTCCTTGTATTTATAAAAAACATAACTAGGTACAAACATATCATAAAAACTCAATTTTGAGAAAGAAACAATAGCTAGAGTACACAGCCGCGTTAACACGGTTTGGAAATAATTTCTTCATATTTTTGGTGTTATCTGTCGTTTACATGTCCTTCCTAAAACACAAAAGTGCGACCCTCTCCAAACACCTAAATTAGCTAAAAATTTAGGACATGTTACAAAACTATATTGTCTAGAATTTTAGAAGAGTACTTTTAATATTGGCCGGTTATTTTTCACACAGCGACGTTAACTAGGCAATGTACTATTACCTATAACATTAACTAAAACACCAAAGTACGAATATTTCCAAACATCTAAATTAGCTAAAATTTAGGACATGTTAAAAACTATATTTTCTAGAACTTTAGAAGAGTACTTTTAATATTGGCCGGTTATTTTTCACACAGCGACGTTAACTAGTCATATCCCCATACTTTTAACGTAGGGCTATTTGTAGAGGTCACGCGTCAATGGGAAAGAACACTGTGTATTGTGTATAGGAAAACGGACAGTAACTGCAGTATGTAAGTGCTTAGCTTAACTCTCTTAATAATGAATAGGAAAACAGTGGCATGGGTTAGGAGCCAAACAGAAGTTACAGACATAATCCACACACTAAAGATGAAGAAGTGGCATTAGGCATGTTAGGCTGGCCATCTTGCAAGATTTTAAAATGCTATTACACTGAACATACAGGGTGTCACTGAAAGAACTGTATCGTCATAAACTTTTTGTATTTTAACGACCTTTTTTTCCGCCAGATCATCAGACCCATCAGACGGCCTGAAGATGCACCTAGGATATGGTGCGAAACTGTAGCTAACTGTGAAATAAATATGAGTCCAGTTGATTAGTTTTATAATTCCAATTGAAAAATTTCTACGGATTCAAATATCAATCGATGATCTGTATTTGCCAATGTGGTTGTGGAATATACTTTTTCCTTCATGCTAATCCTTCATAGATCCTTCATGCTGGCAACGCCGTTACCAACTGGCTACGCCTCTTTCTGTCATCTTCGATGAGCCAGTGTAAAATTCCAAAGATCTGGCGCAGGGCTGCAGTGATCACCCTACCGAAGCCGATCCTCAGCTGCCCCACGAGCAAGCTGGCTTCCGCCAGGGTAAGTCAACTGTAGACCAAGTGACCCTCCTTACACAGGACATCGAAGATACTTTTAAGAACCAGGAGAAGGCAGGGGCTGTCTTTGTGGATTTAACTGCTGCATATGACACCGTATGGCACAGGGGACACACTACAAAGCTACTTCGTATATTGCTGGACAGACGTATGGTCCATTACATCCTGATCTCAAACCGGAGCTTCGTACTGAAGACCAGTGACGGACAGCAAAGCAGGCTCCGCCGCCTTAACAACGGGTTCCTCAGGGATCTGTACTGGCTCCTTTGCTATTCAACATCTACATCCATGACCTGCCAGAGACAACATCAAAGAAGTACGGCTACGCAGACGACATAGCCATCCTGGCAACGCACAGGAAATGGTCACACATCAAGAAGGTCCTCAGCAATGACATGGATACCCTATCAACATATTTGAGGAACTGGCGCCTTAAGCTCAGTGAAGAAGGGAAAACAGTTTCAGCAGCTATCCACCTGAACAGCAAAGAAGCTAAGCGGGAGCTAAACATTGTGGTCAATAAGAGTCGATTTACTTTCCAAGCTACTCCTACCTACCTTTGAGTGAAACTTGACATATCGCTTACCTACCGACAACACCTGGCAGGCCTCCGCGACAAAGTCACAGCACGGAGAGCTCTTATTCGACGCCTCGCAGGAACAGGTTGGAGAGCCAGCGTTTCCACCTGACGCACTGCAACCCTGGCTTTGGAGCCTATATAGAGTAGGAGTGTCCACGCACACCTAGTGGACACGAGCTTGAACAACTCCCCAGCAAACACAAAATGTTTTACAGAAAACGTTTAAATGTCGGGTTATATAAAGGGTATAAAAACGTTTTAATAACATTTCAAAAACATTTTTGAAAACTTGATACAAAACCATTCTAAACAGAATGTTATTTTGGAGTTGAAAAAATATTTTGCGAAAAATGTTTGCCCAAAATATTTGCAATAACGTTTTAAAAGCGTCATGACCTTTACATAACCCGACATTTAAGTGTTATTAAAAGTTGTGCAGAAAACATTTTCATTTCTGTGTTTGCTGGGTCTCTCCGCACCATAAGTGGTTGCCTTCGCCCAACCCCAGTAGAACAGCTGCCAGTACTAGCAGGTATTCCACCATCCGACCTGATGCGTGGTTTGAACCCAGTCCATCTTCTCCATGAAGTGGTCAACAGAGATGTCCAGCAACGTCGACTGAAGTCGCGGCACCCATTTGCATCGGAGACTCATGCTTTGATCCGTCAGGCACAGACCAAGGAGACATCGGCTTACTGGACTGGCAATGAATGGCAGCAGAGATGGCAGTAGTCATCTTCGCCCCTGAAGAGCTATAACCCAGATATGTCGAAATCCAGCCCTGGCTCAGATTTGCCACGCCATGCATGGATAAAACTCAACCGTTTGCGAACAGGAGTGGGTCACTTCAGGGTCAGTATGCATAGATGGGGCCTCACCCAAAGCACTCTTTGTGAGTGCGGAAAGGAAGGAACACATCATAAAAAGCTTGTCACCTTCATCGCCTAACCCCAAATGGAGCCAAGGGACTCTCCGAAGTTGATGCTTCCACACGAGACTGGCTACTCAACAGCAAACTTGAGATTTGAATCTCCCTCGTTAGCAGCATACGAAAGAAGAAGAATCTGTATTTTAAAGTGCTACTCGCTGCGCAACATCAGCGCATGAGGCGTCTATTGTCATTGATAGATAGTTGACTCCGTGGAACGGATTGAAAATGAAGTAGTTTCGTAACATTTCAAAAACGGGGCGGTCAATTGTCAAAATTCAAAAAGTATGTGAAAGCTACGAGTATATTCTTTAACCACGTCGGTTATTTAGTTATGCTTGGTTTATGCCTTAAAATACCCAAAAAATCAGTTCCCGACGATACAGTCCTTTCAGAGACACCCTGTATGAAGCACGAGTGTTCTAATGAGCAACACGCAGAATATGATAGGTAAATGGGAATAGCACTTGTGTATAGGTGAAATATATGTTGTCTGCGTGATGTGGACAAATGTCTATTCCCACATGTACTTGTGTTTTTCGAGTTATTTGTATTTGTACACATTCAAAGAATTCGAATGAAGGATATCAAAATGTTTTCATTGTCATTATAATCAGACATTTCAATGTTATTGTTTTGTGCTTTTTGAGTATGTGTATAATAAAAAAAAGTGGGTAATGGTGAATCCAACGGACGAGGACACAAAACACATCAAGGATCAATAAATGATACAAGAGGATACCTTGAATATAAACAACAGAAAGGAAAACTAGCAAGGTACACCAACTTGATGTGGGGAAACAAGTAAAATACAGACTAGACAATATGCAGGGGGGGGGGCAAAACCAGCAAATGTAGGCATAGGAAGTAAGTATGTGTATAATATGAATATGTGAAATTTGTACACATTCAAATATAATAAAACAAAATGCAAATGCATGATAATGGATTTACAGGTGCAATAAAGTGTGTTTTACAAGATTAAAGAATTTAAAATGAAGAATAAAATCAAAGTTTACAATCAAATTGGACAGAAATAGTTTCAAAGCTTGTATTGAATTTCCCAATTCAATATTTAATTGCAAATGTCAGAGTGTAGGTAAATAGGTCGGATACTCACGTATACGATTAAATTAAATTGCGCGAAATGCCCTCTAAAAATGTCACAGACATACTTTGAATTAATTTTTAAAGGTCGGCATTGCTATTTTATTTATTCCAATTTCTCAAATTGTAAAAAAATGTTAAAAGACAAGTACAAAATAAATCATTTGGCTTCTACTTTTAACTTCATTTAAGCATTATCACGAATTCTAAGCTTTGGTTTTAGGATTTAGTTTTAGAGGTTAGGGTTAGGGTTTAGTGTTAGTGTTAGGGTAAGGGTTATAATATACAAATTCCTTGATGCTTGTATTTGTGATCATTTACAACGAACCAGGTGTAAATTTACCAGGGCCTTAGATTAACAATGGAATTTCAAGTGGATTATTGATTATTTGAGTGACTGTTTACTGAGCAATTAAAAAATGAGATCTATCATTTTAAAGCTTATTGTTTGTCCATTGTAACTAATTCAAAATCTAGAAATTGAAAATTGCATCTTTACACCGAGTTCGTCGTGGACGGTTACATTTTGTCGAATGTGAATACCACTCAACTCGGTGATGTATGTAGGTCTATTAAGCAATATTCCAGAACAAGAAGGTAATTTTATTCATTTGTGCTACAAAATAATGTGTAAATCCATTTTTCCAAGCTGCATTTAATTTAACAACAAGTATTATAAAGGGAGTGGTTATGGTCTCAAACTAAAATGTGAGATATTCACCATACAATTAGTCAATTTTAGATCGAACTCTACGCAATTTTCGTGTGCATGTGCCCCTAAAGACTGTTACATTGACTACTCATATTACCACACTTGCTTCAATGTAACATTAGCATTCTAATCATTTGAATAAATAGAAACCATTTTAACCAAGCCAAGTAAAAATACCCAAGGGTTTTTAAACAAAGTAAACTACAGTTATAGCTAAAAGAATTGTCGTAAACAAATCAAATGGTTGATATTTCTTTACAGTATCTTGACGACATTTTGCAATTCCTCAGAGCAAATGGAAGTGTTAACAAAAGGTTCTTTCATCAATATATGCAACATTCATTAACAATTTGAAATTTACAACATCAACCAAATGAACAATACAATTTATATACAACATCACCACAAAATTCATATGCTAAGCAACATTCATATGTTATTTTCCGTTCGCATATTATATCCTTTGTTCGTATCCTTGAAAACAAAATCACATTTAAGTAATACGTAATAATAATAATTTGTAAAGCACAAAATGCAAGAGCCTCTGCGCTGAGAAAAATAAATACGAGTATAATCATTGTGGAAACTGATTACGAAGCATTGCATCAATTTAGATTAATACTTGAAAAAACATTGTACATTGAATATTAAAAATAAAAAACCCAATAAATTCAGATTCAGATTCAGATTCATTTATTTGGTTTCATCTCCAACATACATATTCATAATAATAAAAATAATGATAATAATAATAATTGTATTATTGATAGTAATAATAAAAATATTTATGATGTGATTTGAATAGAATATCATATGATAGAGACGGGGATGCCAGTCTAGAACGCATAGCGTGAGTCAGGTGGCACCCGTTGTTTACAAAAGACTAATACCATACAATATAATACAATAGAGAACAAAGGTATTATACAATCACTAAATAATTATATCATGGAAGATACTTTATAAAAATCTTATTTGCATAAGGCATAAGATGCATTTTGAAAACAGAAAAGGTACCCATGAATATAATATTGATTATAGGTAAAATGAAATTAGGAACGGGATTGTATAATAGAAAAATTAGGGTGCAAGGGGGGGGGGGGGCAGGACATAAGAATATAATAATAAAAATGATCTAAATTAATGAAACGTTGCTGGTGTCACTAGAGTTGTATTGAGCAAGAATATGTTTCTTAAGGGATTTTTTGAATGAAGCAAGGGAGCGGCAATTTTTAATGGTTTTATTTATTGTGTTCCAGATCATTGGTCCTTGGGTTTTAATCGTATTTTTAGCAAGTTTAGAATCAGTAGGATCGATATGATTAAATGAGTCTTAATCGTCAGCATAGTCTTTCAGACATGAAATTGTGTTGAAACTTAAGCAGAATATGCAAGAAGATTTTATTTTAGCTGAGTTCTTTAGTCCTTGAAGGAGTATACTGGTGTATCAGTTGTGATATATAATATGCAGGAGAGAGACCATGGTTTGTTTTACATGTTTTAAAAGTCAAGAGAAGAACTTTGTAACTTACGCGCGGTTTAATTGCAGTTTATACAAAACGGAAGTTAATTCATCCGAAATTAAACACCCGGTTAAAACACAATAGAGTTTGGAAAGTTTCTTTATCAGGAAGTTCATAGAGAAAAGAATGTCAAGAGTCCGATCTAAAATGTGCCAATATTTCAAATTGTTGTGAGAGCATTTTTATAGATGAATCCACATTATGTTACTTTATATGTTATCATCAATATCAACAATCAAGTTAAATGGCATTTAAAACCAACAGTTTGGTGGTTTTAGTAGTAACCCTTTATCACTACTATATTGAGCATGGAAATAAGTCGTAGATTAAATTTACCATCACCGGATACTTTTCTTGAAAAACGTTCACTTATTTTGATTGTAAGATATACTTTATGATACTGAAAGTAGAGCAAAAAAAATTCTTTTCCAAAAAATGATTGCATAAATAATATAGTTGAATGATACGCGATATTCTTTAGAGACTCTAGATTGGGTTGATTGCAAATTATAATCTTTTAAAAGGTCTTAATCTGGTATATCTTAGGTTGGATTATGAGACAATATTCATCAAATTTGATACTTAACATTTGGTTTATTTGTTATTGTTTTATTTCCTTTTGCTGTTGGGTGATATAACTTAACTTAACTTCTTCAGGTGAACTTATTACTAGAACATGGGTACTCAAAATACACGCTTTATATATATATATAATATTGAGTCCATAAAAACCATTATGTTTAAAAATAATCAACATGCATTAAACTACAAAAATACAAAAACTGCAACAACTAAGAAAAAAGCAGGAATGACTTACAAGGAATATAATTTTTTTTAATGGAATCCCGTTGAACCTGGTTTGAGGTTAAATATGAAAAGTTCAATTAATGTATAAAAATACTCAAATGTATGTTCAGAGCCTAAATATTAAGATTAAAACATTTCCATGAGCTTTATATAACCCGACATTTAATGTTATTAAAATGTTTTTACCAAAACCCAAAACCCAAAAATATAACCTGTATAAAACGTGTTTAAAACATTTTTTGTTTGCTGGGTATCACTCCTTCGGTCGTGTTACGGTACGACCCTTTGTTGTATAGATCACCGTCCCGCACGCGATGTATGTACTGTGTATTGAACCTCGCGTATGCGTTCGACTAATATTTCCATCGTAATAATATTAAAACGACGGTTCCTGCGTTTTATTCAAAGTTTCGGATTTTGAGAAAACCACAGCACCTAGAGTTTTGATGTTTGCAGGGTATGTTGGTTTAATAAAGTACAATATAATCGTGTAAAACAATTTCGAAATATATTGAGGAGGTCCTCCTCCAAATGTTATAATATGGCTTTAAGTATTGCTGGCTAGCTGTATATTTTTAAAGTGTTCTTTTACTTCTTATAATTATTTCATTATGTTTATATATTTGATAGTAATGTTCTGCGTGCTACACAGAGGCTTGAACATAAGTTTTGAGATATTTTCGCTATCTCAAGAACCACTAAACCAATACTAGGCTTGTTTGTACTCATTTTAATGCATTTTTCATGCCGATTCCAAATAATTATGGTCAATTGTCAAATGTTGTGTGATTCAAGGATTCAAATCTCACCTTTGGATCAAATGACTTGGGAAAACGGGATATGATGTGACTATTTTCACTGCATTGGAACTTACCGTCTTCAAATTAGACATGGTTTTGTGGAATTAAAGCTTGGCCGCATTGCAGACAACATTATGCAGTTACTGTCCGCTTTTCCTATTCAGCGCACACACAGCGCTCCAATTGAAGATTGACCTCTAGCTCACTCACTGTATTGTAGGAATATGCAATAAACTAGTTAGTGAGCTGGTGGGAAAACCATTCACCCAATATTAGCCATAGAGGCTCACATGTGAATTATAATATTCATCCATAACATACTGCAATTTGAAGTAAAAAATGTCACGAGAAAGCTGTTGTCGAGCTATTTTTCCGAAGAGAGAATTTCAAAATTTCATAGCAGTCGGACGTGTAATTTCAATGGCAAATTGTGCTCAACAGCTGACTTGTGATAGCTCCAACTTCGAAGGGACACCGTCGGGTGATCGGTTTGATCAATATAGAAACACCGTCGATAAAGGAGGTTCACTACTGTATATCCTCCTGTCAAAATGTATTAAAATTTAAGTTTTGAACCGCCACATCACTAGCAACCAGCTATATGTACATGAAATAAGTACCAAGGAATATGTTGGAATGATTTGATATACATTTCTGCAGTAATTTCCTGGAATTTGGCATTTTCTTACCAGTCTACTTCTCGAGCAAGTTTAACCGTTGAGATACTCATCCAAGATGGCGGGCGACAACAAAGGTAAATCGAAATCGAAATCAAGAAATCAGAAAAGAATCTTGATACAGATACGGCCGTTGTTGATAATCCACCGGATCTCTCTTTGGATTTAGAAGAACTTGTTCCACGAGCTGTTGAACACCTTTTGAAGACATCAGCCTTTAAACAGCTCCTTGAGAAGTCCTTGGTATCTACTATCCAAGCCAAGATTGAGACTATGGAGGAGAAAATTGCCAAACAGGACTCGATTCTATTCGACTTGCAGTCTGAACTGAAGCAGAAATCCGATGAAAACAAGAAACTAAAGGTACAGATTACAGATTTAACAGAAAACACTGATGAAAGCTGAACGATTTAGAACAATATACGCGTCGCAATTCTATTAGACTTTTCGGTATCCCCGAATCGAAAGGGAAAAAGGAAAACTGCGATGCAATTGTAACTAATCTAGCTCGCGATAAACTAGGTGTTAAAGTAGACTTACAAGAAATTGATCGGTGTCATAGAGTAGGAAAGAAGACCAGCGAACCAGGCAAGAAACCAAGACCAATAATTGTCAAATTCGCTACCTACCGCTCACGCCAGAAAGTCATGATAGTCAGAAAAGAATTAAAAGGAACAGGTATTACCATCAAAGAAGACCTAACTCGCGCAAATCAGACTTTATTAGAACAGGTATCGCGGGTAGAAGAAGTCATTTCCTCCTGGTCATCTGATGGTAGAATCTTAGCGTTAGTAAAGCGTGATGGAAAGGAAGAAATTCGTCCAGTGTCAACTTTAGAGGACTTGCATTTAAAATAACTTTTGATTTATCATATCGTAAAGAAAAGTGTTCCTCTTTGTCATTTATGTTGTCACTTATAATAATGTGGTTTATACTCCGTTGTGTTTGCTTCATACACTTACTTTGATAATGTAATTATCTGTGCTTTAACATTACGTTTTATGTGTTTTTAGCCCAAAGGTATTTTCGTTTTTCAAAACTTTGCTTATTTTCAGTGTCAGATTTGAGTTTCACAAATTCTTTCTTGTAAATTTTATAGTATTACTTGTTCATCATGTTGTTCTCAGCTATCACATTTTTGGCAATTTGAAAAGTTGTGTTTAGTGCACATCTTTTGTTGTCAGTGTCCTCGGTCATAATTATAGGCATGATTTGTTCGAGCGTTTCTTTTCATCGGCTTAGTGTGATAGCTGTCAATGTGTTTATATTTTTGCGAACTATGCATCCATCCGTTCGCATGAAGACTTCCAATTTTGTTAATGATCGTGCAATACTGTGCTCTAAAAAATGCTGGTTGCTAGGATATAGTTAACTATTTTTGAACTATTTTAGTGATTCTATATCCTTGTTAATAAAATTATCATATATTGTTTAACGTAGTTTATATAATTGTTTTTATATAATTGTTTTTGTTTAGTTATAATTTGTTTTGTTATACCTGTAATTGCTATATATCTGATTGTCATGGAAGGTTCTGATGTATATGATGCATTGAAATATCGTGGTATTAGAATTTGTAACCTTAATATTGTGACTTTGCCTGGTAAATTTGAGCATGTCAAACTCTTTCTTGGAACAACAGAAATTGAAATTTTAGCGCTAAATGAAACCAGTCTTGACAGTAATATTGACAATAATGAGCTTCATATACCAGGTTATGTATTATACCGAAAAGATAGAAATAGACATGGCGGTGGTGTAGCAATGTACGTCAGCGAAAAATACTCAAGTCAATTAATAAGTATGAATATGTGTGATGATATTGAATCTTTGTGGGTGAAAATAGAACTTCCCCACAGTAACTATTTTTATGTTGGTACTGCTTATAGAACAAGAAAAAAAGGTGAATAAGAATCATTTCTTTGAAAGATTGGAAAATCAATTGAATGTTTTAAGTACTACTTCAAAGGATATTTTTCTTCTTGGTGATTTAAATCTTGATTCATTAACAGGTCTCGCAAAACCTTTGAAACATCTTTGCCAACTTTTTTCAGCTAAGGCAACTTATTACTAAACCCACCAGAGTCACTAAAACAACAAAATCATGTATTGACCATGTATACACTAATGCAGCATGTAATAGGCTTCATTCATCTGGTGTTATTCCACTTGGCTTAAGTGACCACTCATTGGTTTATGTTATCAAAAAATGTACTAAACCAAAGTACAAACCCAGAGTAATTAAAACCAGATCTTTTAGAAACTTTAATCAAGTGGATTTCTGTAATGATCTAAGAAATGTGCCTTGGTATAAAATTGAGTTAAATGAATGTGTTGATGATGCTTGGTATATGTGGAAAAAACTTTTGTTGAGGTGTGTGATAATCATGCACCTTTTGTAAACATCCGATGTAAAGGTTATACAACTCCTTGGATCAATGATGAGTATTTACAAATGTCTAAGAAAAGAGACTATTACAGAGGTAAAGCTGAGAAAGAAAAAACTGATGAAGCATGGTTGTTGTATAAAGAAACCAGAAATAAAGTGAATAATCTAGCTAAATCACTGAAGAGGAAGCATTACTGTGGTAAGATCAATAACTGTAAAGGTGATTCCGCAAAACTGTGGAAAACTTTGAAGGAGCTTTTGCCAAATAATAAATCGGCTTGTTCCATCAATTCAGTTCAAGATGAACATGGTGAGCATTGTACTGAACCAAAAGACATAGCTGACAGCTTTAATAGATTTTTGTTGGTATTGGTAAACAACTTGCCAAGAATTATGACCATGTTAATCATGATAATAATATTCATTCAGATTCCAATGTACAGTTTTCCTTTCATGATATTGATGTTGATTTTGTTTTGAAACAGTTGTCATCGCTAGATCCTAAGAAAGCTACAGGATTAGATGGGATAAATGCAAAGCTTCTCAAGTTAGGAGCTACTGAAATTGCTCATTCACTTGCTTTTGTATTTAATATGTCGTTAAAATCAGGTTCTGTACCCACTGAGTGGAAGCATGCTAAGGTTTCTCCGTTATTCAAAGAGGGCAATAGAGATGATACAAATAACTATCGCCCTATTTCTGTTTTGCCAGTAGTCATGAAAATTTTTGAGTGTGCCGTAAATAGTCAGCTACGAGATTTCTTAGCAGAAAATAATATTCTTGTTGAGCAGCAGTCAGGCTTTCGTGCCAAACATTCAACATCTAGTACATTGCTTGATGTAAATGACTTCATTTTGAATAACATGAAAAATGGTCTTGTAACTGGTGCAATATTTTTAGACTTAAAAAAGCGTTCGACACTGTCAATCATGAAATTCTTTTATCCAAATTGTGCAATTTAGGAATTAAAGGTACTGAGCATAAATGGTTCACAAATTACTTAACTTCCCGGTATCAGTCCGTTGTTATTAATAGTGTTTTATCTGATTCTTTGAAAATTGATACCGGCGTGCCACAGGGCTCAATACTGGGGCCACTTTTATTCATTTTATATATTAATGATATGACAAGTGTAATTGATGATAAATGTAAAGTTGTTTTATATGCCGATGATACAGCTCTGTTTTATGCCTCTAATGATTCTGATAATCTGCAGTCTGTTTTAAATGTTCAGCTAGACAATGTTGGTAAATGGTTGTGTCAAAACAAACTAACATTAAATGTAAAAAGACAAATCTTATGCTTATTGGCACACCCCAGAGACTGGTAAATTTCAAACATGTTCGTGCAATTGTTAATAATGAAGAATTATGCAGAGTTTCCCATTGCAAATATCTGGGTGTAATTATTGATGAACATATGAATTGGAACTGTAACACTGATAAGTTATGTAATAAGATTAGTAAAAGAATTGGAATTGTCCGCAGACTCCGGTCTTGCCTCAACATCAATACTTTGAATATTTTGTACAAATCCATGATTTTACCAGTTTTTGATTATTGTGATGTTGTTTTTAGTAGCTGCAGTGGCCTAAATCTTGATCGACTAGAAAAGCTTCAGAATAGGGCTGCCAGGGCAATAACAGGTTATCCCCCCTGGCATAGTGCTACAGAGCTTCGTCATAAACTCGGATGGATTAACATTAAAAATCGATGGTTAATTCACAAGTGCATTATTGTGTTTAAATGTTTAAATGATCTTGTTCCTTCTTATCTAAGCTGTAAATTCAAGTTTGTAAATAACACGCATCATGTAAATACTAGGTCAAGTGCTGATAAACTTCTTGCCGTCAATGAAAGTCACGTGCGCTCGTTTCAATACCAAGGTGCAATAGAATGGAACAAATTACCACATCATATTCGTGCAATAAATAAGTTATATTCATTTAAATCAACAATATTTGAACATCTCAGTTAATAATGGCAATTTCAGATTATATGTCTTTTATTATTAATGTATTTTATGTTTTATGTATCTCCTTCGTGTGTGCTATGATAATATTTTATTATTCTTTTGCCATTTTAGTTTTTATCAATACTCATATAACAATAATTGTATATAATAATATTATTGTTGTGTTTTAAATTGTTATGTAGTTTTTATGTATTTAAATTGAGCTTTGTATAATTTTAATTGTGTAATTTTAACAATCAAATTTTATATTGTGTATATGTTCTCCAGGGCCCCTATGTATATCATGTGCTATGCACTGACTGGGCTACCCTGGTAAAATATGACTTAATAAATAAATAATAAATAAATTTTCGCCATAGAAGCTGTAAAAAATTTCAATTATTCCCTCTATGGTCATCTAAATATTATTAAAATGCGATTTTGGGAAGATTGTTGTCGAGCCCTCCCAAATATGAGTTCTGACTGCCCGATAGGGAGCTAAAAATGAAAAACTTATTTCCAAACCGTGTTAAGTCTAAAACCACATGTTTCTCATTTACTTGTATGATACAATCACAATTACTCTGACAAGTTTGACATGAGTTGTACCATCATACGCAGACTATTGTTTTCATTTGGGAAACAAAGGCCACGCACAGTATTGTCCTGTGCGTTTGCTTTGTAATTGTGCATCCAACTGAAATCATGATACCTATTTCACCCGGGATTTCACCACAGCCCATTGCAATATAAGACAGGTAAATCAGAAACATGTATTTGTGGATTTAACCATGAGACACATCACTGATTTAACATAGTTGAGCTGTTTTCAACGAGGTTTATCTTGGTTTAATGGGGTTTAAGTCCTGCAAAGGTCGTGGTGAATTCTGCTGTAGACATGACTGCATAATGAAGCGTACAATGCGGGTATTTATTTATTGTTTTGTAACTTATTAAGTATTGAATTAAAATAAAATACATTTCTTTTCAGACTTAATTGTGTAAAATAATTTATATTATGTGCATTGGTAACTGTTGCATACTACTGTATTCAACTCAAGCCCCTCAAATTGTATTATTAATACCCACGAGAGCCATGGGCAAGACATACCACGACCATGAGCAAGCGTGTCCAAATCCTCATGCCATCAACTATGATGTCATTCAGGTAGTTTTAACGAAGCGGTTAACCTTGAAATTAGACTATAACCACGTCGTTTGCTGAGTACTAACGAATCGTACGATGAGACATAAATATAAATTGAGACATCAATTATACATTAATCATTCAATTATTGGCTTGTGCATATAGGATAATTTAAGTGTAACTTTCATTTAAATGTAAATGTTTTCTTAGGACACCAAATGATACAGTACTGTTAGTACAAACAAAAACAAATATTATATATTCCCCTGTTGATGAGATATACAAGAAAGAAATCAAGATGTCGTTATCGCTATAATATCTTATCAATTGAAGGAGACAATTCTGACAAATCTGGTTTATCCTAAGCAAAGCGCGGCAAATTAAATTTCCATTTAAACTCGAAACTCGTAATAAAGGTAAACACTCATTCATCACAGATTATATAGAGAAACATACGATAAGCGATATTGATATATAGATGTATTAGATTACTATCGCTGATATTTCTCTGATTTTTTCACTGATTCTTTTCACTCTTATTCTTCACTGATTACATTCATAATTGATGATTGTATATAATCAAAAAGCTGGTATTGTGACCGATAAGAGCTAAATATTTTGTGACATCACTTGACGTTTTCACGACATACGACAGAGCGCATTGCTATAATTAAATTTGACAATTGAAATAGTATAAAATTCACTAAGTAAAATTCGTGGTTTTTTTTAGTTCAATATTGACAATGAGCAAAAAAGCATTGGGTCGCGGACAAGCGGTTTATTTTCATTTGACTGAGGGAGATGCAACGTTCTGTTGCTGCAGTGAAGTACGCCGCGTCCCAAGTAATGGTGTGTTTGTTGTGTATTATATTTCTCTTTCATGGATAAATAGAAAATACTTTATTTGCGTTCACACATTGGATAATAAGTTCATATTTATGTTTGCGTCAATTAAAACCAAAGGTCAACTAATTTATAATATTTTTGTCACCATTTAAGATATCGCAAACACAACACGTTTTCGACATTATTTGCAAAACGTTAGAAAAAGTTGCCAGGAAGCGTTTAAATGGTAGGTTTTATAAAGGGTATATAAGGGGTATAAACGTTTTCATAACGTTCAAAACATTGTTTGAAAATTTACTGTAAAAATATTCTACGAAATATTTCACGAAATATTTGGCAAAAATGTTTGCACAAAATATATTACAATGACATTTTGACAACTTTTAAAAAATGTTGTTGTAGTGTGCTTTCATAATAATTTCTTTATTTATCCCGACATTTAATCTTATTAGAACGTTTTTACCGAAACCAAAACCCAAAATATAACCCGTTTAAAACGATTTAAAAACGTGTTGTGTTTGCTGGGATGTGAAGATTTTCTCAATTTGTAATGATTCGACTCCACTTTTGCCTAGTTTCGTGATGTTACTTTATTGTGCTAATTTAAGGAGAAGTAATGGGAATGACCTGAAGGGTCACTTGTATTTGGACCATAATGATGACGTCTTGTCATTGCGACAAACGCAACAGCAACAAAATCAATGAAAATCGTGCAAGATTCAAAAGACCATGCTGTTCATCAGACCCCGAGTCGGCGCTGGAACTGATGAATTATTAATTATCTGAAATAGATCCACAACTCCTTTGAATTATTAAGTATGTTTAATTTGCTGTAAGGCTTTAGAGACTATGGTTTTCGACTTATTATTCAATAATAAACACGAGGGCCATTCAATAACCTCCACTCTTAAAAACGTTGGTTCTGTACGTACATAGAAGCTTCTTCAAACTCAGTATTATGGAATGTCACCTACAAAATGTATATCAATACCGTTTCCAGATTTTTGCAAAACCAAATGCTCTCACAGTACCAATTTCTAGAACCATATCTACTGGCATGACTGGCAGGACCTTCATCCACACTGCAGTTCACGTTTGGAATAGCCTACAAGATGGAGTAGTCGGAGACGTAACTGACAACGGCGCAGCATCCTTCAAGAGCAGAGTGCATAAGCATCTCATTTCATATGTTTGATGCTTAAGTTACCGTACCCCTTCACTGCCATGTCTTCCTAAGCTGTTGTGAACCACTGATTGGCCCATGTGGTTGTCTTTTATAGTGCCTTGGTGCTTACACAAGTCCTTGACTTGTGTCACTCCTCATGGGCTATATTGTTCACTCTAGCATTTGATATTAAAACAAAACCACCGGAAACTGTAACAAATCGTAACACATTTTCATGTAAATATGTGTGTATTCCACCTACGAGATTAGCTCGATATGCAAGTGTTATGATTATACTAACAGATTATAAATGTCAAATGTGTAACCAAAAATTGTACTATCATCCAATTTTTACTGTTATTTCTGATTGTCTTTCAGAGCATGAAAATCTGCTTGGAGACCATCTGTATGAATGACCTAAAATGATCTTTTAGTTCTATTACAGAAAAAAAAGACACCCAACCACCATTTGGCACTTGCTATATTCAAATTAGTTTCTTTTGTGTTCAATTACCAAATGCCATATCCATTGCATCATGTTGAAATGCTTCCAGCTAGCCCTTTCTTCTAATACAGATAATTTCTGCATAAATGTCTTTTGGGCATTTTAAAGGAAAATATTCAAATTGATTACAGTTTTTATCTGCTCTTATCTTTTCTTTACTTTTTGATGGAGTGAAGCAGCTTTTTGACATTTTAAATACATTTCAATAAATCATGTTTCTTTATGTGTTTTTCAATTTACTCCATCTGAAGTGACCAAACAGAACTTATATGGAGACAACTGCCGTGTATGGTATAACGATTCACATGTTATCAATTTTATCAAAATGTTAGCAATTCCATACTTTAAGAATGTGCTGCAGGTGTTTGTATGGCGTATGCATGTCCTATCGAGGACATATAATGCAAGAATTTCATGCCACGCTGCATGGTGTACATGACAATGGATATTGATAATTGATACAGAATCTGGAATAAAACTTATCGTGAATGTGAGCAGGTGCATTAGGCCTCGTATCCATAGGCTGTTCCCTTGTGGCGTGTGCCCTTGAAATCTGTGTTTACTTTTTCCCATGTGACCTGCCACACAGACAACCTATGGATACGGCCACTAAGCAAAACAAAGGTTCGTTGTCTGTGTGGCAGGTCACATGGGAAAAAGTAAACACGGAACAAGGGCACACGCCACAAGGGAACAGCCTATGGATACGAGGCCTTAAAGCACAGCAGCACCAACGGCTGTAAGTGATAGATAGAATTGGAACATGCTCCCCGTTTTGTCGTATAGTCCGTCCACGTTGTGTCATTGTCTTTTATTAATATTATGATCATAAAAATTAGACAACTTGCGCGTGTTTTTAGTTACCAACTCGTCCATTTATAATTAAGATTTGTTTGGCAAATAAAGTATCCCATATGTTAACGAGATTCCGCGATGAAACCAATCACTGTACGAAGCAGTAACAGAGAAAACGAGGTTGTCATAGTAACATTTAACCTGGGTCGTGTCCCAGACAATCATGCTGGAAGCTTTAAAATCAATAAGCAATCATTCTAAAATACTCTCTCCTCCATCATGGCAGAGTTCAGTCAGTTGCATCAATCGGTGAAGTTAGGGCATTTTATTTTAACCCTCTGTTGTAGGGTACGGTTGTGGCTGGGATTTTCAAACACTTGATGTTCAAATGTAGTAATGCCGATCATTGCTGTCAAGAATTGAACTGGCATACATATATTTTTTCGTCACATTTAATATTTTATTTTGTTTGACTGGCTACACTTTAATATTTAGTATAACTTATATTTGATGTTTATTTCTGCGATATTTGTATCCCTCATCCTACTCTGAATTATTTTAAATAAGATACATTACAATAAAAACTTTTGTATAGCAATCAAACCACAATTATGATGAAATTGCATTTTTAGGCAGAAATAGCGCAACTTTATGAATAAAAACTTTCATAGAATATGCTGATGGTGGTAAGCTGATTACCTAAGGATATTGACATCATCATAAACAGCAGCAAACCTAAACAGTAAATGGAGGTTATGTACTTCTGATGCATCTTCTCTGAGGACGGAAGTATTAATCGAGAACCCCCCCCCCCCCGATATCCAAAGGGCAATATAATTTACCAATTAGGCACTTCTTTATACACATCCGCTATTATACCGTTGGATACCAAAGCAAAACTCATCAATGCCATATTAGTCTAGCTGCCAGTGGGTATGACGTTGTTTTGGTGTCCATAGTTTTGCTTTTAATGAATATTGCTTCTCAAGACTACAAACCTCAAAAATAAGTTTACTGAACCTCTGTCAGTATTGAGCATATTGAGATATGGTGGATCAAATTTCATACAGAGGTCAAAATTCAAACTGCCCAAATGCTGTTAAAAAGTCCTCCAAATTATTTCTCTTGTCATGGCGATCTAGAAAAGTATACTTTTTTTAAACCTATCTGTGACATTCCCTTCTGGAGTTATAAGCAGAACAACACTCTGCTACCAGCGCTAAACCGGGACTCTCAACAAAAGAACATCCCAGAAACTCATGTTTACCTGTAAAATGAGAGGCCGAAGAAGAGTGGTTACTACGTTAATGAGGTATAAGATTAGAAATGAGGATGTCAGAAAGATATTGGGCACAACATCAATCCCACACTACGTTGAAAGTATAAAGATGGCCACTGTATGCGAATGGACCCTCGCCACAATACAGCAAGAACGTACAACATGAGAAAGAACAAGGAACGGATCATGCATTTTCAACCAAAATAACTCAGCTCACATTACTTTTCAGAACTGTCAGCCGTGTAAAACAAAAAAGAGTGTGTAGATCAACACCATTAGAAGCTTTATCTAAAATAGTGCACGAATATCTCAACTAAAACAGATAGACGTTACCTCTCTATTCAGTGTGCTTCGATTATAGTAATAAATACGTATTTATAAATGTACGCACGTGGTCACTTCCGGGCTGCAATGACAGCTTGTAGACAGTTAGTATCGAAGTGACCTTCTACACAGCGGGTGATCTTCCTGTATATTGGATTGCAAAGGTGGTAAACAACACGAGACTACTGTGCAGCAAAATGGTCTATTTCGTTCAACCTTGTGATCATATTGTAAACGTTTCCGTCGATAAATATGTTTGTCCGTCGGCAATTACTTTCAAAATGGTGTTTTTGATAACATAATTACAAATTCGGAATCCCCCATGTGTAAAAATGTTGCTATCCAATTAATAATTTTAATTTGAGGGTATTTATCTAAAGAGTTCCTATCCTTTTTAATGGCATGAGGATTTGGACACGCTTGCTCATGGTCGTGGTATGTCTTGCCCATGGCTCTCGTGGGTATTAATAAATATAGTCACAGCACACTGCTACTATTTATATTCTCGACATAGTGCAGTTATTCTGCACAGCAAACATGATTCGACCTTTGCAGTAATTTAAACCTGGTTAACAGGAAATTACTCCAGCAAAATCAACAGATATTTAAAGTCTAGCCCATCCTCCACATTGAATGGTGGACTGTACTTATGCCCAAATATTGCACTTGCCAATCAATAATCACCCACTTGAAATCCCCTGGCTCGCTCCAGTGACCAAAGTTATGGACATATATGGGAGTTGTTTTTGCTGTTATTTGTCACATACACACCAGAGAGGTACGAACATTTGCAGATGCCCCACCTACTCAGTTTGTAGCCTACATGTAATATATACATTATTCTTGATTGACATCAAGTACAAAAAATATCCGTCAAGTGGTTTAGCTTTAATGCCCTTCGGAAGAGAGCGGTCCACAAGTGAGTGATAGTCACTAAAAGTTGCATTCGATTTACACAGGAATTTTGCAGGCCATGCGTGCCCTTCCTTATTAAATCACCAAAGTGCGAATATTTCCAAAAATCTAAATTAGCTAAAAATTTAGGACATGTTACAAAACTATATTTTCTTGAATTTCAGAGAGTACAAAACATATTGGCCGGTTATTTTTCACACAGTGACGTTAACTAGGCAATGCCCTATACCTATAACATACACTGTTTGTAGAGGTCACACGTCAATGATGAGAGCACTGTGTATTGTGTATAGGAAAATGAACAGTAACTGCAATATGATTCCTAAATTATAAAATAAACAAATAGATAAATCCTACACACTCAATCCGTAACGATGTAAATATGTACAAAGAGACAATTTTAGTGTCAAAATTCCAGAACAAAAAAGTTAATGCTCTTTTTTTATATCACGAAATAATGTGTAAATCACAAGTTTTTTTGCAATTTTCATTCAATTTAACAATAAGTATATTAAAGAAACTGCTTATGGCCCAAAAGAATATATAAGCTACGCAACGTTCTAGAGTAGGACTAGTACCTTTCCACTCATGGTAGTACAATCAGCCAATTTCAGATCGATTTTCGTCTGCATGCGCCCTAAAATGTTTTACTTTGAGCACTCATATTACGTCACTTGCTTCTATATAAAGTCATCATTGAAATGGAACATTTGAATCAATAGCAATATATTTTAACCAAACCAATAAAAATACCCACGAGTTTTCAAACAAATTAAACAAAAATTATAGTTAAAAGAATTGTCGTAAACAAATCCAACGGTTGATGCAAAAGGAAGTGGTAGCAAGAAGTTCTTTGAACTATACGACATTCATTAATGGAGTTCGACTAGGGGCAGAAGGTTAGCGTAGTGGCTCTGTCCTCGCTTTGTACCATTTGGGGTCCCGGGATCAAGCCCAGGCCGTTCCCGACGAGTTTTGATTTCCATTCTATGTTCGCTGTTGCAGGTTTTATGAACGTAGATGCCCCGGTTTCCTCCTGCTTCTACAATTGGACTTTCGTTAATGATTGTACAGTTTCGGTCCGATTTCTAGATATAGATAATGGTGCAAATAGCCAGAATAACTGCACGCGTCGAAAAATCTAAACGTACAAACAGGAGTTTACAACAATTTACAAGCAATATAATTTACAAAACAATTTGCAACATCGCCGCCTTTACCATATGATAGACAACAACCATAATTCTTTTTTCTATCATACTTTTCGTCTGTAGATACATGTATCTATTATCTCAGATCTTGTCTCCTTAACAATAAAATCACACTTAACTACCACATTATTCGTTCAAGTTTGTATGTTATCAACCCTGGGCCGCAAGGAAGAACAGTTGATTAGTTGTGTTTTCAACTGATTGAGTGTCCCAGGTTAAAGAAGAAATAAATCAAACAAACAAACAATAGAATAGAAAAAATCAAGTTAAATGGTGATGTAGTGACACCTGTTACAAACACAGCCAATGCTTAATTCAATAAAATATTATAGGCTTTTTTGTCACATCTAAATATGGGTGGAAAATAAGTCATAGATCAAATGTACCATATCAGGATACTTTCCTTACAAAGTGCTTACTCATTTTTATTGTAAGATGTACATTATGCTACTGAAGGAAGAGCACAAATATTACCATAATGTTACATAATTAATTTTGTTGAATGACATGCCATACACTTTACGAGACGTTCAAGATTGGTTTAAATGCTAATTTTAATCTTTTAAAAGGTCTTAATGTAGTATTTTTACTTTGGATTATAAGACAATTATTCATCAATGTGATACTTAACATTTCGGTTTATTTGTCATAGTTTTCTTTCACCCACTTTTGTGGTTGGTTGTTCTAGATCTATGCTCTTGAGTGGTTTATCCAATTTAGCTGAACCTTGCCATCATGAATCATCAAAATATGCTTTATATATATGAATATTAAGTGTATGTACAACCTACTCTGTTTTCATATATTTTACATGCATAAGCCGTTGTCTTACTTTTACGTCAAATGATTATATACACGCATGTCAAAGTTAAAAGTTGCATTTGATTAAAGACAACAAAGGAGATTTTGTTATGTTCTTAAGTAGGTCATTTATACTCTGTAAAAGTCATGTCAAGAGTGTCTTGGATCATGTTGATCATGTTGATTCTGTTTCGTCATCAATACAAGTAATATAATCGTGACACATCTAAATGCAGTTGAACTCGAAATTATACAGATAAATATCACAAGTAAAGTATTCAATAAATGGTCATAATATAATACCATATTTGGGGTATTAATTAGCATATTTATACTTATGCTAATTAAGGGGTTTTATGCACAGAGATAGATAGTGTCTCTTTTCGGATGAATCTTTTCCTCTTGCCCCATGGAACATCCATACCAAGTGTTAAGTGGGACATTTGTACTAAAAATGCAGTGTTCACCCCTTTTACATCCCTTAGCAAGTCTGCTATAAAACGGGCTTGTCACAATACAAATGTAGTGTACGTATGTTATCGAATGCATCACATCTTGGCATAATTATAATGAAGGCTCAATTGAAATGATGGCTAACGTATTGGACAATTCTGATTTTTGGATCTACTTGTTGACTGAAAGCAAAAAAGAGTTGAAATCACTTGGGGAGCTGGTAAAAAAATAAAAATCTAGTATACGTATGTTATCGAATGCACCATATCTTGGCATAATTATAATGAGGGCTAACTTATTGAACAAGTTTGATTTTGAAATCTACCAGTTTATTGACCACTAAACTCGAGTTAAAATTACTTGGGAAGCTAGTTAAACTGGTTAGACAGCGGGTTTCCGATCACTGAAAATATATGAATGTACCTAAATTAAACTTGATTCTTTCCAGTTGAAATTTGAACATTAATTAAGATTTCTGCGTAGATCTAATGACCAGAAATATATTCCACAGTTACAAATATATCTGTAGTTACAACGTTGGTGAGGTTTTGCATTGTATTAAACAACTGATTCAATCATTTCTAATTTTCAATATTAGAATTTAGAAAGAAATCTAAAGACTGCATTAGCAATAATATTTTAATTTTACTAAGAAGTGTAAAATAATATTGGACAACGTTTTGAAATATTGGTTGATTACCATCCAATTTCATATTTCACGTTTTCAACTTATGCTTATCATGTCGCATTTGTTTTGGACATTTATATCAAATTCAAGTTGATTAGAAGTGATACTTATACACCCATAATAGTTCTTCATGACAGAAAAAGCACCAGTTTAATTTCAAATTTGGTGCGAAAGATGTTCTCGGATTAGCTAAAGTCATTTGGTGTTTTACGCTTGGAAGTATAAAGATATTCTATGTGCTCAATTTTGTAAAATAAACAATGTGATGGAAAATTTTTCTTTGTTACAAAGGTACTGATCATTTTTCTTTAACCATCAGCATCATTCTGTAATAATACAGGTTTTCAGGTTTTACTGAAGCATTTCATAAGCTTCCATTATTTATTGTCCTCGGACTGTATAATATCTATAGAGTGCCCCGAGACTTGTTTTTATTACCACATTGTTATTGCACCTTGGTCTATCTTCTTTATAATGTATTTAACAACTGGCTGCGTAATTTATTTTCTAATTACCAGGATAGCGTTATGGGGAGAGGGTATTTTACGAAGATAGTGCATCGCTAATTTCTTGCCCAATATTAGTTGTTTTAACAAACACATATTGCCTGGCCTTAGCCCGTCCTTTCATACTTGTCAACATTTATATCAGTACAGAACACAATAGTTACATTATAAGGTAAGCCCACACAAGTGTAAAAAGACAAAGAAACACTTATTTGAGAACCAAGCTTTTCAGGTTGTAAAACTATATATCTAAGGTTACGTTTATTTAGTAATCGTGGGTGAAAAATAGAAGTAAATTTACAGTTTTAAAATGACTATTTCTTGGACGTTTTACTGCGATACCCAATTTCAATTGTTGTTATATATATTAGTTGTAGTCCAACAAGAAGCACTCACCCGAGCTATCGTGGTACTTCATGATAGATTAGTTATAACTCTCGTTTTCCTTTTCAAGTTTCCCATAGTTTTGAGGTTCTTTTTATGGGCTAGCCAACTTTACTTTCAGTCTTACATTAAAAAGTTTCGTTATGAACCAATCATCTTATTTTTCATTATCTTATTTAAAAGGGCACTTCGTGATCCACAGCATCATTCCCCACTTTTTTCCACTAAAGTTGAGATTTATTTACCACTGGAAACCTCTGGCTACATAATGTTTATGTATACAAAAATTCATGCAGATTGGTTCATTTAACGAAAATATCGTGAATGAAATTTGAATTACAACACATTGTCTATGGAGCAGTGTAATACACATAATCACGTACATTTCGCAAACGCAAAATCGGAATCAACTGAAATTTTGGAATAAGCCTTTTTTCGTGGATATCTACTGAAAAATGATACAAAAAGAGTGTGCTAGGATCACGAAATACTCCTTTAAATATAGTAGATAATGAACATAAACATTCAAATACTTCAATAAGTCCTGGGGCTATACATCCATAACAGGTAAATATTCCAACTGTTCATTTCAAACTTATCCATTGCTGTTTCAGCGCACTACAGTTTTACTAGTTTCACTATGGCAAATTTAGTACTTCTGCTCATGTACATTTTAAGCAATTTGTAATTTAGTGATTAAGGGTACCCACTCTTTATACTTATGCAAGAAACAAAATATTTTGATAATTTCAGACCTGTGTTGGTATGGGTCATTTCCACAGTATAAAAATGGTTTTCGCTTTGAGATAATTTCAGGTTTTTTTTTTAATTAAATAATTTAAATGTTTGCATTTAGTGGTGTTTTTTTGGTGTCAATTACATACGAATATTCATATCTCCATTTAATATATTTGAACAGGAAAGATTTCAACATATCTCCATTACCTCTATAAGGCAGGTTATGGCGTAAGACCACTCTCTTTAATATAGCAGCTAACGCTCTGGTAGTTCTGACCTTGGGCGGAAAGGTTGCATAGTGAGCAAGACTGTTGAGCGTGAATGGACACTTGACTATTTTCTGTAAACCACTTAACTGGAAAACTGTGCAATGTGTCGCATAGAACACGTTTTTTTATGTGGGACATCGTGCAGTTTATACGCATATTCAAACTTCCGATGCCTCGGGAAATCAAAATTGAGTACACAGAAAGTTCATAAAAACAGGCAAATACGATTAACATCCATTTTTTTTGGCGCAAATTTAAAATTAATGTAGCATTATTATCAAGTTCCAAACCGGAAAACTCAACTTGCTATTAAAGTAACAATGGCTCTATTGTCTTATCAAAACTTTTGGATTCACCCTGTACGTTTTGAAAGCCTTTGAAAGATACCGTATTCCAAACATGCCAAATGTGAAGAGATATGCCAACATCAATCAAACCATATCATATATATGTTAGATAGGCATTATAAAGAAATTATAATTTTACAAACCCTCTCGGCATTCATGTACAAAAAACCTGACTTACTTTTTACCTTTACCAAGTTTCAAATCATTCTATTCGTTTTGGCAAGAAAACCATTTAAACCCCAATCCTGTCGGATCATGTTGGTTCTCAGTATGCATTGAGTTACACGCCTTGCAGCGATAACATCAAAATAGCATTAGTATGTGCCGTCATCCACTATGTTTGAAATAAATGGCTTAGACTCGCGCTTTATTTTGTGTCTGCTAACAACTATATGGCGTCAACATTGGAGGTGTTTGAGTCAAAGATTTTTAAAGCATTATCGTGGAGTTTTAAAAACCTGCTAAACATAATTAAATCAAAACAACGCATATCGTAACATAAAAATAATATAGTCATGACAATTTAGAATTCAGATAAATGCGCAAAGATAGAAGTTGCTCCAGAAAAAATCAACAAACACAATTAAACTAATTACAGATTTATCAAACTGATGTGACGACCTGCAGGTAACATGAATATTAGAGCAACTTGCAATTATCATTAGCTAACCCAATTGTCGTTATTACTCAATATAGGGGGGCTCTTGCTTGGAATCAACTCCACAATTCAATCATTTCTCCGTTACCAACCAGTACTAGTGTTTTTAAATCAAGATTCTATCCAAAATAGTAGGTCTATTAATTTCTCTTGCCACCAAACATTGGTTTAAAAAATTTAGGCTCCTTTGTTGAGTATTTTTTAAATAATAGGCATTGCAATGATTGTTACAGGATCAACTTTTGCCAAATTTCTTTTGTTTAAATTTTTTGCTGTTGATTATTGTGTTCTATCCTACATTTTGTAGCCACTAAGTTTTTATCCATTTCCTTTGATTATTTGAATGTAGTTTGTTGTATTTTGAAATCCTGATTTTAAATTATTATGCTGGCATAATGTTTTATCATTTTAAAATTTAAATTCTCATAGTGCAATAAGAAATAATAATAATATTAATTTTGTCAATGTATTTGAAAATGTAGTCTAATTAATGCAATATAGTGTGTGCTACATGTATGTATTATTTTTTACCTATCTTTTAATATTATTGTTGTACCCAATTAATTTTGGTAATTCATGTAATTTAAGTTAATATAGTAAATTATTCTAAGTGTTTTGTAATTATTTATTTGTATTTTTGTATGTAATAACTGGGCCATATGGAAGAACCATCGAGATATCATAGAAGGAGAATCCACGAACCCAGTTCCCTTTGTACTATGATGGTTATGAGTCGATACTGAGCAATCAGGTATGAATGGCGCACTATCGATTTGCTAAGCTTCTTATCTATTGAGCTTGGCCGGTTATGAACCACCGTTATCGCGACTTCTAAGCAGAATGACGTAATTTTTACCCACAAAGCATTGTGGCCGTGACCATAAACAAAGGAAAACAATTTACTTCCGGTAATTTTATAACGCCAATATTTCTTATGGCCAAGCTTGGCGGATCGTAGAAACAACATTGCCAGTCTTGGAAAACCTTTTCCAAATCATTTCCACTGGTTTAAAAGTCCCGCAGACACCCGCCAGTATTACTAATCACGATCAGAAAAATACATAAATTCACCGTAACTTTGGAAGGAAAAGAAGGAATTCGATCAGGTTTTCGCTAGTAAATCAACTTGAACTCGGAAACACAATGACGCAATCGAAGATCATGTGACCGATGCAAAAGGGCACTAATACCATCCATTTCCGGTACGGGTCACCTAGGGGGGTCGGTTTAAATTACATTTTAAAATAGATGATCGATATTGTCGCATAACGATCATAAACATCAAAGGCCGTGTTTGAGGGACTGTACTGATTAAATCCATTCAAGTGATGACTCGCGTTGAATAGCGTAATCGGCTTAACCCTATTGAGTGGATTAGGATTTTTCTGTGGAATCTCCTTCCATTAGTAGCTCGATGGAAGAACAGGGGAATACTTAAATTTTCCCCTGAATATGGACCCAGTATAAAGAAGAAATAAACAAACAAACAAACAAAACTCGCTTGTAAACCCATCCCGTAATAGTATTATAAGAATACCCGGTTCTCACGCATTGAATCTGCGATTTGTATGAACATTACCCATCACTTGATACCTCATTTGCTATATTTGACACATATAGCCTGGATTTTTGAGTTCCAATGAAGTAGCCGGGTAGCAGTGGGGTGGCGGGAATAGGAATATGGCATTGTTCATTCATTCATTTCATTCGGCGGCGAAGCAGGCTCCATATACGATGGTTTGAAGCCAAGAAGGTAATGGCATCTGGCAGAAAAAAGTTGTGTCGAAGTCCCCCAACTGTTTTTTTTTTGCACAAAAGACAAGTAGGGTGTTCTTTGCCTTCCAGGTCTTCTTTCACCATGTAATGGTAATGGTAACAATCTGGCATTGTAGTTTTACCATTCTAATCTGAATATGTACCAAAAATATTACCGCATTTATTAATTGATTAGAGATGTATTAGATTATAATTTATTATGTAAAAAGAAAAAAAAACACGAACAAAATTATTTGAGTGGGTGATATTAAGGAACAAACCAAAAGTTGGATGACGTCATATAAACGAAAGTCCTTTTGCTAGGATAGTGCGTCAAAAAGTCCGTTTGTAAAAAAATAGTTAAAATATCGGTCAAAATTATTATTTTAGGGTTGGTATTTTCAATATTTTACACTTACGTAACAGAGAGTGAAGAAGGTGGCTCATGTCAGGGTCCTAACGAAAGCACTTTGGTTTATAGACTACCCTTAGAAGTCTGCTCTTATACTAGAAATTTCAATTGAATGAACACAGCTTTCAACAGCCGTACACGATCATACATTGATAGTATATCGCGTATTTCAAACTACAACGTAAACGCACGACCTTGGATACAATACTAACCAATCACGAGTGCTTTGCCATGGTTGAATTCACTTCCGTGTTATACACGTACAGTCGCATACATTGGCGTACATCGCGCAATTTCTAACACACGTTGGGTCAAGTAAGGGTCAAAATTTAAAAAGGATCAAAATGATCAACCATGTATATCAAATTACTCGTTACGTTGTAAGGATCCCGAATATATATACTTTGCTATATGTCAGACGTTATGGAGATAATAACGAAAGGTCACTCAAAGGTCAAGTGGTATCAAATTTTCAAAAACGTCGGATTTTCATGATTGATATATCAAATTGTTCGTCTTACCATTACAAATATGTATACATTACATTACAAATATATATACTTTTATATTATTTGAACTTGTAGTTTTACAAATTGAAATTATTTGAATTTTGACCATGATTATAGTGGAAGGACTCAAATCATTATTGTTATTGATTACAAGAAATTGGTAATTTATATGACCCTGTAAATTGGTACAAGTTATTATCACATAAATATAACAACTCTTACCAAATATGAATTTCAAACTATAACGTGTTCTGGAGTTATGGAATGTATAAATGTTTGATAAAAATGACCTGTATCAAAACGTATATTATGGTCGTTGAGCTCTTCTCCCACTATAGTCTTCATATACTCTGGCTATTACATTTAAGCATAAAGCTCTGATTTGTATACATTTGTGCGCAATTGATAGATATTCACATCAGATCTTTTCAGCCAACGTACTCTCTCTGTTTGTTAGCTTCCAAAGTGGACTACTTACTTTGGACTGCGGTTGACGGTTGCCTATGGATGAGATTGTCGGATTTCTGGCTTACTGAAATTGGTCATGATGTAATGCATCTTTAAATGGATCTGGCTTGCGATTGGTGTGTGTTTTCAATACGTTTTAAGCTTACCATGAAATTAACGCTGATATCTGAACATGTTCCTTTTAGAATATATGACCGATCGTCGACTTTTGCAGCCGTCAGAATGCAGATTGGCAATCCGGCTAATGAATGATCAGGCTTGATTCGGTACTGCCATCTGTTATATAGCATCCAGTTTAAGACTTAGTTTTTAGGACCTGTTTAATCTTACAGGGAATGCAGTAGTCTGACAATGGAGTAAAAGACCCTATATTGATTAGGCACGGATATTAAAAACACAGCTCCTTTGCGTGTATAGCAGATAATTATAAATAATAGAATGTTTGGAATTTTCTTAGTAAAATATTAACTGCATTCTGCATTTATTTATTTATTTATTTATTTATTTATTTATTTATTCATTTATTCATTCATTCATTTATTTATTTATTTATTTATTTAGTTAGTTAGTTAGTTAGTTAGTTAGTTAGTTAATTAGTTACTTAGTTAGTTAGTTAGTTAGTTAGTTAGTTAGTTAGTTAGTTAGTTAGTTAGTTAGTTAGTTAGTTAGTTATTTATTTATTTATTTTCTGACTTATTTATTTATTTGCTAGATTAGTAAGTTGTTAGTAATATTCCATGATTCATCGGTTTATTATTGATTGTTGATTACTTGAAAACGTGATTGTACTGCCATCTTTTATAAAGCATCCAATTTAAGACTGAGTTGTTTAGGACCTGGTCAATACATAATCCTACAGTAGTTTGACAATGGCGTGAAAGACCCATTATTGATTAGGCACAGATATTAAAAGCATAGCTCCTTTGCGTGTATAGCAGAAAATTATAAACAATAATAGAATGTTTGGAATTTTCTTAGTAAAATACTAACTGTATTTATTTATTTATTTATTTATTTATTTATTTATTTATTTATTTATTTATTTATTTATTTATTTATTTATTTACTTATTTATTTATTCCTTCCTATTCATGTATTTGTTTATTTTGTGACTTACTTATTTATTTGGTAGATTAGTAATTAATTAGTAATATTCCATGATTCATCGGTTTATTATTGATTGTTGATAACTTGAAAACAATCTTGATTGATTGATCTATTAATTGCCATTTCCTAGTTTCTATGGAACGGCTATTTGAATAGCATCGCACATAAAATAAATATCAATTTTTATTTATTTTATTCAGCAATATCAAGGATTACTATCAAACTTCTTACAACTAATAGTTAGTTGGTAATGCACTGAGTTTCACAACCGGGAGGTCCCGGGTTTGATTCCTAACTCTGCCTATTTTTCTTCAAAGCTGGGATAAAGTGTAATTTCTGAACGGCTAACTTCTATGGCGCGCGATCCTTTTCTGATGGCTGTGTCTCTTACAGGCACACTCCCTCTGGAATCCAAACCACGCTCTCTTTACACCCCTTAACGTATTACCAATGTTTTGTTGTGCACATTTGTTAACCCATATCTATAGATGATTTGAATGTAAAATAAAATAGTTCCATAGCATTCTAAGACGGAATTTTGAGAATTTGGCCGCCATCTTGGATTTAAGGAAAATTGTGTGTCCCTTGGACTTATTTACTTCTTTCATCCAAAGTGACATACATGCCACGAATGGGAAAAGCATAGGAAAAAGTGTTAGTATTTTCCTGGGATGGCCCTGCCTAATATAGAATAATAAATCTGGCCACACATCCTTGATAAAGCCCAAAAATACCCCAGGCAGACTAAGGTTGACAATACACACGTGTTTTTAGATTTTAACTGACGCAAATTGAAGATGAAGAGGGTGCAAATTGTACCAAGGTAATTATAGTAGAGTACTGGGATTTCAAATGTCACTTGCATTGATTTTTACTATGTACTATGTAGGGCCTATACAAGAGTGCATTCTCGCAAGTTGGTTTTTGTATACATAATTGTTAGCTAAAATAAGACGATGGTTTAGACGCATCGCAATTAGAACTTGTCAAAATAAATATAACAAAGCGATGTGGATCACTGAAGTTTACTCAAGTGCATTATAATGACGTCATTGGAAAGCTTACCAGTTGCTGCATTTTCTATTATCATTTTGATCTTAGGAAAGAGTGTTGTTGATGCTGAAGGCACAAACCAAATAATGCATTTTTTCTGCTATGATTGCCTCAACAAAATATATACTTATATGATATGAGCATTTTGATAATTGCAAGTTTATTTCAAGTCGGATGGCAGGAGCCATTTGTATCCAGATTTAGCCATTTAAATGATTATAATACGCATCATACAATTCTACAAAAAACAAATAAAATAAGTGTAACATAATAATTTTTATAACACATTGATCTTTTTTTTTAAAGTGATCCAAGGAAGGTAAAAATCACATTTATATTTCCATAGATCTTGCGGTTCGTGAGTTTAAGGCCAATGATATACTAGTATCAAATGTCAAGTGTTTCCTCGTCCCGAGAAAAATCGTGCACATGAGGCGAAAATGATAACCCTTTTATCAAGCCTTGGGATCTTCTTTATAGTACTCTTTAAGGGATGGGTTTATAAGTGTGTAAATGGAGGAGAAATGGGAGGATTTTGGCATGTTTGCTGTGATTGTTTGCCTAGCAATATTGATCACAAGTACACAATTGATGGTGCATATCAAGGACCAAACTCTATAGTTTTATATTTGAGCACGATCACTTCTGTAAGGTCATGGGAAATTATGTAAATCGGCTTTTATATTTGATGTTGCATATCGGCTCACGCACTTTTTTTTTGTACCCAGTATTTCACAAAGTCCCTGTACTCTGATGACTCTATGACTTTTTGCTGGTATGTTGAGCACTTTAAACAATTAATTATAGTACTTACCTCCTACTTTAGGAACATGCGTATGCCTTAATGTATGTCGACCATGTCAACAACCCAGTGTAGTTTTACATGGTTGGAAAAGTCTATTTCCTTTCGCTATTTTGCCAATCATAATTCATATATTGTCCAACTTTTTTGACAAAAAAGAGTTTTGCAACTATTCCGCCAGCAAGGAAACACAAATTTATGTATATCCAGTGCGTCCTTTACGTTTAAATAGTTCAGTTTATTGTCAAGTTGTGCCTCTATACGCCATATTTACGGAATTGATGATACGAGCTGATACGGAATTTTTGAACCCAAATTTCTTGAAATATACATTACCTTTTTAACTTCTCGCCACGAAATTGGATTCATAAGAAGGTCAAATACAAGCCTTCCATTATGGCTGGTATCATCATCTCGATTGGTGTCTTGTGTTAGTATTATTCCATATTTTGCTGGTAGAAGTTCAATGAAACCCTCCATAATTCACGACTACTGTCACTTGTGTTATAAACTCGATGTGTTTACTATATTGTCGCTCGGGTCCGCGACTAATCGCAAGGACCGGTCTATCATTAGCTATTCTATACACTTTTCAATAGCCTTATTGTGATGTGTGGGAGTTTTAAAAGCTGAGCCATGAACAAAATATAATGCGAGCACCCGGGGGCATCAACTTTAGAGGTGACGGTATGTGCCTGTCAATATATGCCCCTCTTTTGAAGCCGACTATACCCGATGACCAGGCACCTTCAGTTTTCAAAATATTATACCCAATGACCCCGTTTTTCATTTTGATTGTACATAATGACCCTTTTTTTTTTTTTTAAAAAAACCCCAACGTTTTGTACTGATATGCGCCTACTTCGCGACGCTTGTAGGCACATATACCCATCAATTCTAAAGTTGAGTGCCCCGGGTCGAGCGCATACTGCGGGCCAATGAACAATGAGATAGTGGCTTTTCTGATATCGCTTTGAGGAACTGTTGAAGTATAAATCAGCCAACGAGTAGGTGTGTCCAAATTGCACATCTTGAATTGAGACCAAGACATGCTGTTATTTCAATTGTTATACCGTTCCGGTTGGTTTATTACCTACCATTGCCTACGAGATGCAGTTCTAAGGTGACAGAGGGACAGGTCTGCAATTCGATTCCACAACCATTCATACCTTTCATCTGTTTTATTGTATTATCGTGCGAATTGCTCCGTGGTACCTTACGGGTACCTGAATTGTATTTGAATGAAGATGACTCTGTCATGCTCGACGTCATATTGCATAATTTCTATACAGTATATGCAATAAACCAACCAGAACAGTATAACAATTGAAATAACAGTTATAAGATAGGTTAAGAAGAATATAACGTCACAATTCTGTATTATTATTCAAGGTTGTAACGTGTGTCTATGCTGTCATGTAGGCCTACCTGGCAACAGACACGCCCCGGTACAAACAGATGAAATTTGTAGAAAAGCGTGATTATGACAAAAACATTAAAAATGATACTTTGAGGTATTGTTTTTTAAATTTTTGTATGGCAGATCATACATACACATGTGCTGAGGTCAAAAAGGTAAAAATTTTGTTTTTGACCCCTGACTCACCTGTCATTCCAAACAACCCCTTAAGGGCAGAGTAATGGGAGAGAACATGGACCTTTTCGAGCTTCATTATTTCTGAATTGTATGTTCAAAGTATATAAAACTATACATTTTTGGGAAGGAAATGAGTCAAGGAATCCCATGGTGACGTCAGATTTGTTCAAATATCTCAAGTTTTTGAAAAAATCACAAAAATGCACTTTTTTACCCCATTTTTTTTGTGACAACTTAAAAAAAAAATCCGTTCGGAGTAAAAAAAATTAGTTAGTTTTTCATGGAGAAGAGACATGAACTTAGGGAAGGTTTTTTTATTTTTTTGAAATTCGTTTTATTTTTCGAAATATTGCAAAAAACATGTGAAAAAAGCACTTTTGTCACTCTATTAAGCTAAAAATTGCACGTAATGGTGTATATTTTTGTTCAAAACAAATATTTTGAAAAAATGTGAAAACCTTCCCTAGACTTTGATGTGCTCTAAACGATAGTGCAAAAGGTTTATCTTTTGCTTGCATATTTTTCGAGTTATCTTGTCACAAAAATCATACAATATTGTTAAAAATGAACTCTGAGAAATCGACGTTTTAGTAAAAAATGTCAAAATTATGCACAAAACGTCCTTATATTTTAAAACGACAAGACTTTCACGCTTGTAAAAGCTGTATCTGGTGCATGGTCTAAATGTGCATCTTTTTGCACCAATGAATCTATAATGTCTGTTTTTAGTGCACCTAAATCCAAAATAATTAAAAAATCTAAGTGGCTTTTTCACTGCAAATTTTTGTTTTGTTTACATCACATTTGCTGGCGTTAACAACATACCGAATGCGCCTTGACTGCGTTGAACATACGCACAGAGTTGCGCCGCGTCACACGACGCGAATCGCGCGCGTAATCACAATATTTCGCATTCGCGCATTGCCGACTCATTATTTCCCGCCAATTTACTAAGCTGTCTTGAGCCATGTGACTATTTAGAGTTGAAGAGAGTGAAATAAATCAAGCAAAAATACGAATAAATATTAGCAAGTTGTATTTTATCAGTTTGAAGTGAAAGAATACATCTTAGTGTTGATAACTATCAAGAAACCTCAAATTCGGTCGTGGACGAATGTGTCTTCCATTACTCTGGCCTTAAGTATTGAAATATGCCTCCTGCGTGTCAGATTTATTTGCGTGTGACGTAACAAGTCGAATTTAGCAGTCTTGTTGTGCGATAAGAAAAAACAGAAGTAAAAGTAATACTAGTACTTAAAAGGAAATAGTACAGCTCAGTCTTATTTAACACACGACTTTAAACTTTTCCACAAGTAGGTTATGGGAGCACATCTACTTACAAAGGTGCTAAAATCTTAATTGTGATAATGATTATTTACGAGTCAGTACGAGCCGTTTCAGCATGCAATTCATATTCCTAACTATTTTGTGGATTTGCCGTTTTGCGCATAAACCCTCTGGCAATACATTACGTGACCATATCAAGAAGGCATCGATAAGCACCTACTAAGTATATGGGTTGAATTTGTCAACTACAAGAGGAAGTCCTTCAGCTGTCAACAGCCAAATCGATTTCTTCTGTAACCAACTTTAGGTTATAAGATGTGAGGTCAAAAAAGCAAAACATCACTTTATTAATATCAAAATGTGAGTGACAATCGCCGTTCATGAATCTTATTTTGAAGCTAAATAGGACACATAATCGTTGTCGAGCTAGCATCTGAGGTCAGGAGTTGCTTTATTGATGGAGAGAAAAACATGGTGTATATGTGAAGGTTTGTAGGTTTCTTCCTTGGCAAACGAGCAGAAGTATATTATCGACCGCAATTTTTAGGACAACAGGCATTTCTATTTGATATAAACTTTACTGATTGGCTGGTTTGTTCAAATCACCACTTGCAATGAATACAATTCAACTCGCCGATAAATCCACCCAATTCTCGCAGTAGTAACCGCGGTTGAATTAAAAACTGATAAATGGTGTCAGGCAGTATAATCAGAATGAATTAAGGCAAATAATGTACATAATACCACTTCATTCATATATCATGACTTTACTTTCAAAATGCGATTTGGTAAAAATTAGGCAGGTTGCATGGACCGACGTGACACCATAAAAATGTCAATTTCAATGTGGACCGTAAATATACCGTGCGTTTGTATCAACAATGATTTCTTACACCAAAAAAAAAACCCGATCATATTTTAGCTAGACTTTCCTTCGTATGTTCACTTTCCTTGTCTCTCTTTCATATATTGTTAACTTTTTGTAGGTCCTGTAGTTCTTGAATTATATTGTAAAGAGGGCTGAAACAACACCACAAAACAAAACGTACATAACTCATTAACAACATTAAATCAAGCAAGTTTTCAAACTATATGATTTGTAGAATAAACTTTTGCAAAACGTGTTATTTTTCAATAATAATATTGATTTAGATAATGAAAATCGATTTCTGGTTGCTTCGACCAACAATACCTATTCTACCCTTAAATGGACAAATTGTGTGTATTTTCAACGTATTCTCCACGTTCATTTTGTTCAAAGCTGACTAAATGAGCGATCTCGGTTCGATACAAGAGAGTGATTTTGAATAGATCGACCATCACGGCCTTTGGAATTGACAAGCTCTCTATTATCCTAAAGCAATATCGGTATCTTCCCTTTAAGGAATAGAACAGAATGATGACAAAAATTAAAATTTCATTGTTTGTATCACGTTTGCAATTAGTGGGTTTTTTTTATTCGTTAACAATAATAGTGTTCTTAATTTGACTGTCGTGAGTTACCACAGAGTCTCACCGGATGATTGAGTAGAGTAATAACCATGATTTAATGTTGACAATAAGTGATAAAAGAGGAAGCAGACTGCTTCAGACTTGATGTACATCTTTAATATGAGTGCTGCACCTTGAGCCTTATAAAGACGTTGTACATTGTGGGTGATCAATCACCATCCAGAAAAATATTGATATTTGATTTTCTTTGGGATTTCTCAGAGTGACGTAAGGGAGTATTTGTGGCATTTTCAATCTAATGCACATAAATCTGTTACGATGATCTTTATTATCACCAAAACTTGTTAGGAAAAGTAACAGTAGAAAATGCGTAACTCGATGAAGAAGGGAAAAGACATGGAGATATCATATAGCTTCTTGACCATATTGACTATGAAAGAAAGGTCAATGCATTATGCAATCCGAATTAATACATGAGCAGTTAAGTGGCTTTCTGTGTGATGAAAATGCTGCATTTGAGCTAGTTATATTTATAATATGCAACTGAACAACATGTGTCAACATCAATGAAGAGATATAAATAGTTCTCTAGTACAAAGTCTGCTTTTAAATCGTCATTTTATTGATTTGTAGGTTTCTCAGTTTGTTTCAAAAGTAGCAATTTTTCAAGTAATCATGTACTTCCCAATATCAAATAATTGATATTGGGATTTATATCAGCGTGACTTAAAGCGGGCATTTGTGGATTGTTCAATATAATGTCCATGAATCTGTTACAATGATGTATCAAAAGTGAAGTTTTTATTTATCACCATCAAACACTGAGCCTATTAGGGAAAGTATCAGTAGCAAATAATTATAAAGCACCCGTAAAGTAAGAAGACAGGTTTTTATCAATTTGGAGCTGATCCTGGTTGCGAAAGTTAATTGTGGATTGTCTAGGGTGTGCGCTTTTGAAGCGGCAAAGTCCCTGAGTTGTTGTTAAATGGTTTATTGAATGATATTGGGCCATAGTAGTCAGCGACAACCTGTAAAGTGTGTTGAGCCTTGTGGATCAACGTATAGGCGTTGTGCCAGTGCGCAGCGCACTATAAATCACTGCATTTTTTATATTATTATTATTGTTATCAAAAGGGAAATCACTCACCACCAGACAACCATACTATTCGCATCCTTTGGGTTCATTATAATATAATGTTTATAATGTTTATAAAGCACATAGCTTTTAATGTTGACTGTTAAAGCAGTGGCGATTCATCTTAGCATTGCAAGTGGCTTTTTCTAGGTGATGAAAATGTTGCATTTGAGTAAGATATCTTCTGATTATGCCAACTGAAGCATATGCGTGAACACAATAATAATAATAATAATAATAATACCGTGAGCACTTTTTTTCTCAACATTTATCCACACTTAATAAATATAATGCCTACATTATCATAAAACGTACTATCTTTGTAAATGATGTTATTATCATTCTCCATTTCTGAGATATACTTAGTACTTGTGTCGATATCGCGTTTGTCCATGGAAATGGAAATCCCACACGTCCGAGGTTTGACTCTTACAAACCATTGTATTGATAGAAATGATCAGTGAGAGTACGTTGCAGCTTTTGATTTGAGCAGTTAATATTATTCTGATTCTCAAATTGTGCCAGCTGGTTTGGACATGAAAATATACATAATTATATTAATTTCCAATAACCTATGAAAAGTACATTTTGAGATTTGGAACTTTGACTTACTGAAATGAATTGCACTATATTGCAATTGTAAATAAAAAAAATGCTGGGTATGAACATTTTGAACTATTCTAAGTATGAATAGTAACAGTGAAAACAATCAGTTATAGTGTCATAACAATTAAATTGAATTATTTTAAAGAAGTCATTGAAATATCACATTTGCTTCCAAATAGAATTAAAGTAACATTAATAATAGCAATGATTTTATTCCGTAATGTGGCATGGATGTATAAGTTTGTACCACTAATATATTTGCTGTGATGTTATCATAGTTATTGGTATGTCACATTAAAGCATCCATTGATGAAATTTGTTCTGGGGACTTGATCAAATTTAGTTTTGAGGACTTGATAGAACAATGATAACAAAAGGTTTAGTGAACAAAAAGTACGATGGTTTTATAAAACACTAATTGCAGGCGTGTCGGACTCCATTTCCGGGACAGGTTGATTTGGACTAATATTGCGAAACGCAAAATGATAACTTATTGTACATTAAGCATTTACAAAAAGGGTACACTGACCATAACTTATAATAGGTTGTTGAGGAAAATGAGTTAAAGTTGTTATTAGCTCTCCAGGAACATACATTTATATTAACGTCATTTTATTGATTTGTGAGTTTCGCGGATTGTTCCAATAAATTGTCTTTAAGTTCATGGTCAAATTGAGTTATCCAGTTTAGCGGAACTTGAACAAATAAAACAGCTACTTGTAACAAATTGCCAGTTGGATTTTTTTAAATTCCTGCAAAGGGGTGCTCTAACTTAGCACAATAATGAATAAATTGGGATCGGAGCATAACTGCTTTTTAACCTCTGCTTGTGTATTTAATTGAGTATAGTGACACTGAGTTTTGCCAGTGTGCAAATAGGACATGTTGCATGTTGAATAAAACCTTGTCGTGTATTTGTTTTTAATAGCCGTGTACGTATGTGATGCTCCCAGTGGCAACAAAATGTCAGACATTGGCTAATAGAATTCTGTAGTTCATTTTAGGTTTTTAGGTTCTCAATTATGCTATCTGCATCGAAAATAAACGATTTATTTTTGGTGATATCTATTTCAGTGCTTTTCTACTGTACTTGTGACGCAAATGTAGCAATGAAAGTTACCCTTTCACCATATTTGTTCACTATTCGATTCGTCACTATACGGATCACATACAAGGTACAGATTAAGGGCTCGCGTATTTTTTTGTGGGACCTGAAATCAAATAATTTTGATTTTTTTGAAATTCGCGATATAATACACATTTTATGGCAAATGATTAAAAATTGATATTTTCGAAATTTAACAGGTCTCGAAGTAAATTGTATAAATCTGATATATGCTTAAAGAGTATGTAGCTGTACCTTTCGTATTCCCCCAAACACCCAAAAAATGTAGGTCTTGGGAATGTTATTTTCAATATGAAATAATAATTTATAAAAACCATAGGTAAGTGCCTTCATCTCTGCTAAAAGTCTTAAAACTCTATCCCTATCTTTTCCAGATCTCTCATCTCACTCCCTGCCGTGTATTTGCATCCTCTCAATATTTATACATTGGTTTTTCAATATTATATGTTCTGTTTGTTCTTTTTATTCCGATGCCTGATCGGGTGATCATTGGTTTTTCCGACTTACAGCCTGATGTTCTGCACATCTTATAATGAGAGATCGCAATTTTAGCTGCCGATATCATAATTATACATACAATTGCCGTTTTTGAGTTTCTGTTCTTATCTTTGGGGTGGACCAGGAGTTGTATATGCGTGTATGGTGGCCCGAGTAACCTCGAAATCTTGGATTTTCGGCGAAAATCTTGGATTTTTGATCGAAAATCTTGGATTTTCAACCGATAATCCAAGATTTTCGAGTAAAACTTGGACTAGATTTTCGAGGTTATTGGACACTCGGCCTGCGAGCAATATGCGTGCGATGTGGATTCATGGCCGTATCAACAACTGATGGTAATTATACGTTGTATAACAACATCATTATGATAAAACGATGCGCGGAAATAAAGTGCTATGAACTGATTAGCACATCCTGTTTGTTAATATTAGTGTAATGATTGAAGGTGACTTGAGGCTGTTTGCGCTATTGCAGTTAATACCGCGAGCATGGTAATGCAAAACTGGTAACACTTCTTGTCATGCATGTTTTGTCAAAATTATTGGTGTCAAAGGCACAGAAAAGCCGACAGCGCCCCCACGTGCCGGTTATTGGGGTTGAAGACGTCCAAGAGAAAAGATGAAAGCTTCCCCTTGGTAAGCAATCATAGTTTGTGAGAAATAAGAAAAAGTTAATCATATTGTCAAAATAATTAGGCATATGTATATTATTTCATATGAAGTTTGCCCATGTTAGGTACAACATCTAATTTACAACATCTAACACTGTCGATGCCACGATAGGTACCGATGGCTCTTACTATAATACCCTAGCATAGTGCGTTCGGTTTTTTAATGAAAATAATACAAATGTTAACTATTATGCTTGGTACAATATTTATTACAGCACCAGGTAAGAGTAGTCTGTACCTAACCGGACACCGGTAGTGCTCTAGGTCCAAACTATGTGACGCCTCACGGTACCTGTATTTAAACCCAGCGTTACATTTCAAATGGCTGCACACATGTTATTCAAACGAATGCTGACAAAAATGGCGTTTGATGTGATATAATTTGTCACACAAATGAATTCTGATTTTTAAACAGTTATTCAACATCAACTTCAATTCAATTTTTGAATACCGTCGTTTTCGATGAGATTGAACAATTCGTATTAATTAAAGGTTCATGAATGCCATTATAAAACACTGACTAATTATTATAAAGGTATTGTGCACAGCTTAAGATTAATCTGTCGTTTAAATGTTCATCTTTTTATTATTGACTTTCAATTTCCGTGTTTTTCTAACGTGGGGGCATTAACTCTGGTAAAAGTGCGCTTCCATTTTTATCAGTTATCAGTGCAACTAGAGTCAACTAAATGCACAAGGAGAGGTTGAACATTGAAAAGCAAAATGTTTATACTATGCTCTGATTTATATTTATTCCGAATCATTGCAATGGAACACTTGTGCTATGTTATTCGGGAACTAAATCCAAATAACGACTTTAAATTTAGCGAGATTTATTTGTTTAGATAACTCAATCTGACCATGAATTTTAAGAAAAATGCCGCTAGTTTTGAAACAAACTGAGAAACCCACAAATTAATAAAGTGACGATTGAAAACAGACTCTTTACTCAATAGGCAGCTATATATCTCTTTATAGGTACACTCCAGTTGGCATACTCAAATGCAACATTTTCTTCACATAGAAAGCCACTACAGAAAACTACTAATGTAATAATCTGAATTACAAAAATTAATCTACTTTTCTTTCAGTTAATACGGTCAAGAAGTTATACGATACTTGCCTGCCTTATTGTTCCATCGGGTGATGCATTTCCTACTGATACTTTCCCTAACAGGTTTAGTGTTGAATGGTGGTAATAAAAACGTCAAATTTTATACATCATCGTAACAGATTTATGGGGATTGGATAGGAAAATCCACACATACCCCCTTAGGTCACGCTGATAAATCCCAAATATTATCCAATATCAATAATTTGCTGGATAGTTATTGATCACCGACATGTCAACGTATTTGTAAGTACCAAGGTGCAGCGATAATATAGAAGACGTACATCAAGTCTGAAGCAGTCTGCTTCCTCTTTTATCACATATTGTCAACATTAAAATCATGGTTATTACTCTACTCAATCACCCGGTGAGACTCTGTATTAACTCACGACAGTCAAATTATAAACACTGTCCATATTGTTGACGATTTCTCCATTTGAATAAAGAAAACGCTAATTTTTAAACAAACATTTATATTTTAACTGTTGTTTTAATTAACATTTTTATATTCTATTAATAAGGTTTGGCTTGTGTAAAGATAAATTTAATATTGCAGTTAATATTGTTATTAAAGGATAATTGAAGTGACAATTTGTTTTTTAAATTGCAATTATCATTGAATTAATTCATGTTTGTGGTATCTTAATAATAATAAGCTTGTGATATTAGTAAACAATGCATCCATATTCAATGTCACAATGTAGTCCATGAAATTATTGGCAAAGTCATTCCTTATCATTTTAAGAGAATTGAAGCAAAACTTGCAAAATAATGGAGACTCTGAATATATGTATATACAAGGGCTCAGGAGATTCCGGTAGATCAGAGTATGGGTCAACTAAAATGTTTCATTCACAATTTTAAAGCTATAATGATGTCAAATTCAGAAGCCGAATTTATCAGAATCACCTTTTGTTAAAAATTTGTAGTAAAACAATGAACGTCTTAGAAAATAGCTGGATTTGCTTCCCATTCCTGTATGGTACATTTGTTGAGATTGGATGCATTGGAAAACGGATTCAATCCATGATTGAATGGTTCTTAAAGGGGGTCTCCGGCAATGATACCATTATGTCTTGTATGTTCGGAAAAAAAAATCAAGCACGAATCACATGGTTTTATTTAAAACAAACTCATATTGACCATAAAACGAATAAAAACAGTCGGCTCTCAACACGCGATATTCAAAATTCCCGCGCCGAAATTGTCTAAGTGCAATGACGTAATGGTTATTTGTGCTCAATTGTTGTCAGCCTTCATTGTAGTACTGGACGTCATTGCACTCGACAATTTCGGCGCCCGGGAATTTTGAATATCGCGTGTTGAGAGACGGATGTTTTTATTCGCTTTTATGGACACTATGAGTTTGTTTGAAATAAAACCACATGATTCGTGCTTGATAATTATTTTTCTTACTTATAAGGCATAATGTTGTGATTGCCGGAGGCTTCCTTTAAGTTGCAATTGTTACGAGTCGTACTTGACTCAAGGCCAAAATCACCTTTTACTCGAACTCACACGAATGCACAACACAAATACACTGTTTATTTAAGCTAACAAAATCTAAGTCTTTAATTGAGAACAGAGTATGATTGGTACATATAATAACAATATCGCATATACAATAAAATCACACAATGACAGTTTTACTCTATGACTACTTAACCAGCTGTCTTCTTGTTGGTGATCCTAGAGTTCTTGCAATGTTCTGGACGATTGATGTAATATATCCTTATTCGCTTGTCCTGCGAAGTCCAGTGTACACTTGCGCTTATAAATCCTTGCGTATAAAATCCTCATACGAAAATGATGATGCTTTCTCCAATCTCCTTTGCGCTGTTATCTCCACAAATATATCTCCTTGCGCTGCTTTCTCCTCAAATATATCTCCTTGCGCTGCTTTCTCCAAAAATGGTGTTTCTTTCACCAATCACTCTTTTTCCAGGGAACCGGTTTCTTTAACACAGCTCCACTGTTTCTTGACAGATGCGTGGCCTTCACAAAACCAGCAAACTCCAGCAATTTGACAGAAGAACTTTTAATCCTTTGATGAGGAAGAGCACTTTTGTGTGCTCGCTGTCTTCTTCGTTGCTGTATTAAAATTAGCTCAATTATTGGCTATATAAACTGGTTAAAATGTACTTCTTTTTTGAAGCACGAAGACCATCACACACATGTGGAGTTTTCAATCTCCCATGGCATTCTGTAAAGTCCCAACAAAAGCCTCCAGCTTTTTATAGCAGTACTCATGCAAAAACCCATCATCTATTAATAAACCATTACTTCAATCACATTTTCACAACATTGCTGCAATCTTGGGATTTCCCAAGTTTAATTATACACTTTCACATTACATCACTTCCTGGGGGTTTTCCTGATGGTGCAACAATGAACTGGGGCTTTCAAGTTCCAAACATAGATCTGACTTTGTTTACAATAATTTGGGGAATTCCAAAATACAAGGGGTTTCCCATCTCATGAAATACTTTCAGCTTGTAAACAAAGTTAAATAATTAAATTAAATCAAATTACTCAGGGCACATCACACAATTCAAAGTGTCGAATACGTCGTTTTAACATACTGCAAATCCCACAAAATACACAAACTTAAATTATTTGGGGATTCACTAATGAATACCACAAACTGAAGTGATAAAATATGACCTCTTTAAGGTCTGATCCGCTTTCTGCATTTTGAATACATGAAAATGAATATTAAAGGGGACTTCGACATAAAATGGTACCAGTAGAAAATGAGAAGTGATTATAAGCTGCAGAATATTTATACAGTCATTTGGTCTGATCCGTTTCCTGCATGTTTTATCATGAATATAATTGATCATGAATGCATAATGACAATGTATATAGAATGAAAGCTGCTTTGAACTACATGAACTACAACATTGTTTCATTTGATTTTCACTTCCAAAACATCACGTCTATTATGAGCCTCATATAGTTGAAGCACGCCTTTAGCGCTCCGTCAGCTCACACAACCTTTGAGTTCTCAGATCTAAGTTGGTCAGCCACAAGAGATCTTTTCACCCCTGGCGCCAGCCCGTCAGTGAATTGATAGATAACTGCTGTCGATGCCTTGTTAAGCCTTGACATTAAAAAAAGAGTGTCCTAAATGAGAGTTTGCAACATCCTGTTCTAAAAGTCTACGGGTATATGATACGGATTACACAGTAACGATCGTCATACCCTGTTTCACATGGCTGGTTGATATCATCCAGTCACCCGCACAAGTAATACAATTTTGAGTGCAGTGATTTCAAGTGGTTTCTATACCAATGTAATACAATGGAAGAAATTGCATTTCCTTCGCGGGAGTTCCTCTCAATTAATATGCGCTATTGTGACAGTAAGTTTCAATTCAAGTATACACTATTGTGACTGATAAATAAACAGCTCGACATTTGTAAATATGTCTGGTCTGAGATTTAAATCAACCGCCTCTTTTTACTTATGCATTCTTGAATATTCATATAGGAAATGACTTCTGACAACCGAACGGAATCTCCCGAAAACGTCGATCGAGTTTTGATTTCATCCCTCTTGCCATTTGTACATGTGTAATTTATCTGAAAAACAATATTTGTTGAGTGCCACTCTTTATTCTTGAAGAACAATTTTATTTACTATGAATGCTTGTTGCCTTCTCAAATATTTGGGCAAAACCGTTCTCGTAGTACGCGTATGACGTCAAGCATGTGTGTTGAACTTTGTGCCAAAAATACACGCTGCACAGTGTCGACACCCTGTATTATAATTTTTTTTATACTCCGTTGGTGAGCGACGGTCATTGGTATTTCACCAAACGCAAGAAAAGGAGTCATATCTTATTGGCTAGAAATCGATCGCTAGATCGCTCAGTGGTGAAGTACAAACTCAAAATGTAGAGATGTATTCAATTACATTCAAATCAATATTCTATTATTGATGCAGATAAAGAAAGTTGTATAGTGTCTCGATATGTGCATTATATTATAGACTTGTGATTTAATATTCTATACTGCTGGGTCTTAGCTGAATGGGCTACACGTGTTCCTTTATATAATTGTAGTTCTCATACAGTTGAATATATCACAATTTTGATGAACGATTTAAAAATCGTTATGGATAAAATGCAGTAAAATATATCCACAGCAAACAGCAATCGCCGCTAATTAGTGTATTGCATTTCCAGTTAGTGTATTGAAAACAAAACCTGGGTTTTACCTGACAACCAATCGAATTTTCTTGTAATGGCAACATCATATGGGGTACTGAGCATGCGCAAATTGTAAAAATGTGTAGAATAGAAACTCTGTGGTATCTCATTTGATAGTCATATTGTGTAAATGGTATGCTTAGCCTGAGTCGCTCGGCCTATCTCGAACAAAATCGCCATGCGTAGCTGTTGAAAAACGAGAGAATTCGCCGTACTATCACGGCAATTTTTGACACGAAGATATAGTGATGATGACGCTGTGCGCTGGAGGGTTAATATAGTGAGCTTAAATTGTGAAAGCACTTGGAGAAACATTTTAGTTTTATACTGAGGTTCTCACAAGATTACATTCGAACCGACTCCTATAGTGCCTGAAGCATGTCTGACTCTGACCTATTTTGCTATGTGATAATTCTAGTACAAAGGAAATCACAGGATATCCCGGAAAAAGCGGGTTCTAAAGAATGTGGTGATGTTTTACAATGTTGCAACCATCATGCAGTATTAGATGAGAACGCCACGTCGTTTAGCTATAATTTGCAGAAAACCATATGTCGTTTGATAACCTTTGTGAAGATATGATAGGATATAAAATCGGTTGCAGGATAAACTTTGCAATTTTCTGTAAACTTCATCAGTAGACCAGGTTATAAATGAAGCACCACTAATAAAAAGAGAAAAATTTTGTGAAGGAAAAAGCCTGTAACCTGATAACTTTCCTGTGAGGGCGCTCAAGGATGTACTTTAACACCCGCCCGAACGCCAGGGGCGTGTAACTTTGCCGTCGGGTAGGTACATTTTCAAAAGAATGCACGTGATCGAAGACCTTGCAGAGATGTTATGGTCTGATACCCGTATTGAATTCGCAGCTCTCATGTCCCATATCTCACTAGACGTTTAAATCCACTCTTATTTTGGGTGTTAGCGTTGTTGTTTGTCATTTTTATGCAATTTGATATGATATTACATGATGATCTGATAAAAATGTTGTTCAAACTATGCTTTCACTTTTCCTATACTCAAATATTCCCCTATTTTATTTCCATTTTATTACTCTCGGCTTTAAGTCATTGCCGTCCATTAGTTGATGTTTGCGACTTATAATGGTTTCATGAAATTCAAAAAGGTGCTGCAGGCTTATTGACACACTTTCTTAGTTAGGTTTATAAATTGCGACAGGGCATCATGAAACATCATTTTCCATGATGTGTTTTGATTTCCAAGGCAAATCGAATATGTTTATCCTAACAGTATCCTTCAAAATACAGGTAAGAGACAATTAATAATATCCTAAAAATAGAGATGCAATTTCAGCTGACTTCAAGCTGTTTAACAAAATAATCTTAAACTTTATACGAGCCCACTTAGAAGTCGCAGCATATGATGAGATACAAAGCGAGATTATGGGTCTGCTGTTCAGGTCTCTTGAGCATATCATATTGTTGGTCGAGACCTTGAGACACTTGTTATTCTACCTGCTGAATATCTTTTTAAATGTGAATTTTCAGTAAATCAATGACTACAAAATATGCTTAGATATAGAGTAAATCGATTGATATTGGCGCGCTTTTCAAAAGACGTCATGATTGCACATGAAATTCAAAGGAATCAAGAAATAAATGACATCAATGGGTAAATGCTGAGGAATTAAGGACTGGCCAGATACGCCAGATAGCAATGCTCCGTTGTTCCAACGTTGTTTCAACATATTTCGAATGTTATGCCAACGTTGACTGTCTGTCGTTGGAGCAACGTTGTATTTTTTTGCTCATTGACCCAACGTTGCCTCACCGTCACCGTCATCCAACCAATTTTGCTCCCTGGGCAACCGTCTGCCAACGTACCTATCCGTCTGCCTTGGACAACCGTCTGCCCATGATACCTAAAATACATCCTTGTCATTTGACATTTTAATGAGTTAAGAGAAGGGAAAGAGTAAGCTCCCTTACATGTCTTCTGCATACAGCTTGCATACTACTTAGGATATCCACAAATGCCAAAAGTACTTCAGTTCAAAATTGTAATTCTAATCCAAAAATTGTCATAACACTGGGAGTCAACTTGTCGAGTTTCCAACAGTTGCAAACAACAATGTAGGCTATGCTGCATCATACATGTATTTTACAAAATTAAGTTTGTAGTTCTATTTCAAGTGTTGCAAAAAGTCACATGTCCATGAAATTTTAAGTGCTGCACTGATGAAGATGTTGCATTCTGGATGCTGAAATTTGATTCTTGCAAGAGTGAATCCAATGAATCATCCTGTAGGGTAGGCCTAGCTATAAGCTTACTTAGAAAAATGTCCGTCTGCATTTCTCTGTACGCCGAAAATTGGTCAAGCTCTTCATCTGACAACGATTCAACGATACAACGGCAGTTAGAGAAGTCTCAGCAAACACGGCATATGCTCCCAAACGACTGAATTTGTTTCTTGGTGTTTGAAGTTCATGTAAAAGTGCGGCACCGGTTGCGTCGCCAGAGTGTGTTGGTCTTGTAAATCACAATCGTACTCGGGAATCGTACTTGACAATCTCATACCCAGCGACAACGTTCGTGTTTCCTACTTAATACGCCATATTTTTCCAACAAGGGGGCGGAGGCGTGCAATGGAACGAAATGAAACCAGATTGCATCATGAGTGATGTAAACTACACAATGGACAAATTTTCAATGAAATGGGACAAATATTCAAGGTCATGTGACACACAATCTATCAACATATCAATTTGTAAGCGCTCTTTAGCAAAGTCATAGTTCATTGAATTTACAACCGTATGACAAAACCGGTGAAATCAGTAACTTTTTGCACAAGGTTTGCAATTTAAAGAGAATTGGCAATTGCTCATTCTATATGCTAGTATATGGGATAATATAAGTGTGCTCTTGCATTTAATGACATAAAATTGGAAAAATATTGTAAGGAACACTTGAGGTTTTGACTTTTAAAATCTAGATTTTGGTCAAAAAGTCTGCTTAAATAGGTAATTTGCAGCATTTTTTTCACATTCGCGTCGCTATAAAAATTGAATCGCGTCATCTGTTGACAAATGATAAAGATTGATTTTAGGGGGAAGTGTTAGCTTTCGTTAGATATAAAGAAAATTCTGATTGGATGGAGGGAACACTTGAGGTTTTGGAAAAACCCAACTTCAGATATATATTTTCCACTAGATCTCATATAATACAATATAATGCACGCGTACTAAGATGTTGATGTGTCTCATATACGAGCTCCGCATCGCAGGGGAGTGCATTAGGCGCATCAACATCCCAGTACAAGTGCATTATTTTCATTTCTCGAGCATCAGGTGATACGCATTTGGTAACCTATTTCATACACGAGAAAAAATCCCAGATTTTTGCTATTTTTGTAACAATATTGTCATTAACTGTTGGGAGATACAAACACCAAACCGGGGAAAAATGAACTTGTCCGAAAGTACTACTCGTAGTACGCGGAGTGCGCGCCCGTGCATTAGACATAATCAATGCATAGTTCGTATTTCTCTAACGTTTGTTCTGATTGGTTATCGCTATCTAAGAGTGTTTGAAAGAGGATTAAAATAATGAAAATTATTAATTTAAACTTCAACACTACTTGTTTATTTCGCTTACCGGGAGCGCTTTCGAGGAACTTCCTCGTCATCAGCCGATGTTGTTAGCTCTGATGTTTTCTCGGACACGGCTAGAGACCAACCTGATGAGGTGACATCACACTTGATGACGTCACCGAAGTCGGAAGATTCCTGCCCCTGGTGCCGCTGGTTTTGATCAGGTTGTCCCACACAGGATCTAGTTCCAATTCTGTGTCTCGGTTCAATGAAGGTCCCGGTTGTTTGATCTGGATAGCTTCCAGGACCCTCCTGGGAAATTCTTTTGTTTCTTTCTCCAGTACTTTTACGTTGTCCCAGTCTATTTGGTGCGTGTTTTTGCTCGCTTTTACATGTTCCTGTACCGCCGATTTAGAGCCATTCGCTTTCGACTTGTGCTTTGCAAGTCGCTTTTCTAGCTTCCTGTCCGACTCTCCGATGTATGGGGCGTGACAATCAGCACATGCAATTTTGTAGACTGTTCCCGACTGTTTCAACATCAACCATGTCTTTCGGGGAGACCATGGTCTGACGTAATGTCTGATGTGGTTTGAATGCGGTTGGCACACCTGCTGTGTTAAACGCTCTACGTAGACGTTCAGAGGTTCCTTCAATGAAGGCCCTACTCGTGGACTCGGACACAGTTTCCTGTGATTTAGATTTATCTTTCTTTTCACGAGCACGTAAGAAAGTCCAATCTGTATCCGTAACTACGGAGCGTTGACTTAATGTGCGATACCTCCTCTTCCTTGTCCGATGGATCCGTCACTATTTCACTTCTGTGAATCAACGTTCTGACCACGCTTAATTTCTGTTCCAGAGGGTGGTGCGACTCAAAACTCAAGTATTGGTCAGTGTGTGTAGCTTTCTGAAGATTTTGATCTTCACACTGCCGTCGCTAACCCGCACGATTAACGTATCGAGGAAAGGAAGTTGCCCGTCTTCCTCTTCCTCCCTGGTGAATTGAATGTTCTTATCCTGCCTGTTGATGTGGCTGGTAATTCTTCCACGTGTGCGGTCTTTAACACACAGAATGTATCGTCGACATATCGAAGAAACAACCGCAGCAGGTGAGGAGCTGATGACAAAGCTTTCCTTTCGAAGAATTCCATGTACGCGTTGGCCACCAACGGGCTACAGGGGCTTCCCATCGCGCATCCATCTTTCTGCTGGTAAAACTTCCTCTGAATACAAAAAAAAGGTGGTGTTCAGGCAAAATTCAAGTAGTTGGATAACACTGTCCACATCTAGATTTTCTGCTGTATCTTTCTTCCAGGTGTCATCACTTTCCAATAAATCGCGAACCACCGTAAGGGCCTCGTTCACCGGTATAGAGGTGAATAGAGCTGGCACATCGAACGACACAATAGACTCATCAGGCTCTAATTTGAGATCTTTAATTCTTTCAACAAACGCCTGAGTATTTGTGATGTGATGATCCGTATTACCTATAAGCGGGGAGAGGATTTCTGCGACAAACCGAGCGAGATTGTAAGTTACTGCACCAATGCTCGAGACAATTGGCCTGATGGGTGCACCGGCTTTGTGGATCTTAATCAGTCCGTAAAATCTTGGGACATCCGCTACCGTTGGATATAATTTCCAATATGTCTTGTTGTCTATGACACCCTGCTCTTTTAGTTCTTTCAAGAGCTTAATGAGCTTGCTTTGGAACTTTTGAGTTGGATCTTTTTTTAACTCTTCGTAGACTTTCTGATCTTGAAGTAAAACCGAGGCTTTTTCTTCGTAATCTGAACTGTTAATTACCACAGTTGCTCTACCTTTATCCGCAGGTAATATCTGAATGCGAGTGTCTTTCTTAAGTGAGTCTATTGCTGACCGTTCTTTCTTGGATATATTGCTAGGCTAGGATTAAAATATATTAATAGGCTTTGTTTCGGATTCCTTTGATCTACATTTGCAATCTTCATCTATTTTTTCATATTTAAATAATCAGTTTATTTTCTAGATTAATGCGTGCCTTTGTTTCATTCAAAATGTGTTTAAATGCCCAATCATCTATATAATAATAGTATGTGACTGATTGTTGTTAATATTACCAAAATAATGGCTTGAATGCAATTGACAATGGAAAAAGAAAAGACACCTGATCAATGCTAGAAATCAGTACTGCTCATTATAATAATCCACGTATCAGTATGTTAAGTAATGTTAAGTCAAGGACGCAATAAAATAAAAATTATTATCTCTCCACGAGCATTCTCAACTTATTTGGTCAAGGTACTCTGCTATAATAGTACCTGTCTCTCACATTGTAATGTCATGCATGTAGTATGACGTCTTAAATATGAAAATACAATGGATTCAAGATTTGCCTTGAACTTTCAAGACCTTGGGATATAAAATCATTATTTTATATGATTATTGAATAATGATGTTATTCACAACAAGGAAGTTTGACATTTGAATCTAACCTTAAATACCGTGTTGGAATAAGCTACAAAAATATTATGTTCTAGGATTATTTCGTGGGGTTAGTGAAAAAATGTCGTGTCTGCATTTTCGTTCTTTTGCTAGAGAATCTTTTTTTTGTTTAATTGTTTGTGCTTAAGTTTTGGTTTTAAACTTTTATTATTTATTTAAAATTTAGGTATAATTGCTTTTAAGAACATTGTGTATTAATACATGTATTTATAATCCATTAATAACACAAAATGTCGAAAATACCTATTACATTGTATTTATAACTTTTATATCTTTACAGGTAATTTCAAATCTAGTGATTCAATATTGATGAATTTCTCCATCTAAGGAATAAGATTATTTTACAACGTATATTTAACGTGTCATGGAATTAATGGTAAGTGAAAAACACGATTATTTTGTTATTGATCATTTAATATGTATTACAATGATTACCGATAAAGTTAATGCTTTAAATTAATAAAAACATAATTTTTTACTAGGTTCGCCGTCGCAAATAAAGGAGACAAATAGAAAAAGTGATCTCGCCTGGGAATCGAACCCAAGACCTCAGCTTTACATGACCTGTGCCTTAATCGCTTGGCCACGGAAGCTTCGCGATTAGGCTGGTTGCAATTCGAACCTATATATAAGCATTGATAAGCGGTCACTTAAAGTAGCCCTTGGTCGCTAGGGCCGTAAATGCGAGAAATAAATTTCCACCCTCCATGTAGAGAAATTATAACATGGAAAAACAGTGGTATAATCGACGGGAATTTCGTGTACCAGAACGTAATTAAAATTGCACAAATTTTTGCTAAACGTATTAATTTGCAAGAATATTTTTTTACATAAACAATATGTAGCCAAAATCTTAAGTTGTGGGGATGAAGCTGTGGATCACGAAATGCCCTTTTAATGATATCTCATAACCAAAATTTATAAATGATCCGCGTGTATTAACGCAACAACAACAACAACGCTTATAATATTTTATATGGAAATTACAAGTAATTATTTATTGACCTTACACAACGTGGTAATTCTATAAGCTTTACTACTTGGATTCACTATTAAATTAAATCCGCTGAGAGATGTTATTTAACAAATTGGTGGACGTCAGTTGTATAAATTTTCCACAACAATTTCCGATAAGACCCAAACAGTTATCCGTAAGATACAATTTGCATTTTTTCCCGAATGTTTGTAATTGATTTGGCTCCTTTGATAAGAAGTTTCTTTCATTTGGCCTGTGATTATGACACATTGATCAGTAAATGTATTTTTTTAAATTTCTGATTATAAGTTTTATTTTGGGTTTTTTATTGAGTGTTTTGCTTATTAAATGAGCTTGGTAATTATACAGCCTGTCTCAAAAAACATTGTGCAAGTAAAAAGCGCCCTCTCTGGCAATTAAACAATACCGTTGTGACATGATACTTACATCAACGTCAAGGGCGTTGTCTCAGCTCTCAAATGCCGCTTGTTCTGTTCAATTTGCTTGTTTTAATCTCGAGGTATGTTTAGTTAAAGACGAAAGGGTAAAATCACAATTGTGCCACTTTTACTACATGTACTAGGGAAGAGGGCTTATATGTAACAGTGATAGCATCAAGTTTATCAAGAGTTCCTTCGTAAAATCAAAAGAATGTATCAATTACACAATACAAAAATTTTCTGACTGTTTTTACTGTTTTATCATGATGCAGGAATGATGATTCTCCTTTTCCACTTAAAAGAGATTAAAAGATAAATAAATATTTCACATTCTGCTGTAAAAATTATATATTATGTGCATGTCAATGATTTTATCATGGTAAATACTGTTCTCTTAGTCACTTCAGACATGTTAAAAGGCAAACAAATATTGCGCACTTATACATGTAGGTTATAGGTTAATGAACGCGTATTACTTGTTGGGAGAGATATTAGACAAAATAATGCACGCGCGCTGATGTTGTTGCGTCTAATGCATGCGCCCCGAAAGGGAGTGCATTAGACGCATCAACATCAGCTATCATTGATTTACATGTACACATCTCTCTTCCCTAGTAAAAGTGGCACAATTGTGATTTTACCCTTTCGTGGTTAAATAAATATATCTCGAAACTGGAACAAGCAAATTGAACAGAACAAACGGCATTTGAGAGCTAAGACTGCGCCCGTGACGTTGATGTAAGCATCTTGTCACAACGGTATATTCCAATTGCCAAAGAGGGCGCTTTTCACTTGCACAATTTTTTTCGAGACAGGCTGTATACGAGTAAATTTGATAGTATAAAATACGTTTGGAATACCATTTTATGAAAACGTGGTCCAAACATTCTTATTGAAAGATGTTATAGTTCTCACTGTATAACGATAAAAATCATTACTACGCCACCTGAACTTCATTGAATTTTTTTAAATCTAACTAAATAAAATAAAAACAAGTCATAATATACACGAGAATCAAGCACAAAACACATGGCGGTAACTATAGACTTCTAACTTTCAACGAGCTCAATTCGATCATTCGAATTTTACCCTTTTCATATAAAAAATTCAACTCGCTGAGATAATATTTTAGCGCAGGTAGGTAGGAGTGTGTATGTTTGAAGGCAATCAATATTCTATACCCTTTAAAGTATTTTAACTTGGTTCCTGAAATATGCAGATCAATGTTAATACAATTCAATCTAAATAGTGGTAGTAACAAACAACATTGCTTTAAAAAAAAAGGCTTTTATAATTTTATAACATTAAAATGTTTATAATGTAAATCAAAGCCTAACAATGCGAGTTTATTTATTTAACACATGGAGCCTATTAGGCCGTCTTAATTTAATAGTTTGTTGCAAACCCCTCCCATCGGAAAGGTGGTAGGTCACACTTGTTTAGCTACTAAGCACAAAGGATGGGTCTAAGATTAGCTTAAGGCATTTGGTCGCTCATATTTTGATCCTTTCAGTGCACCGGGAAAACAAAGTGTATGTTTTGTACACTTGTAAGTTGTACTGCAAGTGTGTGGCATACGTTTGATCGGAGTTTTTTTTGGGTATGCTGTTGTTGCTGTTGTTGTTGTATGTGGTGGTGGTGGTTTCCTTTTGTTTTGATTTTTATGAGCAATATATGCCACATTAAAAATATCATGGATTGCCAAACTTGTTCAAGTTCTAAACAATCATAATATTCAACTGATAATTACATTATTGAAATCAAATTCATCGGTGCAAGTTTGTATATAAAAGAATAGTTCTAAATAATGTTGCTTCCTGATCTGCCCAGACCTCAAGTTGATAATAATTTTGAATAAATGGTCATACAGTGATTGGAAATTGACAATAAATCTGAATTTCACCATCATTTTGCATGTCCGTTGCTACTGTTATCATTGCTGCTACCTCCGTTGTATTGTTATTCATAGTCCTGCCATTAAGTCATTCTGAAATGGCCGCAACCGATAACGGCGAGTGAGAGAATTTCCACTCGCCATAGACACTAAATATCGCATGGTACGAATCACCATGATCACCCAAATTACATTTAAGTTTCAGCACTTTCAATGTATTCATTAACCTTAATTCCTTGAAACGAAAGAGAGGGTAACCAACAGTCCATACATGTTTCATATTGGTATGAATGAGAGTGATTCGACCACTGTATACTACTAGAGAGTGATTTGACCACTCGCCTATAGCATCATGCTCGCGAGCGATTGACCACTCGCCTTTACAATCTAGAAGGCAAGGCCTGCGACTCACTTGTTATTCACCATATTTTGCTTGATTTTGTCACATATAGAATCGTCATGTGATACGTAAATTAATGAAAATTGCGACTAATATTATATGTATAAAGTAATGTCCTTAAGGATTCAAACCATTAAAAAATTAAAATGGCGAATTAGTAAGGGCAATTCGTCGTCCGTATTCCATAGTGGCGTATAGTGGGCGCCGCGAATAAACAACTTTTCGAGAAAATCGGGTTTGAAGAAATGCCAATTTAAAATCGAGTTGTGTAAATCAGACATTCATTATATTTTGTAAATGATGTGAAATTTTTGTAGTAAACTAAATATATTTTATTGTTATATATTTTTCAAAAGAAATAAATACATACTATTGCTGGCAAACTGACAATAAAACTATACGTCACTATGGAAAACGAACAAAACGCAATACCCTAACCTTACGTTAACCGTACGCCACCTCGGTCGCCGTGTAATCCCTATGGCGTTACTTTTCGTCGTTCGTATTCCATAGTGGCGTATAGGTCCGATACGCGTACGCCACTATGACATACGATGTTTTTCATTTTTGCCGATATTTCATAATTATAAAATGTGTATAAAAAGTGGCGTATGGTCGATACGCCACTATGGAATACGAAAAATGTCACTTTGTAACTATACGCCACATTTAATTAATTAATTACTAATTAATTAGCTAATTATAACTGATGAGACTTAGAAAAAATGAAAGAGAACATCATTAAAGACATATGTGCCAATTTTCAAAAAAAATGACCAAAAATCACTATACGCCACTATGGAATACAGCCGACGAATTCAGCCGGAACACTGAGGTTTATATAAAACTTCCTCTTTGAATTTTATTGTTCAAAACTATAGAATAGTATATAAGCTGCAGCCCTGGGACTCATATATATTCATAAAGTAATGTTCTTATCTGAACATTTTCTTTAATCATGTTCATGTCAGTCAAATGAGCCTTGAAATTCCACAGAGGAACAGTTCGAAATTGGCTATAATGCGTAGATTGTAAATCAAATGTCATCGTGTATGAGAGAAATGATTGCTTCTAGATATTTTATACGTGTACACAACACATATATAACATATTTAGATAATTCTAGTCTCAAAACTTACAGATAATAAATTATTATGTTTTAGTTTTATGGGAATCGGATGACCCTAACTCGTCTCCCCAGCTGAGCTTGTTTATTTTTTAGGTTGACAGGATTTCAATAATTACAATTTTCACATTTCCCAGACGACTGCGCGTATACACAGTATTTTACTGATACAGTTTGCCATAAGTATTCAATAAGTAACAACGTCACTGTTCAACAAATTTCCTAAGGTACTCTTTAAAGTATCCGTAAAGTAACATAATATTAGGTATTATACATAGGCTAGACGATCAGTGAAGATGATCAGTAATTTAACTAAACCATAATGTTATCCATTGTTGTTTACAAAATATCGCGCTGTATCAGTCTCCGTCTTGTTTGTCTTTCTCTAAAACCATTTGATATCTGATCGTACTATCCAGCTTGCCCAAGAGAGAACAGCTGAGTTTACACATAATACAGACATAAATAGGAACATGAAAAGGAGAGGTAACATGAGTAGGCTACGCCGTCGTACCGCTGTAATATGGAGAGGTAACAGACATGTTTAATGGGTAGTTCAACTAATTTGTTATTGGATTCTGCAGATGAAATTAGCATACATGTTTCACGTTTTGACACATAAGGAGAATATATTATTACATCACTGATCATTACTTAAAGGATGCCTTATACCCGGGCCTTTAATATGGGGAAAATAGACGTAAATGTTACTGGAAGTGGGAATAAATCTTTTTGTCGGGGGGGGGGGGAGGGCATTGAGGGTGCAAAGTGAATTTCAGGGTGGCGAAATCAACAAATTTTGCACAAAATTGCTGCCAAAAGTGTAAATTTTTGTAATTTTGGGTTTTTACTGGGGGATGGAACAGGGGGGTTCTGACTGGGGACCCTTCATGCCCCTTGAAACACTGGGTGCTAGTGTTTTTCTATTTTGAAAGGTTAATGTTTGATTTATAGCCTAAATGTTACGTTCTTCTCGTAATTTTATATTATTGTGTTGGTGATATCTCAAGAAAGGATATTAGCAAATTTTACTATGTAATCCGCCACTCATTGTTTTTCCAGCAAACAGTTTAATTAGTGCCAAGTATGGTATCTCTATCCATTACCCATTTAGAAAACTTTTAGAAAACTACATAAATTGCCAAGTACCTGTAAATGACGTTAATGTAATACAACTTGCTGGCTATAGATCAATATTACGGTCATAACTGTTTAGCCTTACCAAAAGCAATTTAAAATATTGGTGAACACATAATTTACGGGCAACTATATTATTTCCAAAGTGAGATTCCTTTCCTACATGCTTAAAGGAATACGTATATTCATGGAATTATATAGCTGTCTATGATATACCTGTTCAAGTGAAATGGGAATCTATTTACACATGATAATGGCGATTTGTATCCATTATTGAATGTCAGTTATAGCAGATCTTCTACTTAAATAACGCCGACAATGTACTCCTGATAATAACATTATTCACTTCGAATAATGCTATTCATTAGAACGTCATCTTTCATCATCTACATTCTAGGATAAGTCGGGTAGCGAGACATTGTTGATGTCTTGCCTGGAGAGTGCTTCCCTGACTCCGTCTGCCCATCTTCTTCATGGTCTTCCTCCTGCCGTATAGTTTCTGGCGACTCTCTGAAGTATTTCCCTTCTTTCAATTTTACCCAGTGAAATCCACTGTGAACTTGAAGACAATTGCATTGCAGATTTGACTCCTTTCCGGCCTGTTCCGCCACTATGCCTTGTGTTCCTATTAATGCTTGTTCAAAATGCAACATACTGTCTGTAATTCCTGGCCTTTTTCTTCGGTTTGGCCTTGTAGTAGGGGCAACTCAGGGGGAGAGGGGAAGTTTCTTACTGATTCGATGTCTGTATATAACCTATTCATTCATTCATTCATTCATTCATTCATTCATTCATTCATTCATTCATTCATTCATTCATTCATTCATTCATTCATTCATTCATAGTATAACTTATAGTATCGACTTTGAAAGCACGTCTTCGTGTAACAAGACGGAGGGATTAGAGGAATCGAGTTTCTTGCCTAGTTTAGTCACCCGAGGTCTGGATCACTTTGCGCTTGGAACTTTTTTTCAATTGGTCATATCTCAAGTAGAGCAGCTAACTACATGAAATAAACGGTAGTATGAAAGAGGTATTGTCCATATCAGATTTGAAAAGAAATCAATAGTAGTTTGATGGATATATCGTTTCTATTTTTTCTATTTATGTTATTTTGTTTTTGGGACACCCTATAGAATCGGTTGTGGAAATAATTATTTCAACGAATAGCGTTACATCTTAGGTATTATACCATTAACCCATTATTTTTCATGATTGTGGCTTTAAGGAGCACTTCAAAAGATCTGTCAAGACACGTACTTTCGCGACAGTTTTATCTTAATGTAACCAAGTTATGTAAATGACAGTGTAGATAAGTAATCTACAATCAAAGGCACTTAGTACTAGTAGTTAGACTAGAATTCTAACAATTTTTTAGCACTTTCCGCCTAACAAAAACGTCTTTCTATGAATAAAGTTCACATTATTGGTATAGTCATTAATAACATTAAGTCATTTTAACTTGGTTCCTAAATTATGCAGGTACGTTGAAAAATCAATGTTGATACAATTCTGTCAGATTGATTTTGATCTAATTAGTGGTAGTGAGGATTATTACAAAAAACACTGCTCAGGAAAAAGCCTTTTATGTCAGATTGAAATGTTAATAAATTACAGCTTAACAATCCGAGTTTCACGATACTTTATAGCACACCTGGAGCCTTTTACGTGATCTGCATTTTGCTTCATTTGATATTTTGATAAAACAAAAACCTTAATAGACATTATGTTGATTATTTTGTTACATCAGTATAAAAAAGACGCCCAGTCTTCGCGTAGAAAGTAATAATGTTGTAGCTCTGCGTAATGTTTGACTCTATATTTGCAAAAAGAACATAAGTTGGAGTCAACATACCCAAATTTAAACAAATTATGATTAGTACCAATATATATGGATAATTTTGTGTGGTATTAAGGGAAATTTTATTTCAGCACAGACAACAGTTGTGGAGTTACAGTCAAAAATGAGGAAAACCAATATTTGATCAATAAATCAATAACTGTTTCTTTGAGTTGCTGAATTCTCAGTACAGTATTTGTAGTCCTTGCCCCTATAATATACACGTCTTACTTGTCACCAATGTGCTAAAATTTTTGAGAAAAATGCAAAAATAGGCACACAATTGGCCAGGGGTGTAGTACCCCCTTATTGTAATTTTAAAAATAACTAATATATCGACATCGTAGTAAATTCAAACCATTTCAAACAATTTAAATGGGGAATTAGTAAGGGCAATTCATCCCGAACACTGAGGTTTATATAAAACTTCCTCTTTGAATTGTATTGTTCAAAAATGGAATATATTATATACGCTGCAGCCCTGGGACTTATATATATTTATAAAATAATGTTCTTATCTGATCATTTCCTCAATCATGTTCATGTCAGTAAAATGAGCCTCTAAATTCCGCAGAGGAATATTTCTTAATTGGCTATAATGTGTAGGTTGTAAATCGAATGTCATATCCTGTATAAGGGTGATGATTGGCTCTAGACATTTTATACCTTTACATATCATATATTTATAGATAATTCTAGTTTCAAAACACAAAGAATAATAACATGTTTTAGATTTATGAACCGAGAAGCCAGGCATACGATCTCTTTTGTTTTATGATACATATTTCGCCTGACTTTTAGTCTACATCATGAAATTGTGAATCTGGAAATAGCAATACCAATGTTCTACATTGTTCTTGAGGTACTTTTAAAAATAACATACAAAACAAATAACATGATTATTGAAATAATGTAGAGCATTTTGACAATCAGTGAAGATGATCAGTAATTCAACTTAACCATGTGATAATTATTATTGTTTTCAAAATATCGCGCTGTATCAGTCTCCGTCTTGTTTGTCTTTCTCTAAAACCATTTGATATCTGATCGTACGAGTCAGCTTGCCCAAGAGAGAACAGCTGAGTTTACACATAATAAAGGACATGTATTATAGGAACATGAAAAGGAAAAGTAAATGAGTTGGACACCGTCGTGCAGCTGTAATGCACATATCAAATGCAACCCCGGCCCCTGGGGACCCGGGGATGGTCCGGGACTTGACATCATGTGACCCGGATTTGACTCAAAATGTATCCCGGGGAGCCGGGTGTTGGCGGGACTGGTATAAGACTTGACGTCGGCCAAAACCCGGGAAAGTGGGCCGGGACTTTACCCGAGCCGGGCCGGGATTATGTCGTAACTTACCCGGGGTTTTCCAACCAGTAAAATGGGCCGTGGTTTGCTAGTAAGGCTGTCCACATTTATGGGTCAGGGAATCCTATCACTTGGCCGTACTTGAGCCGTGGATGTATATTGATAATCCACTGAGTCGCCACATTAATGTTACTGTTCATATAAATCCATTCCAAAAACAAAATCTTGGCTGTTGTTCCAAATTTTGCCATGTAGTAGTTCATGTATCTGCTATTTAGCGGGGCTCTAAAGTTAACATGTTTAACCAGATCACACTGGCTTCTTGACATGCACGTTCAAACGAGAGCCTGATATACGCTTTATGCCAAATGTATTGGTTTTAACCACCCGCCGAGAGTAAAGTTTTAAATTATTAGGCCTACACTCAAAAACAAAACAGACCGTGATAATAAAAGAATCCATGATACTTTTGTGACATCTGCGATCGACTGCTACATGGCCATAATACTTAATAGAAGAATAGATACTATAGGTAGTGTATATACATGTTCTTTATAAACTCTCCAGCTGTATTTTTCTTCTTTAAAAAAATAATTATAGGGTAAATACGCCTATTCTCGGTCACTTAAGAAACAACCCGCTCTATTTCTTGCGTAAATGATTATAAAAGTTAGCTATATGGGAACGTGCATTCCACACAACACCCCGTTTAACATACCCTGCATGACATCTTCTATTGAACTTGTATTGGAAGTATAAGGTCAAAAGGTCAAAGTTGGCGACACTTGAACTCCTATTCTCGGTCACTAAACTCCTATTCTCGGTCACCGTATAGTTTTTCTATACCTATTCTCGGTCACTCTCTTTTGGAAGCCTGGTTGATCGGTATGATGCGGTTTTGATAACTTAAACCCATAATAAAAGACGTGTGCAGTATTCTCATATATATTGACAAGGAGGGATCCTTTCAAAACGGTTTATTGGCAAAAATTTTCGTATCATCCGATCGGGGTCCGAGTCGGTCCTATTTTGTGGGAGCGCACAGCGTAATGCGGTGGCACGCCCGACTAGTCCAGGAGCAAGAACACGCAAGGCCCTAAATAAGGAGTTCGTTTACCCCCACTACATACGGGGATTTGCCATTTGGTCTAGTACCAATTGGTCTAATATCCATTTCGTCTACATCCATTTCGTCTAAACCCATTAGGTCTATATCCACTACGTCCAATAATCATTTGGTCCTTTAACCATTTGGACCGATAACCATTTGGTCCGATAACCATTTAGTCTAATAACCAATAAGTCTAAAACCATTTAGTCTAACAACCATTTAGTCTAATACTCATTTGGTCTATAACCAATAGGTCTAATAGCCATTTGGTCTAATACCCATTTGGTCTACACACCATTTAGTCTTACAAGCATTTAGTTTATTAATAAATAGACGAAATGGTTTTAGACTAATTGGTTATTAGACCATACGAGTATTAGACCTAACGGTTATTAGTCCAAACGGTTATTAGACCAAATGGTTATTAAAGAAATATTAGACCAAATGGTTATTAGGCTATATGGTTAGTAGACATACCGGTTATTAGACCAAACAATACTAGACTAAATGGACATTAGACTATATGATTATTAGACTAAGTGGCAATTAGCCTTTTTGGTAATAGACCTATTGAATATAGACTAAACGGGAATTAGACGAAATGGTATTAGACCAAATGGCAATAGACCCTACATACAAGTTTGACACCATAGGTAGTTAGTATGGACCCTCTAGATCACTGCTAAGTAGGTAGTGGTCTCAAATTGTGGTAACACTTTTTTTACAGGTCATTTTATATATGGACGTATAATCACATAAAATCACAAAAAATAGGGCAAAATTAAAGGGGTAGGGGAGATATAAATTCCCATAACTCAACTTTTACTTATAATAATGAATTAAATTTGGTATGACTATGTAGCTAATTGATTGTTCTAACTTTCTAGTATTATTTGAAAGCAAACCTAGGTTTCATTAGATCATGATTGGAAGTGGCCAGTCCATACACTAGTGGAAAATGAGATTTTTCACAACAATGCGTAGGGTGGGTGTTTTTATGGCACTGGCTTCAAATTTTACTATTGTGCCAATTTCTATTTTCAAAATTAATTAAGCTCCATTTTTTAATTTTGTTTTTAATATCAAGCATATCTAGGCAAACATTGATGTTCTGGTTCAAATATTTATATAAGTGCATGTTTGCGTGCATGTTGGTTTGTGTTGTGTAGGTTTGGGGTAGGTGGGGTGTGTATGTGGGGGTGGGGTGGGTGTGTATAGGGTTCGGGGTTGGGGTGTTTTACGTGTCTTAATATGTCACTCAGCTGAACTATATAAGTTCCATTAACAAAATTTGTTTGGTAAGTTACCATTCATGTAATATTTTGAATATTAATATGTGCGGGGTGAGATCAACCACTGCTTGTCAGGAAAATAGACTGAAAATGTAAAAAATAGTTACTTTTCCACATGTAGCAGCGCGTGTAACAATATTAAGGGGTAGGGGAAATATAAACCATCATAATTCAACTTCAACTCATGATAATAAATTCATTTTGGAATTAATATGTAGCTAATTGATTGTTCAAATGTTTTAGTATTATTTTAAAGCAAAACAAACATTATTTGTCAGGTAGATAGACATAAAATGTGAGAAAAGGTTAATTTTTCATGTATAACCATGTCAAATATGGTATTATTAAGGGTTAGGGAAATAAAACCACCATAACTCAACCTTTACTCATAATAATGAATTCATTTTGGTATCAACATGTAGCTAAATGATTGTTTTAACTTTCCAGTATTAATAAAAAAAAAAAAAACCATCAGGTCTACATAAAGTGTGAAAAATGTTAATTTTCCAATGTGTAACAGTGTAAAATATGACAATATTAAGGGGTAGGGACGTACAATCCAACATAACTCGATGTTTATTCATTATAATTTATTCATTTTGGCATCAAAACATAGCTATTTGGTTCTTGTAATCTTTTAAAGCAAAATGACCATTAGTTGTTAGCTGTATAGACTTAAAAATGTAAAAAATATCAATTTTTCAAGTGTAGAAGCGTAAAATATGACAATATTAAGGGTAAGGGACATACAAATCACCAAAACACAGGTCTTACTGATGAAAATGAATTCATTTTGGTAACAATATGTAGCTAATTGATAGTTCCAACTTTCTAGTATTATTTTAAAAGCAATTAAACCATTAGTTGTCAGCTAGATAGACATAAAATATACGAAAATGTTAATATTCCATTCCATTCAAATCACCAAAACTCAAGTTTTGCGGATGAAAATGAATTCATTTTGGTATCAATATGTAGCTAATTGGTTGTTCTAACTTTCTAGCAATTATTTTAAAAGCAATTTTAAAAGCAATTTTAAAAACCATTAGTTGTCAGGTAGATAGACATAAAATGTGAAAAAAGGGTTAATTTCCATGTGTAGCAACATAAAATAATAACAATATTAAGGGGTAGGGGACATACAAATCACCAAAACTCACGTTTTACTGATGAAAATGAATTCATTTTGGTATCAATACCACTGGACAACATACCTTAGGGGGCGCCAAATTGACCAATTTAGCATCCAAGCGATGAAAGTCAAATTTTTGCGCTACGGGCACCTAAACAGCGCCCTCACGAATTTCAGCCGACAATTTCGCCTCCTTACCAGTTCCGGCCTTGATATTATTCCGACAGCCTGTCACTAATTCACAATCGATTTGAAACATTTTTTGAATAGATTTTTAATGTTGAGGTCCTACTCTGTTGTTCCCATAAAAACAAGCACGATTCACTTGAATTTAGTACCCACGAGAGGCTGATACATTTTGCTCAGGCGCTAGTTTTAACCGGAACTATACAAGGTTACACTAAATACGGAAGGATTTAGTGTTGTGCCCCCTTGAAGAATAGCACAATAGCGCTAATAGCACGCTATAAGGTCTAGGTCATTTTAAGAACACCACAATAGCGCTAATAGCACCCCTCCAAGTGTACAAGAATTCAAAAATAACATTATTGCGATAATAACGCGCTATATGCCCCCTAAGGCCAAAACAATTTCCTGAGCACAATAGCACTAATAGCACGCTATAAGGCCTAACCATTTTAAGAATAGCACCATAGCGCTAATAGCACGCTATAAGGTCTAACCATAAGAATATCACAACAGCGCTAATAACACCCCTCCAAATAATAGGAGAACTCAAAAATAGCATAACCATGATAACTGCGCTAATAATATATTAACATTTAAAGCTATTTTTAATGTCCCTAATGGTTTTTTCTAAGTCCTCAAAAAATAACACTGTCAATTGCACAAATAGCACACCCATGAAAATAGCGGTGCTATTTGTGCTAACATGTATATAAAGTAATGACAAAATTGCGCTAATAGCACGTGTAGGCCCGAGGAGATAGTGTATGTTATCTGCGCAAGTCAGGTATAGCGCCTTTCTCGGACCAGGGCAGGAACCATTTTTGCCGACAGAAATGTGACATTGTTGACCCAATTTTTCCGACCGAAAAAGCTCGAAAATACGACAGGGTAGGGGATGGGTAAGGGGTAGAGGAGGGGAGGGGCGGGCGGTCACAAATAATTTCTCCTCGCTCATTTGTATTCGACAAATGGCTATAATAGGCCTGCAGAGCAAAATGCAACACTTCTCATGTGCTCATGCATGATCATTTGTAGGACACATGGCAACAACAATGTCAACATAGCTCATACTAGGGAACACTGACCGAGAATAGGAATGCCAACGGAATTCGTATGCCTATTATCGGACACCCCTGTTTCTATGGGAATTTACATAAACACAACACCCAGGCCCGTACGCAGGGGGGTGCGGGGGGTGCGACCGCACCTCCCCAAATTTGCAAAAGTATACAAAAAGTCCCAAAATTTGAGAATTTGCGAGCGTAGCGAGCAAAAAAATCAGGTTTTTTACGCTTTTTTGGTCAAAAAAGGTCCAAATTTGGGGAAGAAAGTCCACTTTTCACAAAATCGCCCCCCCCCCTTGGGAAAAAAGTCCACTTTTTCAAAATCAGCACCCACCAAAAAAAATCCTGCGTACGGGCCTGACAACACCAATCATTTGCTATGGTGTTATTTACGATGCAGATGGATCAACTTGTTAAAATTACAGCTTTAAAATGCATGTACAATTTCGCATCACTGATTATATTACAATATCACCTCTTAAATGACGTCATTATTTTTTTAAATGCCGATATTTCAGGTCACCATACCATCTCAAAATCTATCATTTGAGGTGAACTGTGCTGCCGTGATATTAAAAAGTCACCAAAACCTGCAGCACCGGTACAGCTAAATGATTCGTTCGGAAGACACGGCTGAAATTAAAGCAACGATCGTCAGCGGTTGTTCAATACGCTAACTGACCGAGAATAGGCGTGTGACCGAGAATAGGCGTATTGAGCCTAGGTGTATAATATAAAAATTGAATTCAATGTCTTGTGTTAATATACAGATATCAAAACTATATTATATTTTCATGTTCGAGCGTCAACAATATCATTTTATCACAAATCGTTGAAAGGATGTTTTCAATATTACCCAAAATGACAACCTCGTGAGCAAACAAAATATTAATAGCTAGTGCGCCAAATATTTGATAGATGGTCATTTGATTTTAAACAAGATACAAGGTAGGCCTATTTGGATGGGGTATGGGCCTTTACAGAATAGCCTCATTATAATTATTGAAGTTGCATTTTGGATTATTGACATAAAAAATCATATATAGGCCTATAATATTATGTGCTTAAAATGTTCATGCAAAGATCGAACATTCGCCACTCCCGTATAATCGTGGACAGGTGTAAATGCAGTGATCTGGTTCTTTCATATCTTTGATGTTTTAATCATATAGACCTACTTGTCCAGTTCCATTGCCACTGTAAAGCATAAAAAATACACGAACTGACTAAGTGGGAAAGTCGGGTGACTGGAGTCCGACATTGATATATGTAACGTAAAATTCCTTCGACGGTGTGCTCGTCCGAAAAAGGGTCATTAGACGTAATAGACGTTAGTCCGAAAGTGGAAACAGTTAGGCCTATATCTGAGAATTACGCTGCTCTGCACTAACGTATTTGCAATGGAACACACATGTTGGCCTATATTTGAAGCGTTTGAATCCTCCCAGCATGTCCAGAGCTCGGCAGTCCATTTAGTGAAGACATACCTGAATACCGAATTTTGAGCCCGCGATATTAAAACCATATGTAGATCCAGGCCTATATCCGATGCTCAGGGCCGGGAACTTGGGCCGAGGAATACCCGGGGTTTGCATCGGATATTCTCCCCGGGGGGCCGGGGAGTGGCTGAGAGTTGTGCCCGGGTGGGTCCGGGACTGGCCAGGTGTTTACCCGGGACATGAACTTTTAAACCCAAAATCCACGGCCCACGACCCGGCCATCCCCGGGTCCCCAGGGGCCGGGGATGCATTTGATATGTGCATAATATGGGGAGATAACGATGTAATATGGGGAGATTACGATATGTTAATTTGTTGTATGCTATATATTGATGTAAAAGACGTGTTTAGTCAGTAAGTTTACCCAATCGCTAATTTTCTTCTCTATGAAAATATCATACTTGTTTCACGCGCGCTTTGACATTCAGAGAACATATAATAGACAATCAGGATCGCTAAAGGGATCCCTTATGGGACGTGGAGATTACTGGAAGTGGAATCAAAATGACTTCCTATTATTGTCGAGTTACTGGTCGCAAGCGTGTTTTTAATTTTGATAGTTGAAAGGTTAATATTATTTTGTTTTAACTTTTGAGGCATTCTGCTCTTCATTTGACATCGCCAAAGACACTTCATATAACTACTTTACTAGACCACTCATTTTCCCAGCATTCGTATCTGAACAAAATAAAATTTCAATTAGTTCAAAATATGGTGTCGCTAAATAACGTAGACAAATTCCAGGTCTTTGTGAAGAACGTTAATGCCATAACATTATCAAATTGTCCTATTGGATATCTTGGTATCTATAGATCGGTATTATGATGGTCATGACTGTCTCGCCTTAGCAGAAGAAGTCTAGAACAGCGGTTGACACAGGCAACTCGATTATTTGCAAAGTGGTGTTCTTTTTCTATATCTTAAGGGAATACGTATATTCATAGATGCTACAAAGTTATAACATGATAGAAAGTCACATACACATGATCATGATGATTTGTATCTAATATTGCATTTCAATCACAATCTTTGCCAATAAAAGGCCAATATGCCCCTGGTATAAGAATAATATTCGCTCCAATTAGTGCTATTTAGTGCATTGTTTTTTTCTTTTTCTAAAGCCATAATCTTACAACGTGTACATGTGTCAGATGTGTATACTACATGGTGATTCAAAATGAAGTAAACTCATGTTTGTGACCTTTTGTACGAAATCTAGAAAGAATCTGTTGTAAATAAAAAATATCATTGAAAAGAGCAGATTCTGGACTTCCAAATTAAAGAAAAATGTTGTATTTGCTTACCGTAAACCCGAGTTATACTCATTTGAATAAAAACCACCCATTTTTGTAGCTACACACGCCGGGTTTCTCTTCCCAAGCATGTGGGAGTGATCATGGTAGTGTGTTGAATAAAACAGAAATATTCAAATGCAAAATGAAGCTGTAATGAAATGAAATGGCTGATCGGATATTAAATACATATAAGTAACCAATAAGAATGTAGGCAAGCTTCGAATCATGTGACTCTAATGATTCGACAGTCTGAAGCTTCAGGGTCCGGAAGTCCACGAACTGCTAGATCACAAGTAAACATTGCTAGAATTCGGCATGCATTGCAAATAGACCCACAGATCAGCAGCAGAATCCCAAGCAAGTTTCAGTTGGACCAACCGGAAGACTATGAATTACACGAATTAAACGAGTTATTATCAGCAATTTTTGATTTGCCTTTATGATCTTGTCCAAATAAATCAATAAGAACAATGGTTACAGGCTTCTCTTTGTGGTTTTTTGAAAACCATATTGAAAGCCACGAATAAATATATTTAAAATAGGTACAATATCAGAGTCGCTACTTGTTAAAAGAATTGCAGTTTTACAGGGTTTTTTAAATCCCGAATGCTCTATTTAGAACGAACAGGATTTTGTGTTGTGTGTGTCAATTATTTGGATGGGCACATTACTTTGCATGTATGTAGCTCAAATATGTCTTAACCTTATATGGGTTTTCGTTACCGATTGCTTAGAGCTTCTAGTACAGCAGGCCATAGAAAATGTATCAATTGAGCATGCCCTAAGTTCACCTGCAAGTTAAAAGCTACAGCTCACGATGAACTGGTGCTTGCCATGTCTAATGAAATTGATTCTTGCAACCGTGTCTAAAACTCTTTATTAAATTATCCGCCTGATATACTGTGCAGCTCCAAAATCTTTCTTTCTTTCTTTCTTTCTTTCTTTCTTTCTTTCTTTCTTTCTTTCTTTCTTTCTTTCTTTCTTTCTTTCTTTCTTTCTTTCTTTCTTTCTTTCTTTCTTTCTTTCTTTCTTTCTTTCTTTTTTTTTTTCTTTCTTTCTTTCTTTCTTTCTTTCTTTTTCCTTTCCTTTCTTTCTTTCTTTCTTTCTTTCTTTCTTTCTTTCTTTCTTTCTTTCTTTCTTTCTTTCTTTCTTTCTTTCTTTCTTTCTTTCTTTCTTTCTTTCTTTCTTTCTTTCTTTCTTTCTTTCTTTCTTTCTTTCTTTCTTTCTTTCTTTCTTTTCTGCTGGGATAATGACATGCATGGTTTGGTCATGCGACTCTACATTGGTGGGTGAGGGTTTACACAGATAAGTTGTCAAAGGTCATTAAGCGGTCGTCGTCACACATGTTACACAGTGCAATGCAAGGCTATGTTTCATATGTACTCAGATCTAGTTGATATTAAAATTGGTCTGTAGTAAAACGTAGATAATTTAAAACAAGCAAGAAACCATGCAACAAAATGTCATTATTTCATCACAATTCCTCTGATTGGACCATGAATTATCTATGAATAAGATCACCATTGTTTACACCAGAGAGAAAAGGTTGCCAGCATGTCGGGTTTCAATAAACCACGTTTTATAAATTCAACGGCATCTTAATGGAATGTGAATTACAAAGTTTGCTTATTTTGAGCTTAATTCATTTCCTGAAAGGTTCGGTTTGCCCTTGACTATCTTGGGAATCAAATTTATATCCCATGCTTTTAAATTGTGCAACATTAATTAAGGTTGACTTTGTAAATATAGCGTTTCTGTGAGTCTCACCAACAGAAAATCAATGCACTTAAATACCAAGAAGAGTATTACATTTTGAATGAATTTGTATCCAAAAATAGTAGCGATTCTTTACTACAAATATGACCATTTATTAGATAAATGGTGCTTATTTAAGTAATTTTTAATTTCCTTGATCAATATAATTGTGTTTATGGTTATCATGTTCTGTATGTCCGTCAAACGAGGTGCACACAATTATATACATTATTTACCTTTGAGAACCAATGATTCAAAAAGATGTGACCTTTTGCTGTCTATTTTCTTTTAGGAATGTCATATTCAATCTGTATATTGGAGTTTTAGAGCTTCAATTTAGTAAGAATGTTGCGATTGGCGGATTGTTTGATGTCGTTGTCATAGTAACAAAAATATCAACCTTGGATTGTCAATACTACGTAATATGTTACCATGGAAACCACCATTGCGTAATAAAAGTTCGTCTGGGTGCACTGAACACGAGTCAATGATTTTCTTGATAGGCACCCAGTTACATGACTCATTGCAACGACGTAAACAATTAAAGCTACACAACCCGCCGAACGTGGCGCTTGCACGACGCAGGGTGGGAGTGTCTGAGGGTGATGTGCCCCCTCGGAAGTGAGAAACTTTTGCAAAATGAAGACCTAATTGAAGCTATTTGGTGGACCATTTGGGCACTATTATTGTGTAAAATTTTAATTTGAAAAAGCCGAAAATTTGCGAAATGACGGTCTAATTGAAGTCATTTGTCCACAAGCTTTCTATATTATTGTGTAAATTATTGCTTTAAACATAAAGGGTCGGGTGTTCAAAACAGAAGCGAAATGTTTAACTTCTTTATGCATACGCAGGGGGTGTGTGAGGGGGATGTGGCCCCCTCAGAAGTGAGAAACTTTAGCAAAATGAAGACCCAATTGAAGCTATTTGGTGGACAATTTTGGCACTATTATTGTGTAAAATTTTAATTTTAAAAAGCCGAAAATTTGCGAAATGACGGTCCAATTGAAGTCATTTGTCGACAAGCTTTCTCGATTATTGTGTATAAATTATTGCTTTAAACATAAAGGGTCGGGTGTCCAAAACAGAAGTGGAATGTTTAACTTCTTTATGCATACGCAGGGGGTGTCTGAGGGTGATGTGCCCCCTGAAAAGTGAGAAACTTTTGCGAAATGAAGACCTAATTGAAGCTCTTTGGTGGACCATTTTGGCACTATTATTGTGTAAAAGTTTAATTAGAAAAAGCTGAAAATTTACCACCCTAGTCTTCTTGTTAGCCTACCCACCTAACTACCTACCTACCTACCTATATGTGTCACGATTTCGTTAGCTTTTTGGCATAATTCTTTAGTTATCATTATAAGCTTCCTTCTTGCAAAATTGTGAAATTTATTCCTGAATAGCATTCAGTTTTCCTCGTTGTTTTTTTTATATTATTTTTCGCCCATTCAAGTGCATTAATGCGATGAATGAATTCTACTTCACATATTTACTATCAAATATATAATATCTGGTTGCCGCTCACCTAAGGAAGGGTCAAAATAATAGTAACACACTTAGCTTTTAGCAATTACTATGGTATACGTAAACAGGGCAAAATATCAATTCACATTGTCTCAATCAACATGATTCGGCTGTGTAGCAGCTTTATTAGTTGATGAAATATGTTAGTTGATGAAATTGCCATTCGTGTCATTTATGTTACCTTGCTTAATATTGTGGTTTTATATTCCCCGATTTAAAGTCTCAGTTATATAGGAATTCTTACAACGATTTTTTAAAGGATGTTCAATTTTGTCTTGTATTTATAATTGATCGCGATTGGTTTTAATTGAGCGGTTGATAAACATTCTGTTTATTAACTTCATCTATAACTTTGATAAACTTTTGTTTTTAAAGATAGTGTCACAAGGGACACAAGAATAAACTATAATGTTAAAACAGCCATGGAAAATAACACTGCGTTGCTCAGTTTAGTACTAAGGATTTACATATTCGTTTTTATGGCAATCAATTCAAATGCCTACTGCCATTTATGAAGCTCCATTCGCACTCTAGATGTGGCTTTTATACCATTATCTAGCTTTTACCGTATTAGTAAAGGTTTTTGTGACGTCATAAGAATTGCTGAAATATCAATTTCTGGCTGTGTACTGAAACCAAGTATAGACATCAACATGCGTTCTTTTTACATACGCTATGCTTTTTCTACATAAGATGATACTAAGTGCAGTATGTCATTACATCGTTTTACAACATATGCTGATATCACTTTGTTTCTACATATTTTTTTCTTATCGAATAAACAAAATCGCTTCGTATTATGTCTGAAGTCATCGTCAATTCTTGTCCTACGAAGAAGGGAGGTAACCGCCTAACGATTTTCATCCGGTATGATAATGCGCCGTCAAACATCGAGGTTATAAGGGGTGGGTGAAACCCACAATAGGTTCATACAGTTAAGTCCAGAATTTTAATCAACTGCTCAAATAAACAAACGTTGACAATTTTCAAGTCCTTGTAAATGATTTTAATGTATATGGAAAAGTAATTTACAGACAACTTAGTTCTATTCAAAAAGTGAGTCTCCTTTCCTGTGCTAAGGAATAGATTTGTAATATATTGACAACATTCAACATGGCGTAAGGTTAACGTTAGGTTAGGGTATTGCGTTTAGCTTGTTTTCCATAGTGACGTATAGTTTTGTGCTTTTTGTTTTCAGTTTGCCAGCAATAGTTTGTATTTATTTCTTTTGAAAAATATATAACAATTAAATCTATTTAGTTAACTACAGAAATTTCACATCATTTACAAAATATAATGAATGTCTGATTTACACAACTCGATTTTAAATTGGCATTTCTTCAAACCCGATTTTCTCGAAAAGTTGTTTATTCGCGGCGCCCCACTATACGCCACTATGGAATACAGACGACGAATTAGGGTATTATATTTTGAAATATTTTACATCCAAAAAATAGTACATTTTAACGAGGCTTTAATATAAACATGATGAAAATATCTCATAAACAGATTGACAGTACCATGTATTGGCAATAACTGGAGCTTATTTGAACTGCTTTTATTTTCCGTATTCGACATGTTTTTTATGTCCAGCAAGTAAGGGAAACACAAGGTAAACACATTGCTAATATTTGAAAAAAAAGAAGATGTGACCTTTTGCAGTTTGCTTTCCCTTAGGGATGTCCTATTCAATCTGTATTCTATTTTTGTGCAAAGAGTTTTAGAGCCTCAATTTAGTTACTAACAATGTTGCGATATTTAATAAGGTTGTCTGGGTGTTTGATGTCGTTGTCGTGGTAACAGAAACTGTCAACCTCACATTGTCAATAATACGTAATACGTTGCCATGGAAATCTCCACTGCAAGCATAATTAAAGCTCGTCTGGGTGCACTGAACATGTGTCAGGATGTTCTTGATATGCACCCAGTAACATGAATCTTATCATTCCATCGAATGCAAACTACAGGTAATAAAGTCCATTTTATTTAATTTAGAAAACAAACCATAATGTTAAAACAGTCATGGTAGAAAATACTGCGTTGTACATTTTATAAAGCATGAGAGATATACGGTCCGATTCCTTTTTGTCGTAACCAAATTTAATCTCTAGCCCTATTTATTAAGCTCAATTTGCAGACTAGATGTAGCTTTTATACCATTATCTTGCTTTTACCTAGTCTGTGCTACAGACCCATTAGGAAACGAATTTGGAGAAAACCTTCTGTTAATAAAATACTGTGCTGAGCCACCAGCCTGGGTAGCTCACGCTCCAGTAAGTTTTTCAGATGATTGAGCTCAGTAATACATCAAATAATGTCTTCCAATTCATGAAAACAAATAGATAATCAGCTTATCGGATTAAAAGCTTAGAGGGAAGGTCTTGCTGCTCAGCGAGTGTTTGTAATTATCAGAAGGTTTTCTCCAAATTCATTCTCTAATGCGTGTGCCTATCATTGTCCATAGGAAGAGAAATTACTGGAAACCACAAACTGTCGAAAACTATACTGCTCCAAAAAAGTATCCTTATACTTTTATATAAAAATAATCACAATTTCAAAACTGATCCATATTGTGGTAATTTAAAAAAAAATAGATGCACTATGTAATCCTGCATATTATGACACCCACATTGAAATCCAATGTGACCTCAAGAAGTAAAGTTACAAGCAATTGAGTAGACAACCTGACAAGTTGCAAAAAGATTCCAACAAGCGCAACAAAGAGACAACACAGTTTCTTCAATGAAGCTTTAGTTAAAGCAATTTTAATTTAAGTTTTTACTTTTCTGTACTTTTCATAACTTTCATTTTATTTTCCAGCTATTTTGTTTCAGTTTTCTTTTGTTCCTTTTTTTTTTAAATTGAAGGCACGCACAAATTAGCCATTCACCACTCTCAAACTAGATGTCTAGTTCGTGGAGTTTTCAATAGGCCAGTTTGTCACTTTTAAAACTGGACCTTCGTCTAATCAAATGCTTGTAACTTTGTTTCTTGAAGTCAATGGGGTGTCATAATGTGCCAAATTAGATAGTGCATCTATTGAAAAAACAAATTTACCCCAATATGGTTTAGTTTTGAAATTGTGATTATTTTTCCAAGTGTAAGGATAGTAGTATATAATAGTGGCCCCTCGCCGCAAGTAGAGACATCAACTTGAGCTCTTTTCGCCAGCCCATAGGGCTGGTACCTAATTCTGAGATGGGATTTGTGTACACTAAAGATTAGCTAAGATTATAGCCTTCTTCTATTGGTATGAATTTTTTTTACTTCTTGTGGTGGAAATGTTTTTGATGTCTGCTAATTCGATTTGCAAGGAAAAGAAGGTATGTTTTGCCGTTTCAACGAACGAAAACGATTGAGTATTGCCAAAGTTATGTTTGAATTAATTATGACTTTAAAAGTTATCATAGGTTAGGCCTACACATATAAACATAAACTTGTTCAGCAATCAGCATATCAAAAATATGACATGGTCAACAATTAGTAATTAGCGGGGAATGATCACTGGAACAAGGTCATATCAGTGGACTACTGAGCATAGCATGATGTTTGGTTGCCTTTGAGTGCATAATTGATGTTGATAACAGATCTAATAATGTTGTAGAATCAAAATCTTCATTATATGGACCACATTGAAGTCAAAGTAATTATCTATCCTATCCTGTATCGTTTTATGGATAAAATTGACTCAAAATGTTATTGATGATATTATTGCTATCTTTAACATTAGTTTTGTCTTTTCAACGGGAAAAATCCGATGGAAAATAAAGTTTTTAGGGGTTAGCTATAATATTGAACAATAAATCCCATATTTTGGCATGCACTTATAGAAAATAAATAAATTATTGTCTTACTTTATAAATTATAAATACTGTAAAATGACACATAACTAAAGTGACTATTACAGAATGGAGTAGGTAAGATGCCATGTCCATAGCTTTGCAGGAGTTTCGGACTAACAATCAACACATTCAAAAAATACAGTTTAAAAGTGAAGATTGTAGTGAATGATCAGTCCTTTTATCATGTGCTTGCCACTATCTACTTTATAGTAAACTATACATTGCGAAATAATATAAAATCATTTTAAAATAAAATGTGCATGTAAGTTGAGTTTACATAGCGAATTAACTAACAACTGCAGTGTATTTCTTGATTTTAATAATAAGCATGGGTAAAAAGCAGTAAAGATAAAAATACAGAACAATTTGGAGTAATGAATTAAGAGTTGACAGGAGTTATAGGAGTTAATGCTTTTTGCAGTTTCAGTGTGCATGTTCTCAGCATTGATGGTTTGGCGAACTGTCATGTAACATGGATGTAAGCGTGATCCTAAAAAATGCCTTTCACGGTGACCCAAACTATTTACAAGACCTCTTCTGCATTGAGGCTGGCCTTCCCTTTTAAAGGGAATTTTTATTATTAGTTTGCTCATTACCTTCTTTTTCACGCATTTTATAAAATGTACTGGTATCTTTGTTATCTAGCATAATAATTATGTTCTACATTATTATTTTTCCCTTATCGAGTAAGCAAAATCATTTAGCATTGTATCTGAAGTGTAGCATAACTCTTGTATTACGAAGGGAGAAGCATTGTACTAAACCCTCTGAGTTTTTCATCTGCATTCTAAAACGCTCGTTTTTACACTCAAATGACTTTAGCTAATCGCAGATGTATCTATTATATCGCTCATTTAAGTCAACTTTAACTCACCACCTTCCCCAGGGATAAGCACAATCGTTAAACATCGAGGTATACAGGGATGGTTAATACGTCCAGGATTTTGCTCTGTGTATTTATTATTATTATTATTATTATTATTATTATTATTATTATTATTATTATTATTATTATTATTATTATTATTATTATTATTATTATTATTATTATCATCATTATTATTTTTATTATTATTATTATTATTATTATTATTATTATTATTATTATTATTATTATCATTATCATTATTATTATTATTATTATTATTATTATTATTATTATTATTATTATTTTTATTATTATTATTATTATCATCATCATTATTATTATTATTATTATTATTATTATTATTATTATTATCATTATCATTATCATTATCATTATTATTATTATATCAATATCTAGATTCCACAGTAGTTCAAAATTGCTTATAATGTATCAGAAAACTGCAGATTTTAAATCAAATGAGCTACTTCAATTAAAATGCATACACCACATGTGGAAGACATTATCTTAATTTCCTACAGAGGGGGTGTGAATTTCAAATGGAGTCACCCATTAAAGTAACCCCGTTTGAAATTCAGACGCACTGTTGGAAGATAAAGGTCATGCCACTTATAGATTGTGTGTAGATTTCAACTGGACTATTCCACTATATGTGTATGGTTTAACCTTTTCTACAGTCATTTTGCCTTGGTGGTACCCCCTAGCAAAACATTTTTGACCAGTAGAGTTAAAATCATTGTCACCCAGGACTTCCCAACCTCCCGCTGTGTAAATAGTCTATGACCTTCAGGCCCTATTAAATCGGATTTGTATTGGTAATTCAGTCATAACGTGAACTTATTATATATAGGGATATTACATTGAGCTATTATGGTTTCAACAATAGCAACATTAGCTGCAGCCAAGGGACCCGTGTATATCTATATATCGTCATGACCTAAGTTCTGACTAGTTTTCGTATCTTATTCATGTTAGTCAAATCAATATCTAGATTCCACAGTAGTTCAACATTGCTTATAATTTATTAGAAAACTGCAGATTTTAAATCAAATGAGCTACTTCAATTGAAATGCATACACCACATGTGGAAGACATGATCTTAATTTCCTACACAAGGGGTGTTAATTTTAAATGGAGTAACCCATTAAAGTAACCCCGTTTGAAATTTATACTCCCTGTTGGAAGATGATGGTCATGTCATTTATAGATTGTGTGTGGATTTCAACTGGAATATCCCAATTTTATATCCTGGCACTTGCTTGTAGACATCTATGGAAGAGATTAGACAGTTCTTGATTGAAAGCTTTTCAGTTGTACGAGTCGAGATGGTGTGAGAAGGTGGAAACGCCCGAGGAAGGATCAACAATACGTGTTTAGATGACATTTTTCGTTTGAAATTCATCAACGTTTGTAAACACGCAGAAGTATATAACAATGTTCCATAATGTTCCTACGGTACTTTGAAAGAGTAGCTGTATCTTAAAAGAAAAGTAAAATACTGAAGTATTGTATAAACGAGGCAGTATATGGTATTCAATGTTTTAAAATGCGAGATATCAGCTAAGTTTACACATAATAATGATATACAGACAGAATAGGAACATGGGAGAAGTAACCTACAGATGCGTTCGTGCAGCTGTCAGGTGCAGATAACGATTTGTTAATTGGGCATATATCTTGATGTCACAGAGTAACGAGTATAGTTTTAATTCTGCTTCGTTGCATTCTGTAAGCGCAGAAAAGAATACAGGATTTCAAGCACTTCGAAGTCAGGAGAGTATTGTATGGATCGTTTACCATGGACACGGTGGAGGGTCCATGACCATATTAATCAGTCTATTTGAGTAAACTTAAGGTGAATGGTCGTCCAGTATGATCCTATTCAAACTAATGATAAAGACAGCTGAGTAGCACAAGTCCTGGAATAATTGTCTAAATCATTGAAATAATATTGCCTAGGTCACACTCACAGATTTAGGCAGAGAATCGTTAAGGTGTTATGAGGGCGTACTGTATATAGTAATAATGACTGTTACAGGGTGACAACTGTATAAAGATTGAGTTAAGCAAAAAGAGCTCAAACCTAAAAAAATGACTTCAAAGACTATTTATTGAAGTAAATATTTTGTAATTTTGTATTAAATACCTGTATGTTTTGGGAATCATTTTTGTTTCTGCTAATAGAAGATCAATTTGTCAAAGAGAATTACCGAAATTTAATATTAGTTAGTATTTACGGGAGTATTTGAAGATAGTGTTCAAATAAATCCACAGTCACTGCTGTAGCTGCTGAAAGAAATGTTCACAACATTAGCATGATTAGTGCGTGTAATGTTTTCTCTCCGCACACTGCGTGATAGATAAGCCCAGTCTCACAATCCCCGAGAAAAAGTAAGATGTTTTACAGTTCGTGCCCTATAACGAATGATCTAGTTAAAACGAACACAATCTTGTGTAATCTATGTCAATTATTGGGATTTCTGAAAATGGCATATTACTTTGCATGTAGGTAGCTCATATGCCTTAACCTGTTTATAGATTTTCTCTTGTCATTACATTTTGCTCGGAACTTGTACATCAGCCCACGAAACTCATGGCATGTTGCTTATAATAAAGTTAGAAGTTACAACTCATTGGTCTCATGACTAATCAATACATTAATATTTTGGGCTATAAAAAGATTCAAACAAACGAATGTGACTGTTTTTGCTTACAAATAGACGCAAATGAAGTAGACCCAGCAAATACAAAACGTTTGACTGAATAAGTTAAATGTCGGTTTATATAGAGGGTATATAAAGGGTTTAACGCGTTTTAATAACATTAAAGATAATTTTTAAAAACCGATTCAAAACATTCTAACATGATTTTTGCCAAACAATATTTTACAATAAAATTTTGACAAAGTATTTAGAATGATGTTGCTGTGTTTCATCATATAAAACGTTTTTAAAATGTGTTCATGACCATGACTATATAATCCGACATTAAAATGTTATTAAAACGTTTTTACAAGAAAGCACATGTTTATAACATGTTGCTGGTTCAACATTAGTCTAGAAGCAAGTGGTTTTGAAATAATTTTTTTATGGTCGAGTTCAACACACATGTCTACCAATATTTGTTACCATGAGGTGTTAGGATAGACCCCCCAGATCACTGCTATGGGGTAGTGGACTCAAATTGTGGAGTATGTTTTTTGCTAGAGGTAACGAGAGAAAACGGGACCCAAAATACATACATAGGGAATAGTTGCATCTGGGTTCCCGTTTTGGCTCCCGTTTTCGAGATTACCTGAAGGACTAAAAACAACCGGGACTCCAAAACAAGCATCCTATATACACATAACATGTCTTTTTGGAACAGCGTTTTCGAGAATACCCTAGTGCAAATCTTCAAAACGGCGGCTCATAAAACAAGGATTATATTTCGTTTCGTTTATAGGACGTCATTAATCTTTTGGTTTGTTCCCTAACAATAGGAACAAATAAAATTGGCGGATTAATTAATACTGACTGAGGATTATAACTATTTGAAAAACTTATTTTGATTCCCGTATTTATTTATTTGTTTGTTTATATAATTATTTATTTATTTATTCATTTTATTTATTTATTCATTTAATTTATTTATTCATTTTATTTATTTATTTATTTATTTATTTATTTATTTATTTATTTATTTATTTATTTATTTATTTATTTAATTGTTTCTTTATCTGTAATAATTTATTTATCTGTCTGTTTATAAACCGACGATTGAACGTCCTCTCTGAAGGACAAAGCACTTTCATGACCAATTCCAAATGAACCGTCTGAAGACCGCGGATAATATATTAGGACGTATAACATTTGCATGGCTATTGGTGGGACCTAAGATGACTTTATAGATTAACCAATGGATATTTTTGCATCACTGCAATGACAATATGAATTTGACTTACGAATAAATTGACACTATTGACCTTTAACGGATGGTATAAACATGCTTCTGAGTTAATTTAGTATTCACATATGATTATTATCCAATCCTGAGCGCAATAAAGTTTTTAAACTTAAAAGTTATCAATTTACATTATTATCATGCTGGAGTTAATCGTCATACGACATGACCATGTCTACCTGCGACGTATAAGTAGAAAAGATTTGATCTGTATAATCATGGAATATTATTAATATAATTTGAATATTGTCAATTTGTATTAAAATCGAGAGCATTTTCAGGTAGTGAACATTTCAAAGAAGATGACACTTTTAGTCTCTGCTAATTAGTATCTGATAATTTGACAAGCAGTGTAATAATGACAAGCCTTAATTAGTTGCACGTGCATAGTGGTAAAATTATGAACAATTTTTTATGTGCAGAGGTAGGGATAATTTAAATAATAATAATTATAATAGAAAATTTAGACTATGGGATAAAAAGATTAGGATCGGTACATACGGTAGTTAAAGAGTGTAATGTCGGAAAATTATTATTCTATATTTTTATTTATTTGACACTGAAGTAAAGCTACAAAAAATAAATACCGAATGTTGCAAAACATGAAAATATATTCGGTTGAGAGCCCCCGAATAAGAATATATTGATGTTCTTTGCGTTACGTAATAGTATGACTATTCCTGTCAGGGCTATGACACTCACCTCATTTGCATGGCAAAATTACCCGTCTCCTCTGCAGCCAATTTGGTTTCGCTCCATCGAAATCAAGCTGGTCACGGAGGAGACTACCCTCCTTTGTGTTTGTTCATTTGTGTATGGAGAGCCCTTTTTGGAGTCTATAATGACTTAGGCTACGCTCTCAGCTAGAGTCCGACGCTGCATTGTACTAGAAATACCTTTTTTGTGAAATCGCTATAGAGCCAATCGGGAACACGTATTCGTTTTGAAAATATAGCATTAAAATTAGTATCACCCTTGTGGCCCCCGTGCAGTGGAAAACCTTAATTCTTTCATTAAAAGGAAATGAAAATTAAAAAACACGGATCTACCTGTGCACCTATAAAATGGGCACAGCAATTTGTCTCAAATATGAATGAATTTTAAGAAACATACGGGATATGATGAACATTGACCTGACGCCATGATAGTAGGATCTATTAGTCGTTTTATATACAATGTATATACCGTATTGTCATAATACCAATATTTGTCATTATATATGATGAGTAATATTTAGCAACGTAAATGTGCAGTTCATATGCACAAACGAATACTGATCTTTATGATATTCAGGTTTTTGTACATCACATATAACATGCCACATAGGAGGTCATACGTGTTGACCTTCATCTATTGTATTTGTTCATCTGTGTATGGAGAGGATTAGCGCCATTAAACGCCATTAAATCTCCATCAGTATTAGGGCGTAGTTCAGTGAACTCACCGGATTGCTGTTCCAAGTACTTTGATAATACAGATAATATGTATTAATGGGTCGAGGCGATTGCATTGAAAAACCTAATAAATTATTCATAACAGTTACGTAATCAATCGATAGTGCGGACACTTTTCATTTGCAAACCACCAAAATTCGTGATCTTTTAGCGTTGGAAAAGAAACCACGTGAATAGAGTGCCCTCTCAAGAATATCAACTCTCTGATTCCTGTGTGGGAGAGTGCGTGAGTAACCTCACTTCAGGTTCGGTTTCTATCACGGCAACACGTTCTATTCTGTTGCGCAGTTGTTTTTCCCGCTGATTTACACTACAAAGGTTTTCCATAGTTGACTGTTTTTATGGCGATATCATCTGTATATTTCATTAAATGTGCAGCATTTCTGTATTTTGCAAGTACGCAAGGTGTACATCCACAGAGCTAGCGCTATATTTATAGTGTTTTTCCTGAACATTGCGATGAGTTTCTTGGTTCATCATTGTAGGCCTACTCAGAAGCGGCTGGAAGAAGACGCTCCGATTTCACGTGATTAAGTTAAGTAGTTCGATATCCCTGTATTTTAAATTGGGATCATAGTATCGTAATTATTTTAATAGCAGTAATTACTGGTGTATCTGTATTATTTAAACCGTTATTATGAGCTATTATGGCTCGACAGTAGTTGGAGATCAGTTGTTATGGAGCAACTACTTGCATTCCTATGGTTAATTTAGGTTTATTTTCGATCAGATTTCAAGGAGTAGGTATATATCATTAGTTACAAAAATCTCAAGAAATAGGTTAACAAAAGCTAACAAACACGATGCATGATGATCTGTACGTTAATCGACATAACAGGCGATTTGTAGTAACAAGAAAGTCAAGATAAGGCGAGAAGGAATAAGAAGTCGGTAATATTCCGTAATAATATAGGTTTGCCCGGCGCTGTTCGGGAAAAATTGCATGTACTATTCGCATTCACCACTGAGATGCCAGGTAGGTCTCACATCAGCATCAATAATGCATTTAAGAGTTCTGATTTTCATTCATGATTGTTGGTTTTTATCTTCCATACAGTATACAAGACGACAGATAGCTTTTTGTACACAAGGAAGAATGAGATGGTGGAATTAACAGCGTGATCTTTATCACCGAGTATTGATTACGAAGCTAACGAAGCAAAGACGGAACAATGTTCCGGGGACTGAGCAAGTTAAGTGAATGATTATAATTTACATAATCACTGATGTGTTTTTGCATCAATCATTTTAGTCACTCTTGTAGAGATCAATAATTTATTAAATATGTTTTAATCTGGATTGATCAAATTCTAAGTGGAATCCAATATTAAGAGGTGAGTTAACCAAAGAAATGATTGTTTTAGGACTTGGAAAAATATCACAGTAGTAGATTTTAGAAGTGTAGGCGGTAGTTTTTTTATACCCGATCTGTTAGATATTGTTTTTATTATTTTGTACTAGAATGCGATGAGTTTCAGAATCTAATTAGTGTTTTGATGAGTCAAACATTTTTTCAATAAGGATCGCATACCTTAGACCATGTTCCTAGTTTTTATAATAAAATTCCAAGTTTTGTTTGTTTGTTTGTTTGTTTGTTTAAACGGTCGATCTGTGTGGAGACACGCTTGGGTCCTTTAAGTTGGATCCTAGATATAGACGGTATAGATGTGTTCTCTTTTGATCATGATGGTCATCATATTCAAATAAAGTAAAAATTGTTAGCATCACCAATAAGCTTAATTCCTACGGTGATCCCGGACGGTGATAGTCCATCCGATAAAAATTGGTTGTTCAGGGACTTTGATTTGCCCCTAGTGGTATTCGGTACCAAATGGACTTAAATATGTCCCGGTGATTATACTAGAGTTACAGGAATCCTGGTAATTCAGGAAATGCAATATTTCATTGGAAATTATGTTTCAGCCTCGTAGAAGGGTCAATGCTAAATTTGTAAAACAAAGAAATAGGCAGAGGTGTATTCCTCGGATTAGTTAACAGCCCGGTGTTAACAGGTAAGCCACATTAGCTGGCATACAATCTACATAATGTATTGACACGAATTTAATGATAAATATTGCTGTCTTGTTTCTGGTGAGTAGATCTGTAAAGTTGTTGTTTTTTTTACTATGCAGTCAGAAAGCAAGTTTTTCAAAACAGTTTGGAAAGGTGTTTGGTCATTGTATAAAGGCGGAAGTGTAAATGCTCTCGAGCAGCAGGTTTACCCAAACAGTTTGGACGAGTATTTTGTCATGGCATAAAGGCAATAGTAATGCTGTCAGACAGCAAGTTTTCCTTCCAGCCAGTTTGGTAGGGTGTTTGGTAATGGCCTAATGGCAAAAGTAATGTTCTTAGGCAGCAGGTTTATCCACACAGTTTGGATGAGTGTTTTGCCGGGGTGTTTTGTCATGGTCTAATGGCAATAGTAATGATGTCGGACGTTAGATTTTCCCAAACAGTTTGGATCAGTGTTTTGTCATGGTTTTCGGCAAAATTATTGCTGTCAGACATGTCAGACAGCCGATGTTGTTATCCAATCACTATTGGATACTGAGATAAGCTCAATCAGTTGATGAGTTCTTAGTAATCATATTATATCTATGCTCTCAGACAGCAGGTCGTTATCAGAAAACAGAAATAACAGGTAGGCCTATGTGAAGTATTGATCCTCGTTTTTGGGTTGGTTTTCAGCATAATTGTCAAAGAAGACACACAGTGCAATTTTACTGTAACCAAAATTCTTATAAAATAAATTAACAGTTGGGCTCTATGACCGGTGGTCACTTGATATGAGTTTATATAGTGGTGCAGACTATTAAGCCATTATATTAGTAGCACAGTGTCATTTAGGACTGGTTGTCATTTTGTAAAATAGATTTACACATTTTTGAATGATATTGTGATATAGTCCTATGCAACAATATTGTGACTGGTTGTCCTTGGATAGTGCAATTAAGTCCGATATTTTGGCTCTTTTCTTTGTCTTTGGTAAGATATTTAATAATGGTTTAAACTGACAGAAAAGATAGATTTTAATATGGCATTATTTTAGTGGCTAAATGCTATAATACTAGACAGGTATGAATGGTTGTTATTTAGTATCATAAGATGCTAGTGGCTTATACTTTCATTTAAAGCAGATTGCGGTCATTTGGTAAGATATTAGTGGCCCAGTGCAGATATCCTGGCCATGACTTCTCAGTTACTATGGTAAGATATTGATCATAATAATGGTAGGCCCTAACGGTAAACAGGATTGGCTCTTTGGCTGGTCGTTATTCGATATAGCAAGATATTGTAGTGGCAGAAAAGACGGGTAATATCTTCATATGAATGGCTGCCATCTACTAATGGTTGTGGCTTAGGCCTAGTGCCATGTAAGGCAGATGGAGTCTCGATCATTTGGTATTCTTGTCTGAGATTATTATAGTGTCGTAGTCCAGATAATATTAAGGTTATGACTTCAATTCTATTATGCTAAGATATTGATATCAATAATGGTGTGTTCACAATCAAGACGAGCTCTATATGGCTAATCGTCATTCAGATGGCAAGGTAAGTTAGAGACATATATAGATCCTGTCATGTACTCATGTTAGTGGCATCTAGTCCGAGATAAGGCAGGAGGCCGGTAGTCATACAGTATGACGGGTTATTATGACAATGTGCTTTATAAGGCAGGTATTGTGACCCACTTGTCATATAAATTCATTCAAGATGATATAATGGATCAATGCTATATAAGTCGTGTAATATGATTGGTTGTCATACAGTAGTCTATGTCAATGTTTTAGTGCCTAAGGGAGTTACGTTTTGCGCATAATAGCGTCAGAGAAAGGACTTTTTTTAAAGGATTAAGGAGCAAAGATTGATATTCATTTCAAAATTTCAAGCAGCTTGGTATATGGTTCGTCAAAAATGTTAGGATCGGGTCATTATCCAGGATTGTCATTAATTGATATCCTAGAAGTTGTCATACTTTGCAATTAGAGCTACAACTGTTCGTTAATAGTGTACATTGCTAATATGTCGTTTTATTATTTCTTTTAAGAATCTTCTATATTTAATAGAAGTTCCCTTATGCAAACTTTGGGTTTGTCAGTTCTGAGCTCTTAGCATGGCATATGGTCCACATAAGGCAGAAGACTGGTCTTCATTCAGTATATGTGGTATTATGGCAAAGTGTCATATAGACAATTAATAAGGCGCAGTGTCATATAGTTTGTCAAGATAATATTGGTCATAGTGTCATATCAGGTAGTATGATTGATCGAGATGAATTTCTTATTTCTGACAATAATTTCAGTCATGACAATTCCGATCTGAAGATTTTGAAATTTGATTTTATTATCTTCATCACTCGGAGGGATTAGGAGTTCTCATCCCAATAATTCATGAGTTGGGTTGTGTTTTTCTGCATGGTAAGGATTGTAGACTCAAAGTCGCAAAATTTGCATTTACGACATTATTAAGTTTCTCACAGATTTGTGTATTTTTTTGCAGATATGTATGTGCGGAAGACTTGCAGATGTTACTGTGAAGCATGGCGATTCGAGGATTGCAATATGGACATTTCTTAATTTAATAATAGGCCCATTCCATTTTCACAAATTTGATTTGGGTTAATCTAAGTATTAATCAAAGAGACTAACCAGATTGGCATTTTTGGCTCATGTGTAAAGTTTAGTAAAGAGTGACGACTCTGATGTGGTTCCAACTGTTGGAATGCACAGTGGATTTGGCTTCCACGATTATGGTATTTTTTGCCAGCAGCCCTGACTTTGGACTTCATAGCATGGCACAGTGTGTGCTTCTCGTTTGGCAGCAATAAACCGACACCAAAATGCTATATTTGTTGTGTGTATGTTGTGTGATGTATGGATAGTCATAGTAAGGGTTTAGCAAAGAAATGAAAATATATTCGGTTGAGAGCCCCGAATAAGAATATATTGATGTTCTTTGCGTTACGTAATAGTATGACTATTCCTGTGTGGGAGAGTGCGTGAGTAACCTCACTTCAGGTTCGGTTTCTATCACGGCAACACGTTCTATTCTGTTGCGCAGTTGAATTTAAGTAGTGTGTGTCAAGTTGCTTCTTCTCAGAAGCATGATTGTTTAGAATCATTAGTAAATATTTTTATTAAAGCCAGTTTTAGTCTCGGGTGGGATTTTGGTCGATTAAGACTGTTTATAGCGGGAAGGAAGGAATCAACACCACGTTGGCATGGGATAGCCTAGGCAGGAGCCAAGTACTATGCCCTCAGATTTTTCTTGTTCAACAAAAATAAAAAATAAGAAATAAAAATTGTGTTCAAGTTTTTTGAGGTTGCGCAGCCCCTAGTTATCACGTTGATTCCTGTGGTAGGCTGCCCTATTGTATTAGCGTAGGCATGATATCCTAGTTCTGTATAGCATGGCACAGTGTGTGCTTCTCGTTTGGCAGCAATAAACCGACACCAAAATGCTATATTTGTTGTGTGTATGTTGTGTGATGTATGGATAGTCATAGTAAGGGTTTAGCAAAGAACTGATTACATCATGATTACATGTACCTTTTAAATACGGTATAGTTTATTCAAATGTTCGTGACTTCTTCAAGTTACTCGATTTGTAATACAAAATGAAAATCATAATAAATAGAAACAAAATATCTAACAAAATGTTATTATTCCATCACAATTGGTTTGACTGGAGTTGGACCGTAAATGATCTATAAATAGAATCACTATTGTTTTCACTCGATAGCAAGATGTTGCTGGTATGCCACTTTTAAATCAATTATATTTTATCAATTGAAAGGCATCTATATGGACTGCGAACTACATTAAATTTACATCTATTATGTCGCAACACCGGTTTTTGGTGGATTTCTGTTCTTTATATGAGTGTAGCCAAACTTGAAATTCATGTAATCATCGTCCAAGTATGAATAATTAATAAGAAGGTATACTATAAAAATGAATAAAACGACAAAATATAATTAATAAGCATGCGAAAATAATAGCATAAGGTCCATATTATCATAGTAATCGTCTGAGGCCTCTAAGCTACGGGGAAATAGGAAATGAAGACCAAAATATGACAATGAAAATGCATTTTGCCATGATGTGATAAAAATATCACTGTACCAAGGGATGATAAAAATGATGCTATCCTTGATTGATAAAATAAAATAAAATTGTTTGATAACAAAATGGGGAAATCAGATGGTCCCCGGTTTTGATCTTGGCTCCAAAATCAGAAACCCAGATCAGTAGCCCGATGCTCTAACCACTGGGCCGTCCACGGAAACCTGCGACAGATCGACGTGTGAAAATACAGTATTTACTACGACTCAATATGAATCGATGCTGTTATCCGGAATGAATAAACAAATTACGAAAAACCTGTTTTTGGCAAATGGGGTATGGAATTTGTATACAGGGTATCGCAGAATATACTAGGATATATTTTGCAAGGGAAACTGAAAAATAAAATATCATGGAACAATAGAACTCAAATACTTTAATGTTGCGGGTATAAAATATAGTCTCGCGGAGCATCTTTATCAGTCGTTTATTTTTAAAAACTTGCTCATCATATACATTTTAGGCCAGTGGTGTGTCAAATTTAAAATGCTACGAGACTCAATAGAACCCAACAGTGTTACGATATTTAATAAGGTTGTCTAGGTGTTTGATGTCGTTGCCATCGTAACAGAAATACCAACCTTGCATTGTCGATAGTACATATGTTACCTTGGAAACTGACTCTACAAATACAAAACTTGAATAATTAAAACACTTTCAGGTGCACTGAACATGAAGATTCTCTTGGCATGCACCCAGATACATGATTATCATCCCATCCACGTACAGCAACCAATAAAATTAAACCAACACGTTCTTTTTATTATTGTGAAGTAGCGGTAAGGTACATGCGAGGTGCAGGGGTTCAGATTACATTTCTTTCCAGGATCCGTTTTCAGATGTTGCACCTATATATACAATACATCAACAGTCAGCAAAATAAATCAGATATCAGTTCAGGAATCATAACCTTGTAGCTATTAAATTAGTTCAGACACATCATGCATGTTTTGAGTGCACAGCCTTGTTCAACCATGGTGAATGCCGCTGACAATGGAAGTTTTGAATGTGTACCGTCTATCGATTTTAGTTTCATAATTTTGATATTTCTGTATCATTTGCCGTCACCGATATCTCAAATTAAAGAAAACATCCTTGCAGTCAGTATGGCTACCTTGATTTTCGAAATAGACCTCAAAATCACTTTCGCTATTATGAGCCTAACAAAAACAAAACGTTTTAGTAACAGTCAAAAACATTTTCGAAAAGCCTGATTCAGACAATAATAACTAAATGTTGCAATGCATTTTTGCACAAATGTTTGCCACCAATATTTTTCAGTAACAGTTTGACGACATTTTAAAAATGTTGTAGTGATTTTTTTATTATATATACATCGGTGTAGATATGAGTGAATGGGGTCCTTATCATCGGCACATGCACTTCGCGTGACCAGATCTTCAACCAAGATATTTGATATATTTAAATTCACAGTACTTTGCTTTGTGTCCAAAACCGTTACATTTGCGGCATTGTAGCTCAGAAACATAGTAACAAGCATCAGCAATGTGATTGAATAGTCCGCATTTCCAGCATCCCCAATAATCCAAAGAATGTCGGTAAAAATCTTGGCCTCTGCTGCGGTTATGGTTTTGATCGATATGTCCAGTTTTATCTGGATCACGTTCAGTGTAAGATCTTGTGCGGATTCCGAACGACCTTGTGCGCGGTTTACATTGCTGATTGTTGTTTCGTGAATTTTGTGACAGATATCGCTATTTGCCGGCTTTCTGTTTTGATTAACCGAAGGAACTGCAACGGAAAATGATTTCAGAAGCATCCTTGCATTCAAATGCAGACCATCAGCATATTGGTTGGAGTCAAATGTTCTGTCCTGCAGGTAAGTGATTTTCGGTCCAATGTCGACATAGCCGCAAGATAAACGAGAAGCAAGATCTTTTGAACTCAAAGATTTATTCTTCACTTAAACCACTGATATGTGAATGGACGTGGTCGGCGCTTTGACCATAAGAGTAATTATTATGGCTTCCATAGTATCGGTCATCTCCTGGACATCGTTGTCCCGTGAAATATCATTGTTTCCAGTGTAAATAATGACATAGCCAAAATGGTTGGAGTTCATTTGAGTCGGACATGTGTTGACTTCCTCGAGCATACGTTTATGGCAAGCCAAGGGGTCCAAAAGCGTGGAACTGCTACGCGTAGCTTCTTTCTCGTTACGTGCAGCTTATTAACCAATCAGATTCGCGGTTTTAAACACGTGGAGTTGATGTAAACATCCTCTCTCACAAATATTACGTTGTTAATTTTTGTAAATGAAAATATCTTTAGTATATCAGCAAAAAATGGTATAGGTGCTATTAAAGTAATATCTGAACAGAATGATGATTTTTCTATATTTAGGGGGCTATCATTTTCTTCGGAAGGGGATCCCAAATATAGGGGGTCATACTTTTTTGGAAAGAAAAATAAGGGGGAGGGTGTCATAATTTGATAATGACAAAATGTAGGGAGTCACAAGATGACTACAGATAGTGTGTTTATTGTATTCAAAAAGACTGATATCAATACAACTTGATTTTAGCCTGTCTAGGGGTAAGGTGTATCGGTGGTGGGAGTCGGGGGTCATAACATTTTTGATGCCGAAATAGTGAGGGCCGCAATTTTATTGACGCCGACTTTTTGTAAATGTAGGACCCCCCCGTTCCGAAAAAAAATGATGACCCATTTTACTCTCTCCATATTTACACAGTGGCATGTGATATCGCTTTCCCTGCAATATCTTTACACAGCGCTTTACATCAGTAGTAGTTGTTGTTTGACCTTCATATCCCCTGCACCGCTAATACAGCCCGAGTATAAAGTTACTTGCTATTAAACACGGTGTAATCTTGGAAACACTAAATAAATATGCTTTGTGTCATTTTAGCAAGGCATTAGCAACATGTTTTCTTGACACGTGCTGTGATTTGGCCTCCTTACCCGCTCGTTATCTATGCTAATTCCGTAAATTTATTACAAGATAATAATTGTGAAAGAGGATACATAGCACTATACTACGCGCAGCTAACGACCCAACCACGTGATTAAATTTGACTATTTTGATTGGTCAAACAGCTGCTCGTAACGAGAAAGAAGCTACGCGTAGCAGTTCCACGCTTTTGGACCCCTTGGCTTGCCATATACGTTAGACCGTGGTATCAGGTTGATCTGCCTTTGCGATGTCACGCAGCATTGAATCCCCTATGATCAGAGTTCTTTTAGGTTTTCATGGTTTTGGAACTGTGTATATTGTTGTTGTTGTTGTTGTTTCCTGAGTAGGTACCGATTTCTGTAATCCAGGTACTTTATTAGAAAGTTTTTGATTGTCTTTCTGAAGTGATTGGTGTTGGGTTTTAGATGGGTTTGGCTGGTTGTGAGTTCGGTGACAGTTTTCAGGAGGGAATTCACAAAATGGCGTCATGGTGCTTAAATGTATGATACATTTTTGACCGAAAATAGTTGAAAACGCTAACAATGGTAGCTCATAGTTAGCTTAAGGCTTTCACACGTCCCGCTGAATAAATAGTCCATGACCTTCAAGCTATATGATATCGGATTTGCATTCATAACACTACACTATAAGATAACTTCTCATCTAGCGAAAATAGAAACATAAATCTACAGCCAAGGGACCCGAATATATTTTAAAAGCCATGTAGTGAATCATGTTTGAAAATGAAAAAAATGTGCAAAGTGAACAAAATTACTTTTCTTTATTCTACCGACACCTATTCCTGCTTATGTGTTTGATGAAAAGATATGCAAGGTAACAACATGATGAAAAGATTCAAGTGGATCTATAATTTGCAATGAGATTCAATTAGTAGGACGATGACCAAGGTAAAACCCGTAATCATGATAAAAGGTGAAGAAACACAGGTTCACATGGCAGACAGTACAATATTAAATCAAAATTGAATTTACTTTGAACATACTGATATAATTTACTTTTTACATACTGCAATATTTTCTGTTTATATTTCTGACATAATACAACCGGGAGAGAAGACACCGATAGAAGTTGTAGAACCGACAACATACTATGTATAATAATAAGGTAAACGATTTCAACTTTACTCTCGAAACACGCTCGCTAAGTCAAAATAATTGTTTGTTTGCTTGCCCTCCAGTGGGACTTTTGTGGTGGGTCGGTAGGACGGAAAATATCTTTTTAATGACTGACTCACTCACTATTGTACAAGCCTGTAGGCAATGCACATTAGAAATGTAAATTATGAATGACACAGTTGCCAAAAATATGTTACTCTATTATAGTCAAACGTTTATTGTGTTTGCAACAATCGAATCTGTACAAAAATAACGTCTTCTGTTTCAATAATTGCAATTAAACTAACTTAGACATTTATAATAAATTACAACGTTAATGACTTAAACGTAATAACATTGTCTTGTTGGATAGCTTTCTATCTATAGATCAGTATCATGGTCATTACTGTCCCGACGACGCAGTCTTAGTGGAAACCTTAGTGGAAACATAATTCACAGTTAACTTGATCATTTCTAATGTACGCATCCTTTCCTAATGCTTAAATGGACTGCTTTGTAATATATATTTTCATAACCTCATAGATTTTCTTGAAGCTTCTTCCAATCGAACTTTGGTCTTTCTGCAGGGTTTCCGTTTGTTGTATTTTAGGCTGCAGAAGATGACGTTTAACGCCTCACTCTAATCCTCTCAAATCTAATGTACTGTTAGCAGAAACCCCGGGCAGGAACGTATTGGCAGAAACATAAAAATATAAAACATTAAGCTACTTAAGCTACATTAAGCTACATAACGCTACTTAAGGGATGAAATTAAAACTCAACCAGCGGTCGACCGCCGGTTCCGGGCTATTTCGTCCGGTTGTTCTAAACATGGAACGCGGTTCAAGTATGTATAATCATGCACAAAAAGTATTTCTATACGAGAGCATTTCTTAATAGTGCATCTTTCAAGGTTGGTGACACACACTTATTGATCAGGTCGTAATCGGCTTTTATTCGTCGTGTACACACACCCCCACACCCACACACACGAACACACAAAATCAAGACAAAGGACACCGATGTGCTCTGTTTACTTAACCATGAACTTTACTTTATTTTACTCCTTCGACTTCCAACTTCAATACTTGCTACCCTTTACTTATCTCTGACTTATCTCATGAACTCTTTCTGCTGACATCTCAATATTTGGTGTGCCCACCATCACTGTCTATCATATCACTGTCTGGTCATTTATTGGTCACAGTACAACACATTTGGCTTGAACAGGAGCTAAGTGCAACTTTCAAAATCCGATTTGAAGCCACTCAAGCGCCTATAACTCGACCAAATGATATCGTAGAGCAGCAAACGAGGTATCAAAATGCGCAGGAGAAATCTGCGCTTTATATACATTAAATCGGTTTTTGCTGTATATTTCAGTTCACGATATATCTGACCATTTATAATCGTTTCGATACTTTCTGGGTTGAGTTTACATATAAATACAATAGGCAATGGAAATAGAATGCATTAGTTCACATAGTATACTACTATGTGAACTCAGCCTGATCGAATGAGCGTATTTCGTATAGCGAATACCGTATACCGTATACTTCTATGTGATCGCAGCCTTATAGACTAAAATGAAATAAAATTTTTAATAAATATTTTTATGCGTTATGTTATATAAACAGCTTGTTGAGGAATACTTGAAATACGCAAGTCGTGACTTTGACTTCCACAGTGGTAGAAGTAGAGGGTACATATAGAGTATAGGACATTAATATTGTTTACATTAACATGTAAACTTTTTGGGACACCTGGTATATGAACAGCGAACTACATAATTATGTTGCACCGGGGAATGAACGCGTTGCTTATTTTGATATACTTCCTGAAGGTTCAGTTTGACCTTGTCTTTGGGAATCAAATTAATGTTGCTTAGCTTTTACATCATTGTGCAGCAATAAACTTACTGTATAAATAAACCCATTTGCGACTCTCAGGTACAAATAGAAAGTACCATTAAAATAACAAGTACTAATATTTCCATCCGACGACCGGAGGAAATCTTACAAGAAATGTCACAACCGGGAAAATATACTTTTATGAGCTTCTTATACATGTTGAATTTGATCAAAGTTTCATCATAGTATATTCAAGGCTCATAATGAATCTTTTGTAGATAACAATGTTGCAATATTTAATAAGTCTGTCTGGGTGTTGCATTGTCGATAATACGTATACGCAAACCTGGGAAACCGACTCTTCAACTACATGTATAAGGTTTGAATAATTAAACATCTTCTAGGTGCACATGAGCGAAGACTTTCTTGGCATGCACCACATGATAAAATATCCCAACGCCGCACAGTAATCAATAAATTAAACCAACACTTTTTAATGGCAAAGTAACGGTAAGGTGCAGACGAGGCCAATGACAATGAGTTGTTAAAATGTCACTAATTTATTCTATTTTCTTTTATACCAACACCTATCCACCTATACATTAAGCATATTAAATAAGATATCAGTTCACCAATCATGTTGACTTTATAGCCAAAGTGATGGTCGACTGGGAAAATCAAGGTCATCATACTGACCACAAAGATATAATTTGCGATATTATTGACGGCAAATGATACAGAGATAACTAATGAAACTAAAACCGATAGGAGGTACAGATTCAAAAGCGGCATCACTATTGGTTTATACACATCATGCATGTCATTATTGCACATGACAATAACTTCATCCAATCATGGCGAGTGCCGAGGACAATGATGTTTGCTGCGGCAAACGTTGACAAAATGTGAAAATTGCAACTTTTGAATTTTTACCTGTATACCTTCCATCGCCGGTTTTATTTTTGTATCGTTTGCCGTCACTGATATCTCAAAGAAAAACGTCGCTTTATTTAACATGGTTAACTTGAATTTCAATATCAGCCTTTACTTTTGCTAATTATTTATTAACTACTACATTTTGTGCTGACTGTATACTGTTAGGTTACAGACCTAATGCTTGATTTTGCATCAGTAATGTTCATGTCATAGTCCTATTGATTAGCCTTTATGGATTTGTTGTTGTTATTGTTGCTGTTTTGTTTGTTTGTTTGTTTTTTCACAATTTTAAAATGCATGGATTTTTGTAGAAGTTTTCCTAGATTCAGTTTTTCCCTTTGCGTATATTACTTTTCGCCCTTTGAAGTGATTGCACTACGAGTACGTGGGTGGATTGTGTTGTGAGCCACACTGATGGGTAACGGCAGCATATCAAAACGAGCAAACAATAATGTTGAGTAAACACCCTAGCTGGTAGCAATTATTATGGTACACAAAACCTCAATTCATAACTTTATTCCCTTCACATGAATTTCAGCTTAGAATTTTCAATATGGCTTTATATATAGGAATCACCTACCCTGATATGATAGTGAGTAAGTGCATATTGACATTCGTGTCGTTATGTTACTTCAACTCACTATAATAAAGTTATATTCCCCAATGTATAGTGCCAATTATATAGAAACATTGAAAGGTTTCAAGACATGATGTTCAATCCTGTCAGTAATATTAAAGCTGTGTTTGCTGTATTATATTAAAGTATATAATAAAGAAGTTATTAATTGAACAATTGAAAACCATTCATTGAGTTTCTTTTCCGCGAACACATTGCATTTCATTGTCTTGCCTTTTGGAAATGTTATGTAAAGTTGCGTTGTTTTGATAATGTCATTAGATTTTTGGAAAAGGCTAACGTTAAGGCTTTCATGGTTTTCCAACCATTTCCTCCATTATAGTGTTGGTATTTTATATGTCTTGTTGTATTGTAATGATTTGTACGGAAATAAAATATGGATGAATGAAATATGGATGAATGAATGATTTAATAAGTTAGACGTCTGTTTCTTTTGATTTCAATGAAAGGCTAAATTTCATGCCTTTCTGGTCGAGTTTGTATTTTAATTTATTTATGTCATGTCTTGACAACAAGTGTTGTATTGTATTTTATATGGAATTAAAATATGGATGAATGAACAAATAAATGAGTTTAGGCATTATTGCCTTTAATCAGTTTGTCAAAGGAATAAACCAGGATGTAAAACAAAACATGGAAAATAACATTGCGCCATTTTATTTTTAGAGATTTACTGATTCCATTTTTGTCGTACGCGTAATAAATTGTCTAGCGTCATATAAGAAGCTCTCTAATTTGATCCATACATAAGACTAGAATGAGCTTTTATACCATAATCTTGCTTTTAACGTATTAAGAACAGTGTCGTCAGAAGAAATACTGAAACAACATTTTCTGACTGTGTACGGGGTAAGGACACTCGTGTAAGTCAAAACCCCATCATCATGAGCTCATTTTACCATATCGCTACGTGTCCTTTTTCTTCATTTTATGCGCAGCATTGGTGTACTCCAATAAAAATGTATTTTCATCATTTTATTATCTCTTTTGCTGATATCTTTTGCGTTTTCAATTTCCTTGTCTCGTGCTTCTACGCATTATTGTATTGTGTGTGACATTAATTTAACATCTTTTTAAAAACAAGATACAGTATATCGCAGTAATCTAATTGATACAAAACCTGTTTATAAAATATTACTGTCTCTCACTCTGGGTCAGATGGCACAGGATTGCGCTGCTGTAGTCTTCACAAGAGTACGCCATCTACTTCTATCAAAAGCCAAACGTGTTGCGCCATACATTCAACCATTCATACATTCAAGAACGTGATGAAACGTTCTTCACATCGTTTGTCCAAGATGTTGACGGACGTCCCCTTCCACGATGGCCTTCCACAGCTCCCTGAAGAATCAGCTTCTCAACTCAACCACCCTTTCTTTCAATGTGGCCAACGTAGCGCAATTTCTTTTCAATGATGGACTTTCTGATGTTTAAGTCTGTACCAATCTTATTCAGGATCCAGATGTTTGTCTTCTTGTCTTTCCAAGATACTCCCAACAGCCTCCTATCCCAGCAAACACAAAACGTTTTCGACATCATTTGCAAAAGGTTATAAAAGTTGTCAGAAAATGTTTAAATGTCGGGTTATATAAAGGTTAAGGGTATAAAACGTTTTCATAACATTAAAAAACATTTTTTGATAATCTACTGCTCAGCAAACACAAAATGTTTTACAGAAAACGTTTAAACGTTAAATTGAAAACTTGATACAAAATATTCTGAACAGAATGTTATTTTGGGGTTGAAAATATATTTTGCGGAAAATGTTTACCCAAAATATTTGCAATAACGTTTTAAAATCGTTTTCATGACCTTTATATAACCCGACATTTAAATGTTATTAAAACGTTTTGAAAAAAAACATTTTAAGAACATTTCTGTGTTTGCTGGGTGCAAATGTTTTAACATAATGTTATTTAAGTGTTGACAAAATATTTGGCAACAATGTTTGCAAAAATAGTTAATAGCATTTTGAAAAAGTTTTTAAAATATTGTTGTAGTGTGTTTCCATACAAAACGTTTTAAAACGTTTTCATGACCTTTATATAATCCGACATTTTAATGTTATTTAAACGTTTTTACGTAAACCAAAAAAAAAATAGCGCGGTGATTTATAGTGCGCTACGCACATGTACAGCGCCTAGACGTTGATCCACAAGCCTCAGCACACTTTACAAAAGCCAAAATATAACTTACATAAAACGTTTTTAAAACGTTTTTGTGTTTGCTGGGATAGCACCATATCTCAAATGCATCTATCTTCTTCCTGTCATTCTGTACTATTATATTACTGTACGTTATCATAATAATCAGTTTGTGGCTTCGGTTTCAATCTGTTCTTGACCTTCATAATTAATAACCAAATATGACCAAATCTAAATCATTTTCTATTTTTGAAATGAAATGGTCATCCGGTCACTGACATTATAAACTGAACAATTGCATGGATGATCCCACCGTCCGCAATGCCAATTGTCTGTTATTATTGCTGGTATTGTTGTTGTTCTTTGCTGTTCTTTGTTTATGTTTTTCTTTCCAATATTGAACGTTTTTGCTCACATCCTGAAAGGAAAAGAACACTGAAATGATTATGACAAAATAATAAAGAAATATACAAGTATCTGAATAATAACTGATGCTTATGTTGAAACCCAACGTAGTGATCAGAAAGATATGACACGCTAAGGTCCTCGTACTGTTCCAGTTAATAGTGAAAGTCTGAATACACAAGAATCACATCAACGGTTTTTCTGTACGATTCAAAATCAGTTTTCTGGTTATGCTCTTAACCTTGGTACTAAGATGACGAAAGTGTAATTTTAACTATTAATGGCGGATTTGACAACTTTTTAAAAATAAAATATTAATGTCCATCTACGTACTAGTTATTCTCTCATAAAACAGAAACTAATCGTCAGAGCCGACAAATTGACCCGCTGCACAGCAAACACAACATGTTTTACAGTAATGTTTAAATGCTGGGCTATATAAAGGGTATAAAACGTTTTAATAACATTTAGAAACATTTGTGAAAACTGCAAACTGAAAAACATTCTTAGATTATGTTATTTAAATTAAGTGTTGACAAAATATTTTGGTAAAATTGCTTAAAAAATGTTTTAAAATAGCATTTTGCAAACATTTAAAAAAATGTTTGCATGAAATTTATTATAACCTAACACTTAACTGATATTATATCATTTTAACCAAACCGAAAACGTTTTAAAATATGTTTATGTTTGCTTTGTACTGAATTGTCTCGTTTCTGTTAGCTACAGTCACATTTAAAATGACGTTATATATGGTGGCTTCTAACATACGTTTTTAACACACATAACAAGCCTGCTAATCATAGTCTTTCCCACGTCCCGCTGAATAAATATACCATGAACTATACGAAATCGAATTTGTATAGACAATTTTATCGTAAAACTGCACGGATAAAGAGAACTTCTCGTCGAGCTTACTGCAGCAAAAGTAAGCATAGCCAAGTATATTTTATAAAGCCATGTCCTAATCTTTAACATTTTTTTAAATCATGTTTTTGTCAGTGAAATCAACATCTTTATTCCATTATGGAACATTTATTTGCTTAAGTTATAGAAACCTGCAGATTGCAAACCATCAGTTGCATCCGGTAGGAGGAAGGTTGAAGTTGCATGCTTAAAGACATTGTTATTCGTGGAGTAGATATAAAAGTGCGGGAAATAATGAAATATGGCAGGTCTCAGTTGTAGCTTATCAGTCGAATAGATGGGCAGCATATGTGTAGATTCAACGCCTTTCAGATGAGTTGTTTCAATTCTAATTCGTGTTACATATCAATGATATGATATCATTCGTTTACATGTATCGCTACACTGTGAAAATGGCCGTAAATTAACGGACGCCCGTATTTCGAAGTACGGGGACACCACTGGCAGCAGTTTATAAGATTACATGTAGATGTGTGGGTGGGTATGGAGGTAGGTAGGTGGTTCTAATCACAAAAAGCTATTTTGCTTACGGCTGGTTCCCGTAAAATTACCGAAATTTCGAAATACGGGCATCCGTTAATTTACGATTATTTTTACAGTGTACATTCATATGATTGCTTTGACAATATGGTGAAAAATGATCATATGTAACGACTAGTGAAGTTAGATTGCTTACCTGACGTGGTCGAGAAAAGACAATATATACAATAAAATTAAATGCAAAGGCATCAAGAAATCTGAGTGGATAATATGTTGAAAGATGTGGGTACTTATTTTAGTATCACTGGACAGACGAGGCATAAGGAGATTTTTTTATATAGAAATTCAGAAGAGGGTTGTATGTAATTTATCACATGGTTAGCCCGAGAGATGGAATCTGAAATTCCTGATTTTTTTTTCTTTTTCTGGGAGTTACATTTGACGCTGCTCTGAACATATCTGGCCATATAACATTTACTTGTGGAACTTGTCAAGAAGTTGGTGTTTATCGCTAGTGTTATCCAAATAGACTTGCCAACGCCCTTCCTTCTGTCTGAATGTAAAAACAAAGAAGTTGCTCGCTTACAAAGACTACGTGCTGCCCGCATAATATCTTCTAAGTTCCACGTCGTCACTCATTTTCCCCTCTTTTAAACTCGTTACACTGTCCCGGGCTCCAATAGACAAGACAATTTGCTTCAAAGTGCTACTCTACATTAACAAGACACCTCGGGCACCACTCTACCTCTCTCATTGTCTGACATTCCGTGTTCCATCTAGAGAATCAACATCTTACGAGCCTTGTCATTCCAAACACCAACAGACTGATAGCCGACGGATCGTTCAGTGTCTTTGGACCCAGAATCTCCCTTCACCAATCAGGTCATCTGCCATAGTTGCTACTTTCAAGCTTAGCATGAAAACCCGTGTGTTTCTTGAAGATTCTTTGGATACGTTCACAAAAAACAAACAAAAACAAAACAAAAAAAAAAACAAAACACGAATAAAAACATTCTTACTTCAATAAATAATCTTTTGAAGAGCAAATCTCATTTGGGCAAAAACAAAACAAAAAACATATACTCCAAAACATAATACGTATAAGAACATTACCTAATTGGTGAATTCGTGACATCAACGCTTCCTATTACGTGTCCGTATGTAAACGTAGATCTGAAAACGGTAGTGTTCAAATAAGGCTACAATCACTGTTTTTCTTGCTGAAAGAAATATTCATACAATGTGACATCAGCCTCCTCATAATCCCTGGGGAAAATAAGATGTTTTATAGTTCATGGTCTATCTCGAAATTATTAGTACAGACATAATCTTTATCAATTATTGGTATTTCTGAAATGGCACATTTCTTTGCATGTAGGTAGTTCATATGTCTTCACCGTGTGTAGATTTTCTCTTCCATTACCGATTAGCTGTTCATCAGACCTCAGAAAATCGTGTCAACTCAATGGAGCATGTGGAATGTTCACGAGTAAGGTAACAGCTAACAGCTCCGGATTAATCAATTTATAGATTTTGACACACCTCCAACAAACCAATTTCCGCTTTGGTAAATTGAATATTTTAAACAGTTCTCTCAGCAAAATAGTGACTTACTTTTAATATCTCATCACCACCATCATTTCATCAATTTCTTAGTTACTTACAATAATAAGCTCATTGAATTATGATTTTCGTATGATGGTACACGAGGTTGATGTTTATTTATTTATTTATTTATTTATTTATTTATTTATTTATTTATTTATTTATTTATTTATTTATTTATTTATTTGTTTATTTATTTATTTATTTATTTATTTATTTATTTATATTTATTTATTTATTTATTTATTTATCTATTTATTTATTTATTTATTTATATTTATTTATTTATTTATTTATTTATTTATTTATTTATTTATATATTTATTTAATATATTTATTTATTTATTTATTTATTTATTTATTTATTTATTTATTTATTTATTTATATATTTATTTATTTATATATTTATTTATTTATTTATTTATTTATTTATTTATTTATTTATTTATTTATTTATTTATTTATTTTTTTTTAAATATTTTTTTAAAATTATTTTATTTAAGGAACCTTTAATTAATTAGACAATTTAAATTAACCATAATGAAGGTAGCGGTTGATGTCTTTGGGCGTGCTTGTAAAATTTGTCATGGCTTTTTGGGGAACACATGATGTCTAAGATTATTACCGATGTGAATTTGTGCATTAGAGTATGTAATGTATGACTATATTGAATAGACACTAGTCGACCTAGATATCTGATGCATCAACATACTTCCTGGGTTAATTTATAGCACCTTTATCTGATATACATCAAATCCTGGCAAGATCATCACACCACAAAGTTGTAATCATTTTACATTAGATACCATCATCCTTCGATATGACTACTTTGGAATTTTGCTCTGTATAATAATTATTATTACATAATATTGCATTAAAGGCATCTGTAAATATGAACATTTGGTAGTATAATAACGAACAAGAAATCACGGTACTTGCTAATTTGACAGCCAGTGTAATGATGACAAGCCTTAATTAGTTAAACGTGCTTGGTGGTAAAATTATGAAAAAATTGTCATGTGCAAAGGTAGCGGAGGTTCAATGTTTGGAAGTGACATTAACACATAATAATCAATAATAAGACATCGCTTGTAAAAGAGCTTGCCAATTAGACATATGAAATTCGGTATAATTGTTGAAGAAAACGTACTACATCCGTAATAATTATTTTCTAGGTTTTTGCATGCACGTGAAACATAAGTAAATCAATTTCATGAACTTGCTACAGGTTTTGAGCCGCGAAATTATATTGGTTACTGTAATTCTACTAAATTATCGTGTATTTGACACAGAAAAAAGCATGTATTAACGAAAACAAGCCAAAGAAGGTCACAAGACATGATTGCATGTATGAAATATAATTTTTTCGTCACTACTTGAAGTTCTGGTTGACCTGTAATAAACGTATAAAGTCATAATTAACAGAAAGAAAATGTCCTATGAATTGTTATTATTGCATCACAATTGATATTCTATGAATAGAATCACTATTGTTTGTATGAAAAGAATGAAGTTACTGGTATGCCGGTTTAAATTAATTACATTTTATAAATTGAAAGGAATCTGTAGACTGCGAACTACACAATTATGTTTTACCGGGTACTCAACCATTTGTGTATTTAGATAACCTGAAGGGTACGTTTAATTTCATTTTCGGTCTTCTTCAATTCAAATTGCTTAGGTTTTACATTTAGAGAATAGACCTTTTGTTTTGAGAGCCAGCCATGTCTCTATCGCGTGATATAACAAGATTATTTTAGTTGTTTAAGAATGTGCAACATGAATTAAACTGAGTCAGCTACAGAAAGTTATTTTTACTTTAAAAAACACCACTGACTTTCATCCATTGCCCGTCATTGACTGTCTTAAGGTTACACGAAGAAACGTATAAAAACGTATAAAAGACGTATAAAGTTGTTCTCTAAAACCGCGTTTTCTCAGCAATCAAATATCGCAGTGAGTCAAATGTTGGTGCATGGATGTATCTTTACATTATTTTTGTGTGTTTATAAAAAATTTAGAATCCGTTTGAAAATCCTTCGTTTAAATCATTTTTACGCACCATGTTCACAAGATCAAAAACACGTTCCATGCAGTTTTTTTCAAATGTTTTCTCCGTATAAAACCACGCCGAGTGATTGTTTTCTCCTTTTTGTATTGTACTACAAATCGATTAAAGAAATAATGTTGCCATGGGGAAGAACCAAATACAGTACCGATTAAATTTTAAAAGCCCGTTTTTGGGGAACATTTTCGAGAATCTTGTCTGAGAAAAAACTGTTTTGTGAAATTATCGATATCTTGATAACGGGGCGTTAATTTAGACATCTGAATACCTACATTATTTCTCAACATTCTGCCAATTGCTATCCCATTTGATTTTCACTCCAAATTGAAGCTAGTATTGCAAAAACGAGGTTTTTCCTCCATCACTTCGTTCAAAATTTCAGCGCCGACATGCGTGTTTATTCTAAGAGCCATTGTGCGGACGCGATTGTAATCATTAAGTAATTGCATCAATAGTTACATATCCGCTTCGAGAACAAGAAATTTCGTAAGCTGATGTATGGTCGAGTGGATAGGGCGTTGGACTGGGAATCTGTTATGAACAATTTTTGTGGGTTCGAGTCCCCGTGTGGCTGAATTTTCTTTCCTTTTTTTTTCTCTTTTCTCATTTTTACTTTCTTTCTTTCCTCTTTTCTTTCTCTTTTCTTTTTTCATTTTTTTTTAATTTCTTTCTCTTTCTTCCTTTCTTTGTCGTTCTTTTCTTTCTCTCTCTCTCTCTTTCTTTCTCTTTTTCACTATTTCTTTATTCTTTCTTGCTCCTTTCTTTTTAGTTTTATTTGATTGATTCGCTGACTGCAGTGAATCGTGATTGCTTGTTTTTCACTTTATATAATTCAGAAATTTGTAGGCCTGCTAAGTCTGTCTTTTTGAATATTCTTCCCAAATTCGATTTGCAAATAATTGCTTTTTGATACTGTTGTTGATGTTATATTTAAAATTTATAAAATCCTTATGAAAATTGCCGAAAACGGCTTGTGCCCCTCCCCGGCATCCGACCCGGCATGCCGCCCCTCATGACACCCCCGCCCGCCCCCGACTCACGAGCTCCGGGCACGAGCTAAGCCAAGTTTCATGTCTTGACCGTGGATCAATATTCTATTGTAAAGTAGCCCTACGTCCCAGTACGCTTGTTCATTTTCTGCATGGCTGTTTCTGTTATGAACTTACGCCCCTCTGGATTCAAGCGCATGAAAAACTCTCGGCTAACCTTAAAGAGATATATTAGGTGTCATACTTAAGGCATGTGATTGACAACACGTTTATAATTTGCACATCAAGAAAACTAATATAAGTCAAAGTAATGTATGACAACGAATTTTGAATATATGTTACCTTACGCAAAATTTCATTTTCTAATCAATCTTTATTATATTTTGTGTAAAATTGAAAAAGTGACTGAGCCTCAATTAAATATAACATTGTTGCAATATATAACAAGGTTGTCTGGGTGTTTGATGTCGTTTTCATGGTAACAGAAAATGTCAACCTTGAGAATTGTCAATAATACGTAATATGTTTACTAAAAGCGCTAGCCACGCGTCCAAAAGTGATTTTTGACAGGCAGTTTGCTCTTGGGACAGGCAAGATTAATGCCTGTAACATATTCTAAATTATCAAAATCATGCTGTAATAAGTTCTGTGAACTCAAAATCAGGCTAGAAAAATAAATCAAGGTTATAGCAATAGCTATTATTATTATTACAGGGTGTCCCAAAAAAAATTACCGAGTGAATAACATTGAACGTAAGTCGAGAAATAGACATCCGAATCAAAAAAATTAAACTTCAACGCATAGCCTATTTTATTGTGCATTACATTCAAAAATTTTATTTGATTCATTTAACGATTACATAATGCGCGTCAAAGCAGTTCATTCCAAGTTTGATTAACAGGCACTTTTTTCATACACGCTCACCCCTTCCTAAAGTTTGTGTATCTCATTCAATTTAGTCAATTTAGTCCACGTTATCTTTTTTATAATCCAATGGTGTTATGTTATTCATGCTTTCACTAAAGATGAGTAACAGTTTGTCCGAGAAAACTTTGATTTCTGCAATTGGAAGCTTTCCCACTTTAATTCTTTGGTTGTGCAAATATGTTATATTTTAAGAACATTTGAGCCAAGAATGACAATGATCAAGTGGTTACAGCTTTACATGTGATTTTTGATTCCATGCAACATTGAGTTTTAAAATATGTAAACTTTGCATTACAATTTCATGGCAATATTCCAAAAACATTAGTGTGAGTGAGAATTTTTCTAAGCCAGCTGGAATTTTTCATGTAATAATTCTTTATGCAACATTTATATCAACATTAACGAAAAAGGATATTTACAAGTACGGAGCAACATCTTACATGCAAGCTTTCATTTTCAATATCGTGCAGGGTTTCAAATTTGAACGAAAACTAATTAAATGTTTTGCAAGAAACAGATTGTTTAAAGAGAACGAAAAGGATTTCACCGAACAAAATATAAAGCCTAACCACTTACTAGTGCGCATTGTGTTGAATGATCTTTCTTTCAAACTTGGAATGAAGTGAATTGACGCATGAGTTATATAGTCGCTCATTTCTTCGCAATCAGTCAACCGATTCCAGTAAAATTAGCGTATGAGATGCAGAATAAAATGGGCTACACGCTGATTTTTAGATTTTGATGTCTATTTTTCGACTTACGTCCACATTCATTCGCCAGGTAATTTTTTCTGGGACACCCTGTATTATTATTATTATTATTATTATTATTATTATTATTATTTATATTATTATTATTATTATTATTATTATTATTATTATTATTATTATTATTATTATTATTATTATTATTATCATTATTATTATTATTATTATTATTATTATTATTATTATTATTATTATTATTATTATTATTTATTATTATTATTAATAATAACTATTATTAGCTATTTGAACTTTGAACTGACTGAACCCCAAGAAGCTAGGGACAGACAGTTTTCGTGAAAATGACAGGTACTTGTCAAGTCCTAGCTAAGACCCACCACATGTACTAGTACCTAAAATACTGATTCTACTTTACCTATACATCGACAATGTATAATACATGTACCTATGTAATGCAAACGGAAGCCTACATTCCTACATGCACCTTTTCACTCGCGCATATTTCAAAAGTAACTAATCATTCAGGCTGTTCGCTTTTCCCCGTTACAGTCCTATTGATTCGACTTTAAAAGCTTTTTACACAGTTTCAAAATACATGGATTTTTGTAGTATTCCTGGATTCGGTTTTGGCACATTGAGGTGCTTGAACTGCAGGTACGTGGGTGAATGTTGTTGTGAGCCACTGATGGGTATCAGCAGCAGAAAGTCATCCTTCTAATTCGACCTTTTTGTCTGTAATAAATTTATTTAATCATTGTAGCCACTCATTTTTTCCCATTCACACTTAGAATTTTCAACATGACTTGATAGGAATCACTTCCTCTAATACGGTAGTATGTTATTCGTGTCATTCATGTTAGTTCAACTCGCGTAATACGCTTATAAAGTTTCAATGCATACAGAAACACACGATTGTTCTTGCAAAATAAGTTTTAAGACATGAAGTTCAATTTTTTTGTCTATTATTTTAAAAGCTGTGTTTGATGTATATTATATTGTTGCTTACAATTAGAAGATTATATTAATTGAACCGTTGAAAATAATAATTCCGTACACAAAACACATTATTTTTTTTATTAAGGCATGTTGCCTTTATAGAGAATGTCAAAAAGACACAAAAACAAGTCATGGTCTTTTTAAGTACTACTTTTTCCAGAAAACTTTTTCCACTTTTTTTAAAATAAAATACTTAGCTGAACGAAACATTATTTCTAACTGGCAATAATAGTAAAATTGTAATTTTTGGCTAATATTTTGAAAATAGGGCCAAAACATGTGTTTATTTTGTATACTGTGAAAAAAGATCGTACATTAAGGCTTTGTACCTTGTACTAAGACTAATTTCAGGGTTTGAATTCTCATTTTTGGAAAACAAATTTCTAATATTATTATAACCAATTATCAAATTTAACATAAAAACCCCTAAATTATGAGCAAACATATAACATATATTCCAAATTTTGAATGCTTAGACGTGTGCTAAGTCTTTGAATTTTGTGACTTCAGCTGGAAGAAATCATGCAAAATTGAATGTTTTAGCCCAGTTTCCCTCAAATTGCAAAAACTATTAAAATTTGACTTTTATTGCCAGTTCGACTAACCAAATGATTACGATTTGCTACATTTCATTGGAGACAGGATAATATCTTTTTGATCCAAATTTATTTTTCTGGAGCAGGGAGTAGAGATTTACATATTCCTTTTCGTCGGTATCAATTTTAATATCTAGCGCCATTTCTATGTTTACGATGTCCTAAAATAAGGTTCAAACGTAAGACTAGATTGAGGTTTCATACTATTATCTTGCTTTTATCGTATAGTACAGTTTTTGTGGCGTCAGTAAAAAATGCTGAAACAACATTTTCTGGCTGTGTAATGGGTTGTGAAACTTGTGTAAGTCAAAACCACATTAACATGAGCTCAGTTTACCGTATCGCTATAACGTGTCTTTTTCATGCGCTTTGTGCGTGCCAAAATTTGTCATTATTTCATTTTCTCGCATTAAGGTAGGTGATGTCAGGTACTTTGCTGATATCAATAAGTTTTCCATTCCTCGTATATTCCTATACAGATTATTTTTTGTAGTTTTCTTTATGAAATTATTTGCTTATCTGAATTACTTTTAAGTAATTCAGATAAGCAAATAATTTCATATTAAAATATCTTTGTAAATATGTTAATTTAAGATGGTTAAATCGATATCTTACAATTCGAATTCTGATATAACATTTCTGTTTATAAAATATCATTATTTTTGTTATTTGGTACTCCATTTAGGATTTATGTGTGAAACCTGCAATAAATACCTGCCATAATACATTTGCGATCAAGTGCATTAAGCGATTGATGATAATAAAAAACTGAGTATTCCAAGAGTGAAAGACCAGTAGTGAAAATATATTCAAATTAATTACCTTAAAGGAATATATGCAGTAAAGTTACCTCAATCGATAAGACGTTCGACTATGGTGCGAGATGTTGCGGGTTCGAACCCTGGTGGTGACTAGTATGCTCTTGTGGAAAAATTGAGTTAGCTTGAAATTACCCTGGACAAGAAACTTAACCCGTACGAAACTCGGGGAGCTGATGAGCATCCTCTCAATAGCATGACAGGGACTGGCAACAAATTGTGCATGCCCTCCGACCAACCCAACATGCATGGGGACGCAAGGGCTACATAAATAGATACGTACGACTTGGAGATTTTCACCGAATGATTATCTATGCAATGTACACGATGTATCAAATGTATACAGTTTGACAAATGCCACTAGATTAAAAAAGTATGAGGTATTTGGTCAAAATGTTATCACGTGCCTTGTTACTATGTGATTGCTATGTAAGATGGAAAAGCATTATGTGAATACATTACTTTGAATTGAATTGAATTCACAGCTGAATCTTGTCCTTCCACAACTATAATGTCACTGACGTGTGACCAAGTAAAATGCAGCTGCGCAAAGTCAATTAAAATAACACGAAATTCACAGTTTCACCACTTTCTTTACTGTAATTGAGAGAACGGCTTGCAGAATTTTTTGGCAATCGTGTGATTGCTTTGAAGCACCAAGTGCGATGGTCCCTAAGATCTCTTGATTTTACACCTCTGGATTTCTTCTTGTGTGGCTATCTAAAATGAAAGTCCTTCTGCAGACGAATTCCAAAGACACATAATTGCTGTATTGGTAAGGTGTGGTAGTTATACTAGATACAGACTCTGTACTATAATAGTATAGATGTAATACTTTTGGCCACGTATGGTGAATTCAAACCAGTTCCTTTGCTTTTACAGACTGTCTGGATACAGGTGAAAGGTTTCACGAGGTGAAAGATGTATTGTTCTTTTCCACTCGCCGTTCCGGCTCGTGGAATGGAACAATCCATCTTTCACCTCGTGATTATATTTCGACCATTACACGAATGTATGGCAGTTAATATTTGTTTTATATCACTCGCACATAAATTCTATTACTAAAATACTATTTAAGGTCGGAAATACATTTTTTCATCAACATAACACCATGTTTTGCCGTGATATACTTTGGGGTCCACCCCATAACTAAATCGGCGAGTCTAAGAGTCAGCGCAAGGCTTGGCGCAGGCGCACTACGTCGCAGCACGATGATGGTAAAAACTATCACACGGAGAGGCTGATGTCTAGAATTTATGTATGAGTGATATAATTTGGGATAACACACTTCTGGGATTTAAATTGCAAACACTTATACAGTAGCGTATACGCGAACGAACGCAAGGGTTCGCGTACGCGATACGAGTGATCGCGCAAAATTCGCCATGCCTGGAATTAATCCTTGTCAATATACACACCGTATGCATTCTTTGAAATTTTAACGTGAGGATCAAATCTACGTAATACTGTGATTTTTGGATAAGCCGTTAACTGATGGAACATTTACAGTCAAACTGCACCTTCAATAATTCCACCCGTATAAATCAAAATTACATTTAAGTGGAAAGGGGAGAAATCATATCACTTACTAAATATGAAGTCTGATGGTTTCCCCGGGATGGTTTCAGACGCAACTTAGCAAGTTGCAAAAAATGTAAGTTCCAGTATTCGATTTAATTCAAAATCTTGTCAAATCACTTACTAATACATTTACAGATAGCTACCGACTTAAAGGTTAATAGCTACTCGTTCTCCTGTACATATCAACGTCTCAGATATCCATGTGCCAAGAATTTCGGCAGATGTTGATTTTCTTATCTCTCGAATGTTATCGGACAATCAATTCCTGTTTTTTTTCATAAGAAATTATCCACATGTTACTCGCCTTTAATACTTGCTCTACACTATATTTTTGTCGTTTTGGAGAATTGTGTCATAAAACTTAGGCTGACGCGTTGATGAAAGATTAAAATAGCCGTCTTTCATAAAAGAATATTATTGTTATTTGTACAAATACATTTGCTCATAGCGAATTTATCAATTCAGGAATTGCTGCAGTATTTGAATTGGAAATAAACTGACTTTCATTAACGTGTCCTTGACCCCAACAAAATGATCAATAGGCTGTTCCTGTTGAAATCCATACACCCCGGTGGAAGACATGATCTTTTAAATCTCCCACAGGGAGTGTGGATTTCAATGCGGGTTTCCTAAGTGTGATTCCATTTAAAATCTCCCTTTTTTGGGAGATTTAAATCGTGTCTTAATAGGCTGGGGGTTGTATTTCAACTAGAATAACCCAATGCAAAAATATGCATCGTGTAATTCGTCAATAGCAAAATACCGTACAAGATATAAGCCAGTAATTATGGAAATTAACTTAAAATAAATCTAACTTGACCTTTCTTTTCTGCCGTGATTTACTTGTATGGTTAAGATTTTCTACTTGATAAAATGGCTATTACGTTGTATTTGTTCTGTGCAGATATAATACGAGCTTCAAATGACATGGATAAAGGGTTTAAAGTCACGGGAGTCAAATTGAGCATAAACAGAACCTGTCTGTGGTAATTGCGGTACCATTTTACTTCAATCCGCTGCATCTTTAATTTAGCTTAATTTTTTCAAATGAAAAAGTGATGTTCAGCCGATTTTTTTTTCAAAACTAAAAGCCAATACCTCCATTTCATATCATCGCAAATTTCAGGCAAAGGATTAACATATCAACATACTCGGGGGAAAATGCTCATTGCTGGATACATTTCAAGATTCTTAAAAATGGAATTAGTAGTGTTTATGTGTACATACACCAGGGTCTAATGTTGAGAGGAGTTGGAAATTTCTTTACGTCTAGATAACGGAAGCCCTTAAGGAGATTCCACAGGGTGTTCTCACTCGGTATTTTCAAGTTTGTTTGCTTTGCATCTCTTTGTGGGATTTCAGTTCTCAGTGACTTTGTATTATCTATTTTATAAATCATTAAAAAAACCTGATCGTGTTTGTTGTTCCTTTGCTATGTATTATAATATTAAAAGTCATGCACGCAATATACGTCATCACGTGTTTTGGTACCGAGTACCCATAGTAAAGAGATTTAAAAAAATAAATTTTAGCTTATATTGTGAAGTATCCCTTAGTCTCCCGCTAGCAGGAAACTATGGCCATTTACCCGTAGGTCTCCAGAAGACCTCCGGGTGGTTTCCCACTAAATGTCATAATTAGTGGCGACTGAGTATTCCAAAGAACAGTATCGCGGAAATTTCTAGCAGTAAGATATGGTTTTGGGAGACAAAGTATCATGGGGGGATCCATGAAGCCTTTAAAATGTCCGCAAATTTGAAAGTTGACATTTATAAACTACAACCACTAGTAGCATGCATGTGATTGAAAATATCGTTATTGTGAAAATGTTCTTGGGTAAGTGTATTATTACACCCGTATATTTCACCCAAATTGCTTCCAGACTTGCTTAAAGTATGCTTCAGATCTGTTTGCTTACCATATTTATGTATTTATGTGTAATATAGGTTTATATTAAAGCTTTCAAGACTGCAGTCACCAACCAGTTTGTTCAAGCATACAAGTTGTTGATGCATTGTGGATTTATAAAGCCATAAAGTAATAAGGTACAAAAACTATCAAAAAATGGCTGTGAAGTTATGTGTCGAGGATGAAGCTGAACGATGGAGATTGATCACCAATATTTCTGCATGTTTCCTGCAGGAGGTATTCTACTTCAAGCAGTCTCCCGGAGTCTTCCGGTAGGTGTCCGACTTTTTCCACATACAAATTAGGTATTCCACAGGTATCCCAGAAATCTACATGTGAGAAAGGTGACTTTCATGGAAGTATCCTGCTTACCCAGCAAACACAAAACGTTTTCGACATCATTCGCAAAAGGTTATAAAAGGTTGTCAGAAAACGTTTAAATGTCGGGTTATATATTTTGCGAAAATGTTTGCCCAAAATATTTTCAATAACGTTTTAAAAACGTTTTCATGACCTTTATATAACCCGACATTTAAATGTTATTAAAAGGTTTTGAAAAAAACATTTTAAGAACATTTCTGTGTTTGCTGGGTTCAAATATTTTAACATAATGTTATTTAAGTATTGACACAATATTTGGCAAAAAAATGTTTGAAAAAATAGTTTACAATAACATTTTTAGTAAACATTTAAAAATATTGTTGTAGTGTGTTTTCATACAAAACGTTTTAAAACGTTATCATGACCTTTATATAACCCGACATTTTAATGTTATTATAACGTTTTTACCTAAACCAAAAGCCAAAATACAACTTATTTAAAACGTTTGTAAAACGTTTTTGTGTTTGCTGGGTACCCGCTATATTTGGCTATGGGTAATCTCTGAATTGAGTTTTAAATACTATTCTTCTCATGAATATAGAGATTAAGGTAAATTTAATAGTATGCCTTGCCGTTATGTGCCCATTTAAACCATTACTTACGCCAGATTTATTATTTTCCCATTGTACTAATATTCTCAGATAATCGGTCAAATGACTTAAGCTAATCTTAGCTTTATTCCTTGTGCTCATTCATTTTTGGCTTCGATTGTAGTGGGTTGTTTGTTGACATGTTTAATGTAGTTAGTTCAAACTTGATATTTGTATTACAATATTGATACCCTATATCTTTCGATTTCTGTTCATATCAAACATAACAATATAGGGGTTTGGTATATAAAAGTCCATACGGGTTGGTAAACATGGTAAAACCATTCTGCAATATGAGTTGAATTTCCCCAGGATTTGGTACACCTTAGCAAAACATTAACAGAAGAAATATTTTAGTGACACCTTCAACAACATACGAGCAGTGTTGTTTGAATTTGGAACTGTCTATGAACTTGTATCTTAAAATGTTCAAAAAGAAAGCCAGTAAAATATTCCTTCAAATAGGTGGTCTTGAGAAGCAATATTCGTCAAGAACACAACTTAGACGACAAACAAGGTAAGCATGGCCGATAGCTAGACTGCCAGACTAGTTTTAAGTATTGATGATGTGCGCTACAAGTGTTTTATATTAAAATCTTGTTGATTGGGTGCCTTGTTGATTGGGTGGCCATTTGCCTGGCTTCTGTATGACATGCATTAAAGTTTACAAGTTACCTTTCATTCGTCCCAAAATAACTTCAATTAAAGAGAATGTTCCTTTTTCTTCTTCCTATGTAAGTGCAGATTTCAAAGAGAGAATCAGCGCACTGCAATTTTTCAATTTAAAACCTATTTTGGTACCTTTATTGCTTAGAGTGAAGTACTGTAATGAATGAATTATAATGACGAAATCAGCCATTAAAGGATACTCTACTTAATGTTTCTTTTCACTCTTTCTCAGAGCTTCAGGCCAGTCATTTAAAAGAGTTTTTGACATTGAAAGGTGAATATCTGCACCTTTCTGCATTTAGTGAAAAAGGTCAGTTGATCATTACTGATCATACTGACATTAAAGTATTTAAGGCAGTGATTGGTAACATATGCTAGTTTGGGCTATAAAGTTGTGGTATTCAAGGTCGAAGAAACGAATGCCGGCTCTTATGAAAATTAATTAGCTCTTTCAATATTTGACATACAGAGTGAATACGAATTATAAAGAAAGGTCATGTAAGCAAACAAAAATCGCAAAACTTTATAGTCAACAAAGACAGCCTATGTTTTCTTGCAAAGATCAAATCAAAATCAGCAAGAATTGAGGCTGTTTTTAGCTAAAATTACAAAGTTGCAATTCACTTTATTATTATGGTTTATTGTGAAATTAGATAAAATTGATTTGATGCAAAATCAGAATGACTTTGATAGACTTGAATTTTGCACTGTAAATAAGCCGCTTATCTTCACATATAAGCAGTGATCAGCACTCATTCTAACATACAAATTCCGGTATTGATTTAATCTGCCAGATCAAAGCAGATTCTGCACTGGATAAATAGCAGAATTAAAAATGGCTTCCAGCAAATAACAGTAAAAGCTGTCATAATCATTCTCTCAAAGCCAATGTGTGGATTATGAATTAAACTTGCAAATATAGAGACATTCAAGGCGATATCATCCTGATAGTTTGGTGTGTAATTATTTAGATTGGAGAAGCGGCAAGTCCATATCCGTTATGTTTAATGAATATTGGTAGTGTATAAATGCGTGTAGCTGTAGAATCTTTCGCATTGTAAGGGTTTGTTTGTTATAAATGAAATTTAAAAGCCTCTTCAAAAACTCAGACAATTAGTACAGATTTTAAAAGAATCTACGATCATAAATGTGCCCTGCTACCACGAAATAGGGCGTGTGTCACAAGTTGGTTGTTTCGAGACTTCCTGGCTACTGTGCTGGTATTCTTTGTTTCCCATGCACCTGCTTAAGCCAGTAGAATGTCAGTATGTCCTTTGTGAATGGCTGCACAATGGGCCAATCACGAAGCACATACTACTGGCTTGAACAGGTGCGCGGCTAAATAACCTCAACTCAGTCAGCCAGGATGTCTCAAAACTATGAACATGCGATGTTTCGTTCATTTCATAATTTTATGTATTAACACCAAACAATGCATTAATATTATCGGTTTGAAAGGCTTTTTAACAGATCAGAAGCAAACACAGCAATAAAATAATGTGTAGCAACATCATAGTTTCGTGGCAAATAATTTTTGAGACTTTGAGACAAAATAAAAAACACGAGGCTTTCGTCACAATACGGCGTTTCTTTAAAGTATGAGTGTCTGTAACATAAGACGATGTTGGCAATGGTTCTTAATCTCCCTTCCAGCAAAATTCAATGGATTTCAATTGCTATCAATGCCTTTGGTAAGAGGAGTACTCTACTTCCGCTCCTCAATTTATTTTGCATCGTTGACCCTTTGCCCAGGATGCATAGACAACAGCGTATCCTAGTATTAAATCAAAAACACACTCGGAAATATTGTTTGATATAGAAATGTGATAGGAAATGTGAACAACCTACCTACCAAGATTTACTAAGTTATTCTCGCATATTCTAAAAGTAAATCATCCAGGCTGTTTGCTTTTATTCGGCATACTCCTGTTGATTAGGCTTTAAAGGCTGTTTGCACAATTTCAAAATACATGGGTATTTGTAGTGTATCTGGATTCAGTTTCCCCTTTCGTGTGTATTCCTTTTTGCCCATTGAGGTGCTTGAACTACAGATATGTGGGTGAATATTGTTGTGAGCCACTGATGGGTACCAGCAGTAAGTCATCTTTCTAATTCAACTCTTTTGTCTGCAATATTGAATGTCTTTAACCACTCATGTTTCCCCTTTACATGTATTTTAGCTTAGAATTTCAACATTACACCCTATCTGCTATGGTATTATGGCACTCGTGGCATTTACGTTATTTCAACTCGCAATATTTCGTTTATATATACAGTGTCAATTATACCAATGTATACAGCAACACACTACAGTAAGCCAAAGAATTAAGGTACCAGTTATGTCCACCCCTGTAAATCTTAAACAAAGACAAATATGTCAAAATTAAAACAAGCAGCCAATGCATGTACTCTTTACCTCTGACCTTATTTGTTGAAATTGGTTGAGAATTAAAGAAACGGTAGCTGACGGTGATCTAGAACCTAGGGAAGAAACGAAATCAAAAATTGCAATAAATGGAAGCACGACGTTAGTTCTCTTGTTCGTGAACGCCTTGTGTACAAATCAATATGGCTTGTATTGAAGCAAACTGAGAGTTTTAAATTGGCATCATCCTTTGTTTTTTGGATGTCGTGTCTTTATTTCTTGAACGATTTCAACGAATGAGGTCTCAAATTTGAGCTAAAAGACCCGGCTTTTGACTGCTTGTTCCAATTATGACATACCTGTCTTTGTTTAGGATATACAGGGGGTAAACATAACAGGCACCTTAATTTTTGGCTTACTCTATCATGTCTATTGTTCTTGCAAAAAGGTTTAAGACATGAAGTTGAAATCCTGTCTATCATTTTAAAAGATATGTTTGATGTATTATACTTACAATTATAAGATAGGGACTCATTGAACCGTTAGAATTTTTACACATTGTTTTCATGGAGACATGTTGCCTTTATAATGAAAAAGACACACGGACAAGCCTTAGTGCAAAAATCCATGGAAAAGTCCTCAAATGTGATTCAAACGTAATACTAGAATGAGCTTTTTTATGCAATAATCTTGTTTTTATGTATTAGTAGCAGTTTCTGTGGCGTCAGAGGAAATACTTAAACAATTGTTTGGTTGTGCTCTCGGTTTTGAAACAGTTTACCGTGTCACTATAACGTGTCCTTCTCATGCGTTTTATAATTATGTGTGTGTTGATTGTCATTTTCTTGTTTTCTCGAATAAAGCTGGTGATGTCAGGTACTTTGATTATATCTTTTATGTTTTCTATTCCTTGTATATTGCTTTTACAAATTATCGTATTTTTCTATGAAATGTTTTGCTTCGTATCGTAATTACTTCAAGATCTTTTTAAAGATGTTAATTTAAGATGATTATTATAACAAACATACATGATCGATTTCTGGTTACTTTGATTACTTTCTAAAATCGTTATCTCACCAGTCTAATTCTAACATATCTTCTCTGTTTATAAAATATCACTGCATATGATCCAAATTTGCTTCTCTTTTGGCTATGTGGTTCTCCTAATAGAAGGTTTAATTTTTTTTAAATTACAGAGCATAAAGCTTATGCAGCAATAAAAAGATTGAGAAAATACATCGAGCATTGCACAAATAATTGTTCAGATGCTATAACTTACAAGTTTTATATAAATGAAAACCGTACTCTTCAGATAGATGTCCAGAAAATGCATAACTGTATATCTGTGTACAAATTGAGGGCGCTATTTACATATATTTTAAACTTAATTTAGCCCAATAATATGAGTTACTCCTTTCATTTTATGATTAAAAAGTAGTTTGGAAATTTCCTTGCTATGTCTTACACATTTTTATGGTGCTTTAATGCCATTATACAAGTGTCTACCCCTTTTTAAGATGCGAAAAAGATTTAAGATAAATAGCGCCATCAGTTTTCAAATTTGCTTAAAAATGAATGGAGCTATACGTGCCATCAAACAACCGTGCGGCATTAACCCCAACCCTAATGACACCGTATACAACAAATTTCTACAGCCTGTGAGCCTCTCCTTAGCATGACAGGGGCAGGCAACACATTGAGCATGCCCTCCGACCACCAGGCCGTATCGGACTACATATATATATACCAGTGGCGTAGCGTCATGGGCACTGGGGCATGTACCAACCGGTTCCCCCCATATGATTCGGACATATGATGACCCACGCTACGTCACTGATAGATACTTACGAATTGGATGCACGAGGCTGCATCAGAGATCTCGGTTTATCAGGGACGATTACTACTGAATCATTATCTATGCAATGTCTTGGTAAGGTTTTGTATACTTTATATTTTTTATACTAGACTAGATGCAAGATGTAGTCATATGCCACAAACTTAGCTGGGAGGCGTTGTTGTTTTGGAGCTATGACCTTTGACCTGACCAATACTGAGGTTTGTTATCACCGTACTCTTTATAGATGTCTAGAAAATGCAGTGCTAATGATTAGCCCCGCTGACCTTTGACCTAACCCCTGCAAAATGTTCCAAAATTGTTAACGGATGCATTTCTTCTTTCTCATTATCAAACCCCATACCAAAATTAAGGGTTGTAAACTGCTTTGGTACTTACTTCTGCTTCTGTATATTATACTCGTACGTACTAATTATTGTCAGTACATCCCAGATAACATGGCGATATTGGTTCAATGGTGGTCCAATGTATGTTCCATAATGACCCAACATTGGTTGCTGATATCACACCAATATCATTTGCTCATGGGCCCAAGATTGGTCCAAAATTGGGCTTGGGCCAATGTTGGCCCCAGCCTGGCCCAAACCTTGTCACAGACATTGAACCAACATTGGGCCTGTACCTATTTCTTATTGGCAAACAATTGGCTGCCAATGTTTTAACAATATGTAATTTTAGTATTGGGCCAATATTGATGCAATGGATTACTGTAATTATTGGACGTTATTGGCTCGGGAAAAGCGATATGTATCATCTCTTGCCCGCTTCGCGGTAAGAGAGGAACACTGCTACCTCATCACCGTAGTGTTGAAAAGCCATCAAGAGTATTTGATAGCATGGTGACACGTACTTCAGAAATTATCTTTAAAAGTATGGTCTTAGAATTGGAAGTGCCAAAAATTCTTGTGTATTTTCTTTAAAATAAATAATCAGTGGTGTTAAATAGCGTTTGCCCTGCGTTTTATCATCCGTGGTTTTGTTTCCTATTATTTCAACTTAGTATAATATTTAGGATTTAAATAAGGTCTTCCAAACACTAGAATTCATCACAATAATTATTTGTTACCCTATTGTTACCCAATTTGTTACCGAAATTGGTGTGATAACCTATATTGGCTGCCAACATGATGCCAATGTAAAAATTGCCAATTAAAAGCCAAGGTTGGTCCAATGTGGGTCAGCAAAATAATGCCAAGACTGGTCTTATTGATCATGACGAATGTGGCCCAATATTGGGCCAATAGCATCACGATTGTTGGCTTCATGTTGGCAGCTGTTCACAACCAATATATTATTGTGCCTATATTTGACCAATTTAGGCTGCCGCGCGCAGTGATGCCAATATGAAGATTACCAATGGGTAGCCAAGATTGGCCCAATATGGCCAGCAAAATAATGCCGATGCCAAGATTGGCGTTCGAAAACCAACATTGGGCCAATATATGCATGTTATCTGGGAAATAGCAATGAATTATGCAAATGAGATTACGTAATTCAGGGTACTCTAAAAGTAACTGTTGTGGGCTGTTGTGTGTTTTGAAGGATAAAGGTACTAGTATATATAAGGTTGTTTTTATTGTACATAGATTTTACTTGAGTCACTTGAGAATAGAGATAAACAATAGTTGGAACATATTGGATAACCCTCATACAAGAAACATAAAGGGTGGACTGAACCATGAGCTTTACAAGGAGAACATTTACAGGGCATTTTATTGGCCACATATGGTGACCTCAAACCAGTTTCTTGCACAGGCTGTCTGGATACTAACAAGATTAAAATGTGTCACAGTTTCTCTCACAAATTTCTAAATGTCTGAAAAATAATAAAATATATCAAACTTCTCGACTTGTTATAGCATCTCTACAATATGGAATAGTTGCGCTACCTAGGATATTTCTTTAACATGGCTTTCCAATTTTGCAGGTACAAATATAGAGTACTTAATCCAAATAATAATATATATAGTTCCACAATATGTTCGTAATGCTGTATTTATAACCTTCGATATGCTATAGCGTGATCTTTACCTGCATGGCGATATCCAATCTGTAGTCCTACGCGGCTTTACATGAAAGTAAATATCGGTGTTATCTATTATGTATCTGCTTGACATTAATTTCCATGCAATGTTGTTCTAGTAAGAAACGTTGCTAAATTCACAAACTTTGTCATCATTGCCGAACACATATCGCTCTATCTGCTATCATGCCACTGACCCGTCATGAGAGGTTATAATGTATGACAAGATGCATCTTACTGATAACATGAGCACCCAAGGGGATGGATAGGGAATCGATTGTCCCCGTTCACTAAAATGTTCCAATAAGCGCTTAAGTGACTTTAAGCGAAACAAAACTTGCAGGCTAGGTGGTAAAGCTAACTTCGAGTGTAAGGAGGTGAAGCCTAGCGATATTTGTTTTTGCTCTTCTAAGTGATATTGAGCTCAAACTTGATTAGTTTATAACGTATTATAAATGTTATTGTGTAGGATGCGTATCCCCATTACCTACTTTATATTTTTTATACTTTTCCTTAGGGATAATATCTATAGAGTACTGTGGTTTTGGACAAAAGAATGCAAAGCCGTTAACTGTTAGAACATCAAACATCAAACATCAAACATCAAACTGCACCTTCAAAAGTTCACATGTATAGATTAAAATTAAAGGGGAGAAATCATATCACTTGCTTATACATTTACAGATAGTTATTGACTTAAAAGTCAATCCATTTGTTACTGGTTCAAGCCTAGGCTCATACACGTACTCCGCATTATGATATGCCAAAGGATTTGTGTTGCGATCATTTTGATCAGTGGTTCATAACAAAGAAAGCGTGAGCCAGTTGACATAGCAACGGTCATATTTTCACGTGTACTACTCAAGTGAATACATATCAACGTCTCAGATATTCATGTGTCAGGGTTAACAAATTTCAGCAGATGGTGATTTTATCGGACAATTCTACGACGGTTTCTATCATTTTATCATTTTGTATAAGTATAACGAAAGAAAAAACTAAAAAATGCGTTTGTTCGTCAAATCCGCACGTTTACTCGCCTTAGTCATGTTAGTATACCTTTGTTGTTTCAGAGAATAGTGTCATAAAACTTACCTTGTCGCGTTGAAAGATTATAATAGCTACCTTCCATAAAAGAATATTATTATCTGTGCAAATATTTTGAATTCAGAAATTGCTGCAGTATTTGGATTGGAAATAAACTGACTTCCCTTAACATGTCCTTGGCCTCAACAAAATGATCAATGGGCTTTTCCAGTTGAAATCCATACTCCCCCGTGGAATACATGGCATTAATCTCCCACAGGGAGTGAGAATTTCAAATCGAGTTTCCTATGTGTGATTTCATAAAAAACTACCTTGTGTGAGAGATTTAGATCATGTCTTCCATAGGGGGTGTTTAGATTTTAACTAGAATAGCCCAATGCCAAATACACATTTTGTAATTTGTCGCACTCAAGTGCAAAACACCGTACAAAATGTAAGCCCGTAATTATGGAGATATCCCATCTAACTTGACCTTTCTTTTCTGCCGTGATTTACTTGTATGGTTAAGATCTTTTACTCGATGAAATGGCTATTACGTTGCATTTGTTCTATGTAGACGTAATACGAGCTTTAAATGACATGGATTAAACATAAATTGAACTTGTTTTGTGGTTTTTGCAGTACTATCACTCATCAATATGGATCTTTAATTTTAATCAAATTGAAAATTAAAAACAAATGTAAATGACAAATTAATGTTCAGCCGATTTTCTTAACTAAAAGCCAATTCCTCCATTATATACCATCACAAATTTCAGACATATGATTGGCATACCATAAAACTCTGGGCAATTGCTCAATGTTGAATACATTTAGGGGGTACTACACCCCTTGCCAATTTTATGCCTATTTTTGCATTTATCTCAAAAATTATAGCACATTGGTGACAAGTAAGATATGCATATTGTAGGGGCATGGACTACAACTACTGCACTGAAAATTCAGCAACTCAAGGCAAGTAGTTATTGATTTATTGATCAAATATTGGTTTTCCCTCATTTTTGACTGTAACTACACAACTGTTGTCTGTGCTGAAATAAAATTTCAAGTGCAGTAGTTGTAGTCCTTGCCCCTATAATATACACATCTTATGTGTCACCAATGCGCTATAATTTTGAGAAAAAAAAAAAAAAATAGGCACAAAATTGGGCAGGGGTGTAGTACCCCCTTAAAGATTTTAAAAAAGAAATTAGTAATGTATTTACTTACATGTACACCATGGTGGAATGTTTATATTGAGAGAAGCTGGATTCTTTTTTTCTCAATAACGGAATCCCTTAAGGAGATTCCGCAGGGTGTTCTTGCTATCATGCATCTCCTTGTATTATCTATTGTTGTTCCTTAGTAATAACTAATAACATAACCAAATAATTTGTAAGAACAAGAAATCGCCATGTATTATAATATCAGAAGCATGAAATATACATCATGCCATCACGTGTTGATGGTTCCGAGTGGCAAGTAATTTCTGATTTATTTAAATATTAATCCACTCTTTGATGGATCGTAGGTATATCAAAAGGTACTATTTGAATGCATTATGCGATGATGTGATGTATCAGACATCGTGTCTCGACCTCTACATAATATGCTAGTGGTTTAGCCGAAAGCCGTGTATTTAAGACAAAATAAGGCATTTACGTGAATGTGCAATTTATATACTGACAGTATATAAATTGTATTTGATTGGGGTTTCAACTTCGTCAATGACAATTTTAATGACTTCCCAGCAAACACAAAACGTTTTCGACATCATTCGGAAAAGGTTATAAAAGGTTGTCAGAAAACGGTTAAATGTCGGGTTATATAAAGGGTATATTAAGAGTATAAAACGTTTTCATAACCTTAAAAAAACATTTTTTGATATTCTACTGCTCAGCAAACAAAAATGTTTCACAGAAAACGTTTAAATGTCGGGTTACATAAAGGGTATAAAAACGTTTTAATAACATTCCAAAAACATTCTTGAAAACTGAATACAAAACATTCTAAACAGAATGTTATTTTGGAGTTGAAAAAATAAAAACGTTTTCATGACCTTTATGTAACCCGACATTTAAATGTTATTAAAAGGTTTTGAAAAAAACATTTTAAGAACATTTCTGTGTTTGCTGGGTGCAAATATTTTGACATAATGTTATTTAAGTATTAACACAATATTTGGCAAAAATGTTTACAAAAATAGTTTACAATAACATTTTTTGAAAACATTTAAAAATATTGTTGTAGTGTGTTTTCAGACAAAACGTTTTAAAACGTTATCATGACCTTTATATAACCCGACATTTTAATGTTATTAAAACGTTTTTACCTAAACCAAAAGCCAAAATATAAGTTATTTAAAACGTTTTTAAAACGTTTTTGTGTTTGCTGTATTATCCTTCACTTTTAAGTAATTTATACAGAATTTGGATTTTTTTACAATTGCGATGAGATCACTGAGTCAATAGCTCCTCGGTCATATATGTAACAGCAATCCATGTCAAAATGGCGTCATTACTGTACCAAAATGTGTATTTACCTTGCACGTGCTCTAGGGCGATTCCAAAATGGATACAATCTTTTTTATGCATTTTGACTACTCTATAACAAATAGCACATTCTGAGTATTATAAATTAATTATATCATTAAATTTTAATTTACAGATTTCTTATTTATTCCATATACATCTGGTCATTGGTATTACCGATAGTGTTTGTTCTTTCCGAAACAAACTGTATTCGATATATCGGAATAGTTTATCATTCAAATTACCCTGAGGTTAGTCAATGTTTTGGAATATTTAAAAACGTAACCTGACTATTTTTGGTACAAACATATTCGCTTATATCACACCTATCTATTCAGGAAATGCTGCAGTATTTGGAGTAGAAATAAACTAGGTTTCTTTCACCAGCCATCCAGGGATGCAAATTGTGTGGGAGCGGGGAGCACCGCTCTTAGGAACTGATAGTCAAAATCCAGGAAATAATGCTATGGGAAGAAAAAAGAAAGAGAAGAAAAAGGAGGGAGAGAGAAGAAAAGAAAAGAAAAGAAAAGAGGAAGACGAAAAGGGAAAAGAGGAAAGAAAAAGAGTGAGGCACAAGATAATAGGGGAGGGCTGTGAGGAAGAGTGGAATGGAAGAAAGGAAATCTTTAAAAACACTCTTTGTGCAAAATTTGGTGGAATTCACATTATTGTTCAAGAAATAAGAGCAAAAAAGAGGAAGGTGTTGGTGTTAGAATATGGAAATGGGATATGAGGAAATTTACAATTCATCACCATATTCAATGTAATTTAACAGGAAAAAATGAAGTTGGATGAAGACAGGTGGAATCAGGGCTCATATCTGAGGAAATTTAGAGAGGCGGCAATCATACCTGAGGAAAATTATAGAGAGGCAACAATGAGGATTTTATGGGAACAAAAGTCATGAAGGAATTCAGTGTATCAATACTAATGCCACTGAGAAGAGGACGAACTCGAAAATATATAAGAAATTTAAAAAGAAGTACGAACCATATAAAGCACTAAACAAAAGGAAAATAAAAGGGAAAAGGAGCCTCTGTCCGACCAAAATTGACCAAAATAGTGTAAAATTCCAAATTGTTGCGCGCTACACGAGCACATTGTCATCCTGAAGCCTTTTTTGGAAGCTCGAAGACCTAACTTACAGTCGCTCTAAAATACACGCTATGTTAACATTCTCATCTTTTGAAGTGCAGAATTAAGCTATTTTATGCATGGTATGATTGAGGAAATCGTGAGCCTAAACACCTTGCTCCTGAGGAAGAAATCACAATTTGCATCCCTGCCAGCCATCAACAAATTGATCAATGTGCATAAGATATCCGGTATTTTATTTCGTCCAACTCAATAAGAAAACACCAGAGAGTGACTTAAAGCTGAATGTAATAACTTGACCTTCCTTTTCTGCCGTGATTTACTTGTATGGTTAAGATGTGCTACATGTTAAAATGGTTATGGTTATTACGTTGCACAAGTTCTACGTAGACGTAATACGGGCTGCAAATGACATGGATGAAGGGGTTAATGTCAAGTGAGCCAAATTGAATATAAAGTGCAACTTGTGTGGTAGTTGCCATAGTTTGTGCAATTCACATTCACTCACGCATATATCGTGCTACTACGGTACATGTATTTTACAAGTAGTATCTAATGGATATATATAATTCAATAAGTGAAAACCTACTGGTGTTTATTCACATTGTGTTAATATTTTTATTAATTTTTACAAATTGATCTACGACGACAAGTATTACTTCTGAAATTCTAACTAAAGGATCATCGATTTAGCCATTTTTCATTTGGTAAAACAGGATAATATTTTTTTTAATCCCAAAAATTAGTGCTGTATTTTTCTAGAATAGGGAGTAGGTGTTTGGTAGAGAAAAAAAAATCAATTCAGGGGTTGGTAGAAACCCCCTTTCACGATTTCCCCTTAATAAAGCGTGTAACCACAATACATGAGTACGTTTCCTAGATTTGAATCTTTGAATACACATATTTGGCTTGTTTTGGGCAAATTCATATTGATGAGTTGCGTATTTTAACCAGATGTGTTACAAATAATGAGTTGAATTGTCACAGGTTTGGTTCTGCTTTGAATACTTGTTTGTTTCTTCGTTTAAGTCAACCATGGTTAAGTAGCAAACTTGCAGTGTGTTTTTATATTCATATCAAATAAAATAAACAATATGAAATCAAGAATTGATTTGAGAATTTTAAATTCTTAAAAGACGTGTAATGGCTTAATGTAGTGACCTATTTAATTACAAGGTATAGAACAGGCAATATTTCTACTATAATGAAAATAATCTAAAGATACAAGAATGTCCTGTTGTACAAAATACACAAAAACAATTTGATTAATGTCATTTTGTGTGTTAATAGGTCAGCTATGTCTGCCTTTTGAAGAGTTTGGGTTAGTCTCATCGTCAGTTTCATAAGCTATTATATTCTGGATATGGTACTTCAGATAGTACCATTGTAAACATAAAGTACTAATTGCTATACGCATAACAATGAATTCAAGATAAGGAAAATACCAGGTTTAGATACACCCGTGTGCCCCCTCCAAACTTTGAAAAAAGGATGGGGAGAACAGTATGTGCGAAAAGTGTTCGTTTCCTCAAAAATGGTTTTCAGTTAATTTGGTTGCTGCAACACATTCACTGTGAGTCTACATAATAGCCGTAATTGTGACATAGAGAGCACCTATGAAAAACGCATCTTGGTCACAATATAAAGTAGGGCAATTTGATGTTATTTGGTCCCTCAGAGAGTTCCAAGTATTGATGTTGATTCTATGTGCTACACGTACGTTGAATTATAGAGCAATCTTGCTGATTGGATGGATGTATTGAATTGCGAAGGTTCTGTCTAGCTGCACTGCTACAGGCAGTATGTTCTTCTTCTAGTAAAATTATGACATTTGTATTCGACACAATGTATCAAATATGCAACTTGCCTTTCCTTCATCCCAAAATAGATGTTTAAAGTATATTGTTCGAAATAAAGTAATGATCAAATATCGGCTAATTATGACATCAATATCAAGGCAGACTTTCATAAAAAATGGGAAGGTTTTTTTTGGAAGGGTCTTTGATCGCGAATGGATATTTTTATTGCAAATAAATTGCGTTATGCAGTCACGGTGTTGAAAACCAAAATATTTTAAGTCGAATACGTAGAAAGTTGGGAAATAATGTAAATTTATAACAGTAATATAAATTTGTGTCCAAAATCAACCACCAAACGAATATATTATTAAATTATTAATAAAAAATTAAATATCTTCACGGCAATCTTCCTGATATTATGTTTATTATGATGGCGGACAAAGCAACTCCTTTTCCGCTACACCACATTCTCCATTAATTTTTCTATGTGTAGGTACACGATTTTGAATTGTAAGGGTTTGTCTGGATTAAATAAAATGAACAAGCCTGTTCGATAAAGGAGAACATAGTGTCATATTGTAACAGCATTCACGATCAGAAATAATTATCACCTGCTGTTTTAATGCTCCTTTCGGATTTCCACAAATCTTAAGCAGGCATACAAATGAAATTAACTCTTTAGCAAAATCCTGTACATGAGCTTACATGGCAAATACTTAGAGACTATAGCAATTCCGCCCGTTTAGGTACAAAACACGAGGCTTTCGTCAAAACAACGGCGTTTCTTTGAGTGTCTGTAATATATGGCGATTGAGACACTCGTTTTTTTTAACTCCCCTTCCAGCAAATCAAAAGATTTAAATTGTTATCGATGTCTTTGGTTACGGGTACTCTACTCCCGTACTGGAGGGATATAGCTCATCAGGGTATCTCACCTCGTTTACTCTTAGCGCATGATGCATAGTTTACTCAACACCGCTAGTATTACATCAACATACATATTGTGTGATAAACACTGAATATAAAAACACATCCTTGACCAGCTTAAAACTAATCGGTCTGGCTAGTTGAGCGTGTTTGTCTATTTTTTTTAGCAAAGCGGTACTTCAAACCAGTCGAACGACCTGACTAGTTTCGATTATTAGGACAAACTAGTCGATCTTGCTTGACTAGTTTAATATCGGCGCTGGACTGGTTTCTGCATTGGATTTTTTTTTAAATAAACAAACAAACAAACACCAGAACCCGGGGAATCTAGACCTAGCAGGCGGTCACCGTCATTATCTGTCAATCATACGGTCTCATTTTTACTCAATTTGAACATAGATTATCAAAATGTTTTTTTGATAATCTATGATTTGACATGGATTTAGACATGGATTTCGGCAATATATCATCGTTTTATTTGATAATAATCATGATACTACTACCATACTTGAAAATCTTAAGATGAATTCAGCCATCATGAGCAATTCGTAGAGCATGCCCGACTAGGAAAAGGCTAGTGTAGATGGGTACCAACCATATCGTCAATATCAGATATATAACAGATATTTTACCACTGAACAGTACCAAACACCATTAATGGTATGTGGTGCATTTTAGTGTGAAGAAAAGGAATAAGAAAATATTCGTAATCATTTGGATACGATTTTCAGCAATCTCAACAAGATTTAATATACATGTAATTACTATAGCTATACCGCTTCAGTTGCAAGGTTGAAAACCGGATTGCCATATGCATAATGGTTATTATTGACAGCCTCATCCCACACGGTGGTATAACACCCGTACTGTTTCTATTGGTGATTATTATGTTACAAAACAATGAATGCCAATTCGAATCACCAACCTTTTAGATAATGGGTAATTTCACTTTCCTAGACGATATACAGCCTGTCTCAAAAAAATTGTGAAAAGCGCCCTCTTTGGCAATTAGAAAATAACGTTCTGATATGATGCTTACATCAAAGTCAAGGGCGTAGTCTTAGCTCTCAAATACCGTTTGTTCTGTTCAATTTGCATGTTTTAATCTCGAGATAATTATGTTTAGTTAACGACGAAAGGGTAAAATCACAATTGTGCCACTTTTACTAGGGAAGAGGGCTTTACATGTTAATTAGTGATATCATCAAGAGTTCCTTCGTGAAATCAAAAGAATGCATCAATTACACAATGCAACATTTTTTTACTGTTTTTACTGTTTTATCAAGATACAGGAATAACGATTCTCTTTTCCCACTTAAAACAGATTAAAAGATAAATAAATATTTCACATTCTGCTATAAAATTAAATACATGTGCATGTCAATGATTTTATCATGGTAAATACTGTTCTCTTAGCCACTTAAAAGGGCATTTCGTGATCCACAGCCTCATCCCCCCCCCACTTTTTTCAAAAAAAGTTGAGATTTTTATATCACTGGAAACCTCTGGCTACATAATGTTTATGTATAAAATATTTCTTGCAGATTAATTCGTTTAGCAAAGATATCGTGAAATTTGAATTTCGTTCTGGTGCACCAGAACGAAATTACAACGCATTGTCTTTGGAGCAGTGTAATACACATAATCATGCATAACTCGCGAACGCAAAATCGGAATCAACTGAAATTTTGGGAATAGGTTTTTTTCGTGGATATCTAATGAAAAATGACATAAATAGAGGATGCTAGGATCACGAAATACTCCTTTAAGACATGTTAAAAGACAAACAAATATTACACACTTAGCCTATAGGTTAATGACCCGGTTAATGAACGCGTATTACTTGTTGGGAGAGAAAAGTAATGCACGTGCGCTGATGTTGATGCGTGCAATGCACGAGTCCCGAAGGGGGATTGCATTAGACGCATCAACATCAGCTATCATTGATTTTACATGAACAGCTCTCTTCCCTAGTAAAAGTGGCACAATTGTGATTTTACCCTTTCGTTGTTACATAAATATATCTCGAGATTGCAACAACCAAATTGAACAGAACAAACGGCGTTTACGAGCTAAGACTGTGCCCTTGACATTGGTGTAAGCATCATGTCACAACGGTATTTTCTAATTGCCAAAGAGGGCACTTTTCACTTGCACATTCTTTTTTGAGACAGGCTGTACATCTCGGCTTTAAAAATAAATAAAACCTTATGAAAACTCCTTTCCTCCTTGACATCAGCAGGCAGTGAAGCGTGGTGTAAGTCATTCGGGAATCAATAGAGACATTGCGATTTTCCAAACGCAGCACGTGGAACGTACGTTTTCGCGTACGTTAATACGGTGTTAAATATTGCTAGTCTCGGTTCCAGACTGGATTGTGCTCATTCGTCACGAAGGAGAACAAGACAGCTAGAATAAAGACTATAATATTTGATCTAATCTAACAGCTTCTAACCTAGGTCAATAGAGGGCATAGTGATTGAAAAAATAACAGTGAGCTGAGTCTCTGCCTAAATTCAAACAGACCGCTTTTGATTTTGATTAAAATTTTAACCTACATGCTGATTAAACCTAATTGTTTTTTGTGCCCCACAAATATTATAGTTTCCCAAAAACATATATTTTGGTAGATTAAAGATCACTACATACATACATCATGACTTTACTTTCAAAATGAGACTTTTTCGTCCTGAAAATTGGGCGCGTTGCATGGACTTAGACATGAGGTAAAATCAGCATATTTCAACGTAGCATCTGCGTTTTTATTCTACGTTGGAATCCAAAATGGGAAATCGCAATGTCATTTTTTTTAACGCAAAGTATCACACACATTTCAATGGGCAATCTCTGCGTGTGAATATTGCGTTTAAATTTAGTCCATTTTTAACACATCGCTGTACCTTTATTATAATGATGTGTTACAAACAAAAAGTATCATAATAATAATTAGACTTTCCTTCATATGTTCATTATCTTTGACTGTCTTTAACATATTGTGAAATGGACAAATTGTGTGCATTTTCAACGATGTATCTACGTCGATTTCGCACGTGGAATATCTTCAAAAATAGCTAAATACGTGACCTCGCTTCGATACAGGAGAGTGGTTTTGAATAGATCAACGTACGTCCGATGTCTACGTTTGGAAATCGCAATGTCTCTATTGTGAATTCAAGCATACCTCATCAAGATTCAATTTAGTTACAATTTGAGCGCATCAGGCATTACTTGCTCTGGCTTTGAGTGTAAGAATATTGTAGTTGACATTGTATTGCACGCTCATTTATAGATCTAGAACATTTACTGCCAACCTGCAACTTACGGCTAGACTGGTTATTGTTTGTCGAAGCAGCCAAAACATCGATTAACATTATCTAAGTCAATATAATTATTATTGAAAAATAACACTTTGATTTCAACAAAACGTATAGTTTGAAAACTTGCTTGATTCATTGTTGTTAATGAGTTACATATGTTTTACAAAAGTGTTGTTGTTTTAGCTCTCTTTACAACAGAACTCAGGAACCACAGGTCCTACAAAAGTATATCTGTGATATTTGAATGCTTCTACACCCTCGTTATGAAATGATCAATGCAATTTTTGCCAAAGCTCACTACCATTCGCACGATGTTGTGAACTACCAAATCTCAACAGTTTCAAAAAGTTGCTAACTTTAAAGAATTCCACTCATATAAGATCATAATACCAGATAAGAAACCCTCCGCGTTGTACAATTTACATTCACAGATTAAGTCAATAGCTACCCGTGCTTTAGTACATTAAAGCTATAGCTATCCATGTGACAGGGTTAATAAAATATCGTTCTGAAATGTCTTGCACGTCTTCTAGGTAAAATCAAATGAGACGCGCATTTATGCGATTCCCTGGACGGTTTATAACAAGATGCAGCAGAGGTAATTAAAGGTCTTATAACTTCCATTCTTAACTTTTCCTTGAGATCCGGCATTGTGCCAAATGAAATGAAACTAGCAAAAGTTATTCTAATTTACAAATAGAAAAGAAAAGCAGGCTTGATGCCGGTAATTACATTACAGGCCAGCGAGTATTCTTTCTGTTGTTTCAAAACCCTTACATAAAGCAGTTTTTACTCAATTAAACAATATTACTTGGTTGAAAGCAAGCTTCTTGATCAATTCCAGTCTGGTTGTAGGAGATCATACTCAACTGTCACTTACCTCATTCATTTACAAGATCATATACTGCCCCCAAAAGTACCCTTACACTTAGAGTGAAAATAATCACAATTCCAAAACTGAACCATGTTGGAATAACTTTGTTTTTTTTAACAGATGCACTATCCAATCCTGCACATTATGACACCACATTGAATCCAATGAATGTGACCTCAAGAAGTAAAGTTATAAGCAATGGAATAGACGATAGTCCAGTTTTATATCTGACAAACTATACAAGGCATAAAAAGATTCCAACAAGCCGCGCAACAAAGTGACAACGCAGTTTCTTCGATGAAGATATATTTAAAGCAGTTTTTATTTCAGTTTTAGCTTCTCTGTACTTTTCTTAACTTTCATTTTATTTTGTTTGAGTTTTCGTTTGTTACTTTTGTTTTAGATTAAAGGCACGCATAAGTTAGCCATTCACCACTCTCAAAACAGATGTCTAGTCTCTGGAGTTTTGAACAGGCCAGTTTGTCACTTTTAAAACTCTACCTTCGTCTAATCAAATCAATTAATCAATCAATCAATCAATCCCTGAAACTTGTATAGCGCCTAAAACCGAGAAAACTTGCACTAAGGCGCTGGGGACACATACAAAAGAGCAATCATATGCAAACAAATGAAAGAAATACACATAAAGGGTTCACAAAAAATAACTCCCCCCTAAAATTACAAAACATTTTTTCGCATAACTTGACATATATTTCGTGTATTTGAGAAATTTAAAACCTGTGAATAAAGGAATTGTTTTTCTACCCTCCCAACGTTCTTTCGTCTGAAAATCTTTTTGTTTTGGCTAAAATAATCACGTTTTCTAAAAATGATGCTTTCAGAAAAGTTGCACTTTTCAACATCCTCATTTATGTCAAAATTAGCTTCAACAAATCATTATTTTGCACTACGTGATGGTTTCATGGGTGACTAAGAGTTCAGAGACAAAAAGGTGAAGGAAAAAAACAGCAATTAAATTAATCGTAACATTGATACCGAGAAAGTTTTGTACATTACAGGTATGGGATGTTGAAAAGCGCAACTTTTTTAAAGCATCATTTTGGAAAAATGTGATTATTTTTGACCAAAACAAAAAAGATTTTGAGAAGGGATAACTTTGGTAGGGTAGCAAAAAGATGCCTCTATTCACAGGTTTTTAAATTTCTCAAATCAACAAAATGAATGTTAAGTTATGCAAAGAAACACCTAAATTGATTTTACCATTTTTGAAACACCGGCTCAATAAAATCTTCTAGAAAAACCCAGTACATGTTAATTAGTCATTGTTTTATACTGCAAGATGATTGCATGGGTGACTGGGTAATCGTATACATAAAAATTAAAGAAAACAAAAACACCATTAAATAAATCAAAACATTGATATCGAGAATGTTTTTGTACATTAAATGTATAGGATGTGGAAAAGTGCAACTTTTTCTGAAAGCATCATTTTGGAAAATGTGATTATTTTTGGCCAAAACAAAAAGATTTTTTAATGAAAGAACTTTGGGAGGGTGTGAAAATGATTGCTTTATTCACAGGTTTTTAGATTTTTCAAAACAACGAATTCTATGTCAAGTTATGCAAAGAAATGTCTTGTAATTTTAGGGGGGAGTTATTTTTTGTGAACCCTTTATGATATCAATTCAAAAGCGTCCGGCTACTACACAGAGATGATCTTATTGGACACCCAGAAGGCGTGTAAAATCAACGCATTTGTTCCATTCTTATCTTTGTGATAGAAAGCAGATTGTTAACATCAATGGTGTTGAGTCTGATCCCCTTACCACAACATGCTGGGTACCTCAGGGCAGTATCTTAGCGCCTCTTTTATTCTTATTGTCATTTTAATGATATACAAAACTCAGTTGACTGTTAGTGCCTTGACGTGCTCTTACAAAAACCCAGAAAAAATGCTAAGAATCTTAGCACTACTCTGCAAAGCTGTAATAAATGGTAATTTTAAAAAATCTGTCATGTCTGTGGGCAAAACTGAGCTGACTCTATTCGGATCCAAGCGTAAACTAAACAAATATTCTGATTTTACCATCATTTGTGATGGTCAAATTATCAATGCAAAACATTCTGTAGTTTACCTTGGTCTTGAACTAAGTCAATATCTTGACGGTGAGTAAATAATTTTTTTATATAATTAAGAAAGTCAATTATCGGCTCAAGTTTCTTTATAGGCAAGCAAATTATTTTAATCATAGTGTCAAAAAGACAATCTGCTAAGCTCTCGGTCTTTGCCTTTTTGATTATACAATTTCATCATGGTATGCAGGCAATTCCTAATATCACGCTCAAAGTCTACACAGAATGTGCACAAAACAAAATTATTCGCTTCATCCTGAATAAGGATTTTTGGTATCATATCAGTCATTCTACCTTTCAAAATCTTATCATTTTAAGTATCACTTACAGGCCTGAGCAGCTCTGTCTGAATTATGGGAATCTTACAAGAGTAGCAAGTATGCATCAACATAACACAAAGGGACGTGAGATTAATTTTTAAGTTCCTAGGATCAAGAATTTAAATTCCTGGTTGTTGTTTTTTATTTCAATGCTATCAAAACTGGAATAGACTGCCGAAAAATATCAAATATTTTTTCACTGAAATACCACTGTTATTTTAAACCAAATGAATTTTCTATTTTGGTGTTTTTTACCTTTGTCTTAACTTCAAATTTTTTCTGTATTATAAGAATACGAATATGGAAGGAATGGTCGATAGGACAATAATTTATTTAACACTAGCACTGACCATACTGACCAACCCTTTTATTAGAAAAAAAGAGTAAAAAAAAGAGATTATTACACAAGACACAACAAAAACAGGCTCCAAGACTTAATTGTACGATGAGATAAGATATAATTTGTATTTTTTCCACAAAACTTACTTGTATCCATTTTATAATGTACGAAGCCATAATGTACGATCTTATAATATAAAATTTGTTATTTATTTTAAAACCTGATTTTTTTTTTTTTTTGCATATTTGAAATTTATACACATGCACCTAATTGGAATCGGCCAAATGTTGTCTTTGTAGGTCAACAGAGCAAAGTTCAACATAAAGTCATAATTAAAAAAATGACTTTATGTCCTCCCATAGAACTGCATGTGGAATGGCCAAAATAACCAGTGGGGTTTCCTTCACTTTACCTTGTTATATCAGCTTAAAGTGAATTAAAAGCGGCAGTTATTTGTTTCAACATTTTGAATAAAGAATAACAAAATACAAAAATTGACTAAAATCGTACATTAAGGCTTTAAATGCGAATACCTGTGTGTGTGTGTGTGTGTGGGGGGGGGTGCGTGTGTATGCACATTAGAGAGTTTGTTTTGTAGTGTTTGCAGGGCTGTATGGATATTTGTATTTGAGTTTTGTGAATTTGTGAGATATAAATGTAGGGTATATTCATCTGTATTCTGCTTCAGTAAGTGCAATTAATTTTTTGAGTAATCCAATTATGATTTTCAATGTAAATTTATGTCTTTGGAAGTAATTTATTATAATTGTAATATTTCAAGTAATTTGTCCTTCGATCCACGAAGTGAAATAAATTTACTCTGAATCTGAATTAATAATTACGTTGTTATAATTTACATAATACTTACTCTACAGGGAGTCATTGACGTGAACGTTTCTGAGACTTAATGTATTCAGGTATAAGAATAGTTCATAGCAATTACGGTAAGGTTAGCCGATGCTTTTTAAATTAAATAGCAACCTTTCATTGTCTGTACAAATGCATTGACTTTAATATAGAGAACTAATCAAGTATTTGTCTTGCAGAATTGACCGGGAAATTAGTTCACATGGACTAGGCCTTATTATGGTTATCAAAGCGATCTATGCATAATATACATCCTGTATTTTAATGTATTTCGTCCCATTCAATAGGAAAACACCATACAAAATTTAAGCCCGTAATTATAAAGATATGCTATGCTATTGGGAAATCCAACCTGATTTTTTTTCTGCCGGAATTTACCAACCTTGAGCTACTTGATAATATGACTATTACATGTACATTGCACTACACCTGTACAACCTGTCTAAACAAATTGTGCAAGTGAAAAGCGCCCTCTTTGGCAATTAGAAAATTAGAAAAAATGACATCAATATCAAGGGCGCAGTCTTAATTTTTAAATGCCGTTTGTTCTGTTCAATTTGCTTGTCTCGAGATATGTTTATTAACAACGAAAGGGTAAAATCACAATTGTGCCACTTTAACTAGGGAAGAGGGCTGTACATGTAAATCATCGATAGCATCAAGTTCATCAAGAGTTCCTTCGTGAAATCAAAAGAATGCATTTATTACACCACAATACACAATTGTTTTTACTGTTTTTATTGTTTTACTATGATACAGGTATAATAATTCTCTTTTTCCACTTGAAACAGATTAAAAGATAAATAAATATTTCACATTCTGCTGTAAGATTAAATACATGTACATGTCAATGACCAGTCCAGCGTGTCAGTTGCCCGTGATGGTATCACACGCAACGTAGCATTGCTAAAAATAGACAAGACAAACAAACAAACAAATATTGCACACTCTGTTATAAAATTAAAATCATATCAACGAAATATTGCATATCGTATACGTTTGAAATTTTACTGAGCAATTGTTACATAATCATTTCTAATCCTATATACAAATGAAGGTTCTTTTATTAACTGTACTGTACAGTATTTGGATATAACATTCTATTAAATTTTCTAAAAAAAGTGGCACAAAAGGGTTTTCATGCATAAATGAATAAATAAACCTGTATTTAAAAGCTAGGACTGCTCCCTTGACGTTTATGTAAGCATCATGTCACAACAGTATATTTCTAACTGCCAAAGATGGCGCCTTCTACTTGCACATTCTTTTAGACAGGCTGTAGACGTAATGGGATCTGCAAATCAGGTGGTTGAAGGGTTAATGTCATGGGAGTCAAATTGAATATTATGGAACTTTTGTGGAAATTGCCTTTATTCGTGCCATTCGCACCCACTCCCCAGGACTCACCCATGTATGTATTGATGTAAATACATCATACAGGGTGTCCCAGAAAAAATTACCGAGTGAATAGAATTGCACGTAAGTCGAGAAATATATATCAAAATAAAATAATTTAAAATGTCGCACATAGCTCATTTGATTGCGCATTACATACACAAATTTTATTTTATTCTGTTGACTGGTTGCGAAGAAATTAACAATTACATAATGCGCGTATCAGTGCAGTCCATTCCAAGTTTGATCAACAGGCGCTTTTTTCATACTCGCTCACCGTTCCTAAAGTTTGTGTATCTCATTGCATTTAGTTCACATTATCTATTTTAGAATCTAACGGTGTTGTGTTATATATGCTTTCACTGAAGATGAATAACAATTGGAAGCTTTCCAACTTAACTTCTTTAGGTCTGCAAATATGTTATTTTAATTTTCCAAAGCACATTTGAGCAAAGAATGCTCATGATCAAGTGCTTATAGCTTTACGTGTGAATTTTGATACCATGCATTATTAATGTTGAAGTTTTAAAATATTAAACTTTGCATTACAATTTATTGGAACTATTCCAAAAACATTAACATTTGTGAGAATTTTTTTAAGCCAGCTGGAAATCTGTATGCAATAATTATTTATGCAACATTTATATCAGCATTAACGAAAAAGATATTTACAAGTACCGAGCATCATCTTACATGCAAGCTTTCATTTTCAATATCGTGCAGGTTTTCAAATTTGAACAAAACCTAATTCAATGTTTTGCAAAATACAGATTGTTTAAAAAGAACAAAAAGGATTTGACCGTGACTAGTGCGCATTGTGTTGGATTGTGTATGTGATTTTTGAAGTTTGATGTCTATTGCTCGACTTAAGTCCAAATTTATTCGCCCGGTAATTTTTTCTGGGACACCCTGTATACCACTGTACATGTTGTTTTTTTTCAGAAGTAGCGCATTTAATGGATTTCTATAATTAAATAGCTAAAAACCTACCATTTCTAATTCCCATTGTGATGTAATGTTTATAATTTTATTTATGGCGACCTTGACATTTTGACTACTTCTGATTCCAGATCTTTTCCGACATGCCTGCTTTTACCACCACCGGTGGCACTCTTCCTGTCAATGTCAGTCTCAAATCTCCGTCCCGATATTGTTTTAATTATTGTTAGAAATGTGCCATTTGAGGAAAACGAAACATTACATGGCGAAATTCTTATTTTGCATCTTAGGTCTTTTTAAAACAAGATCGTCAAATATTCTCCAAGGTGTAAGGAAGCAAATAAGATCATCTCAAATGTTCAGCTCATAATGTAATTATACTCAAGATGTCATGTAAGTCTACACAAATAATGGTAACTTAAGTTATAAGGTAAAATCCTATTAAAAACTTCTTGTTACATAGCCTACATTTTAGGATTCGTTTAAACTGAAATATAAGTAATGCTGTTTACGTTCACAGTGCGGTCGAATGTTTATATTGCGAGAACTGGGCATTTCTTTCAATTTTGATAACGAAAGCCAAAGTAATTTCATTCAGTATTCTTCAAAATTGTTTGCGTTTAAGTTGCATCTCCTTGTGGGATTTTGACGCTCAGTGACCTTATATTTATCACTATCACGTGTTGCTAGTAGCAAGTGGAAAGTAATCCCCGACTTGATTTACATAATCACTGTAAATAATCAACTCACATGAATCTAGAGATGTGGAAATGTAAACTTGATGGTGACGTATGTCTTTCCGTTATGTACCCATGTAAACAGTTACTTACAACAGAAAATTGAATACAACTACAATCAAATGCATGAAATATCATTGTCTACAAACGTATACATGAGTATGATAATAATAATAGATCTATATTCTACAACGCAATTAGCATCGCAGATGCCCCCAAAGGAAATGAATACACATAATAAAGTACATGTACAATATGAAATTTACTTATACAACACATTAAAATTACAAGATTGATGACACTGGATATTAAAAACTACATTTTAAAAAGTAATCTAAAAATGACCAAATTATTGCAGCAATGATGATTAAAAACAAATGCCAAACATGTACAGAATCAGTATAAACATGATAAAAAGATACAATAAGAATTAAAACGATGCGTCTTGAGCATTACCTTAAAGCTGTCAACAGTGGGGGCAGATTTCATGGATAAAAGAATACTGTTCCATAGTCATGATAGTAGCGGGGCAGCACAGATGTGATGTGATCCAAGTTATCTGAAGTCGTTTGTCGACCAATATCAATTTGCATTTGTGTATCTTTTAACAGTCTTGTACAGGGTGTCCCAAAAAAGAGGCCTCTTTTATCTTTATTTCATTTTAAAGATACACCAAACTCTGTTGATTGTTTACTATTACAATAATTCTAAGGATAGTGCCCTGAAATTTTGAGGCCCCCACACTCACCGTGATGAAGTCATGTGCACTCAAGTGGCCATTTTTTTGGTTTAGTAATAAGATCGACAGTGAAGGCGGGAGCATTACATTTTAAAGAGAGACGAGCATAATTTTTACCAGGACATTTGCGTGCGAATTGCGCGAAATAACTTTCAATTTCAGACTATTTTAGCCCAATGTGAAAGTGAATTTTGCTATGTAACGGGCGACTGCTCGCTAAACGCGCAAAATTATGTAGTTTTAACCAATTGTAGCCCAACATAATGGTGTTTTCGGGCTTAAAAGGAATATCCACAGGGCAATTTGGAGGTACAAAAATTGGGAGCCCTGGGCCCAATGGTAAATTGGCCCTGCCTTCAGTTTCACAGGATTGTAGTTCAGATAGTACCATTGTAAACGTGACATTTAACATTTTATAAACTATTTATTTTATTGAGCTACAGCGGTTTACAATTCAAACTGTGTCACGTTTTACTTCTTCACAGAAGTGTTGCACTGTAGGTGAAATAAAAACAACGTTCCCGATTGCTTTCTGTAAACATATCAACTCAGGGTCACATAAATCAGGACACGCACTATGGTAATCCTTTACCTTGCAATCAAAACTAAACAACTGCTAATGTATGCTCAAAATCTATCATGTGATTATTCATTTCCTGTAGTATAACTCGTATTTAAAGAAGATAATGTAAATGAATATACATTTAACCAGAGAGTTAATCTCACCAAGTTTAACTAAATACCCTATGAAAATCAAATTGAATGTTTGCTCATTTCTTGACAATTACTTCAGGATAAGTAAAATATCAGGTTTGGATGTATGCTCAGGTGTTCAGGTGTTCCCAGGGAAGAATGCGCGAAAAGTGTTCGATTGCTTAAAAGGTGTTCGGTTAAAGCATCACTATCCTGCAGTTGATTGCTGCAAATCAATTCAATGCAAGAGCGAGACAGTCTGACCGTAATTGTGATATGAGATGAACACCTATGAACAAATCATCTTGGTCATATTATATAAAGTAGACCAACTTGATGTTATTTGGTCCCTGAATGAGTTACAATGTGATATGTGCTATAAGTGCTTTGTACTAAAAAGCAATCATGTTGATTGGATGACTGTATTGAATTGCGTAGTTGCGGTATTAGCGTGTGTGCCTGACATCCTCAGATGGGGTGTTTCGTACCAGTTGGTGGGGGCAAAGCTGCACTGCTACCAGAGATGCATGATATCAATTGAACCGAAGTAGCTTTTGGCCGGAAAAGGTCATTGAACTTTACACATGGTCAAATTTCAAAGTTGCTCAAATTGTGTTAAAACCATTCCATTGTATTCCTCTAGTCACAAATTCAGAAAATGTATAGTTTGACCTATCTAGGACGTATCGTTCTTGAGTTATAGCCGGAAAGGTCAAAGGTCACGTTTTTGGGCTCTCTGGGGTCAAAAACATCAAAGTGCTCCGATTTTGCCAAAAGAGGTTATCTTTGACTTTTAAAATTCGGTGCAAATGTAGTTTACTTTAGTGCACAATGTGGTCCAATGCTTATATTGAGAGCTGGCAATTTCTTCTTATTAACTGAAGCTTTTAAGAAAATGCACGCAGGGGGTTCTAGTAGTATCACTCGGTATATGTCAAGTTTGTATTTAATTTGGATCTCCTTGTGGGATTTAAGATTCAGTGATATTGTGTTATCTATTTTGTAAATCATTTTAAAACAAAAATAAAATACAAGAAATCTGAGTGTGTTTGCTATTCATTAGTTTATCAATAATATAATAAATAACAAATGATGCGAAAATAATAAACTGCAATATCGTATAATATCTGAAGTATACATTCATTCACTCTCATGATGAATCTAGAGATATGAAAATGTAAACTTGATGGTATCGTACCTAAGTGTCCAAGTAAACATATGCATGTGTCAACGAATTAAAAACAATTCTATATATACTAGCAATAGCTGTCTCAATTCAACCGCTTAACGCAAAGAGTTCTCCCCAGTTCATGCAAAGTATAGAAACCTTCAAGGCGATATCTTCCTGATATGATTTTATTTATTGTGATGGCGGAAAGAGCAATTCCCTTTCCGTTATACCGCATAGATATTAGTAATGCATTACATAATCAAATTTGTCTGCAGGTAGATATTTCGCATTGTAAGGGTTTGTCTGGATTTAATCCAATTAAAAACCTCTTCAAGAAATGAGACCATAAGTCCATATTTTTACGGAATATACGATTAGAAATACGGAATGGTTATCTGCTCTTGTAATGCTCCAGATGGCTTTTCATAAAAATCGTAATAACAATGGAATTACTGCTGAATAGCAACATCCTGTAAGCTACATAACATGGCAAGTATTTGTTTTAATTTGTGTCAAAATTTTCATATGATGGACGGCTTTTTTCCCAGCTACATACACTTTAGTACATATCATTAGATTTATACAATTTACTTCGAGGACTGTTAAATTTAATCATTTGCCATAAAGTGTGTATTATATCGCAAATTTAAAAAAAAAATCTTAATTATTTGATATCAGAATGTATTCAAAATGCAATTCGATATGTCTGATTTGCTTTGTGGTCCCACAAAAAATACGTGAAAACGACGCAATTCGAGCCCTTGACTGCAATAGCAATGAAACTCATTAAATTAATATCGAAATCCTGATAATATATTATTTGTTATATTAGAATAGATAACAGTCAGCTGATTTGTTTGGAAAGTTTACAGCATGTTAAATGTTTACAAAACCATTTGCCATGGTTTATCCTATAGATTTGGTATCATTTCAATATAGCAATATAGATAAATGAACGCCTGTTACTTGATTTACATCAGCGGCAGATGATATGATCTGTCTACGATTCTTCCCGCATAAATGCTGGTGAAGTCATGTTAATCTACAAGAAGATTGAATAAAATTACTTTGTCTATAGCGCATAAGCTGCATTGAGCTGAGGCTTGAAAAACAGATCTAACAGATTCATATGTATATATTTAGTGCTTGCTATGAATCATTATATAGCTGCACTCGGTGTTGAAAGAAACAATATTGTCATTTTGATATTATGCTGATAATGCTTATTATAGGCTTTTATTATAGGCTTGTATGACAAGAGCAAAAGGTGATAGCCCCAATATCCACAATGGTGGAATAGCGCCCGTACTGTTTCTGTTGGTCATTGTGATATCCAAACCACTGTAGCAATGTTACTTTAACCGAAGTATTTTAAAGGTCGCAAAGTAAGGTACAAAACGCAATGACAAATTCTGATCATAGATGATATAAGGGACCGTTCACAAACACTTGTTAGGGAGGGCCTGGTGCAAAAAGGGGGGCCATGGAAGTTTTTGACCCTCCTAAGAGGGAGGGGCCTTAAAAAATGACCACAAATTTTCCTTGGCTAAAAACATGAAACTTTCCTCCTTAGCATCAGCGGGTACTAAAGCGTGATGTAAATGCTGCGGAGAATCAATGTGATTTCTAGCATACCTTATCAAGATTCAATTTAGTTACAATGTGAGCCCATTATGCATTACTTGCTCTGGCCTTGAGTGTAAGAATATTGTATTTCATGTGTAGCGCAATTGGTAAATGACAAGTGCATACTACTTTGATGTGTTATACTTTATATAAAAGTTGATTTTGCATTGTAATTTACGATGTTCATAAACTCATTGTACTTTACGATGTTCATAAAACTCATGAAATATTTAACATTTCATCTAGAACATTAACAGTCAACCAGCACCTTAAAGATTTCCACTCGGATTAGATCAGAATACATCATGACAAATAAAAAGACTTAGCGTGATATGAAATAAGATACATTTTGTTTTGATTTACATTTGACCTTCCTTTTCTGCCCTGATTTACTATTAATGACCATCATTACTTTGCACTTTTTCTATGTAGCCGTGATGAGGTTTGCACATTGATAAAAGGTTAATGTAGGTATGCTAGGTGAAGTCAAATTTGCCATCAAACTGCATCATTTTATATATCAAATTAAAGTAAAGAGTAAAGAAAGCCAAAACTGAAAACCTTTTTGTCATAGCACTTTCCGTAGCAAAGTTACATATTGTCAAAGATTGACTTTCATCAAAAAGATTCTGCTAGCAAAATTCCCCAAAACAGCATTTCGGTGGTGTTCCTAGATCTTAGTCTCATGATGATATCAGCTTTTTTTAATGGAACTGCTATCAAAATCCCTCTAAAGTTCCATGTGCGGGTGTCTCATCACCATAAAAAATCATATATTTGGGTCAAGTGAAGTATAGAAAACATATTTATGTGGTTTCTTGACCAGCCTGTCCAATCTGTTCTTTTAAATTTCTATGTAAATATGTATTGTGTTTGGGCCCCGGTCTAGGCGAATTTGGCTGACTAGCAAATGTGTTAACTAAGGTTTGCCTCTCATACCTAATTAATGTAAATGGAGCCAAATTGAATAGTATTCTTAACTTGTTCTGTGGAAACTGCCTTTGTTAGTGTCATTCATACTCAATCATTTATGTATCGAGGTTAATACGTCATATACCACGGCATATGTATTTGTGCCTAGTGCATATATAGTTGTAGTTGTAGAAGTAGTTGTATCCTTCATTCCTTCCCTTCCTATCCTTCTCCTCCTTGCTTTGCTTCGCTTCGCTCCTTCCTTGCTTGAAACACTCGTATACTACGGAAGGACCCAACTTGCCGCTGGCTAGCCGAAAGGTTAGGAGGAAAACAAGAAAGCAAAGATGGCTATATTAAGGAAGGCAAGAGTTATGGAGAAGATGGTATTCCACCAGAGGTGATCAAGAGGTGCAATATTGACATAATCATACTTGATTTTTGCAATCAAGTACTACTAAACCGACAAAAACCTAACCAATGGTCCATCTTGAACCTCATCTCAGTACCTAAGAGCGGCGATCTCAGCCTAACAGCCAACTACAGCCTAAGCTCAATAGTTGCCAAAACATCCAATATGATGCTCTTGAACAGGATCAGACCACACCTTGATGATAAGCTCAGACAGAATCAATGTGGCTTTAGAGAAAAGAGATCCACCACTGAGCAGATTCTTCCCTTGAGAAGGATTATTGAGGGCAATGAAGAAAAGAACCTATCTGCAGTGGTAACGTTTATTGATTTCAAAAAAAGCTTTCGATACCGTCCACAGAGGCAAAATGATCAAGAGAGCCAAAGGGAGAATTACATCTGATCTGGTTACATCGAAGCCCACACAAGGAAAAAGAACCAAAGGACGTCCCAAGAAGACCTTTGTGGACCTGCTTCAACAAGACACAGGATATACAGTGACAGAAATTGAGACCAGCATGCAGGACAGACGGTTATGGCGAGCCATCATTGATGCCCGACAGCAAGAGTCGACGGAGTAAGAGTACGTATTTCCGAAGAAAAAATGGATTTCTACAAATGATTTAAGTAAAACCCTATACCGTTCCTAAATCCAAATAATATTGGTACTTTTATCAACCGTAACATTTATCAACGCTATAAATGACGACTTTGACATTCTGACTACTTCCGATAACATAGAATAAACCATGTTGCTCTAATCCTGATCTTTTCATTTAACTCTAGTTAAAAATAAACATATGATATAGGCCTAATCAAGTATCAGTAGTCGCTTGTAAGCCAATATTAATTTACTTTTGTACATATTTTAATTCGGCAGTGATAGTTATGCTAAATAATGTACCTGATAATAAAAGTTTTATGGTATAAATACTAATCAATTTTGTATTGAAATGTTACAATATGACTTTAAGTACATCACTAGATTTATAACGCTTACTTCGAGGACTGTTAAATACCACAAATATAAATATATACATTTTATTTGCCATAAAATTGGTAATATATCGCGAATTTCAAAAATATCTAAATTATTTGATATCAGTAGAATATTCCTCGTATTCAGAATGCAATTTGGTGTGTCTGATGTGCTCTCGGGTCCCGCGAAAAATACTGTGCAAATCCGATTCCTTATGTGCTCAATTTTGGGCATACTAGTAATATTGCTGTATTCAGAACAAAAATATAACGAAAAAACTTGAAAGTGACTGACAAACATTGACTTGCAATGACGTCATGCAGCGATATCTCAATAACAGCATATCTAATTAGAAGTGTCAAATAAGTAACAATAGGAGACATTTTACTATGAAAAATCTGTGACTGGTTGAAAAATCCGTAAAAGAATCCGTGTTTGATTACAGATTTGTCACCCGATCAAAGATTTTTGTCTCCTAGTGTAAGCATGTGATTTTGACCAAAATCCTAAATTTGCAAATTAATCTAGAACATCTTCTCATATTTGGTACCGAATACCCCCCCCACCAACCCACCCCCACACCCCCACACACCCCAGTCGGAACTCGGAAATATTGTATTGATTTTGAGATATAGCCACACAAAGCAAATATTTCCTTTTATTTCCTGTTGTAATTGCTCATATCTTTGGAATTGATTGTTCAATTTGAATGTGGTTTTCTGCAAAATGCAGCTTTTTAAATACTTTTTGCTATCCTATAAGAAATTGGAATAATATTATTTCCGAGTTCCGATTGATTTTGCTTGATCGCATCACATAATATGTGACCCCTTCCGACAAAATCAGGAACAAGTCACATTTTTGGCATTTCATGATTTGAATAAGAATGTAAGCACGGGACAATAAGCTAATTCAAAATGATACCAAAATATAATACATCAACACTTTTCAAGACTCTGGATAGTTTTGTAAATGATACCTTGAGATTTTTGCTCAATTGCTAGTCTGCGTAATGTGCTAATTAGTTTCCTGCCTTACACAGGATTGAATAGGGATTATCATAGTTCAACTGTCAATTATTAATTAAATAAATCTCTTTTTAATAAGTACTTTCAAGGATTCGAAAGTCCACTCAGTCTCACACCCCAAGGTCAAATACCATGATATTAAGAATTCCAAAAAATTTTTTTAATGGGAATCTTTCAAGGCCTTTGACTCAAAAACATGTCTGGCGATTTGTTCCGGGTTTTGTTGGAGACTCAACACTTGTAGCTTCAAATTATATTCAGGAATGGTACTTAATCAGGGCATGCTGCACCCCAGAGTACGAAATAACCAGAGTAATCCTATATTTCATCAATATTTAAAATATTATTTATTTATTAAATGAGTGTATTTGCAGCTATTAACGGTCGTACACCTTTTTCTTGTTTACACAACTGTTACATTGAAGGTGAAATAAAACATGACAGTCTGGATTGTTTTTCTACAAAATATATCAACGTAGGGTCGCAGAAATCAGGACAAACTATTTTACTTTTGTATATGTATCACGCTATCAAAACTGAACAACTACTTAACGCATCTTCAAAATCTATCCTGTGATTATTCATTCCCTCTGGTATATATACGATTAAAGCAAATTGAATACTCGCTTATTTTCTTAACAATTATTCAGGATAAGGGAATATCGTTAGGGACATATTCACATAGTGAAAATAATCAATACTTAATAATGCTATCAACAACAAGACGACAGGAAAAAAAACCCTCGATTTGTTAATTTAATTTTTTCTTCTTTACTTTTCCTGGTTTTTTACTACAATTTGCTTCGTTCTGAAATTCTGCAACAGTGATGAACATGCTTATATTGATATTCCTCTTATTAATACTGTAATTAAGTTTTGGCCTTCAAAATTAAGCAGACATGAATCCGTCTAGAATGATCTGTTTCTCACCTCAAACAAGTAATAATACATAACTTTCATAATGCGCAAAATACAAAAAATGTTCTAGGCGCACAAAAAAAAATACACACACAAGATTTCATACATTACAATAATTCAAATCAAAGAGGTAAAGTTTGAGTTGAGATATAAAATGTTCAATTGCCTGAGCAGAACGAATGGTGTGCGAATTGAACATTGTTCTATAACCTTGGGATGCTACTAACGTTTTGGCACGAGCAGCAGGTAAGGCAAGATAGCAAGATGAGAGGAGAGTATTATTTATTAGTTGCCAGTGAGATGAGATCACAAATGTAGGCACGACCTTGGATGACTTTATTAAAGAAAAAGTTTAAAATAAATATAGCCCTTGACAGAGAGCTGTCTCCAGATGGGGGAGATGTGTTCATGGCGTTTCAATTAGAGCATTACAAAAAGCATTACAATTATTTCAATTCTAGACCTTTACAATACCAACAGCTATCACATTAATATATATATATGTGTTCTAGCTATTTGTTTTTCTTTATCAAATTTCTCATCATAATATTTCATTTTATGATAAAAAAAAAAGTAGTAGAAAACTTTCCATGCTATATTTTACGAATATTTATGAAGTGTTTACCTCTGTAAAGATGCAAACAAGGTTAAAGATAAATAAATCAATGTTCAACTTTTCATAAAAATGAATAGTCCTATATGCCATCAAACAACCGTGATAGGGTTTCACACTATTTCGGGCTAATAAATGGCATACATTGTAAATTACAATAGGAAATCCGGGGACAGAAACATATATCCATTGTTCGAAGATTCATGAGGCTAGTTTTTAGTCAATCATTTATGTTAAGTAATTGAATTATAGATGAATTAATGAGGAAATAAGTTACCTCTACATATTTGCTTAAACCTAATCGCGATAAAAGCGAGTTTAGCCGTAATTGTTACGCGAAGAAAACCTCTGAAAAAGGAAAAAAAATCATCTTGGTCATTATCTAAAGTAAAAGCGATTTGATGTTATATATTTGGTGATGTCCCTGAGAGAGTTCCTAGTATTGAAATTATATGCTACAAGTACGTTGTATTACAGAGCAATCTTGTTGATTGGATGCCTATTGAATTACATAGCTTCTGTTGTATACCACACACCTAGTCTAGCTGCAGTGACTGTTGCTCTCTAATGGCAGGAAGTTAATTTTTTGGCTCGTGTTTGACAGAATGTATGAAATTGTTTACAGTCTACTTTTCCTTCGTCCCAAACGAAATTAAATTGACGAGCATGTTTTTTAAAAGGTTTTGAAAACTTACCTTATCTCAAATTGACCTGTTCATCTACAACGACATGAACTTGAATTACCTTCAGTGAACCTCCTATAGTCGCTTTCAATACGCAAAGCAAGCAAGGACACTAAAGTTACCAAGTGGTCCTTCCTTTCAGTTTCCAGATGGAACTCAGCCATTAACGATTCAGAAAAGGAAACATAATAATGATCTTTGAGCCTAGTGTTCCTGAAAGGGTTCTCATTTGGAAGTTTTATTGCTTGGAGTGCAATACTGTAAATAAATCTATTATAATGATGACACATTGTTATCAAGCACGGTGAATAAGCCATCTATCTTCTTAGATAAGAAGTATAATATACTGTGTTGAAAGCCAAAGACTGTGATGCAGATTTTAAAAATCGAACAGACTGAAGTTGATACTGTACTCGATAACTTTAGGAACGACTGAATAAGAAATGGTTTCTAGGTGAACGGTATTGTCTGTCAAATATCATTCGCTCAACGCATAAATTAATCTTCTAAGTGCATACAAAGTTAGGGACCTTCAAGGTGATATCTTCCTGATATGATTATGTATATTGAGATGGGGAAAGAGCAATTCCATTTCCGTTATACCTAATGTATATATATTGGTAATGTATCAAAATTGGTAAATTATCAAGTTTGTGTGGGGGTACGACCATTCGCATTAAACCTTCAGAACCTTCAGAATGCTTATCCAGCACGAAAACGCCTGGTGTGGCTATCTAAACATGCAGCGTTATCATGCATGCAGCTGACTAATTAAAGGGCTTGTCTAGCATATAGATAAAATTAAAAAGCTTCTTCGTCCAAATCTAAAAGAATTTGCCATCCCAAATACGGAATAACACCAAAGACGTGTTTACAAATCCCGTCCAGACATAGTATTGAAATAAAGAATATCCTATACATGTAGGTGGCAAATATTTGAAATTTCGGTGAAATAAGATTAAACACACTTTAAAAAGGGTTTCTGGGAAAATAACGGCGTTTCTTTAAAGTCCCCTAAGTGTGAGTGTTTGTAAGATAAGACGATTGGGCCACTCGCTCTTAATCTTTTCTTCCAGCGAAATTCAATGGATCTCAATTGCTATCAATGCCTTTGGTAAGACGGGTACTCCACTTCTCTACTGGAGGGATATAGCTCCTCAACTTATCTTACCTCATTTACCCTTTGCGCAGGATGCATATTCAACACCGTACTAGTATTGCATCAAAACTCCCTGCAATATTGTGTGATATAGATATAAGAGTGTGATAGGAAATTTGATCTCATTGGTGGTAACGAACGACAACGGAATGGAAATTCTTGGTCACTTTGAAGGAAATAAATAATGTATTAATGTGCACGTTTGACAATTTGCAACGGATTCGGTAAAACACCCTTTTTCTCTTCAGACATCTAGAAATCTTTTAATGAAGGCCGTATGTGGTATTTCAGCGATACGTGTAGTCATGTGTCATTTTGATATGCAGTGGTGAAATACATTTCATATAACTGACATCAAACCTTTATTTAATTGTTTTATTTTGATATATTTGGGACGATTTATAGCTTGGCATAAAGCAAGAAATTTACAACAGATTCTCAGATCTCAGATTGCTATCATTTGAATATTTAACGTAAATGTAGAATACCAGTACCATTTTAATAACTGTTTGATTTACATCTGCGGCAGATGATATGGGGACTGCTCTATAATCCGACGCTTCTATAATCCGAAGGTTCTTTAGTCCGAAGGTTCGCTAGTCCGAACATGTGTTCATAGCATTCGCTAGTCCGAATTTTAAAAGAGGTTCTCTAGTCCGAAAAAAATTTAAAAGAGGTTCTTTATTCCGACGGTTCTTTATCTCGAAGGTTCTATAGTCCGAATTTTAAAAAAGGTTCCCTAATCCGAATATTAAAAGAGGTTCTTTAATCCGAATTTTAAAAACGGTTCTCTTGTCCGAATATGAAAATAGGCTCTATATTCCGAATTTAAAAAAGGGTTCTATATTCCGAAATTGCAAAAGGGTTCTATAGTCCGAAACGGATACCATGTTCTTTAGTCCGAATCAGTAAAAAGGCTCTATAGTCCGAATATTTTTATAACATAAACATTTACCGCGCCCTCTAGCTAGATAATAGCAGAGTTTATGGTAACCGGGATGACGCTACTTTTGCCCCCCCCCCCCCACACCCCGTCATCAAAAACAAATCCTGCGTTCGCGCCTGATATCCACAACTTACTGTAAACAAAGATCTTAAAAATACGATATTTGCTCCAAAAATGTAGACATATTTTTACACAATCGAAAACGAAAAGAAAAATAATGAATGGAACGAAAATATAAAGAAACCTGAAGAAGTACAAAAACACAACCTGAAGAAGTACAAAAACACACACACAAAAACAGAACAAAAGAAGGAAAGACACAATGAAAGAAAATGAATGAAAGAACAAATGAAACAACTGAATAAAGACTAAAAGGAAGTCCAAATGAAAGAACAATGAATACAAAAATAATGAACATAAAGGGATTTTAAGAAATGAAAAAATATTGAATGTAATCAAGAATGAATAAATGAATGATGATTTGACACTAAAACAAATGATGAAAATAAAATTCGGACTATAGAACCTGTTTACCAATTCGGACTAAAGAACACGGTATCCGTTTCGGACTATAGAACCCTTTTGCAATTTCGAACTATAGAACCTTTTTTTAAAATTCGGACTATAGAGCCTAGTTCCATATTCGGACTATAGAACCCTTTTAAAATTCGGACTATAGAGCCTATTTTCATATTCGGACTAAAGAACCGTTTTCAAAATTCGGACTATAGAACCTTCGAAATAAAGAACCATCGGAATAAAGAACCTTCGTAATAAAGAACCGTCGGATTAAAGAACCTTCGGACTAAAGAACCGTCGGACTAAAGAACCGTCGGACTATAGAGCTTCCGCCGATGATCCTGTTGATATGCCCACAATTCGTTATAAATTAAAGGCCCATTCAGTGATTTTCTCATCCGGACGAATCGGAACGATCGTAAAAATCATCAAAATTCAAATTTTGGTACCTATGACATTGTCATAGATGTGCTAACATAGCCTGCGAGTGGTTCAGCCGAAAGCTTTGTATTTAAGACAAAATAAGACATTTTACACGAATCTGTAATTAGCTACATGTATTTGAATGGGGCTTCAACTTCGTCAGTACTGCTGTTTTCTTGGGGTTTTTTTTAATGACTTATTCTTCACTTTTAAGCAATTTATAAACAATTCTAATTTTGTACACTTGCGCTGGGATCACTGAATGGGTCTTTAAGTGATGGCGATATCAAGTAACGAACACCATAACAACAACGACATTCATTGTATATTGAGCATTTAGTGTACAGGAGACTGAATGATATTGTAAATGTAGGGATTAATATCTATATAGACAAAGTGCAATAGAATGGAAAAAGAACAGATTAAACTTCTTGTATATAGCGCTTCAGCTGCACGGCGCTGTCATGTGGATATGTAGAAACAGATATATTTCTTTGATGACGATATAACAAAGAGGATGTAGTCTCATACCCCATGGCGTATTCCACCCGTACTGTTTCTGTTGGTCATTGTGATATCCAAACCACTGTAGCAATTTTACTTGCAATCTATAGCGACATAGGGTACAAACATCATATTAACAATTCCTATCAACCACCTTTAATATTAAGACACTGTGTAAAATTATTTTCTATGGATGATACCGCAGACTCGATCTAGAAAGAACTGCATATCGCATAATGTTACTTTAATATCTGTCATTGGCTACGCAAAACAACACCTTGACATTAGCAGGCACTGGCGTGTAATGAAGTCCTTAGGGAATCGTGATTTCTAGTAAGGTCTACCTCATCAAGATTCAATTTAGTTAAATTATGAGTACATTAATGCACCAGGTTTTGAGTTTGACAATATTGTATTTCATGAGTCGAGTAATATAAGGTAAGTGGTGAATAATAATTAAGTACATATATTTGTGGATTTATACTTTATTTTCTAGTTTATGATGGTCATAAAAATCCTGAAACAATGCTGGTTATTTACAAATTTATTTACAAAAAGTATAGGTCGTAAACTCCTATAACAACACAATGATTGACACTAGCAAATATAACTTGAATTAACGGTGGAAGCTCTATAGTCCGACGGTTCTTTATTCCGACGGTTCTTTAGTCCGAAGGTTCTTTAATCCGATGGTTCTTTATTACGAAGGTTCTTTATTCCGACGGTTCTTTATTTCGAAGGTTCTATAGTCCGAATTTTAAAAAAAGGTTCCCTAATCCGAATATTAAAAGAGGTTCTTTAATCCGAATTTTACAAATGGTTCTCTAGTCCGAATATGAAAATAGGCTCTATAGTCCGAATTTGAAAAAAGGTTCTCTAGTCCGAAATTGCAAAACGGTTCTATAGTCCGAAACGGATACCGTGTTCTTTAGTCCGAATTGGTAAACGGGTTCTATAGTCCGAATTTTATTTTTATCATTTGTTTCAGTGTCAAATCATCACTTGTTAAATACAAATCCGCTGAAGTTCAACATGGTTGGTTTCTCTGGATATTTACCGTAGCATACATTGACGTTCACCTTTATTCTGGTGATATTTTCTTCATTTTGATCCGTTTTTCATTCCATTATAATATTATATACTAGTAATACTCTACCATGTATTCGGGCATTGTCGAGTTCAAATTTTTCATAGCGCCATCCCGCCATGTAAATGCTGCGGCTGTTTCATTTAAACAAATTTTAGTCATTTAAACAAAATAGTTTACAGAATATTTAAAGTATAGTTTTATCTTGCGATGGGGGGAGGGGGCCGTCCCCGGGGTGTAAAATGTTTCAATGTACGGGTAGTCTTGTGATTAAATGATCATCTTTTTCGACCCGTTCTCTACCCTGAAAACCCGTTTCTGGCCATTTTTCAATCCGAGGGCCTACTTTATTCAAAAATTGTGTTATGCAACTTTTTGGGCGATCCAAGTTCATGTGTAGGTCTCCAATCTCTTACTTAAGCTATAACATGCCTCTCTTTTTCCAAAATATCTTTTGTTTTACCGGAATCCATCTACATTACATCGTGATTTAGTAGTGTGCGCCCTTTTAATAGCAGTAGCGTCATCCCGTTTGCCATAGACTCTGCTTTAGTATTATCTAGCTAGAGGGCGCAGTATATGTTAATTTATTTAAATTCGGACTATAGAACCTTTTTACTGATTCGGACTAAAGAACACGGTATCCGTTTCGGACTATAGAACCGTTTTACAATTTCGGACTAGAGAACCCTGTTTTAAATTCGGATTATAAAGCCTATTTCTATATTCGGACTATAGAACCCTTTTTTTAAAATTCGGACTATAGAGACTATTTTCATATTCGGACTAGAGAACCGTTTTTAAAATTCGGACTACAGAACCTTCGAAATAAAGAACCGTCGGAATAAAGAACCTCTTTTCAATTTTTTTTCGGACTAGAGAACCTCTTTTAAAATTCGGACTAACGAATGCTATGAACACGTGTTCGGACTAGCGAACCTTCGGACTAAAGAACGTTCGGATTATAGAACCTTCGGATTATAGAGCAGTCCCCGAATTAACATTGTCTGAAAGTGACGATTATGTATTGTAAAAAGTCTTTGGCATTTACAAAACAAGTTGTAGATTATGTATTTAGGTTTTGAATGTAAAATGTTCAACAAATACTTGAAATATAGATGATGACTTTATTTATTCGTGAGATGGAATTGAATGATGTATTTGGCAGCCTAGTAAGCTTTTGAACAAGATACGGTTATACATTATTTATATACCATAGACCTAGATATGCATGTATATAGATAAGATATGAAATTACATAATGCATTTTAGAATTTTAGTGCTGTCGTCTTTTAAACACGTGCGCTTATAAAGATTGACCATTTGACGGATTCTCGGTAACCATGACCTTGCTGATGGTGCGGAGCAGAGAGATGGGCGGTACATGGATAAATTACTTCGAATATTTTTTGTAATTGGTCTGAGTGGTCTTGCATGTTCTGCGCTGCACTCCTTCAGGACTCTTGCAGGGATTTCATCAGGACCAGTAGCTTTATCTGGTTGCAGATTCCTGAGTAGCTTCTAACATGCTGAATTTTAGGAGCAGATTCTTAGGAGCAAGCTGACATTTAGCGGCAAAGGTCTGGCAAAATTGTTCAGCTTTGTCTTTTGATGTAGCACTTCAGCACTACTGTACTGGTATATCAACTCTGGTGGACACACATGGTGTTAACAGGCTAGTGTTCCACCGTTTCTTGCTGCTGAGTTTGGCATCTGAGAGTTCTTTCTTCAACTTGTTGTTATAGCTCCATCTGGCTACCTTCTCTGCATGATTGTACCCCTTTCTAGCTTTTGTAAACGTATCCTTGTTTGCCTTGGTGTTGTTCTTTTTTAGCTTCCTGAATGGGCTACGCTTCTTGGTTGCTGCTCGTTTGCAGTGGTCATACTTTATCACCAGTTTCCTCCTTGAAAACAAGCTTTGCTGGTGTGAAAATCTCCATTGCATCACTGATAATAGTGGCGATGATGTATGTTGCAAGCTTCTTCTGGGTCATGACATCGACATTGAAGTGCAATAGACCAGTCTACAGATATAAGAGATAAGCTACAAGAAAACCTCTCATTCACCAGTAGTCAGCCTTATCACATTGCGCTTGTAGGGTTTATCTCTGTACAGCGGTACTTTCAGTTTAAAATGAACTGGAACATGGTCTGAGGACTGAGGAACTTAATCTTAAATGTATTGTGCAGGTGACATCCTAGATCAGTGATGACCAAGTCACAAATCTGATCTTCCGGGTTGCTTCTTTGACCAATTGTGTTATGTCAACAAAATGGTCAAGAGCATTACACATCTCAAGTGTGCGGCGTCCAGCAGCATAATATTATGTTGAACGGCTACCAAGCCATTCATTGTGGTGGATATTGAAGTCGCCAAGAAAAACTACTGATTGTGCATTGAATTCAGACATCTTTGACAAGGTGGTGGAGTTCAGATAGCTGATGATATAACTGTTAGCACTACGTGGTTTATAGACAGAACCAAAGAGTACTTTCCGTGATTTCATTGTTACTGAGAACTACATCAGCTCCATATCCTCGGGATCAAGAGCACTGTCATGAAATATGGCGATACACTGCAGGTAATAGATGGCAATCCCTCATTTGTTGGATGTAGGTCTATCTATACAACAGCTGAAGCTGTTGATATAGTTACGCAGTCAGCACCATCGTTCAGAGTAGAATCCAAGAGGGTTTCCACGATTACAATAATGGATGGGTTTAGTTCATGGCACAGATTGGACAGTTCGACCATGTTCGAACGTAGTCCTCTGATGTTCACTTCCAGTAAAGTCAGGTCCGTTTCACGTAGTCGTTGGTCGTTTCCGTTTTGATCCATTCATTTGAGTCTTCTTTAACTTACTTGTAAGTTGTAACGAGATTAATTGAAGAATGGGGAGTTGATGGCCCCATCAACCCAAACACACACCTAAGTGGTGCGGTGGGGGTGTGCACTATACATGACCTAAACTGAAAACATCCTGAAATTCAGAACAGTTCGGGTATCCAGATAGCCGACGATACCTCTCGATCAGGATGGGGTGGTGCTTTAGGTTATACTCAACACTACCAGTTTGCGGATAGAAAAAATTTGAGACACGTTAAGACATTTGACCTAGCGATGATAGGGACAATTTGAGGTTTATAACAACATGATAGAGCAATGTTAAATTTGTTCCCCATTATGACCTTGGGGCCCTTCGTGGGTAGAACAGGGGGCACAATTCCACGATTTCATATACATTTCACAAACAAATTATTTTCCCATTTCATTTTTCGGAGAAGAGTAATTTGAGACAAGTAACAATAAAATCGGGGCATTTGGAAAATTAGACTTCTGTGCATGACATTCATTTAAGGTGGTATTACACCCCCTGATTAATTTTGTGACTAATTTTGCATTTTCTCAAAAAATAACTAAACACTGGTAACAAAAGTTATGTATATTATAGGGGCAAGAATCCAATTACTCCACTGAAATTTCAGTGATTCAAGACAAATGGTTCATTATATACCGTAAACGTTCGCCTAATGGCGCTATAGAGTTCATGGAAATGACAGAGCGCCATCCCTGTAAAAGCCGATTATTATCACTGATCATTAAGGGCACGTGTAGTTAAAGGGTGATACCTATCGACACATACAATTATGAACAAGATCGAACAAACTTGTTCATGATAATACGGTAATCATTCACCTGATACGTTGTGGCCCAGTGAGCAGAGCATTAGACTGTAGTGCGAGGATAAAGAGAACTTGTGGAGAGGATTGATGGTTCGAATCTCATGCAGTAATTTCTGACAGATTATGATGTATGTCAATGTCTTTTTTTCGGATTTGAGGAAATTTTATTCTCTATTTTCTTGATTTTATCTTTAACATTGTTTATATTATTTTATTATTTTATCTTTTATGGGTCTTTTTCATGATTCTTTGTTTTTATCGTTTCATTTTAGAGTAACTCAATCCATTTAATCAAATGTTGTAATGAACCTATTTGATTGTATAGGAATTTGTTATGTGTGTGAGACGAACTGTCGCGTGCCACAAAGTCTTTCAATTTGCGCGAGTGTCCTTGCTTATGCATCAGTGGTCATAAGAGGTATATCATTTTATTCGAAAATATACGGGGTCATAAAGTCTTGGAAAGAATAATAGGAGGGGGGGTCATAGAATGTTTTATGACCAAAATGTAGGGAGTCACACGATGACCACAGAAAGTGTGTTATTTTATTCAAAAAGACAAAGGGGTGCGCAATTTTATTGAGGCAGACTTTGTGTAAATTTGGGACCCCCTTCCAAAACAAATGATAGCCCTCTAAGAGGATTCAAAAGATAACCTCTGCCCCAATAATCAGTCCAAGAGAGTGCCAAATATGGATCAGGAGTATTACATAATAATACCCTGCTATGACAATAGCTGCACTAGGTTAATCGTATAATCTCCTTATGTGGTTAGCATGGCTGGGCCAGGAAATCCACAAGGTCAACCAATGTATGTACATGTATTCGGTACATGTGCCATATCTTTTACAATGGGTGATAAATTTCTGGTTTGTTTTATTTCAAAACGCAACAGTCGATATTCTAAAGCTTGGTCCAAATCCAAGAGAAGAACCAACTCTAGTAATTTATGTGGTTTCAAATTATATCGGCTGTTGCCTTTTTGATAGAAATGGTGTTTGTTGATGTGCACAGTTTCCCATTAGATCATAACATGCTGTTGTACATCCAAGGTCAAAGGTCTTTTAATCCATATTTGGCGTTGTTCTGGGACTGATAATCCCTAGCTATATTTGTTTGAAACTATTCCACGGAGGATGTATCATAATAGGCTCAGTCTTCAAATGATATAAATAAAATTTGAATGAGTAAACGAACAAAATCATACAACGATCAACTGAATAGAGGCTGTGCATATGACATATCATCCGTAAAATATGGCGGACTACTCAAATGCATTCAACAAAAGCATGATTGCATCTACCGCGACAGTTCGTCTCACACACATAACAAAATGCACTACGATCAAATAGGTTGATGACAACATTTGATTGAATGGACTGCACTGCGCCATGATTTCGGGGAAGAAACCGGTTCAAATCCTTTGTTTGGAGCCAATCGATAAACGCAAGGCCTCTATAGCTATCATTGAATACTGGCTAGGATTCCACAACACAATGAGAACATGTTATAAGGCGCTTTGGAAGGCACACAATACCCCAATGGCTTTCCATATTATGTGCACTCAACAACTATTCAGTATCGAAGCCCGGTATCGAAGTTACGTAATGTTACTATGTCAACGGGATCACGCGCTTAAGTAATGAACCACGATCGAAACAATCAGTACACAAAAAAGGCATACATGTACCAAAATAGCGTGATTGTAATGATCGCCATACAAGCAGTGCTTGGTTCCGATACCATCACGGAGTTACGTAACTACTTCGTGGTCTGATAGTTATATGATCAATGGTCTGATCTACTTGGGTTCGATCCTTTTAAGAAAAGAAAAAATAGCTGATCATTTGTAATGCATAAATGAATAAAGTAATGTAGTTATACAACTTGAAACATTGAGGCCGTTCTATTTTTCAAAGGTCATTATGCAGTGGAATATATCACGCATTGATAGGTAGCAGGTGGAGCAAATTTTGTCAGCGGTTTTTGTTGCCGTTTGTTCGCAGTGCCTATTTATCTAAAAAAAAATAAGAAAATTTAAATTTAATTTAAAAAAATCACAATATTCGTTCGTAAAATGGGGACAAAATCCAAAAACATTTCTTGACCCTTGTTCACATAAAAGTGGGGGCAGAAATCAAGATTCGAACAAGTACCATTCACCATTCAAGGCGCACCCTTTACCGACTGAGCTAACGGGTCAGACAATAGACGGGTGTAATTTTGAACTGAAGAATATTAAAAAAATATGAAGAAATTACAATGTTATAAAAAGATTTACCAAAATGAGTTAGGTATAACGTATGAATCGATTTACAAATTAAGTCCAATGGTACTTTGAGAAAGAATACTTGAAGAAACCCCAAAACATTTGCTGCTCTACCAACTAACCTAGTGACCTAAAGTATTGGGTCATGTCACGATATTTTTTTCAGAGGCTTTATATCCAGGTTGTTCAATTTAACATACACGTATCCTTAATGCTGTTGAGATTTTACAAGGATGGCGCTCTCACATTTCTAAGAATCCAAAAGCGCCATTAGGCGAACGTTTACGGTATGTATAGAAATGATGTACATTTTAGCGGTACCTCTTTTCTTATCATAAATAACATGCCGCTTGTCTTGAGTCACTGAAATGCCAGTGTAGTAACTGGATTCCTTGGCCCTGAAATATACATAACTTTTTTTACCAGTATGTTATTAATTTTTGAGAAAAATGCAAAAATAGTTACAAATTTATCAAGGGGTGAACGAAGAACTCCTGAACGAAGCACCTAGAGCAATTATGACAATTTACCTTTTAACCCCTAGCGATGAGAGGAACAATTGGAGATATATATTACACCATGATAGAACAAAATGTTAAATAATGTATCCCCATTATGGCGCATCATGGGAAGCAAAGGGAGGCATAGGAAAAATGGAACCAATTTAGCTTTATCATTTGAGGTTTAATGTTGCCACATTATAACAAGACAAAATGTTAATTCAAATGTCACTACACAGCGCCATGTACTGATGCTATCTAAACCGTTTCTTAACTCCACGATGATTTGTTATTTAAGTGCAGTGGCTTTTGCAATTGTGAGGGCGCTAGGATCGTGTTCCTTTCAATGACACCAGCTTCTCCAGTGGCTAATTAATAAGTTAACTAAACTAATACCATTTCATTTCAAGGAATTTCTTTTGTGAAAGCCAACTTCCATTTGATAATAAGGATGTGTTTTGATTGATAAATATAATTGAGAACCTTTGAACTAAAAAATTTAAACATATTAGTCATTAAGGGCTGGGTATGAACGTTTGGACAGTATTTATTTTGGGACATTAGAGCACATCAGACATATCGAATTGCATTCTGAATACGAAGAATGTCATTCTGATATCAAATAATTTTGGTTTTTCGAAATTCGCAATTTAATACACATTTTATGGCAAATCATTAAAAATTGATATTTTTGATATTTATTTTCCCAAAACACCACAAAAAAAGGTCTTTTTGGGAAAAAAATCTATATCTTCAATATGAAAGGTCAAAATTTTCAATTGACCGTCGGCTTTTCCTCCCTGCTACATACACTTTAAGAATATATCATTAGATTTATATAATTTACTTCGAGGACTGTTATATATCAAAATTTGAAAAATATCAAATTTTTATAATTTGTCATAAAATTTGTATTATATTGTGATTTTCAAAAATTAAAATTATTTGATATCAGAAAGACATGCTTCGTATTCAGAATGCAATTCGATAGGTCTGAAGTGCTCTCATGTCCCACAAAAAATACTGTCGAAACTCAATAAACGCTCATTTTAGATCCCTTAAGTAATGATTGTTATCTTGCATGCTACGTGACATTTTAAAACCCGGAACACCAATAATGAAAGGTAGCTCGCTAACATTTAGTTAAATACTCTTCCTTTTGATACGTTTTACACATGAGGTGTTTTTCAAATTATTACGGTTGATAACATTCGGGTTTTTTAGAGTAAAATATTTGTTAATTACGAAAATAAAAAAGAACGCGTTTGCTCTGTCATGCATGAAATGGCTTCCTTCTATAATGAAAAAACTACCCTTTGTGTAGATGATAAACTCGCAACTAGGCATTATTTTAGTGCTGTTTACGTATAACTTACCTATGACATACACCTTTATGTTTCATCTTAGTTCATTAACTGCAGACAGCCTGTATTAAAAGTCATTACACGTTGTTTGTTTTTTCTTTTTATGTTTCTACAGAAACCTTGTAGCAGTAACAGCCACTAGCAGCAGCCCTGGTTGAATCTTTTGAGAACTGCAACACTATGAAATGGTACTAATTGAAATGTGCAACAATAATCTATCGGGAAAAAGTAACAGTTAATCCATCAATTTCTACTGATTGGAACAGCGCCAACAGCGTTAACTTCAATGGGTGCAGGGATTTGCGGACCCAGTAGGACTACTCCTGGAACAATAGAAACGAATGAACCACCACTTCCACAAAAAGTTGATCAAAAGACGGCCGGAAGTTCAAAGAGTTCCAAAAAGCATGCAAAATGTGAGAAATTGCGCGAGGTGTCGTCAAATGAAATATCCAATCCTTCGCATCCCGTGAATGGTCAGACTAGCATAGACGATAGCAAGAAACACGTTGTAAGTCCAGCTAAGAAGGGGTCACTACCAAGCATGAAGGATAACTCGCGACCAAGTAGTAAAGAATCCAATAAATCTCGTCGTTCTGGGGTAATACAGGTACGACCAGCAAGTAAGGAACATATTAAACGACAATCAAGGGTGAACTCTTTTGAACATGATCCACCCATGAAACAGCCAAATGGAAGTGTGGATTCAAGGACTATTAATGATGCAACACCCCCGGTGGAGATAGCTCCACCTGTCAGGAGGATGACTGCTGGTAAAGAGGACGAGGGTGAAAAATGCCGCAGACCAAGCAGTGTGGATAGAGAATTAGGGATCATCAATTACTCAAGTCAAGGGAGTGACAGTCCTTTCAATAGTGACCATAATGAAGGCAGTGAGATGGCGTGGTCTGCTGACGAAGAGTCGGTAGATATACCAGAAATACCGACAATTAAATCAGGTAAGTTTGTGATATTGTACTGTGTTTGATTTTAGCTTTCTTGCTCTATTAGATTGGGGTTTTTTTTTCAGGCATGTTTCTAAACGAACAACCGAATGCATTTACCTGTTCAATCCTAGTGTTGTTTGTTAAAGTAGACGGGGCATTATCAGGTATAACATTCTGTTAAATTCGTTAACTCGGATGTCAGAAGTTGGCAATTATCGGTCCGCATTTAGGCTGAATGTAAGCCATGTAAATTAGACATTTAAGCTGAAAAATAATACGAAACTAGATGGCACAGTTGTGTTTAACCAAACACGAATATCTATGCCCGTGACCCCACCTAACCCCTTAAACCTGCCCACAAACGAAAACCTGGTGACCACCATGTGAAAGCATTTGTTATAAGCTTTAATTTGATATATGATCCATCTTCATAGCACTTGAAATATAAAAAAAAAGAACCCAATTGGGCGCCAAATCTCAAAATTGGTGACGCCCATGTCACTCTCTTACAAAACTTTGAAAATCCTTAACCCACCCTAACACCCCATGAACCAACCACACTCCTTGTTCCATCATGGCAACCTTTTGAGGTGGTCCAAGGAATCAAAATCAAAATGCCTACACATTCCCTTTCAAGGGAGTTTTTGTCAAATGATCAGTTCCCTGTACTAATCAGGCCTTTATCATTGCAAACACAGGGAGCTATTTTTATAAGAAAATACTACCTATTGCGCTACACTGTGTTAATAGGTCGTACCTATTTTGCATTTTAAAGCCTTTGACTTCTGGGGATGCAGCTAATATGGAATACATCTAGGGTCATGGGTTTTCATTGTACCAAGTATGAACCCTGAGGGCACTGTAGTTCTTGAGCTAGAGCTGTTTTAAATATTACACATATTGCTCACTGTAGCCCATGCCCTTTGACCTCTGGGGTCGATGATACTGCAGGAAATATCTAAGGATCATGGGCCATCATGTACCAAGCATGAACCCTAAATATTGTAAAAAATGAAGCTCGTTGCGTTTTGCCAACAACCTCATAATGGTCCTTGCTTCAGAAGTAAGTGGTAGATCACCCAGTACAGTTATCTGTTAGATTATTTACTCATTTTAGTATAACATTAATATGGAACATAACTGCCATCGCGTTTGCACCTTGCTGTCAATCTTTGTTTCATCTTACTTACCATGAAATAGCGCCATCGTCTTTCTGAAGAATCGTGTTGTAGTTAAAGCGTCAAAAATACATTTAGTGGTAAACAATGATTGCTAGAAGGCAAATGCTAGATTCTTCGGACAAACCTGTACGGGTACGGATATAAAGTAATGAAGCTTAATGATGAATTCGATGTTTTATATGGCACTGACTAGCATTAAAATGGGTACCCTTTGGGTAGATGGTACTTAGTTAATACCCTTAAGTCAAGTTTAATGACAATAATAACCCACTTCCAATGCAATCTAAAAGCTTTATGGAATCGGATAATTAAGTTTGCACAAAATTTTTTTTGTGGGACATAAGAGCACATCAGACACATCAAATTATATTCTGAATACGAGGAATGTCCTTCTAATTAAATGGACATGGCCAAATTTTATGGTAAATTATTAAAAAATGATATTTTTTTGTATTTAACAATCTTCGAAGTAAACTTTATAAATTTAATGGTATGTAGAGGAAAAGCCGTCCATCAGTTGAAAATTTTGACCTTTTGTATTGAAGATATACATTTTTCCCCAAAAGACCTACTTAAAAAATTATATCTTCATGACGGATGGTCCAAATTTGTAAGAATTCACCATAAATTACAAATTATATATCGGGAATTTAAAAAAAAAATGATATAAGAAGGACATTCCTCGTATTGAGAATGCAATTTGGTGTGTATAATGTGCTTTCAGGTTCCACAAAAAATACTGTGCAAACGTTGGTATCTGATTTTCATACTGAAACCTTGCATTTTCATTTAGGAATAATTTTGTATCAAGGGGTACAAATCGGCAGTTTATTTTCTGGTGATATTCATGTTCCAAAATACCAATACAGTCCATGTACTTTACTGTGTAAAATAACAGCTGCTCAAATACATGTACAATTTTCTTGGCTACGTTCAACTCTTCATTTTCTTGGAAGACTAGGTAGTCATATAGATGAAATAAAGTACATGGTCAAGGCCATCATTTTGAGATGCAATCCGTTAAATGAGAACGATGTATTATATAACATCGCCCATAAAATAAATCAATAAAATTGACCAAACCTAAAAGCGTAAACGAAAGAAGATAATTTCCACTCAAATAGTACGCGAATATGCCCTTATTTACACAGGTTTCTACATTAGTAGAATTAATGTTTTTGGAATTCTTACACCTCATATGATAAAACTAGACTTAGTTCCATTTTTCATATGCCCCCTATAGTTCTCACGAATGTTCGCAGGTCATAATGGGTGCGAAATAGTCCTATCATGTTATAATATATCTCAAATTGTTCCTCTCATCACTGCTGATTCGCTAGAAATAAAAAAAGGTCAAGTGCTTTTATTTCAGGGGTTATAACGTCGAGTAGGTCATATACCAAAAAATACACAGAGAGCATCCGTCGTAAAAAAATGCACTTGTTTACGCCCAAACGACATAAGCTAATCATAGATCCATCATTTGTGCTCATTTAAAAGATTTAAAATTTTTACCCCAGCATTTTACCCGGTTTTAGGAAAGGCCATCAAAGTTGACCATAGAGTGGAGTTGGTGAGGCACACCATTGGTTTCTACAGTAAAATCAATGATTTTCATTTCGCTCTTGTAAAATTATTCCAACAGCTACTGACTTTTTACTTTTTGAAATAGTCATATCCTTTTATATTAAAAAGCATACTTAATTTACAATTTTGGTCCAATTTGTATTCAGAGTTATGTAGCCAAAGTCCAATAGAAATATTTACATGCATAATGCTTCATGGCCCATAATTTCATCCGATTCTGATGTTACGCATTGCTCAAACAAATTAGTTTACTATTTCGTTTGCCGAGAGGAGTAATTTGACACAAGTTGAGATTGAATCGGTGTATTCTGAAAATTTGAATCCAGACCATTTACGCGTGCAAAACGCAAATCTTCTGACATTCATAGTATATGCCATCACCGATCATGTGGCAAATCACTCCATCAATTGGGAGGACTCTAAGGTCATTGATCGTGAAGCTGAGAACACTACCATGTGGCTTAAAGAAGCCATTTGGATCCGAAGAAAGGGTAATTACACGCTAAACAAGGACGAGGGGCCTGTAGTGGGCAAAATAAAAATTTCGGGGCTAAGACGAAAAAATTATTTTTGTTGCATCTTTCTGAGCGGTATTTATCGATGGGATATCTGTTTTTAGACAGACTGTACATGTTAAAGCCATAATGTACGATCTTTTTAAATGAGTTCGGTCAATTGTTTTCAAACCTGATTTATGGCAAATTTGTAATATTTACACGTGTACCAACTTAAACCTAAATGGATTTGGTTAAAATCATTGTATTTTTAGGATAACAGAGCAAGTTTGAATTAAATATTTATAATTCTGACTTTAAATCCACCATAGAACACCACAGTTAAACAGCTACGTGTTCTCTTTCATTTTACCTCATTAGTTTGGCTTAAAATGACCAGAAAACTTTCTTGACAGTTGATACTAATGATATTTTATAATATTTGGTAAAGAATGACCAAATAAACATATTTACCAAAATCATATATTAAGGCTTTAAGTCTTCGAGCTTCCAAAAAATGGGGTTTTATTCGGACAATGTGCCAAAAATTTGTATTTTACGCTATTTTGGCCCATACAGATTTTGGTAAAAATGCAACCAAGATTTAAGATAATGATGTATATTCATAGGTAGCGGTAAACGTAAATAGAAAGCAAAATTAAACTTCTACGCTACTCAAATTTGGTACACTCACCAGAACGTTTTCGCCGGGTCATCCGGCGTCTCAACAACATGACTACAGCAACAAATTTTCAGAGCAATAACATCCACTGGAGACGCCGATTGACCAAGTGAAAGCGCTCCGGTGTGTGTACCAAATGTGAGTTGCGTAGAAGCTTTATTTTGCTTTCTATATAAATAGCGCCATCATTGTTTAACTTTTCTTTAAACATTAAAATGAATACAGTTTTACATGCTATCAAATAACTGTGGGCAAAAAGTCCATATTTCACCAGATCTTCTGTTAAATATATGACGAAATGTCTAATTTAGTCTATAAACTACCAAGTTTAAAGTACTTGGAATAATTCCATAAGAGCAAAATAAAATCATGGAATTTATTTTAGAAACCTATAATGGTAGGCCTCTCCCCTATTGGTCGACTTTGATGGTGCGCCATACCCCCAGCCAACCCTTTTATCACCAAAAATGAGGGCAAAGAATGGATCTACGATTGCCTTGAGTCGTCTGGGTGAATTTACACAAGCGTTTTAGTTTTCCGGATGAAATATCGTACTGGTTGTTACCTCCTTCCGTTAAAGATAATTACCACAAAAAGACATATCATGGATGTAAGTAAAGAATTTATGTTTTAAGTATTCATAATTGTGTGAGCAGTACCAGTTATTCTTCATTGTAAGTTACAATATGACCAACACATTGAAGAACATTAAAGAGAATTCATGAATACAAAGTTTGCATATATTTAAATGTATTTTGATGATTCTGAATATTCCCCTTTAAATGAGCTACGAACAACCTCATAATGGAGGAAACATTAGTAGCAGCTCTTAATTTCGAAGTGACTGAAGCTGCTGCCAGGAACTAAAAAACACCTGTTATTTTTGTTTAATGTTGCAAGGATTCGATTTCCCAAGAGTAAAACTTGCTATTACCTTACCGTCTGCAATTTATCTGTAAACTATTTCATTTCGTTTCTTATTTTAGCACGTAAACATTGCTCATTGATTTTAGCCAAAGGTAAAAGAACAGCTAAAGTAAACGAAGACAAGTATGTAACGTTTGAATCATATTTATTTAAGAAAATTATCTTTCAGAGCATTTGGAATTTATAAACCCTTATATCAAAAATACCAGAAAAGTGAACTGCTTTCAGCTACAGGATAGAAGCAGAATTTTTCAGTTTATAATGTAAGAAGGAAAATGTTAAAATTAAGTTTTAAATGTTTTTTGTCAACCTTAAAATTTAATTCAATACACTACAATATAATATGATACGAGGGGTGGTCAGTAATTAATGAAAGATGTTTAGTGACCCAAATATGGATTATTTTCAAGGTATTTCTCTATGATCACATAAACATTGTACCTTTGTCTTTCAAACAACACATGAAAAAAATGATATCACACACTTGATTACGTCACAGCATTAGGATAAAAACAATGATCTACACCCAGCAAACACAAAACGTTTTCGATATCATTCGCAAAAGGTTAGAAAAGGTTGCCAAAATGTTTAAATGTCGGGTTTTATATAAGGTATATAAAGGATATAAAACGTTCTCATAACATTTAAAAAGACTTTTTGATAACTTACTGCAAATATTCTAACATAATATTATTTAAGTGTTGACAACATATTTTTGCAAAACATATTTTACAATAACATTTTGAAAACATTTAAAGTAACGCATATTACTTTTCCGACTTCAAGGACACAAATTAATGTGATACCAACATAATAGCGTTGAATATAGTTTCCGTTCTGTGCAATTCTTTTGAGGCTTCATTTACATTTTCACAATAGCCTAAATATATGTCAGGACTCCATGTATTAAATGTTTTCAGTTGTAAACATCAAAACACAATTTAATGGGAATGGAAATGGATTTTATGTACGTAATTCAAATCGGAATTGCTTCGTCTTCTACTATGTATAATGAATTGTATTATCACTGATTGTAGAAGGCGGATTTCATAGGATTCGGGATGGGACTGAAAGAGTGTGAAAACAACAATAAAAACAAAATTAAACGGTAACAAAATGAAAGGGAAGAAAATAAAGAATGCAATGTATGAAAAAGGAAGATAAAATAATGGAAACGGGATTATTTAAGTAAAATTACATCGAAATTCGAAATCATAGGCTATGAAGCAGCAAATTAAAAAAATGGGAACATAATATGTAAACGGGTATGAAACGTTTTCATAACATTAGAAAATGTTTTTTGAAAATCTACTGCAAATATTCTAATTTAATGTTATTTAATTGTTGCCAAAACATTTGGCAAAAAATGTTTGCAAAATAAATTTGTCAATAACATTTTGAAAACAATTTTTTTGCTTTCATACAAAACGTTTTCAAACGTTTTCATGACCGTAATATAACCCGACATTTAATGTTATAAAAACGTTTTTACCAAAACCATAAACCCAAAATGCAACCTGTTTAAAACGTTTTAAAAATGTTCTGTGTTTTCTGGGCAGTCGCTGGCTGAAAACGAGTCGATTTATTAACCCTAACACGCCTGAGTACTATATAATACTACTGTATTAATGCGCTGTTCGTGCGTGCATCTCACGTGGCGTGAAGACGCAATCGCCCTAAGTGATATAGGCACGGTTTTGCTGGCCAGCGAAGCCCAAGAGCCATGGCAAAGTGTCGCCGATCCCGTGTTTGGCATGCGAGGGGTCTAGGGTTCGAATCCCACCCAGAGCAGACAACTTCTTTCTTTCTTTTCTCTCTTTATTCCTTCCTTCTTTCCCTTCTCGTCGCCAAAAAGCCCCTGGTGGGTTAGGGTTAAGGGAAATAAGATGCTGAAATGAGGTATTGCTGTAATTTGCATATTTTCGCAGGAATTAAAGTATCGAGAGTGCTGCCTTTTGGAATAGTAGTAGAACACAAACTTTCAGCTCACAAAACCACCTTTGTCGAGCTGTTAATGTTTTAATTAATTTATAATGCGTGGCCAAATATGTGTTATTTTCATTCTCTAAACATTTTAATACTGCCAATAATAGCAAACGTTTCTGTTTAATAACCCCAAAACATTAAAACGGGAGTTTCCCTATAAAAGTATTCGCAGCCGTGATTAAAATATAATTGTTATTCTACTAGTTCCATTTATACAAAAAGTTGTGGTACGAAGAGAGGGTCATCGTTTGAATGAGAAATTTATATTTAAAAATGTTCTCATTATTTCAGGTTGAGATCATACATAAAAAAACCCACGTGAATTATTAAATATCTATTTATATGAAATTTCATACATTTCCAGCATGTAAATATCGATCATTCCACCTTCGCATGCGCAGGTTGTTGTTTGATTTGCATCAGTTAACATTGTCCTGAGTACCAGCTCTCACTAGAGACCAGTCATTTTATTTTCCTCTGTTTCGTTTTGGAGATAATTAATGTCATTTGTAATAACTGCTTTATTATTTTCGACATTTTTGCAGAATAATGTTGCTTTCCTAAAAGTCCTAAAATTGTTGAAGTTCAGGACGTCTCATTTCCAACCAAGTATATAAATGACAAGTCTCATATTTTACCAAAGGCGTGCCCAGGAGCTAGTATTTACTCCTGTCCAAAAAATAGACATATGTGCCATGTACTCTTGCTGTTTTGAACGTTATAAACAAGTGCCTTCGCTGTAATTTAAAAGGCCCGCCTTTTTGCGTGATTTGGCAGTATCCGTAGTCTATTGAATTTATGCTAATACTGTTATGTAATCAAGTATAATATGGTATAATTTATACCATAAATTATATAATTTATACATATGTGGTTTGAAAGATAAAGGTACATTCTTCATGTGATCATCTAGAAATTTCATCTAAATATTCAATATAAGGGGTCAAAGGTCAACTTTCATTATATACTGACCGACCCTCGTACAAAACCAAACAAAACATCAACATTCGGCTGAATAATGATAATAGTAACCGTTTTCCGAATTTTTATTTGAAATGAGAAAAGTTACCTAGGCTATGCAAACGATATTTGCAATATACTGCATTTTCTAAAACACAGCAGCATTATAAGTGCATCGTTCAAAAAGGTCCTCCACAATTCTGAAACTGAATATCTGGTTTCTCATTACCAATATATTGTGGCTTCCTGCATCTCAAATTGTACATGTGTTAAACGAGGTTAGTATACAATGCGTCAATTCACATGATCCGCTATGAGCATACGTGATGGCTACGAATCAACGTCTTAATTTGTTTTAAAGAAAACGATATAGTATTTATTTATTTATTTATTTATTTATTTATTTATTTATTTATTTATTTATTTATTTATTTATTTATTTATTTATCTTCTTATTTATTGACGCATTTATGATTATTATTATTATTATTATTATTATTATTATTATTGAACTTAGATTTTTCTTGTTTTAACGCACTGAACCGTAAATACCCAAACGGAGTGCGCCCTCGAAGCTGAAGGTTACATTGAATTAGGTAGGGCGAATATTTACTAAAAACGGATGCCGTTCTGATGAAGTTTGGTAATATTATAACAAAATGCCATTTAATGAGAGAAAATATACCATTTTAAGCATCAAAACCCAAACATTTTTGGTAAATTTCAATGATTTTAAAGCAGTCTTTCAGATGCCACACAAACAAATAGTTCTTCGTCGTATTTCCATGCAATGCCCAGGCCTATTCGTGGTAAAAAAAAACCTATAGTCTGGCTACGCTCCTGGACCAGACAGTAATTTGAGTAGGTTTATTTTACGCTGACAGCGTGGATAGTCTTGCAAACTTTTCCCTGGGCCATCCAATATGACATAAATTAGTAGGACTGTAACCCGTATACTGGTCGGTTGACACTCTCATTTTCACATGAAAGTGAAAGTGAAAGTTGTGGCTTTAACTGGCCATGCTGAATATCTATCAGGCACCACACATCGTCTACAGCAGGTAAATAATTATTTTGTATATGCAGTGAAACGAACCGGTCTATAAATGCTCCGCCAGCTTCCGAAGGTCACAAAATAACTCCGGGCGCAGTTAGCGTTTGGTATTGGTATTTGGTATCGCATTGGCTAAAAAGCCCGCTAAAACTAATCGCTATAGCTCAGCGATGTAATTAATTCAGCAGTATGAGTACCTTCAAATTATCCGGGCAAAATTGATTATTCAATAAATTGTTGAATATAGAAGATATAGGGATGGTGACGCTGTGCACCATGTGCTGTATAATAGGTCAGACTGGGCAGCAAAATAGTAAAGTAAGTTGGAAAGTTTGATTACTTCTGTCGGCCGTGCAGTTCAAGGTCATTCAACTAAGGTGTTGTATATGATTCAACCGGACCAACCTCCTTTAAATATCAATTGACGTAAATATTGTCGGGCATCTTGTTCCAACATGATTAATAAACCACGCGTGTCGATGACAACTTTAAGGTCACGCCTCTCGTTCAACATCGATGATTGCCAAAGGAAATTCAGCTATGTTCATGTTCAATTCAAGACGTGGCTAATGATTTTTCATATGGCCTCATTCATAAGAAATTCATAGTGTTTTTCCCGCCAAAAGCATTGATGTACGTCCAGTAACACTTTTGTTGACGTTTCCGGGTTCTTACGCTCGCTATAAAAACAAGTGTAACACTCAATGTGGAATGACAAATGTTATAATAAGATTGGAATATCTGTATAGTATTATTTAGTTTCTATCATGTTTGTTCTATATTCAATAAGTTAAGCAGCTTCAATAAACCACACAAGAACAGATAAAGCACACAAATTATGAAAAAAATCAAACAAGTAAAACAAAGCAATGCAAATGAAAATTCACGACATCCAGTATAACTGAAAAACACAATGTACGACGCATTAAGAATTAGCCCATTTAGCCGTAGGCTACTTGAATTATTTGACGATATTTAAAATGGACCACATCACAGCACAGCAGCGGAGACTACTAATTGTTTAATTGGAGCCATCTAACAAGCCTTTGGGATTCCAAACCTCATTGAAATTTACAGCAACACATCTTGTCTTCAAATTGACCAACTAAAAGCTTTCTCGAGCAATTATTATTATTGTTGTTAAAAATAAAATGGTCTCATGGGAATTTATGATGATACGAAATTATTTTTTACACACACAAGAAAATTACAAACCGACATCTTGTTGATAAACATATCAAGTTATTAGAATAAAAAAACCACATTACAAGTAAGACAAAAAAAGTAAAGGACATGTTTTGTATTTTCCAACGGTAATAGTATTTCTTGAATATATACGGCCGTGCAAAGTAATCCATCTTGATCTCAAGTAGGATAGACCCGAAGGCCGATAATGTGTTCATGGCTGAAAATTCCATTTACTGTCATCATCTGTCCTTGTGAAAGTTAAGTAGGACTCAAGATTCTGTAAAACCGATTTTCATCATTTATTCATCATTACCAATATGAGCTGCCATGAAGAATATTATTATGTTTATTATTCTATAATAGACAAACAAAGACAAATAAACACAAATATATTTCCAAAAAACCGCAAAAACGCAGGACTTTAATACTTCAACAGTTGCTTAGTATGATCAGTGTAAAACCGAAACAGAATAACACATTTTCCCATCAGGTGAATCAGGTGATAATCTCTTAAAGTCTATTGTTTTCGATTCTATTAATACAGTGTATTCATAGCTACTTTAAAGCATACATATTTTGGGTGTGTACAACAGACATTTTCGATGACAGCCTATTGTTTTCGATCCTACTAATATGGTATATTCATAACTACTTTGAAGTATATATTTCGGTGGGTGTGGACAACAGACACTCTCGATGACAGATTACGCTGTGATTAGACAATCCAAAGCATTTTGATTAAGTATTAGTTTGGCTAACATAAACTGGCCTCAAAAAGAAACTTATAATTTTTTACAAGATCATATCTTAAAATCCTCTCCATAAAAATGAACAAAAATTGCACACAGGATTACTTCAATACTCTACTCTAAACACTGGTCAGTAACCAAACAGTTGTCTAACTGCCACAACAGCAAAATGCACTGACATGGAACACCTTCACAGCCCAACAGATTTCTATTGCTGGGTTCCAATTATTCGCCTGTGAATGTGGTCCCGGAAGCTGTTCCGTGTCAGTGTATTTTACTGTTGTGTCAGTTGGAAAACTGCTTGGTTACTGACACGTGTTTAGAGTAGAGTATTGAAGTAATCCTGTGTGTAATTTTTGTTCATGTACAGGCGAATAATTGGAACCCATCAATAGAAATCTGTTGGGCTGTGAATTTGGTCCAGGAAGGTGTTCCATGTGAGTGCATTTTGCTGTTGTGTCAGTTGGACAACTGTTTGGTTACTGACCAGTGTTTACAGTAGAGCATTGAAGTAATCCTGTGTGCAACTTTTGTTCATTTTTATGGAGAGGATTTTAAGATATGACCTTGTGAAAAGTTTCTTTTTGAGGTCAGTTTATTTAGCAAAATCGCGAGATTCTCTTTTTTTTAAACTAATACATATGGCTTCCTCTAAAGTTTAATTATTTCACAAAAATTATCATGGCCAATCGGCCAAATTACATCTATAATTACAAATTGTGCATGCATACATGTATTAAAACATTAAAAGGTTACATATTAGAACTGTAGACATCAAAAATTGCTATGGGACAAACTTATTTAATTCCAAAAGCACACATTAGCACACAGTATTGATTGGCTCAGACCAAAATACCCTTGTACATGTATTAAAAAACACAAATTAATACACATTTCAAAACATACATAAAATATCATTCATAACACTGAAGGTCAGTCGTAAAAGGATATTAATGGCTTCAAAAGATCGACAAAATATTGGATAGGGCTCTGCTGACATGCACTTTGCATGAACATGAATATCAACCGCCAGGTTACCCTGATTTGATGCCCTTGATGCCCTTAGGTCGTCGATCTGTCTAATAAGTGTCATAAATACATGTTTCGTAACTTTCTGATCTTAATTTTCCGATTAACATGAAATGTTTTTAAGTGCGTGCTTTTGAATAATTTTCCATTAACAAGTAAACCACAAAAATATGTTTCTTTATTATAGAAATACACTAGTATGTCTTTGTAAAATTATACAACATGGAATTTCATTGAGTGTGAGTTACACTAAGCCCGGACGCAAATCCCGAGTTGAAATGGATTTTGTTTTATACGTATTGATGAGGACAATCTAAGCACAGGTGTGAAAGCATTTTAGTGCTCTTAGGATGGTCTTTGGAGGTTTTATGCATGTAAAATGAAAATATAACCCTCGTCCTACTGAAGTAAATTTTGTAACACTAACTACGAAGGGGGCGTTATTGTAACTCCCTCTGGTTTTCTATATTACACGTCATATATGGTTATATTTGGCACCAATATAGCTATGGGTCTTCCCTGAAATCAAAATAAGTACAAGCATTTCCGCGTACCTATGGCGTCATAATGTGAGCGCGCCGTCGCAAAATTGAGATATCCCACAAAATCCCACAAAAGTTTTACTGTAGTAACATAATGGTGAGCTTCTCCATCACCGTATGCTCGATTTATGTCGTCCATCGTTACGCCCTGTCAAAGTGGTGGCTTATATTGTGTGCCGCTATGAACGCAATGTATGGATCTACGACTAGTTTAAGTCATTAGGGCATTAAGTTTATTATGCCCGATGAAAACAAGCGTTATACAGTTCGTAGGACGCTATTTAATACCACATACTGCTCATATTTAGGAATATCAGAAATGGGTTTAGAATATTGCCGGTACCACTTGCCTTTAGTTTATACCTTTATACTGCTCATAATAAACATTTTAGCTCATAAATCATCTTCGATAGGCTAGGGTAAACAACTGACCTGAGGGGAAAAATGTTGACAGTTTTCACCCTTCGTCATACCATTTTGCAAGATTTGAACATTTAGATTTGAACATATTTCATAATTAACATCATTTCATATTAAGCCTGTTTTATATTTTCAAAGGCAATTAAATATCTCGCATCTTTTCCACAACAAAAATGTTGCTGCAAGTAATTTCGACTATATGTCTTCATTTTATAACCCCAAGCATTTGACTATAGCGTAGATGTAGCCAAGAAAAATATCTATTGATGTCGGGTCGATTCGATATAACTTTGTGCGTAGATAAGATATTGCCTACAGGCCGCAGAGTTTATAACGTGTAGAGGACCACAGATCAATCTCAAATATTCAAACACATAAAACCACTCTTCCATGTTTATCATGCCAACATTTGGTTTGATAATTTTAAACAACACCCAACAAAATAAAATTAAAAAACTCTTTTGGAGAATACTAAATTTGATCTATTTATAAATGTAAGAGCAAAGTCGTGGTGACAGGCTTACATCAAATTGTATCATCTTGTCTGAAGCAATGACATATGACCTGCGTTGAAGATTCGCCGCCTGATAAGATACTGTAACAGAATTAGACTGCCCAAAGTTTAATTCAATCTGCTTTTTACATAATGAATACAAAGGGTATTAAATTTCGCTTGTTTGTTTGTTTCCTTGTTTGTTTGAGTTTATTCTGGCGCTGGAAAACTTACATTTCTTTGAACGTCGGCATGGTCGGAGCAAAAATTCTTTATCATACCATCAGATGAAAAATAATAATACATACAAAACAAAAACGAAAATATGTAAAATGCAAAAAGACAGAAAAATAATAAGACAGAAAACTAATCAAGCAAAATCCAATAGACCAAACTAGTCTTAATATGATAAGATCCACGATTTGCACTATTTATTATGGTGATTAAGGCTTTTATTAAGGGGGTACTACACCCCTGTCCAATTTTGTGCCTATTTTTGCATTTTTCTCAAAAATTGTAGCACATTGGTAACAAGTAAGATATGTATATTATAGGGCAAGGACTACAACTACTGTACTGAAAATTCAGCAACTCAAAGCAAGTAGTTATTGATTTATTGATCAAATATTGGTTTCCCTCATTTTTGACTGTAACTCCACAACTGTTGTCTGTGCTGAAATAAAAATTTCCAGTGCAGTAGTTGTAGTCATTGCCCCTATAATATACATATCTTACTTGTCCCCAATGCACTATAATTTTTGAGAAAAATGCAAAAATAGGCACAAAATTGGGCAGGGGTGTAGTACCCTTAAGGTGATTAATTGTGCTTATAATTTTTTCTAAAAATAACATCCAGTTACTGCACAAGCTACATACGGTGGATTTTTCTTTCCACCAAGATAATAAATGCAGATTCTTTTAGGCACAATCAGATGTTCTTTATGTCTCTTTAGATGAGTTACAGTTCACAGTATAAGATATTCTCATTTTCATATACTTGGAGGCATTCTTGACACTTGTACCCCGTAAGTTGTCGACCACAAGCCCACGCATCATATTTCTTGCGTGCAGATGATGGTATATTATCTATAATATTCTTCCGATAAAGATAACTAAAGACTCTCTATCAATTTGTCGAAAGTTACCTTTGTCATTACATGCTGCGTAGTAGGCATGTTTTGACTTGTTCAAGAACATTTAGTTATATATAGGTGCCGACTGTAGCTATAAGTAAGACTGATCAACGTCATTATGATATCTTGCCAGTCACTATTCGTCAACTTGTGTTAATGCTACTAGCTGCAAGGTGGTTGGCATGATTCTAATATTCGGGTGATCAGCCTCACTCAAGGCAAATATATACTTCAGTCGCACTAGGTAAGCGACTAAATCTACGCCAATCATCATTTATGATATACCCGATGCAACAGAAAACAACCAAATTTATTGGTAGGATAGCAAGCGCTTAATCGCGGACATCCTGTGTAATAAGTTCAGTTTGACACTCGTGTGTTGTTACACAGTTCCCCTAAAGCATGACGCTGTGGAAAACTAGATGGGTTATTCTAGCTCACGTAACTACAACTATTTTCTTTATCATCTCGAGGTTTCATTCACTTATAAAGCACGATCATCTATCTCGTCTTTAACACTGCCAATGTTGTTTTATTTTATAATTTGATTCAATTGTTTAGAAATAGACAGCAAAACGTTTTAAATCTGCAATATAACGATACCCATTTTCATAACAAAGGGAATGCAAAGGTTATCATATTTTTAAGTGATAATTAAATTATAATCTATAAACCACAGCGACTATAGGTTACCTCGTATATCAAATTTTACAATGCACCGATTTTCATCCTATGTTTCCTCCAATGTTTATGCTTTTAGTTAGCTTGTTTTAGTTTTCTGTGTTTTTTGCTTGTTTTCTGTTAGACACATGATTAAGAATACGGATTGGCTAGCGCATATTCTTTTGCAATATTTCAATCTGAATCGCATATTTTATACAAACTTTACCTAGAAGCGCATATTTTAGATTACCTTTAACCATACTCGCTACTTTCTTTTTAATTCTTATTTTGTCACTTTGAACAATGACTAGCCACCCTATATGGCGACAGGTAATGCGTGTAATAGAATGTTTTACGTGGCTGGGTTGTTTGCAACATGTTATGTGCTCTTGAGAAAGCTGTTGATAACACCTGAACTGCTATTGTCGAATTTAATAGTTCAGCTGTCGTACTTATTTTGAAAATTTACACTGTGTTTCAGTTCTGTTATGTAGTGCAAAATTGTATATATATTATTTCCTCTATTAAATAGGAATAATATCAACATGATGTTGTATAGTTAATTTATATTTAGTTAATTGGAACAACATTAAATGTTTAATATCTGTACATATTCACCTGTTCTTGTTTTGCAATTTATCATATCATAATACTCCTATCTAAAACCCAATTTCATACATGTGCACATTGAATTCTCGTTTTTGTGATTAGATTTCGTAGTGAATTCTCCATAATGATTATTAAAAATGCTTTGATTAATATCATAAACATGTTAAAAGAAAACACACTCTCTGCTCCAATAAACCTTATTCCAAAAAAACTTATACGACATTTTGTGTATACGTTGTTTTAGTCTGACATGATACATAATTAAGGTGTTAACACATTTCAAATAGCTACCCGCATAAAATGTAAACTAAAAATTCATTTACACATTTGTATTTGTGGGGTAATTGCTTTAAGCGTATTAAAACAATGCTAAATTTAGAAGCACGCATTATTTATGCAAGCATATTTGTTTTGTTTTGTTTTTACTTATCAAGCATTGTGTTCTTATATTCCTTATTTGTTATCGATTTAAACGAAACTACTCCAACCTTGGCCGAAAGGTAGTGAAATGAGATGCAGTCACTGCCTCTACTTCAAACAACCAATGGATCATTTTGTTGTAGAGCCAAGACATGAAGCCTTTCCACGTCCCCGGGCCCCTTAACTGAAATGAACCGCTTCCAGTCAAATATATGTAGTTTCCTACCGCATATTGTCGGCGCTAGAGCAAATAAACCTTTAGGTTATAGAAGAAATTTAAATTTACTTAAACAGAAATATATAAAGCTACACGGTTATATATTTTTAACGATTCATTTATTTTTAAATGAAACCAAGACAATATATGTCATTCCAGGGTTCATATAATACATGTATATTGCTTTTCATCTACTAGTCTAAACATACACAGAGCCAGAAAAGAAATGAGCAATAAAATATGCAGAACGTGCCTTTAGGGTATAAATAAGCAACCATTTCTCTATACATTAATGTGCTTTGTGCATGAAAATACATTTCGAATTGATGAAATATTGTGTTTGATCAGCAAAGGTTTATAAAGTGACAAGAAGAAAACCATTGGTTTTATTTACACTAACACACGCACCTGTAATTATCACCATTTGGAAGTGCTTATCATTAACCCGTAGTAATGTTCAGACATCATAAATATCTCATATGACTGTGTTTCACCTCTTACATTTTGTAAGAACAGACAAGAAGAAAATATTGATAATGATATCCAGGGAATTGACTATTTGTTTAACCTCTTCGCCTGCTTTTAATTGAGGTATATAGAAGACTCGAGACGCCCCTTTAACTGATCTAGGTGTTAATGCCTTGTGTATCAATTGGAAGGGTAAATAGCAATATGTTACTGAGAAAGCTGACCATGTTACATTTAAAAGGATGACCAACAAATCTACGTCTTACTAGAGTTGCAATATAAATAAGTATAGCTTCATCGTATATGTCAACGTCAATTAAGGCATTACAATATTTGATTAAGTGACCTTTTAAATAAAAGCCTTTGCTTTATTTGCATATTGAAAACGTTCTATATTTTACTTGACTCTCAAAACAAAATAAGCAGAGGAGACTTTGATACGCGAAATGAGTTCACTCTATCTTTGAGGTCAGTTAAGGGCAACATGGCTTGGTCAGAACTCTATAACTGAATAATTATTTGACATGATAAGATAATTTAACTTTTGATTTAAACAGATTATAATGATCATAATAATCTCATACATTATTTCACGACAGGGATGGTAAAACATCATCACACAAACGTAATTAGACATTGAGTCTGTGCGTGCTAAAAGCTTTATTTATTGACATATACAGTGCTTTTGATGATATATTTTGATACTTAATCTAGCTTACTGACTAATTTCCATATGTGTAATTGTATTACCATCAATTAGATTCCCGTTACCAAATGTAATGTCAATCCATGATATTGATGTTTGGAATAATCAAGGGATATTTAAACCACCCGTGCATCCTATCCTTATCCATTATTAATCGAAATAAAATGTAGTGAACACCGTTCCTATCAAATAGATCTATCTTTTCCATCTGCGCACGTACACCTGATGAATGCAGTAACGGTGACAAGGCTAAAGGTGGAATGATATTATGCCGTATGTGCCAAGCTTGCCAGTCTCTTACACCAACCATCGCATACAGGTCAGACTATTGCAGCGTGAGAAGATTTATTATGTGTGTTGATTAAACATCGTAGTGTTGGAGCAAGAAACATTTTAAGCGGGTTGCGCAAAAAACATCAGACTTGTGATCAAAGCAGAGTACATTTGAGTCAGAGTGGCATAAGCACTTTCTTGCCATGAGCACGTGTATGAGTGCCTGGATTGATATAGCGAATAAAAGGAAAATACTAGCCGGATTCATATCATCTTTGTCGTCACTGACCCGTCGCCTTTTTGGACCATACAAGCGGCAATCAGTTATGGATGGTAATCTGGGATTCTACTACTCTTGGAAAATTAATACATGTGTATAAACAAAAGGGAATCTATTGCTGTTACAACTACCACCGAGATATTTAACCGGAATTATGTCAACGGGACAGAAGCAAGCAATACGGAAATGTAAAAGTGCAACTTTTACTATCGATGGATATAGTTATACAATTGGTAAGCTAATTGACATAGATGTCATAATTATCATATATCAAACTTGTAATACTTTGTAGTTTATGTATTGTCCTTATTGATTACATAAAACAACACACATCAATTGAGTATTGATAATAGTTATGTAGTCTTTATTTGTTTATTATCCATTCCTTTGATCTAGATATAAAACCAAACGAAAAACATTTCACCGTCAATTACATCAAGAGACGTATAAAACGAATATGAATGAGAGGTCCTTGAAAGCGTATAAGGAGGGGTCGAAACGTTATGGTTAATTTAAATTTGACTAAAAGCAATGTCCAACCGATATTAGAAAAACCGTAGTCAGAGGTAGACTTGGGATCAGGGTTAAGGACTCGGGTCTTGAATGTTTGGTATCCGGGTTTAAGATTAGTATAAGGATCAAATGATTCAGATTAGTAGGTTGCGTTCTAAAATATTAAGACTGTCTTGTCGTAAGCGACGCAATTTGGGAGGGGGCCTTGAAGTAGAAATGTTTGTCGCTGCCGAATGTGGCTTATTATTATTATTATTATTATTATTATTATTATTATTATTATTATTATTATTATTGTTGTTGTTGTTGTTGTTGTTGTTGTTGTTGTTGTTGTTGTTGTTGTTGTTGTTGTTGTTGTATTATTATTATTATTATTATTATTATTATTATTATTATTATTATTATTATTATTATTATTATTATTATTATTATTATTAAGACATTATGTTATGCGTAACACACGTTGGAATTTGTAGGTTGCTCATGTATTGAGGAGGATAGTCCAACTGGAAGTCTATAAAACAAACAAAAATTAATCTTTCTCGTTAAGCAACATATGAACATAATACCTCTACGTGTATGAGAGAAGCAGTTCGTAGCGAATCAATTTTTGCCAGGTAATTGCACTAAAGATGACCTATTTTCATCAGACCTGACATAATATCCTTCTTTTAACTTAACGATTAATCTGGGGAGCTGCCAACTTCTATTTATCTTAAAATGATCCCAAGGGGTCAATAATTAAGCCAAAGTAACTTGTTCAGTCAGAAAATATATTACCATATGATACACAGCATCGGCTTTAGGTGATATTTGCTAATAGGGCAACTATTTTGTGAGCTCGTTAATACAGTAATCAGTTATCGATAACTCTTTCGTGACCATCGTGCATTATTCGTTGGACATTATCAGATAACTACTGTCTAAGTCTTCCCTAAAAATGTAAAAGAAATTAATTTCATCTCAAACTAAATTATTATAATCATATGCCATTTGGGGTACGAAATTCTGATCGGATCGACCTCGATCATTAATGCAATTTTCAATGGAAATTAGTCATAGGTATCTGTCTAGAATTCTAAAATTGCCAACTTACAATGTTGTATGTTTCTTTGTTTCACATATTATATGAATTAATGTGGTATTGGATTAGTCTTATAGATTATGAACGTAATCGATATGTTGCTTGTAGTAATATGTGTTATAATTATTCCTTAACTTGTAACCGGTAACCATGCAATCTCATGTCACGTATTCTTTTAATAATTATATTAAAGGCTTACTATTAAAGGACAACTATCATATTTATTGAAGGCTTACATACATGGTATTGTATTGAACCTGTAACGTATTATATTTTTAAAAACAAAAGATATTAATGGAGTATTTTGTGATCGTCCTCTCTTTATGATATTTTTCAGTAGATATCTACAAAAAAACTTATTCCAAAAATTTCGGGCAGATTCCGATTTTGCGTTTGGTAGTTGTGCATGATTTGTGTATTACAATGCTTCATATGCCACTGCGTTGTACCTGGTTAACCAGAACATTATAAGAACTTTATTCTTGCTAAACGATATTCTTGCTATAAACGAATTAATCTGCAAGAAGTTTGTACATAAACATTATGTAGCTAGAGGTTTCTCAACTTTAAAAAAATGGGGGGGATGAGGCTGTTTATCGCGAAATGCCCCTTTAAGTGATGAAATGATCCACGTATAGTGAGTAACACCTGTTGCCGCTACATATAACCAGCAAAAGACAAAAACAATATGTATATTGTATTGGCCTTTGCAGGGGATGCATTATTGAGGAATGGAATATTAATAATGAATGGAAATGAGATATTCAGAGAAGTTAATTACAAATATGCACGTGGTTGGTATTTGTGGGATGTTAACTAAAGCAGCTGATTGTGATATTTGACGATGTGATTGAATTTATTCTTATTCAAATAGACTTAATACACGTTCTTGCTAAACCATAAAGTATATATTAGGATATTAAAATACGTGATAAACATTAATGACGTATATCTTCAACAATAAATAATGGGAACTAGTTCAGAGGTGAACATCTTGCTGTAATTGGCACTTTGTAAAACAAACAAAATGAAAATCGATTGGTATTAATTCAGAATCAAGTTAACAAATAGCACGCGATAGTGAAGAGAAAATAATTATACAAATGATGTTGCGGTTGAAAGAAAGAAAGAAAGAAAGAAAGAAAGAAAGAAAGAAAGAAAGAAAGAGCGAAAGAAAGAAAGAAAGAAAGAGCGAAAGAGCGAAAGAAAGAAAGAAAGAAAGAAAGAAAGAAAGAAAGAGTTAGAAAGAAAGAAAGAAAGAAAGAAAGAAAGAAAGAAAGAAAGAAAAGACTGAAAGAAAGAAAGAAAGAAAAGAAAGAAAGACAGAAAGAAAGACAGAAAGAAAGAACGAAAGAAAGAAAGAAAGAAAGAAAGAAAGAAAGAAAGAAAGAAAGAAACACAAAAAGAAAGAAACACAAAAAGAAAGAACGGAAAACAAAATATAAATAAAGTAAACGATAAGAAGGTAGAAAATAGTGTAGATTTAAAGAAAATACGTCTTATATTAGTATTCATCTTTTACGTATTCAGCTTGGTCCTTATTGGCAAGCACACCCAGGACATTCTTGACTAGTCTTGACCTTTACTAAGTTTACCTTCGGGAGAGTACCCTCCACATTGCGTAGCACTATAGAATGACGAGGTGCAATTGGCGTAATTAAAACTTTCCATCAGTGTTTGTTTTGGGTCGTATCAAAACACTTGCCATTGGAGTTGGTTGGCATGTTTTATGCAATATTGTTTAGATATTCGTGCGTTGAATTTACCAAATCAAAAACAGTATGCTTCAAATCAAAAATAATACTCAGTGCTGTTTCTATTTCTAAGCTATTGGAAATGTTTGTTTTTGTTCTTTTTGTCCTTTTGGTTTCTTGATATCTATCTGGTTAGCCTATTTTAATACACGATTGGGCATTATGCAAAAGGTAGAAATTCGGGAAAAATTGAGGGCGCCCCTGTGGCTCAAAAAACATATTATTAAGTATATGTGTTTTATATCGCCATTTTTTAAATGAATGATATCAGCATGTGTTGAAAAGAATATTTGCGGCCATTCTCGGCAGTTTATTACTACTGTTAAGTTGTTTTAGTTCCAATGAAAGGGAATACGTTTTCTGATATTTGGTATTGCATTTACTGCTCAATGTTAATTATTTGACTTTACCATAAAATTAAGTCATAAATTAAATCAAAATTAAAGAAAAGAGAGAATGAAAGAAAACAAAACAGTAAGAACAGAAAACAAAAAACAAATAAAGTAAATAACAATGTATATTATACAATGAATATTTTAAAATCGTTTCTTATATCGTCATATCAAGTGGTAAAAATACTATCAACATTAATTTGTATTTTGTAATATCTCAACACCATTTTTTTATATTTGTCACCTAAAAAGCTAATTCATTAAACTGTAGAAAATGACTTTATGTATGGGATAATTCAAAATCATGATCAGCAGAGCCTGTCTTGCATTTCTTTAACTCTATAACTACTGAGCCATATTTTATAACACGGACTACGAAGGGGGTTGCAACTCCCCCTGGTTATTTTCAATTATAAACGTCATATACCGTTATAGTTGGTACAAATGTATAGCCATGCGTCTCTGCTATCCAGTGATACCAAAATAAGTACAAACATTCCCCACACAATGTCGCTATGACGTCATAATGTGAGGGCGCCCATGCAGTTGGGAAATTCTGTCTGTATGTACAAAATTGTGATTTTCACCGAATGTTCTCCTCAATATAAAAGGAAATGACTATTTCAACCTAACTGACAAGTAAAAAGTCAGTAGCTCTTGGAATAGTTTTACAAGAGCGAAAAAAAATCATTGATTTTACTGTAGAAACCAATGGTGGGCTGCACCAACTTTGGTTATCTTTGACGGTCCTACCCCCGCGCCGGGTAAGGTGCTGGAGTAAAAATTGTACCACTAAAATGAGCGTAAAGGATGGATCTACAATTAGCTGAGGTCGTTTGGGGGTAAACGCGTGAGGTTTTTTTTTATGACGGATAAACAAATTCATAGGGAGTGGTACAACACCTACCCTCTTTCATAGTTTTAGGGTTAAATGCAATGCTGTAATAAACATTCACGAAAATATAGCAATAATACAATAAAACTCTCCATCCACTGCAACACGCATTATCACATATCCACGTCGAACATGAGGAAGGATTCGCATAATCAATCACATTCCATCACATAATATTTAAAGGAGGAGGTATTTTAGCTATTAGCTTGTAGTAAACTCAACATACCGTATATGTAACAGCAATCGTTGCAATCATTTTTAGCACGAAGCATTAAGAGTTTAAGAATATGAATTTGTTTCCGAATTCAATTATCTCATTTTCCAATCTTGACCCATTGTAATTAGTTTCTAGCTATAAAATATGATTCATCGGGTGCTGACTTTTAAAACTAGTCAAAATGTAAATGTTTGCAATTCCATAACACTTGATAATAACATTTTTCAATTAAACGGAATTGCTGAAGCAGGTTGTGGTTATTAAGTAATAGATTTTTCGAAATCAATTATGTACCCGTCGTTCAATTCACATGGACATTTATTAATAATAAAAAACGCGACAGAGCCGATATCACGGGCTTAAAGCTGTCTCCTCGTACACCAAGCCATAAGCCATCCATGTTAGACATTAGTGACCCTTCGCGAAATGCAATTATGTGACAAGTACATGATGAAATGGCGTATGCTAGTCACGTTCTTGTAACATTTTAATGCTTTTATACATTAGAGACAACAACACTGTATTCATATCAAATAATTTAGTTTAGCGTGTATTAGCATGCGTCAGTAAAGAAGTACAAATGCCATATGATTTGAAATTACAGGCACTTACCACCGGATTGTTAAATAATTATATAATAATAAACGTATTCAACTATTGAGCTAGCTTGAGCTTGGGAAACCTCAATGCTGTATAATTTGTAGCCTTACATTTTCTGCGTTAAAGTTAAAAGACTAAGCTAACACATTACATATTTGGTACATTTCTAGCTTATTAACACAAGTTATTTTATTAATTTCAAATAAAGAAGGTAAGTCTTCAGAAGATAACATTGCGATATAAAATAATTGGATACATGTACAACTAACGACGACAAGAAAATTGTCATTCACTAAAATTAGTAATTCAGTAAAATACGATCTCAATTCCATATTGATGTTTAGAAATCATTAGATCTACGTTAATTGTTTCATATTTTCTGAAAACCTTGGCTGACCGGGGATTGGGCATCAAGCTGCAGTTTTATCTTCTGAATGTAACTGGGTAACATGTAGCTGTGGCTATATGATCATGATGATCTAGTTATTCAATTGTAATGTACATAGATGAAAAAGAAATGATGGAAAAGTATGGGTTATTCATAAATACAAACACCGATAAATAACACATGGGATTTTGTGTGCTTAATAGGTCCAGTCAATACAATCAGTTTAATTGAGTAGAGCAAACAAGCTGTGCTGATATTGTTATAGGTCAATAATCCACTTTCCACAAAAGGTCATTCACTTGACACCTATTTCATTCTGGCTAATTAACTTTATCAATGTGTCCTTGGATTGATTGTAACATCACTGAGCTAGTTTGACGTGGCATGCACAAATGTTCCGACTAAAATTTATTTTGCTTGTATAGATGTTCAAATACTTCACTGTGTCACTATTTCGAAAAATTAAGGAACAAGTGTGAGTGAATATATCTGGATGTGTTTTAATAAATTAATATTATGGTCTTCTAAAACGAGGAATGTTTAAATGCACGTCGTGTATAATAAATTCAAACTTCAAAATAGGAACGACAAACGCTGAATATTGATCTTAATGAATTATCTAATTGTATCGTAATCATGCATGTTTCAACTGTCATTAAACAACCTTGATCCGCACTCCCAAACGATTCGCATTGATTATTGGGGTAGTTGTTTGATTTGAGGCCGAGATATTGCTTTAGAATGATGTATGTTGAATAATATAACTAACCATACTTACACATTATAAGTAATACCCTCCCGACAAAATATATTTTGCCTGCAATGTTTTCACTTCATTGTTAAGTGATAAGTGAGATTCCAAAACCACAACAAATCTGTTTTGTGTGTGGCAAGTATGATACCCGGGTATGATACAAGTATACTGTGAGTATAACTGTGTGTCTCCGCTTGGACTACTCTCATTTTGTTTAAAACAAGATGCGGGGCATTTTGAATAGCAGAATTCTCAAATCTGTCGAAATTATTCAGCTTGCCTGTTTATGTATTTCTTTTCTGCTCATGCATTATGTAAAAACCCTTAACAGAAGAATAATTAAATCACATTTAAAGCTGAATCTCTCCTCCCTTCAAAAGTGCATAAAGGGAGACTTCGCGTGTATGTATTAATATCAATGCCTAACCTTATTTAATATTCCACATTTCAAGAATATAATGCACCTGCTAAGCTTAGCTACTCAGCAATAATTGTACTACTTGAATAGTTTCATTTTATTTTTATATAGTTCTCGTTAACAGAATATCGTAAAAACTCCCCACTGGCTTAAGTTTGGAAAATAAAACAAATAAATGAAAAATACAAATTAAACCACTTACACGATTCCTATATTTCATACTTTGATCTTGATGTGAACTATTTCCTACCATGTCTTTACAATTGCCAATAGTACGTCTTTTATTAAGCTGCAGAATTAAATTAGGTCTTAGGCCTTGTAACGAGGTAATTAAATAGTGCTTAAACTAGGTATTTTTCTCTTTCTTTCCCATGAAATGATTTCCGAATAACGTGAAAAAGTTTGAAGTGACTTACTACTAGTACATCTGTACATGGAAACAAAGTTAGTTTAATCCTCTGTTTGTTACAGTCTCCATGATTCTTGAACATGTAATATCAACGACGTTTCATGTTATGCGACAAAAGTCCCTGTTTAAAAAGGGGCAATAACAACAATTATTAGTGGAAACGACATTTTGATAAAACAAAACCAGCTTCCTAGGGCAAAATCATTACGTAGTTTCAAAATTTAATAAGGCAGTGCAGAACTTTCACGGTATTCTATTCTCGAAAAAACAGAAAAATATGTGAGTAATAATATTCGATGAGTTGTAAAATTACTGCCCCTAGTCTATGGCAAAACAGGTGCGCCTTCGGTTGCCAGCAGTCTGGAATTTTAAAAATAACTATAGGCATTAAAATTAATAATATACCTGAATGAAGTCTCTTTTTACATACTCTTCATGGGAGGAAAGTGACAGCTCCAAATATGATTAAAATATGCTTCCGTCGAGTTTTTTTCACACATATATGAAAAGAACAAAAACCTTGTCAATGTTGACGTTCCTAGCCGTGTAGCGCCGTTGTAATTGAAGTATGTTATAGTAACAAGCTCGTTTTGAGTTGCATCCGTCAAGTTTTATTTTGATAATATTGCAAAACGAGAAAATTCTTATAAAGAAGATATATAAACATGGAAATTATTGGGGGAGATTCAAGGTTTTTTCTATTGTCAAGCAATATCGTGCAGACATAAGCTCATTCGAATTACTTTAACATTCAGAATTCACTGTCGCAATATGAAAAAAAGAGAGTTCTCACTTGAATCATACATTTTCCTATGCCAAATGACATGATGTACTTATATATATAAATGCGCTTTTAAAAATACGCACGTGACCACCTCCGCGCTGCCATAACAGCTTATAGATAGTAAGACTCAAAGTGACCTTCTACGTGATATGTTATGTTTTGCTCATTTGCATATGCATTAATGTTAGAAGAAACGTGCTACCCTGGGAATGCAGAAACTTTTAGTAACAACAACCCATAGCAAAAAGAAATGTTTCCCGGTGACCACCCGATGACCATTCGGTGGTCATCAGAAACCTTTCGGGTACCTTTTCCAGAGTTATCCGAAAGTACCCGCTAGCGGATACCTTGCAGATACCTAATTAAGTTATCCAAAAGTTTTCGGGTAGACATCCGGAAGTCTCCCAAAAACTCAAATATTTCAAATGAGTTACCCAGAAGGTCCCCAGATACTTAGATTCTTTGCAGGAGTTACCCGGTGGATATCCGCTTTTAATTTGACCTTGAAAATAAACATTAAAGGCCGATATTGGAATGTCATCTTTCCCTGGGTAAGATCTGACACCAGGCCAGCCCATGGCCAGAGGGTAACATGAGTAGGTTTGTTTCACCTTGAAGGCAAGGATAGTCTTGCAAATATGGGCTAACTTTCCCCTAGGCCATCCAATATGCCATATACAGTAGGACTACAACTGGTATCTATGGTCAGTTTATACTCCTATTTTCCACATCTGTTATTTTAATATGCTCCTTTAAGCATCTTAAGAATGCATTGTGGGTGGGTATATGGTCAAAGGTCACTGAATGAATTCAAAATGGACCAGCTAGCTGTTAGCAGTTGGAATATATTTATGCAGAATATTCAAGTTATTTGTGGTCAAAAATGTATGGATTTACATGTAGGACATTACAAGATGTTTACTAATTAATCTGGAACATGCTGTAGGAATTATAAAGCATTGAATGCTTGATTTTTATGCAGGTAGGAAAATTTGTATGAAATGATTTGTATTGATGCAGTCTTTATACACTATGTACGTAAGGGCTGTGCAATAATTATGAGCCCTGGGGAGGGTAAAATTGGGGGGGGCAAGAAATTTTTGGCAAGCTGAAAGGGGGGGCAAGCAATTTTGGCCAGCCGAGAGGGGGGGGGGCAAGCGATTTTTGGCACACATTCATGGGGCGCCTTTTAAATAAAACGCTCTAAAAAGGCTTAGGAAAACAGTGCGGAAACGCTATAATATGCAAATTTTCCTGCTCGCTGCGCTCGCAACATATATCTAGACCATTTAAGGTTTGAAAATTGGGATCCCAAAAATTTGGCATGTGTAAGGGGGGGGGGGCAAGCGATTTTTGGCAGGCCGAGAGGGGGGGGGCAAGCGATTTTTGGCGGGCCGTTTGGAAATTTTACCGCCCCCCCCGGGGGGAAAATAATTATTGCACAGCCCCTAATAATTATATGACACATTTGAATGTTTTAGTTTATATCTTTTCTAGTAAATCATACATGATTTTGACAGTAATTTAATGTCAATTAAATTACTAATCATCAGCGAATGTGTCAATTAACTGATAAACTTTATGTTAAGCTATTTGTTGTAAATAAATTATATAATACTTGATACAAAAAATTTAGGCTGTGTCAGTGATGTGATCACATTTAGGTACTGTAATACATGTATATATATGATGATATCATAACAATTTGGTTGTGCATTAATTGTAAGGTATGCACCTTATAAAGGTGTGAACCAAATTAAATCAGAAGAATATTTTTGTACAAATTACAAGTTTCTTATAGCAAGATAGCACAAGCTCAACTACCATGACTGCAGAGTTGTATTTCTCCAAAAACTACAATTCAAATAATAAGCTAAATTGCCTAATAAATTTGTGCATACTCATGAATTTGTATTTCTGCATTCCCCAAAAGGTCAACAGGAAGTCTCTAACGAGGTCACCAGGTATATCGTCACCAAGTTATCCGCTAGGTCCCCGAAAAGTTATCGGGTAGTTATCCGCTAGTTCCCAAAAAAAGTCATCGGGTGGTTACCCGCTAATTTCCCAAAACAGTCATCGGGTAGTCATCCGGTACCTATTACCTGAAAGGTATCCACTATGGTTTCCCATAAATTTATCGGGTAGTCACCCGCTACCTATCTAATTTGCATGTGAAATTTGCCGGTGTCTACCCGGTGACTATCGGGAAGTTATCCGAAAAGGTCTCATTTTTTGATATGGGAAGCCAACTGACAAAAACAAAATTATCAAAAATGAAACTTATAATGAGATACAATATGCAACATTTATCTCTAACGCAACAGATGTGTCAGCAGATGTGATAACGTGTCACATTTGAGGCCTTTTAATGAGATACCGGTGCATTAAATCATCTTGTCTCTTGGCATTCTTGCACCTGTTACATACGATACTGGATTACAAGACCGTTGCCTTGGCCTCATCATTAATATCATAATGCATATACACTACATGCACCGTTTACAAACACCGACGAACTTTGAAAAACATCATTCATTTGTAATGTAATTCTGGCAACCTATTCTCTTTCTAATATCTTTTCGCTAATAGGAAGTGACAGCAATTAAGCAGGAGAAAATTTTACACATTCCGTACGTCCTCTTTTTCAGGCAGGATTCCTCACGGGTACTTTCAATTTATAAGCAGCATAATATTTCTAGATTAAGATTAAAAAGACAATATTAGACAATATAAAGAAGACACATTATAGAGATTCAATCATTCTTTTCACCGTTGTTCATCACCGTTTTACAACGATGCGTCCGCGTCGTCTGCGTGGTTTACTTCGCGAGGGCAGTTTTAGATGCCAGAGCGGTGAAACATATGGTTGAATCCTTTTCAACAACGACAACATGGGCTACATATCGTCTAATTCACATAGTTATTTCACATTAGGAATGTAGCCATTAATAGTTTAGTTGATATCTGTACAATCTAGCCGTGGCGAATAACATTCTACTATAAAATGCAAAACATTTTAAAGTACAACAACTACGGCAAAAAGACAGTAACAACAACAAATGCATCAACACTAACAACAATAACAACAACAACAAACAAAAATTGCTGACAGAATATAAATCTAAACAATGATACAATTTGAGGTCATCCGTATAGAAATAACAAGTTAACAGTTAATGATGTTCTGATACAACACAATATTTACATAAATTCAGGAAAACTTATAAAAGCATAAAGTATTTAGACAGCTATAACCCATATGGTACGGTAAAAACTATGTCACGAATGTCCCAGTCAATTTACGATTCTATGCTTGTTTTTGTTGATTGGCGTTGGCGCATCTAGTTTGTTATGTTCAATTATAAAACAAGTCGCATCCATAATCTGCAGCATTCCATATTCTAACTAACTAGATCGCTGACAAAGGCTATAAAGTTACACCCTCTTTTCCAACCGATTATATTCAAACATGCTACTCATATAGTAGCATTTTGCTACCGTTTCGAGGGTAGTGTTTCATCTCACCTTTATCCTTCACGTGTAGATGGTGAATAACTTACCGTAAGGTAAACTTATCTTTATAGCTCAAGGCGTAGAAAGGAACGTGTAAAATGTTAGATAGCCTGTCATTCGCACATATCGACAGTCTCATTTAATAATAAATGATGTCAGGACATGACGTGGATTTCCCCAATCTCAACCTACGAGCTTTTTTGTTACCCAAAAGGAAAGATGTGCGATGCTAATTTCGTCTGAAGATATAAAATTGTATCTTCGGGATTTGTTTGTTTCCAGCCTTGTTCTTGAGAATGGATGTAAAATGTGTGCTCTATTTAATTCAGTATGTGAATGAAAACGCCTTCAATAGGTTTTATACAGCGTCAGCCCACCTATTTTAAACAAACATAGATACATTGTAGATTTGCAAATTAATCGGATGCGAATTAGTCGGGTTTATTTAATAATAAAAAGGCATGCTATAATTCTACTTAACCTGGATATAGTGAACCTTACTCATGATATACAGTATTCCTAATGTTGCCAGCAACAAGCTTTTACCATTTAACCAATGAACTGAAATGTTGTTTATTATCTATTATGAGCGATCCAACCAATTGATTGATCGTATCGTATTTCCGTATCTGCAACAGGTAATGTTTACATTGATGGCTTCAAACTATACTTGCATATGTATTCTTGTGCTTGCTCTTGGTGCCAAGGACAAGACACATAATAGAATCAAAGCTGTAAAAGCATTCCTCCATATTCAATGCCGGGTACACATTCATCTCTCCACAGCAATAATACCATTGTAGGGTTTAGCACTCACTCAGTAAAAGGTATGCTCGAACATCAGGATCAGATAATGGATTGTAAATTGTAAACATTGTTTTTGTTTAATAATTATATACATTTGCTGCTGCCTAAATACAACAGAATTAGTGTAGTTTACAAAAGCAATAATATAATGTTCTCAAAGTTTATGTTAGGAACTTGGAACTACAGTACATTAATACATCCTAAATACCCAGAGTATATTTGTTATGTCTTTTCCAGCATGGAATTCACATTATGTAATAATTAGTTATATAAGTCATGCTTGATTAAAAATAAACATTACCTAAAATATATATAACATAACACGATTCTATGTATTTCATCATTTCGATCTACATTTGGATATGTGAACTATTTCTTTTCACGTTCCGTGCTGTTAGGATAATCAACATGTACGTCACTATATTATTTAAAAAGAAGAATGAGTTGTTCAATTAAATTAGGTCATATAGGTGATTTTATTATGTAACGAAGTAATTAAATAGTTCCATGCTCAAACGGATTTCGTATCTTTCTCTCCCATGGATAGAAATTATTTCCGATTGGAAGCCCAATATGAAATACTTTGAACTTTCGACAGCGAATGACTAAAGCCCGGTATTTAATGGGCCCCATTCTGGAACAAGTCGCAACAACGACGTTCCGACTGTATAAGCCACTAATACATGCTTAGAAAACTGTGATGAGGACAATTAAGTAAAGACGAAATTTAAAAAATAGCTTTACAAGACAACATAATTACTAATTTCAAGTGTTTCAAACTTAATGCAGTATAGCACTTTCATGATATTCTATTCGTGAAAACCGAATGAGTGAGTAATAATATTCAAGTTGCAAAAAAACTGCTCTCTTGCAGAACAGGTGCGGCGGGTTTGGTTGACAGAAGTCTGGAATATTAAAAATAACGATAGGCATTACATTTAATGAATTCACACTTGAATGCAGTCTCTTTATAGACACTTTGACAGGAGGGAAGCAGCATTTCCAAATATGATTAAAATATGTCTCCGCTGAGGGTTTTCACACATGTATGAAAACAACAAAAACCTTGGAATTTTGTCAGTTAATGATGTCTTCCCTTACACATAAGCACCGTTGTGATTAAAGCCTTTTATAAGCCAACCGATAAGGAAGACTTAATGAAAATTCGCTTACTATCTTAGCAGCTTAACTGTGGTACTCTGTGGAAGATTTAAAGTTATAATCATGACTTTAATTAAAATTTGCTCTGTTTTCCAAAAAACACAACGAATTTGGCTGAATCCCAATACATGTAAGATGGGACATGTGTAAACATTATATTATTATACAAATATGCCAAAAATAAGGTTTGAAGAAATTGACCAAACTCATTTTTAAAAATCGTATATTATGGTTTTAAACTATGTTAAATATGTCAAGGCTTTTATGATATTATTGTAAAAACGAAGAGTTTATAGCATTAAATAAACATGGAGATGTGAATGATTTCAAGGTATTTTTGCTAGTGTTATGCAATATCGTGCATTGGATTTGATTTTACATTCAGACTTCCAGTGGTGTTACATGAAAAGGAGTATTACTTCCTCTCAATAAATTACAAAGCCCTTTCAGGCCAGTCAAAGTATGAAATCACCCACCACTAATTGCAACAGAATCCATTTGATTACCAATCATTTTAATAACACATCAAAAGTCACCGAAAATCTCCCGGTGGAACAATACCTAATTTGCACAAATCCAAAATGGCCGCCTATGCAGCGGGTGAAATTTCAAAGTTGGTCAAATCTTAATAAAGACCTTGACCAATTTTGTGACAAGGCATCTAAAGCAATGCAACATTTCTCAATTTGATTCAGTTTTGTAACAATTTGAGACCAGTTGTACTAACATTTTGGGTATTTTTCAACTGTAGACGCCTGTGGACACCAAAATTGGATCTTTGACTTTTTTACCTATAACTCGAGAAGTGTTCGTCAAACTAAATTTTTTCTGAATTCCTATGATGAGAGCAATACATTGGTATGGTTCTTAAGATATGGCCAACTTTGAAAATTCAGCGGCCACTTTGTATTTATGCAAATTAAGCACTGTTCAACTACTTGGATTTTCGGGGACTTTTATTAAAATATGATTTTCTGAAATGAATTGTGATTAAATAGGTTCTGTTACAATTAGTGGTGAGTTAACCGCTTATATTTCTTAATTTGACTAGCCTATTTCCCTATACACCAAATGATATGATATTTCCAGAAAAATGCAGCACAACTAAAAGCTTATGATTTCAAATCATGTCCGATAAATATTTGGAAATAAGGGCCAAAAACATGCATTTTGGGGCATTTTCGTATGCTGTGACAATCAAGCCCAAAGACTTATATAAATACTAAGTTAAGCTTTGCATTCTCCTTTTTGGAAAACACAATTTATAATCCTCATAACCAATTATCAAAAATAACAATGTATTATAATTATGAGCCAACTCTGAGTCTATACTCAAGATTTGAGTGCCTAGACTTTGACTTAGAAAAAATGACAAATTGCCATTTTCCCGCAAATTGCAAGAATAATAAAATTTGACTTTTATGGCGTTATAACTAATTTAAGGATTAGGATTTATCTATGTTTCATTTAGCAAAACAAGATATTTCTTTTTAATTAAAAAAATGCTGTATTTTTCTGGAATCAGAATTGGGTAATTCAAGTGTGTACATTGTGTACATTCCTTGCTTCTTTGCTAATGAAGGAGATGGCGAATGTCTGATTCGGTCTCTACAGCTGTTGATTGATAATAAGCTTAAACTATTAGACAAAAAAGACAAGACGAGACGAGACAAGCATTTCTTAAATTTTACAAAACACTTTGACACTACCGATCACACCTGGGTCACAATAATCTGTTGTTTCCGTTTTTACAGCAATATTATTGCAATATTGTTATCAATTATCTTGTATTAAGAGATGGAGACATAAATGTGAAATACTGATCTTTGCTCCGATTATGGGTTGGGTTCATAAAATGCCTCGCAAGTTGAAGTGATTATAAATAAGTGTGTAAAAGATAGCATGAAGCCTTTGGTAAAATAATACGTAAATGCTGTTTCGGTTGTCCGTTCAATGTACACTACTCCGCACAATTTTCTTAATGTACCACGGATGAGAGTCGGATGTAACGAGATATGAAAACAATTGCTAGGTTTCGCGAGGTGGTTTCTAATAAGTATAACCTGCGAATCAACCACGGAGTCTCCAATAACATATATGGTGCTTCTTTTGTATTCATTTGAAATTGGTTCATAGGTTTTGTACGAATGTGTCAGGTGATTGTTATTGATATATGAAATGAAATAAGCTATAAGGAAGCACATCATAAGGGAAGGTAAAGGTCATATTGCAGCAATGTTGAAAGACTGATATATCCAACTCGTAATCATTAGCCTGTTTACCATCCCAGCTGAAAGGAGATAATATAAGTAAAGAATCTTGCAAAGGTGCAAAATAAAATGTATTGTGTTATCACTTTCTTGCGTAAAGCTTTTTTCATGAGTTTTTCATATTCCAATGTTATAGAATTTTACTTTGTTTTGAGAAAGAAAAGAAAAAAAGAAAGAAAGAAAGAAAGAAAGAAAGAAAGAAAGAAAGAAAGAAAGAAAGAAAGAAAGAAAGAAAGAAAGAAAGAAAGGGAAAATAGTAGACAAAATAGGGAAAGAAATTCAATGATCTTAATGTAGCGAGAAAGCACAGTAACCCAATTCAAATCAGGCATTTTATCAACATGCCAATACTATAAAATAGATGCACAAAGTTTTCTTAACATCAAGCAACATACCCTGTTAACACAATAACCTACTTTATCTATAGTGTTTGTGTATACGTAGAACCCAGGAAATTTCACAGCTGCAGCTGTTTTTCATGCATTTTTTTCTTATGCTCATGATCTGGAAGACATATCTAAGTGTTCCTTACGATTTGCAATGGATGAGAAAAAGTGTTCTAAAAGTTATCATTTGGTAGCTTAATGAAGTCTTAGGTACCTTTAAAGATTCCTTTTTTGTATGGTTTCCTTAGGTTTACTTGTGTTCCAAATATCCTAACCGCCATGTTACTATTGCAGCTTTCAGTCAATTATTTAAGTAAACATAGCCAACTACTCTTTACCACTCGTCTATCTGGTACTGCGTTGTCAGCACTACTGTAGAATGTGCCCCCGCTTAAATAAAGCCTACCATGAGCATTCCAGGCGATTTCCTCCAGACTTATTGAGGCTTTTAAGGTATAAACTCCAATTCTCATGGCATGTGTTGCTCTTTAATTTACGTGCAACAGTCTAAAGAGTATTTTGCGCTCAGACTCATGCGCATTAATTGCAATATAAAGGGAATATCACCAGTGGTGTCGAATTCTTTTTGACAAGAAATATAGTAGAGGTTTACGATACAAATGCGCGAAGCGCGCAAACATTGTTTTGTAAGTTAAAAATGGCCAAATATGATGTTAATATGGTAAGAAACCAGCATACAGTCGTCATGGGGGATGATTGTATGGATCACCCCCTGGCAAAATATGGAGGGGGGATTATCACCCATCCCCGGGATAACACAAACATGTGTATTATAACATTCTGAGATAAAGAACCTCTATGCAAACATCAAAACAAGAAATAAAGCATGGCCAAGAGATAATGAGCACTGTTGATATTTGTTATTATATTTTGTGATATAAATCAAATGGCATGATGTCATTCCACTCCCTGGTTATTAAAATCAATCCAATTACGTCGATTATGGTCCTGTTCATTTGCATACTTGCATAGATAATAATGCAGAGATAAAACAATAAGGCTATTAGTCTAAATCAGCTGACAACAATATGAACCGTCAAATTGCTAAAATGAAAGATAATCATGAGATAAAAAAGTGCAACATTTATCTTTAACGCAACAGATGTGTCAGCAGATGTGATAAAGTGTCACGTGTGACGCCTTTTAATGAGATATTATCTTACTGATGCATAAAATTGTGTCGTTCCTTGATACTCTTGCACCTGTCGCATACCGTGTCACACGTATCTACTGTTGCATATTTTGACTCATCATTAAAAAGCATGCATAGCACGGTTTATAAGTTAACAGCTATACGAATTATGAGAATCCTCATATATTTATAATGTAATTCTTGTATTAAATTTGTTTTATATTTTCCTATATGTTTCCGTTAATATGAGGTGTTCGCAATCAATTATATAATTATGTATTACTATTAAAACTCTTTTTTTTAGGTAAGACTCATCCTGGATATTTATAAGGTTTGCTTCAGGGTGCTTAGGCATGTGCCAGAGTGCATAATGAGAGATGTGAGTACTTTACAACAAGGTACATCCTTTTACTCTCTTTATAGATACAAAGTTCTACTAACATTCAGCTATAATACGTTAAAGAAGTACTCACTTTCTAGATTTAAAAAAACCCATAAATAATGAAGCAGACGCAAACACGATATTAGTATTAATAGGTCAAGCCGTTTCGAGTACCATTCTACCAGAAAATATCCCCGGAAAATATCAAACTTGAAACTACACCAGTTAAGGCAAAAAGTCGTTAATAACAGCGACTGCAGCATCACTAAATAACCAACAGGAAAATAAAATAATACTCTACACATATAGAGAGAGTCAGTTATGAATTATATAGATGATGTAAAAATAGTTATAACAGGCTTAATGTGAGTAAATAATATCCCTTAAGCAACACAATATTTATATTACACAAGATCAACCACAAAAGCAAGGCATGAAGCATTTATAATAATTTTTAACATATATGGAGTTTATGTTATGAATATCTCAGTCACTTTTCCTTTCTCTTTGTGTTTGGTTTTATTGAGTGACGTTGGCGTATCTCTAGTTTGTTACCTTCAATTTAAAACAAGTTACAACCGAAATCGGAATCATTCCATTTATAAGTATACATATATAGATCGCCGATATTCTAGGTTGAATCCTCTTACCAAACCGCTTCATGTATGGTGTTTCATCTCACCTTTATCCTTCACGTGTAGATGATGAATATTTTACCTTAAGGTAAACATATCTTTATAGCTCAGGGCGTAGAAAGAAACATGTTAAATGTTTTATAGCATGTAATTCGCACAGTATGTCAGTCTCATGTAAGAGTAAATAATGTCGTGACTTGACTTGACTCCATCTTATAATTGTAAATCTTTCGATTTGCCAGGCTGGTTCCCAACAGAACTCACTCTGTGACAAAATGTGGAGATGCCGCTTTCTATAATGCCACTCTTGGGATCTGGAATGCTCTTCTTCTCACGATCAGACAATCTCATACTGTTGATTCCTTCAAAAGTATAACATTAAGACTCATACGGTATAATAATCATGATAATAGATTTGTTTTTGCTGCATTTTTTTTGCATGTTTTTTTTTGTTGATCTCGTTGTTTTAGCGATATGTTTATTTTGTAATAGCGCTTTATGAAAGCTGATTAGTTTTAGTTGCCGCAAGAGGAAAGGCGTGTGGTGGTTAATGGAAATACTTTAATGTCTAGAACGTTTGCTATATCTTTGTCTATTTGATGTACTCTGATATTTAGGATATTTTCGTTTCCTTCTGAAAATGAAAGTTAAAAAGATACTTTATTTGATTCAGTATGAATCCGGCTACTTACGGAAGGCTCCACCCTCTATGTTGGATGCGATATCGCCATTGGACTAACACTAGGCATATCACCCCAAAAATAAGCGCAGCAGAAACACGTTATTCAATGTTTCTACATGAATGAGCTTTATTAAAGTATCAAAAATCAAAAAACGGAATTGAAATCGGTCAATGCATTGTGATGTAGTGTCAATTTTAAGATGCTCATAAATGGAATTAAAACCTGCCACAAATGGCTATAATGACAAAATTGACACATTTCGAGATTTTGAAGGTTTATTTGGACCCTTGCTTGAAAAAGCAGCGTTAATTTAAGTATCACAGGTTAAATGCCTATCTTTCCGTACTTCGTTAAAGAAAACAAAATTTAAAAATCTATCATTGAATAATTATAATAAATTAACCAAATATACTATTGTAGCTATTTCAGCCAATCTGCAGACAAATTAAAGGTGAAAAAATGACTAAGTTCAGCTAATTAATATGCAAAATTGATGCCAATAGAAAACCGTACATGATATCAGGGTGCGGTTTTTTGCAAACATATGTATACAAAGTTATTTCAATTGATAACAAAAAATACACAAAAAGTAATTAATTATGCAAATTAGCTAATTACAGCTAATTATGTATTCATGATATTATTATGTAAATTAGGCATGAGTAATTTTGGGATTTTTCAATATTTAATGAAAGTCTATTCATTCACCATAAATTTGTCAAGTATGAACCTGTTATGATGTTGAATAAAGAAACTGCAGTTAATTACTTAAATATAATACAAAAAATACAAAGTTTGACATTTTGACGATGTCTGGAATAGAAACATGGTATGTGTCACCATTGCTCAAAGCTAAATCCAAAAAGTAAAAATAAAAATTCATTTGCAATGAGACTTTAAATTAACATTTTGTTATCTGGATTAACATGGGAAGACAAATGGTAAAAGGAACAGCCATTCTACTGTATCGCGTATACAAAAATAGTATGGTTTTGGACACACACAATGGCTTAGAGCTATTGTGATTTGGAAAATTACTCCCTAAAAATGTCTTTGATTATGTCTTGTTTTTAATTAGTTTTACTCAAGGCAAGGCAAGTGTTTCATTCGTTGTCGACGGAAATAATTTACATGCTAAGAACGATTAATATTTCAGCTAAATGGTGGTAGGTCCCTTTATTTCAATAGGCCTATATTTACTGATTAATGAGCGATCTTCAAAAATCCATAAAAACAGGCAGTAGCTCTTAAACAAAACAATATTTAATTTTTGCGGACCCGATGGTAGCCTCGGAAAGTCTTCACACACCATATATTAAAAATTCAAACAATTTGAATAAATGAAGCATTTGAGGAAATTCATTTTTTGACATAGATGTTTTCTAAAATTGGTCAACTTTGAAGCGCGCGCTTTTCAATTCACTGTTATGCTTGCATGCACAGTGTGGCAGAAGTATTGTGCAGCCACTGTGACATACCTACTAACACGTAATCATAAATCTTCAAAAAATGTTAAGTTTGAACAATTTAACTTTAAATGTGTTTTAAGATGTCAAATCAAAATTGTGATATTCTAAAACCGTTGGAGGCGACAACGAACTCCAATATAAGTATGGTGTTTTTAATTTGTATTGATAACCGTCTATTTTGAACGGGCTTTCAGCCTTGTATTTCGCCAGCCTCATACGTCACGTGACGCGTGTCCTAAACCGCCCGCTCTTTAGCTTCCGTGTTTAAGCACTTGCTTTAACTATACAGTCCATACAACATAAATACATTATAGACAACATTATACATGATAGGCGGACAATTGCCTACATTGTTACAATATATGACCGATTTGGATGATGAGTCCTAGGTCTAGACAATAGGCGGCCATTTGTGGCCATTTTGCTTCCTACATGATGTTATTTACGTGTCGTAAAGCTTTAGTACAAAAATATATTGAGGATCAAATTTTGTCCTCAACAATCTTTTTCATTATTTATTTTTCATTAGTAACTACTTTTACATTAACAATATTGTATAACAACAAACAACAGCCCAAGTTGGTAAACACCGCACACATTACATTTTATTTTATATGAATCTGGTAATATGCCGACAACAGTCACTTTTCGCCGACAAAATTAAGATGTGGGCGTGTCTCCCCCCCCCCCCCTCCTCTAGCGGCGGCCCTGCTCCTGCTTGCGTGCTTGTGCGGCCTAACGACAATTGTTATGACATAAAATAGATAAATATATGATCACGTTTAACTGTTATTTATGCAACCATCGCTTACTTACAACAATAGAAATATAGATATATAGCTTCAAACTATACTTGTATGTGCAGAACTTGTACTTAGTCTTTATACCAATGACAAGATACACTTAATAGAACTGAATCTCTAAAAGCAACCCTCCATATTCAATGCCAGATACACATTAATACCTTGACAGCAATTACCAGTGTAAGCTGTGGCATTTTCTAAAAGGTATAATACTTGAAAATGAGAAACAGAAAATGGATAGAGGAACCGAATTCTTTCAATATCGATTATACCGAACAATTATTCATTGTTTTAAATTTTGTATGTTTGCAATGTTCAAGGTGAAAACAGAATTCAGCCCCAAACGAATTCAGCAATTTCATTACAACGACATTTATAACCTCAGCATTTAGCAGTAAATACTGTCAGCAGAGAAACTGGATATATATTTTTGTCATAATAATACTTACACATTGATTCATATAGACTGTCTCTTAATGTTGAATTTCTTTTACATTTAATTTTTGTAATTTCCGGAAGAGGTATTCTACCATGTACAGTTTATAATCAATACTATGATATAGTATGCGACATAGGAGAAAAGACAACCACAATGTAATACGATGTGATAAAGCTAAATAAGACGCAAGTCGGATAAATACGAGGAGGTTTTTTCTTCAATATTTTACTATGGTAGCCCATCTTGAAGACTACCTGATTACCACTTTGAAATTGACATAACATAACAATTACAGGAATAATTTAGTCATGCAATGATTCAACTAGCCATGGTGGCCATGGGCTATTTGGTCCCTAATGCGGTCTCAAAACATTGCAGTATAATCATACTTGCAGGCCGGTAATTAATTAATAGAATTTTTTATGATATTTGCTATTGATTTAATATTGCGCTTGTTTTTTTACTTGCAATAATTGAAAGCTTCTCCCAAGATGGCTGGCAGAGCACCATACTCGTTGTTCACTGCCGATATATACCGGTATATCTGTAAGGTTTTCGAGAAACCAGCACTAGGTCGCAATAACAATTATTTTGTTTCCTTTTGTATATTATTGCAATTTGAATTAAATTATCTTGTTGTGTTAACGCCCCGTATTAAGGGATAGAACATCAAGTCAAAATACAGATCTTTGCTTTCGATCATGATCTAATTGGTTTATATAATTCCTCGCAAGTTGAAGTGATTATAAGTGCTTAAAAGAGAGCACGAGGCCTTTGGCAAAATAAAATGTAAATGCTGTGTTGGCTGTCACATCAATGTACACTTCTCCGCACAATTTTCTTAATGTACCACGGATGAGCGTCTTCTGTAACGAGATATGAAAACAATTGCTAGGTTTCGGGAGGTTGTGTGTAACATGTCTAAGCAGAGAATATCAACTACGGAGTCTCCAGTAACATGTATGTTGCTTCTTTTGTATTCATTTGAAATTGGTTCATAGGTTTTGTACGAATGTGTCAGGTGATTGTTATTGATCAAAATTGAAATAAGCCATTACCCTAACGTCAAAGTGGTGTTTGAGGGGGCGATAGGGAAAAAGGAAGGAATAAAGGAGAAAACTGGTAAAGAAGTTGTTTGTTTTAGTCGGGATTCGAACCTGAGACTCTTCACATGGTAAGCGACCGATACCGCTGACAAGAAAGAAAGAAAGAAAGAAAGAAAGAAAGAAAGAAAGAAAGAAAGAAAGAAAGAAAGAAAGAAAGAAAGAAAGAAAGAAAGAAAGAAAGAAAGAAAGAAAGAAAGAAAGAAAGAAAGAAAGAAAGAAAGAAAGAAAGAAAGAAAGAAAGAAAGAAAGAAAGAAAGAAAGAAAGAAAGAAAGAAAGAAAGAAAAAGAAAGAAACTTATTTTTATTTATTTAACACATTCGGCGAAACGCCAGGCTAAACCCAATATTGACAAGCAATAAATTGAAGGGATGCCTATACATGAATAACATCAAAAACAAACATAGAGAATAAATAAAAACACAAAAAGGTACCAAAACATGCCAAATAGACAAAAGAAGCAAAAGGAAATAGCTGGGAAAATACACAAAGATACTGCCTACAAGAGGTGGGATTGGACAGCCAATTTGAAGGCCTGAAGGGATGTGCACTTGACGATGGCTTCCAGGAGGTAATTCCAAAGCGAGGGAGCATATGGATAAAATGATCTCTTAGAAAGAGTCAGGCGGCAAAAAGGGGGATCAACAGCACAGGAATTTAAGTGACGCAGGGTTGGACGAAGATGGGGTCTGAAGGGGTTTGGAGAAGAGCACAGACTGTGGAAGATTTTATAAAGATGACAAAGAGTGGCTACGTCACGGCGCTTAGAGAGGGTTAGTAAATCAGTCTCCTGGAGAAGCTCATCATGCGATAACTTCCATTGCTGAAGTATAACACGGCAGGCAAACCGCTGCGTGGACTAAAAGAAAGAAAGAAAGAAATAGACACTGGATATAGCAGAGGCATATGTGCAAGTGACGTCATGGTATGATGTAACTGTAACAGGTAAGAGAAGAAAGAAAGAAAGAAAGAAAGAAAGAAAGAAAGAAAGAAAGAAAGAAAAGAAAGAAAGAAAGAAAGAAAGAAAGAAAGAAAGAAAGAAAGAAAGAAAGAAAGAAAGAAAGAAAGAAAGAAAGAAAGAAAGAAAGAAAGAAAGAAAGAAAGAAAGAAAGAAAGAAAGAAAGAAAGAAAGAAAGAAAGAAAGAAAGAAAGAAAGAAAGAAAAAGAAGTCAATGAGTCCAATCTAACAAGAATGCACAGTAACCTGGTAACCAAGGAATAATTTAGTCCAATTGACATAACATAACAATTTCAGGAATAATTTAGTCATGCAGGGATTCAACTAGCTAAGGTAACCACGGGCTATTTGGTCCCTAATGTAGTATAATCAAACTTGCCGGAATGGACGCAAGAGTAACAGACCGCGTACACAACCAGTCATTAAGTCCCTGTGCTTTGTATGCTGTGAGTTCTCGCATATTCACGAGGGCCGATTGTTCGACATGAACAATCACGCCAGCGTCGTGTGCCTTCTCGTACACGCGATAGAGCGTTGCGTACTTTCGCGATTACGCGATAGACCGTAAAAATAGAAGAAGTAGAAGAAGTCTCGCATGTCGCATTTCATGGAGCAATTGGCCCTCATCGGGTGATGCTGAGACTTTGACTGATTGTACGCGGTCTGTTTATATATCTTTCGTCCATACTTGCGGATTCCATAATAAAATATGAATTGAGAAATATTAAACTAAGCTGTAACAATGAGTGAATATCTCACAGTACTACATTACAAGGTGTCGTATTGATACTTCCTGACTCTTTTAGATCTTTCATCCTGTAACATGCAAAGCTGACGGACCTTTTGCATCAAATATATCGAGACATCAATACCATGGCTCGATATCCACGATATGAATCCGACATTTAAGCAAAGTGCACTTGGCAGCCAGGCAGTAACACATCATTTATTATTAATCATCGAGATGGCACACTTACCAAAGATACCGTACAGCATGGGCTGATGTCTTGAACCTAAATATGTGCTCTACGCGCTCCTTAAAGACCTAAAAGACTGAGTGTATTGAACATTACAACACATATTCCGCATCAACTTTCCAGTTTTACTGATTATTTAAGTTGATTTAAGATGGTGAATTAGAATTGCTTTAACAGGGTTATTGTTTTAATGCAAATTACGGTGCTATAATATAAACACGTTTTGGTCAAAGAGTTAATATACCATTTTAATGTTGGCTTATATATAAATGTCATAAAACATTTTCAAACATTTTATATTAATAAACACACTTACTGCAACAAAAGTTTAATGTTGTCAAAATAATATTGTAAACAAATTGCTGACAATTATTGTAAACAGTTATTTTTATTATATTTTCTTAAGCGTTTTATGGCCTTTACATATCCCGACATTTAAACGTTTTCTGCAAAACATGTTTTATGTTTGCTGGGTAAGATTGATGTAAAATTATATTTGTAAAGAACAAATAAGAAATACACAACATAAAAATTGCATTCAGTTTGCAAAATACTCAGTAACAGAAAGAAAAGAGCAAAACAAGGCTTCCTTTTATATATCTGACGTTTGTATTAATACTTTTTGCCACAATGTAACAAGTAGAAAGTACGTATAGGCATTTAATGACTGCGTCAGAAAAGACACAGTCACGAGAACCTCCTATCCCCTGTTTGAAACATAATAATAAACAAGGATAATTAGCTGATACTCTATACAATAGATTTCACAAAATAACATTCACACGTTGGTACAAGGATCCAAAAGATTATTAAGAAAGTTAAATAAAATTACCTGGCAGTGTTTATACAAGCAACTCACAGAAGAATTTAGACACTGTCGTTTTCAACTACCTGCCCTATATCAGCTATATTGTAGTTATGCATAATTTAGGTAAACCGGCATTTCTATATTAAAAAGGCCGTTTTATAAATCAGTTCTAGATAATAGGAGAAAAGTTCACATTATATTATTAGCTTTGAACCTCATGTTAATTCTAGTAGGATACATTTACACGCAGCTGTTTCACCAACTGAAAAAATGAGACTTGAGTTGAGAGTTGCATATACGGTTCGAATTTATGCATCATCATTCTTACATTTTTTATATTTAAATACATGTTTCCAGCAAATTTGCTATACGTGTTTGACTCACTATAATATATGTTCAACTCGTACATTGTTTATTAAATTAATTATGCAAACTATAAACTTGAAATAAAATTATCCGCCTCCTAAACGACATAAACTGTAGCACAATTGGGTATCATGAATCGTTATATAATGAGCAGTTAATATTCATATCAGGCCTGTACGTAGGATTTTTTTTCTTGGGGGTGCTGATTTTGAAAAAGTGGATTTTTTTTCAGGATTGGGACGATTTTGTGAAAAGAGGACTTTTTCTATCAAAACAGCGTAAAAAATCTGATTTGTTTGCTCGCTAGCTCGCAAATTGTAATATTTTGGGACTTTTTGTATACGTTTGTAAATTGGAAGGGGTGGGGTGGGGGTCCTCTTCGTATGGGCCTGATTCATATATTCTTTCATACATATGATGCTTCAGTTTTTACACATACATATTTCATTGAAAAGCCGCCCACTCGGCTATTTGTTTTTTACGCATTTTAAAAACACTTGGCCGATGGCGGGGCTGCTGTAATTCATTACCATGATTACTAAGTACATAATTCTGTAAAAGCAATTTATTTATGTAATTTGCTGTCAAGGACGCCCTCAATTGTTTTCCGAATTTCTACTTTTTCATAATGTAATACCCAGCGGTGTACTTAAATACCCTGCGAAAGACCAAACCTGAAGTGATTTTACTACAGTCTAGACTATGCCATAGTCGAAATTTGATAAATAAAAATATGTTACTATTAATCATGATGAACACATTCCGTTGAACTCAAGAATTATGTTTATTAAAATTAAAGTGTTCAATAGTAAAATGGTCATAAAAAGTTTATATAATTAGTGGCAGTAAAAGAAAAGTATACGTAGGCTAGTATGTTATTGAATGCAACATATCCTTGTATATGGCATACCTCAATACTGAACAATTCCCGTGAGATTTCGGAATCTCCAGTTTGTTGATCGCGAAAGAATGAGTGAAAAGCTAACAAACAGAGGGGGTACGGTGACTAAAAAGATCAGATGTGAAAATCTATTAATTGCACACAAATTAATACAAATCATAGTTTTATGCTTTAACAATGTGATAGCCAGAGTATGCAAAATGGGCAAGTGGACTACGGCGAACTCTAATTACAGTCAAATGTAGGTGTTTTTGATTTAAACAGGGTATCTGTTTTTTATTCGACAATTCTCCCATAGAGCCTCACTGTTAAGCGGATAAGTAGTTGTGTTTCACTTTAATAATAATATAGCGCCAGTATCCGCTTTTCGACGCTCAATGGCGCTTGACACAACAAATTCAAAAGATCTGAAAAACGTATATCAACATGGTGAAACACTTCGTAGAAAAACAGTCAAATAATAAAAGAGTCACCCTATAAATGCCTCATTGTACAGATGGGTCTTAAGTCCGAATTTGAAAGTTTTGATATTGTCAGATGTTCTCAGTGCTACAGGCAGTGTGTTCCATAGTTTAGGTGCACCAGCTTTGAAGGATCTATCCCCCCAGAGGGTTCTTGTGCGAAACTCCTGCAGGCGTCCACTGTCCGTTGATCTCAATCCAGCTTTATCTGGAGCGAAAGCATCAACTAGATCACTCAAGTAGAGAGGTGCCGGACCATGGATGAATTTGAACAAGATCAAGCAAACTTTGAATGACACTCGTTGTTTAACAGGTAGCCAATGTAAGTCAGCTAACACAGGTGTGATGTGGTCAGACTTTTTGGTGAGAGTTACGACGCGTGCAGTCTCTGGAGTCTATTAAGTTGCATATCTGGCAGACCATTGAGAAGAGCATTATTTCCATCGATTCTTGATGTCACAAAAGCATGAGTCAAATATTTGCGTACACTTCCAATATTGCGCAGTGATAAACAAGCAGCTTTGGACATGGACGTGATCTGATTCGCCATAGTCAATGAAGTGTCAAACATAACACCCAGATTTCTTATGTCAGTGGATGGTTCAATATAAGAAGATCCGACCCTAATGTGCGAAATGTTTACTTTCTCCAATTGCTAACTTGAGCCAATGACAATAAAGTCAGTTTTAGAGTCATTCAACTTCAAGCAGTTACCACGGAATAGGCCTGGAAGCGGCGCTAGAAATTAGCATGAGGCCACATTGATATGTAAATAGCGTATTGTTATTTAAATTTGCGCCCAGACGTATTGAGGGCGACAGTCATGTTATCCAGACGGAGAATGGCTGCATATATGCCGGGCATGTGAATTTGCTGAGTGAAGGCTGATAATCACCTTTCTGTATAGGTGATAAGCTAGTATATTTCGTGTACCAGTTGGTTATAACAAAAAATTAGTATCTTATTAAATATATTAAATGTATAAACTTTGAAAGTTACATGAATTTGAAGAGCAGAGCTTCGAAATCTAGCTAAGTCAGGTGATGTGAAATTCTGCTGCGTGACCCCTCTGCGTGGTAGAATTATATTCATAAAACATTAAATTTAACAGATATCATGGGCAGCCAACCACGATTTATCAGCATTTAAAATATATGTTAATTAACATAGATAAATAATAAAGAGTACAAATGGCAATTAACTAGTAAACAAGCCTGAAATCTTAAAATGTTGCCACGTGTTTTCCCGAACACATGATATGTCACCATGTGACCACTATTCAGATTTACCGTAAATATTTGGAGTATGCTTGCACATCATGCACATACACTGTGCATTTCTTTACCTCCGTATAAATCAATAATTCATGCTGGGAGCCAAGTAACATTGTCTGCTCAGCGCAGATTGGTATTTTATTTTACTTGAGAGCATAATAGAAATACATAAAACGAATCATGGCGCCATGATGGAAGGTCAGGTCGGGTATCAAAGGTTATTATAACGTAAATACTACTTGTATTTCCCACCTTGCCTCTGTCACATATTTCCTTCATATTATTGACAGCAAGTCCTAATTTTGACTTTGCTACTGCAAAATGTCATTTCATATCAAATTAGTAGACTTTCTTTGAAAAAACATATCACTGGTGCCTGATGGGAATACCCGTCCGCCATTTCATTAAACTGGATCGTTTTCGCCTGGTTTGTGCCCAGATGTATTGGGGCGTGCTATACTCTCATTGAACAGGCAAAGTTCGCAAAACTAACAACGTTGTTATTTGCCAAACTCAATTAACATGATCCAAGGGGTCGAACATGAATTATTCATAACGAGCTATAACGGATCGATAACTGGCCTCACTTTCTAGCTAGTAAACCAGCTGAATTTTTCATAGATTTTGCGTTGCTAATAGAACAACCGTGAATTTAGTGTCACCCCCTTGCAGTTACTTCCTTTCCACCCGCGAACATCATCAATGCAGTTCTCAAGTTTGGCAAGGCCTGCATCAACAGCTTCTTGAGTAGGCTCAACAGACAGATATAATTGGCTATCGTCAGCATATAAATGATAGTCTACCTCATGCTTGCGTGTAATATCACCTAAGGGCAGAGTGTAGATTGGAAATAATGCTGGACCAACACATGAACCTTGCGGTAGGCTAGGTTTTATTATCATTGAGGTATAGGACTTTTTATTTTTTTGGAGAAGAGCAGGTACGGCAACTACTTGATTATATTTCTACATGTTCATACTACATACTCTGAAAATTTTAGAAAATTCGCACGAGTCCGGTTTTTTTTAAATCACATTTTTGTTCCTAAAATGGGGGTTATAGCGCCCTCAACGGGCACTCTCTCCATAGGGCTACATGTAAAGACCAGTTATAGACAAATCAGACGATGGTGGACTACATTATTCACTGTGGCAACAGCCAATATCGTAAACAAAACAGACAATATGACGGCAACACTGCCTGGACATTGGACGCCCCGTGCTGAGTTGTGTTTTTAGCTCTATTGGCCCCGTTACAGAAAAAAAATGCACAAAATATATTTATCAGTGAATGTATAAATTTTCACATAAAAATAAATATTTTTGGATTCAAAGTAAATGTGAAGAAAAAAAAAAGTTATAGCCGGGAGTGAGCGGGACTCGATCTCGGGACCCTATGCACCGCAGGCGAGACCCGTTACCATTAGACCAAGCGAACCGTGATACACAATGAGGGAAATTTTAGGTATATATCATAAACATACCGTGCGTTATTCATACAAAACATTCAAAAAATAGTACTTACAATGAGGTTCACTGGCGAACCTCAACGGATTTAGACTGATAAAATAGTGCTTAATAACATACGTACAGTTTTGGAATAATTTGAGACATTTTTGTGTTTACGTGTAAAACCAATGACAACGTCAAAATTCAGCCAATCTTGGCCGGCCCCCCCTGAGACAAATGGCCATAAAATAAAATGGACTCGTACATTTTCACTCAAATTTTGCATATGATGTAGATTTAACATCTCGAATGTAATGCAAGTGGTGTCGTTGCTGCTCTTCTAAATTCATTTATAAAATGTCCGCCCCAGACCAAGGTGTATAGGCCGTAATCCAATGCAGCAGTGTCTGAAGTCTGGTCATTAATACAAACTAACTGGCTCCTGTTAGACAAGTATAAACTGTGAAACCAGTTGAGTGCGGTACTATCAATTCCAAGTCTTTCTTTCATGCGCAACAGAAGTATTCTGTGGTCCACAGTATCAAATGCTGCAGAAAGGTCGAGGAGCACAAACAGCGTAATTTTGGTCTTATCCTTTGCACTAAGAAAATCATTTTGCACTCGTAACAAAGCAGTTTCTGTACTATGGAAGACGCGTGCGACACGTTGAAAAGTCTTTCCAAGGAAAGTCAGATTAGATGCAGGCCTGTAAGTTTTGAAGACATTCCGGTCCAGGTTCTGTTTCTTGATCAGTGGGTGTACATGTGCGATTTTTAGTTAGTATATCAGGAAAGGTTCCTTCTTTGAAAGAACAGTTTGTAATCTTGGTGATGAGTGGCACAATGGCAGAAGCTTTCTTTTGGAGTATGGTTGGAATGGGATCGAGTTCACACGAAGTAGTGGGAGATTTGAAGATAATCTCTGAAACCTCTTCCTCAATTGCTGGCCCAAATGTTGTCAAGCTGTTTGAAAGACAGGTCTCTATCTCATTATTTCGGTTTGAAATGATCAGAAAACCTCCTTAACAGTTGTTACTAATATTATGTGATAATTATTTATGTGAAAAACTTTTTTGGGTTTAATCTCTTCACAGCCAATAGGCAAATGGATTTAAAATTCAAGATTTATTATTCACAAAAAGGTATGAGTTGGAAAAAAAGAACAGATAATGGATAAAGGAAACTAATTCTTACAATATCAATTTATACCGAAACGGAGATTATCAATCACTCCATGTTTATAATTTGCATTTTGCAATCATACACAATACAAACTTCAACAGCCAGTGTTTCTTCCATCAAGTGCTGTCTGAAACTGTGCCACATGTTATTGATAATATCTATTAGCGTTATAAGAAGATGAAAATCATGGTTATGACTGTGTTTATGTGAAACAAATAATTCCATATGCCCTGGGCCAAATGTTTTGTCACATAATGAAGCTGCTTTGTTGAGGAAATTCAGTTTTCGTGTTGCATTGTTTTATTTCGTATTTTGCCCATTTTATAATAATGTGATAATATATATATTGAAATTTTGAAATATATAGTAGCTATTGGGATGCGGATTTTATATTTAATTATGTAGCTTATTAGCCAATAGCGATTACATTAACAATTACAAGCCATATTCATGGTTGAGCATAATCGCTCACCGCTTCATAATCAAACCTTATTAAAAATAAGATGCACATGATTTGGAATTAAACATCTATGTTGATGATATTGCAATAGAGTCTAATTGATTTCACATGCACTAAACAGTAGTTTTAGTGCCACTAGGGAAGAAATCAACGATATTTATTATCATAATATGTGAAGTTTGTCCCAGTGGCGGCGCCTGGAATTTTTTCGGGGGGGGCATTGAGGGGCAAAGTGAATTTCAGGGGGATCAACAAATTTTGCGCAAAATTACCGCAAAAAGGGTGGTGGCAAGAGTTTTGACTGGGGCCATTTGCCCCCCACATGCCTTCTTTCACAAAACTCGTTAGAAATATTTTATCAAAAACATAACATAGTATATGTTTGGTATCAGCGTTCTTCATTTTCCCCTTTGCCTGCAAGCAAGGTATGCTCATACCGTTAATCAGACGAAAAACTGTTTGGTGTAACTTTTTTCATAATTATACCCTACTGGAACAACCCTCAATTTTATTTACAACGGTGGTAAATATTGTGATATTGTGAGCATTTATAGCAGCAACTGCTTTCATCAGCAAGGAAACTTTGGATATATAATTTTATTATACAACTACTTCTCATATAAATTGCCTTTTAATGTTAAATTTCTTTTACATTCAATTTTGCAATTTCCGGAAGAGGTATTCCACCATGAACAGTTAAATAAGACGCAAGTCGGATAGATTAAAGGTTTCTTATTCGAAATTTTACTATACAAACAGGGACGTAGCCAGTTTTCTTGGCCAGGTGGAGGTGGAAGGTCAAAATTAATTTTTGGAGACAAGACGAAAATTTATTTAGAGACTGTACATGCAAAGTCTTCGAGCTTTCCAAAAGGCTTTATTGGGACAAAATTGTGTATTTTACACTACCCATCATGGGGTGAATTTCGATGGAAAACGCATTCCTTTACTTTTTCTTCGCCTTCGCGATATTCTTTCATTTTTATCAGAGGGGCGCTTTTCTCTTTCAGTTTTTGCACCCCTGCCTTCCGCTGGCTACGCTACTGTACATAAGTCATCTTGCAGGTTACTTAATAATCCCTTTTAAACTAAACTTAACATAGGAATTCCAGACATATTTTAGTCATTCATGGATTCGACTACCGAAGTTGGCCACGGAGTTGATCCTTGATGTGGCATAATTAGGGAATAAGCCCTATAATATTGTGATGATATTTGCGATTGCTTTTATATTGGTCTAATGGTCTTGTTTTAATTTGCAGTAATTTCCGTTTGAATCTAGTATATTCAAAACCCTCAATTCTCGGGCGCTGCTTAAAATTAAAGTATCTTTGCTGATGACTAACCAAGTCCATTGCATCATCTATTGCATCATAATCATTGCTCATGTGATTCTTAAAACCTAAAGAAGTGAGTTGAAAATTATTGAGCTCCCTTTGTGGATATATCTTCCAAACCTTTTGCCGACAATTGACTTATTTACCTCGGTAATAGCGCATATTGCTGAAGTAAATGACATTTTCCTGTTTGTTTGGGTTATTTCAATTATTAATAATACTCACCTATTGAAAAGAAAAAAACGTTTATATCCTGCGTAATATTGTCATAATTATTATTATTGATAAAACGAGTTACTAATTTAAATGAAACATTTTATTATATTCAAAACATTTAACGGCATAGTAAAAATTAACTGGAAAATATTAATAGGAATAGGGAATGAGAAATACAAAACTCACCTGCGAAATGAGCGAGCGGGAAAATCTTCTTGAAAAACTGTACAGGGTGTCGTATTGATATTTTTTAACTCTATTAAATCATTCATCCAGTAAAAGAGAAAGCTGACGGGTCTCTTGCATTAAGTATATCGAGATATCAATACCATGGCTCGATATCCACGATATGAATCCAACGTATAAGTAGAGCGCACTTGGCAGCCAGGCATTTATTATTAATCAACGCGATGGTATGCTACAATTTGAAAGGCACAGTTCCTTTACCTGAATGTGTGCTATACTCACGACTGTACTGGGTATTACAAACACCTACAATTCAGTTTTCTCGAACTAAATGTGGTAAGTGATTAAACTACAAGATGGGCGATGAGTATGTATAACTGAATTTGTGGATAATTAGTCAAAACTATTTTAGTATTATTGTGTTCATACATCGCACCAATATATACGGTCACATTAGACTTTTTCATTATTCCCGCTTTCCTATTCCTGTATTTTATTTGAAAAATAAATTCCAAGACAAAATATGGTATTAATCTATTTATCATCCAAATTGTAATTTACTAACCCATGACCTTTTCCAAAAAGAGAAATGTTTAGCTCTTTCTCAGTCATTTGAAATAATCTATTTGTTATTGTTTAAAACTACAGATCATTTGATCAAAAATAGTATCCAAGAATTGGCCCGGCAAATGTCCCATAACAAAAAAAGGAAAAACAAATATCACATTGAGATATTGAAATGCTATGAGAAATTATTCTTAACGGGTTAATTGAATCTCGCATTGAATTGAATCACGCCCACTCCAGCAACTAGATTTATGATGTTGATATCAATAACAGATTTATGATATGTCTGTCGACAAAAAAGTTGATCTTCTTAAGTTGACAGGCTTTATGACTAGAAATTTTAGTGAATAAAATACCTTACACGAGCAGGAACTAATGGGGAAGAGTTTAAGTTAATCTTTTGAATATCATACACACCAATGACTACTTATTCTGTATTTCAGATGTGATACTATCACTACTCTGATCCACTTAATATTTACGCATTGGTTAGCACTTGTTAGAATGCCAATTCTATTGCAGACGTCGAAATTCGACCGGCGGTATTTCCTACTTTTAGAAAGCTTACCTAATTAATGGCGTAATGTAAGTCAACTTTTTTAACTTCAACTGTCAGGTTTGTACAGCTATAATCAACTTCCATTATCTTGTACAAACATAATGAAAGCTTTAAACTTAAGCTTGAATTAAAGACATGGACTAGTATTAAACTATATGACAAACAACATGGGTAACATATTCATAATTTATTCTAACTAGTCATGCTCATCTCAGCTGCATCTGAAGACTACACAGTATCTAAATTGAACCACTTGTAATTCAACCACAATTACACATTGTTTTCGCGTGGTTACTACATATTAGTTAATCTACAAGGCAGGCGATAAGTACGATTTTTCTAACTATAGGCCAATCTCTATTCTTCCTTCAACTTCTTAGCTTCTTGAAAAAGTTGTCTTTATCTGCATCTTTGAGTTCATTAAACTTCATAACATTCTAACGCCTCGCCAATTTGGTTTTAGACTACAAAGATCTACTCTCATGGCAATCAATAAGCTTTATTGTAAAATTGCTGACCAAATGGACAACAAACTTTACACTCTTAGAAACTTCTTGGACCTTTTCGTTTCCGACACCATCAACCACTCTATTCTACTTATGATCTAAAAAGGCTGTAGAAAAGAACATAATGTAAACTAGTAACATTACCATATAGACGAATCCAATTTCACGCATTCCTAAACCTCAATGGCATCCATAGCTGGGTCCCCGCTGAGTCTATCACACCAGAAATGTGAAATGATGCGTCCTTGGCGGTTTTTGAAAACTGCATTCCATCACCCGTGTTACACGTAGACAAAAGAATGATAAAAGTTTACAACACAATACAATATAACATCGATTTTAACCGGCTTTAATCTACCCAATTGGGCAGTCACAACACCAGTCTGGTGCACCGCCGGGGACCCAGTAATGGCCGAATAAATTCTGGCCATTACTTGGCTCGTTGGATTCGTCTATATGCCATATCGTCAGCCTGCTACGCTAATTGCCTAAGTCATTTTTTTGTAATTTTGAGAACGAAGAACAAAATGTGGTTCAAGCATGTATCAGTCACATAATCACCCTAGTTATTTTGGATTATTCCATTTCATTTGTATCATTATCATTTCTTCTTGTGCAAAGATTAGTGAATAAATATGTTTAAATGCATGCTTGAACCATATTTTGTACTTTGAACTATATTTTGTATTAACAAAAATGACTAAGGCAATTAACGTAGCAGGCTGACGATATGCAATACATTGTGATTAATATGAATTACGTTAGAATTGCCCCATAGATTGGTTTACCATATAATCCCTAAGAAAGACATGATTCGAGTCATGGATAGTTTTAAAAAGTGCATGTAGCACTAGTATCAATGTCAAATAAAGCAAAATAATAAAAGACTTCTTATAGCTATATAATATTTTTAATTGCATTATCTTGCTAGGCTACTGTCTAAACTTATTACCAGTTTTCCTTAGAGCAAACTTCATTGTGAATTATGAAATGAACCGTTGTGATGATTAATGTAAGTATGGCCTTCAAGTAGCATCCTGCGGCAAGAAGACCTCAAAAAGCGACAATCACAGCGACAAGGTCTTGTAATAACAAAACCAACACAAAAATTGTTCAGAAATGTTCATCTAAAATAACGACACAATCTTATTTTGATAATGTAACAATTGAATGAAGAAACTAATAGTTAATTTGTGCAAACGTAAAATCAGCAACACATTATAATATTTTTCACCTGTATGTGGCAGTGACGTCAACGCGTTTAGGCAGCTAATTCGCACTAGCATGTATACGGCGTGTTTAAGCGCGTGTACCTACTAGCTACTTGAAGCTGCGTCTGTATTTTCGTCTGTATTTGGGTTTGTTGAGTGGCGTTCTTGTATCTAGTTCCGATATCTGAATCTTTTCATATCTAAGTAGATTGCTGAAATCCTAGGACACAAAGCTGAACTCTCTTGTCAAAGCGCTTACGATTCAAGCAAACTCTCAAGTAGAAGCATTTGACTACCGTATCGTATGTGGTGTTTCATCTCACCTTTATCCTTCACGTGTAGATGGTGAATAATTTACCGTAAGGTAAACTTATCTTCATAGCTCAAGGCGTGGAAAGGAACGTGTAAAATGTTAGATAGCTTGTAATTCCCACATATCGACAGTCTCATGGAAGAATAAATAAAGCCATGGCATAACGTGTATTCCCCATCTCAAGCTAAGAGCTTTTTTGTTTAAAAAGAAAGAAAGACGTGTGTTGCTTATTTGATAAACTTTGAGGCTGTCTTAAGATATTTTATTTCGGATTTGTTTCCTTTAGAGAATTGAGGTTAAAGAGATGCTTGATTTGATTCAGTATGTATACGGTTACAATGATGAAGACACCACTCTTTACGGACTTTTCTTGCTTCGGTGTTTAAACACATGCTAATATACTCAACACGATTCACATTATACAGCATTAATACATTATACACAACACTATGCATATAGGAATCTTGACGAGAAACCCGCTTTGGCTATTGTTACAATACAAGGAAATTCCTTTTAATTTCCTTTAATCTTCCATGGATACAATGGAGATTATTACTAATCTATATTACTTGGGTTTAATGCTATCGTTGCGTATGATAAAATTCATCGTAAAGTTAAGGGGGTACTACACCCCTCGATAAATTTTTGTCTATTTTTGCATTTTTCTCAAAAACTAATAATACACTGGTAACAAAAGTTATGTATATTATAGGGGCAAGGAATCCAATTACTACACTGGAATTTTAGTGACCCAAGACAAGCGGTTCGTTATTTATGATAAGAAATAAGGTACCGCTAGGATGTACCTCATTTCCTAACATATATACTGAACCGCTTGTCTTGAGTCACTGCATTTTCAGTGTAGTAATTAGATACCTTGCTCCAATAATATACATAACTTTTGTTACCAGTGTGTTATTATTTTTTGAGAAAAATGCAAAAATAGTCACAAATTTACCACAGGGGTGTAGTACCCCCTTAACAGCAGCAATTGTTTACGATTATCATAAAGTTGAACAGTTCCTTCTCAAGCATTAAGAATCGATCCAACTAATTGATCGTATAAACTATAATACGAACACGATCGCGTTTTGCCCCAACATTTGAAAAATACCATAAAGTAAAGGAAATAATTAGGCGAAGAAGAACCGCGACGCGACAGGTTTCTTGGCGCCAAATAGAAAAACAAAGTTTCAACAGATGATGGTGGATGCGATATCGCAATTTTTGACTTCGCCATTGGATTAACACATAATCATGAAATCTTCACAAACAATTCTAAATTTGTTATGTGGTGTCAAAGCAAAATTATCTTACTCTAAAACCGTTGGGGTACGACAATGTACCACACTGTACGTATGTTATTTTTCAATTTATAAATGCTAACCGTGTATTTTGAATGGGGCTGTCAGCCTTGTATTTTCACCAGCCTCGAACGTCACGTGTTGCGTGACCTATGCCGCCTGAGTTTCAAAAAGAATCAAGACACAAAGAATATATTTCAACTTTAAGGCTTGGTTACGTTAGTAACATATTTTTTATTTGCAACAAGTGAAATATATAATAGCTTCTTCAAATTATAGTCACATATGCATTTGTACATGCCCTGTGTGCTAAATGACCAGTAAGACACACTTAATAGAAATCAATCCTCTAAAAGCAACCCTCCATATTCAACACCAGGTAGGCTATATATTAATCTTTTCACTGTACAGGCAGAACTCTGGTCACCAGCTTCTTTTGTTATGCATAGTCGCGCTAAAAGTCGATCGATACATGTTGAAATCAGCACAATTCAGAGATACATCTTTTTGCTATGAAATTAATTTTATCGGTCAAATATAAAGGAATATTTTTTCCCTTCAGGAATGTCAGTTAAAAACATAGTACTTGGATATACATTTTTTTTTAAATCCTGGTGTTAAAATTAGGCATGAAAAGTTGTGTCTTTTAGTGTAAGATTTGTATATGCCTTTTTTCGCCCGCGAGCTTTTTTCGGAATATGCATAACAATACAAGCTGTTGACTGGAGTTCTGATTGGCATCAACAAACATAATGTTTTATTATAATCGGTCACCGTTTTATAATCAAACGCTTTTAAAATAAGATTCACATAAATGGATTCGGAATTAACCTTGCATTAAAATATTGATGATATTGCAATTTTGAATCTTATTGACTCACATGGACTATACTCGGACAGTAGTTTTAGCGCCACTAAGGAAAACAATCGATAATATTATGATGACAATGTAAAGATGAAGGCAATGGTGTAGATCCTATGCCTATAACCTTTTTATCATAACTTTAAGATCGTTTAGAATATTATTATTATTATCATAATTATTATAAAGTCATTATTAGATATTGCATAATGTTTATTATCTAAGAGTTCATAGGGTGTGTTTTTTCATTGCAAATAGCTGGTAGTAAAGGTTGTGCCGGATAACAAACGTTTTTGGGACGTCATTAAAATAATAACCCTTCCGAAACAGCCCGTAATGATTTCAGCAATTTCGTTTGGGATAATAATTACGTCAGCGTTTAGCAGTAACGGCAGTAACTCGAGGGTTCAGAACCAGAAATGAGCATAAAGTTGGCTCCTTGCTTTGGTCTTCAAAAATCAATATTTCCTCCACAGTGTCTTTTGTTTTCTATTGGATTTTATCATAACCGGCGTATATTGCCTTGGCGACTTTATGCTCATTATGTTGGAGGGAGCAGGTGATTGTGAGTTGAGACTTTTGACTCTCAAACCCTCCAACTGTTAACCTGTAAAGTGAAACACGGGATATAAAATCTAAAGAGATGAGTTGAAAGTTATTGAGCTCTCTTTATGTTATATCTGACAATTGACATATTTATCTTGGTAACATCGTATATTGCTGAGGTGCAACTTTCCTGTTTGCCGGGTTATTTCATTATTACTAATACTACATTAAATAAAACGTTTGTATCCTGCTTAATATTGTCGTGATTATTATTATTGATAAAACGAGTTACTAATTTAAATGTCACATTTTATTATATATAAATAATAACACATCTTAATTTAATGGCATATAATTGTAAAATAAAAATATGGAATGGGAATTACAACTCACCTGCGAGTGGTAAAATCTACTAGCACTAACTACACAAGGTGCCGTATTGATAATTTTTGACTCTGTTAAATGATTCATTGGGTAAAAGTGAAAGCTAACTGGTCTCTTGCATTAAATATATCGAGATATCAATACCATGGCTCGGTGTCCACACTCCAATGTATAAGTAGATCGCACTTGCCAGCCAGGCATTTATTATTAATCAACGCGATGGTATACACTCAATTTTACATATTCCAAAGACACAGGTCTTGAACCTGCATGTGTGCTATACTCGTACCAAAAAGACCTTCGAGTGTATTGGATATTACAATGCAAATTCCACATCAATTTCCCCCGTTTTCACGAATGAATCTGGCGATTAAAGTGATTACACTATGTGGTGGGTGTGAGGATATTCAACTCAACATTCAAATAATTTGTCGTATTTTAATTATATTGTATTCATGCATCGCATGTACAAGTCACGTCATATTTTTTTCCTTCATTCCCGGTTTTGTGTACCTTATTTGAAAAAAAAAAGAGAATTGTTATATGGTTAGCTCTTTTATCGATCTTTTAAAAAAATACATGTATTTTGTTTGTTTAAACACTCTGAACGCTGGTCACAGCTTCTTTTGTTATGCATAGTCGCGCAAAAAGTCGATCGATACATGTTGAAATCAGCATAATTCAGAAATACACCTTTTTGCTTTGAAATTATTTTTCTCGGTCAAATATAAAGCAATATTTTTTTCCTTCAGTAATGTCAGTTAAAAACATAGTGCTTGGATATACATTATAAAAACATCGTGGTGTTAAAATTAGGCACGAAATTGTGTCTTTTACTGTAAGATTTTTGACCTTAATTACGCTAAATTCATGTTTTAGCGTTTCAAACTAATATAATTTGCTAAAGAAGGATATTTCCCACCTCTGTAAGGCACATCGTGTGGGTCTATATATTACAGTTTTGTCAGAATATCCGTTTTGATTTCACCTTTTTCCACTTGCGACTCCCAAAATGTCCAACCAGTGCTTCATTTCTAATATAACCAGCAGAAATAATCGATATTTATATTGTGGCTTGAAAAATCATCCATCCATGGGTACATTCGCAAGTTGATTTTGATTAAATTGGTAGTCGGAATTAAAAAATGGTGCAATCAAAACCCGTTATGATGTGCTTTAGAAAGTTGGGAAATATCTTTCGTCAGCGAATTATGTTACTTTGAAAAGCAAAAACGTTAACCCCCGAAAAAGCTCGCGGGGCAAAATGAAGCCTGTGAAAATCGAAAATCTTACCCTAGAAGCCTAAATTTTACACATAAGTTTAATACCAGGGTTTGAAAAAATATACACAGTACCAAGCATTATAGTTTTCTTCTGACATTTACCGAAGAAATGAAAAGTATTGCTTTTCATTTGACCAAGAAAATTAATTATGGCGTGAAAAGGTGTAACTAAACATTTTGCTTATTTCAACACCGAATTCGATCGTTTCAAGCGCCTAATTAGTTCTTGTTGAACAATAGGCATCGACTGGCTAGCGTTCAGCCTGTAACTACAGATCATTTTGTTGAAATTAGTATCCACGAAGTTCCCCGGTTAAACATGTTCATTGAATCATGCATTGAATTGAATCACGCCCATTGATTTAAGTTGGTAATTAGAGCTGCAGTACATACTGCAGTTACTGTCCGTTTTACCATAAAGTAAAGGAAATAATTAGGCGAAGAAGAACCGCGACGCGACAGGTTTCTTGGCGCCAAATAGAAAAACAAAGTTTCAACAGATGATGGTGGATGCGATATCGCAATTTTTGACTTCGCCATTGGATTAACACATAATCATGAAATCTTCACAAACAATTCTAAATTTGTTATGTGGTGTCAAAGCAAAATTATCTTACTCTAAAACCGTTGGGGTACGACAATGTACCACACTGTACGTATGTTATTTTTCAATTTATAAATGCTAACCGTGTATTTTGAATGGGGCTGTCAGCCTTGTATTTTCACCAGCCTCGAACGTCACGTGTTGCGTGACCTATGCCGCCTGAGTTTCAAAAAGAATCAAGACACAAAGAATATATTTCAACTTTAAGGCTTGGTTACGTTAGTAACATATTTTTTTATTTGCAACAAGTGAAATATATAATAGCTTCTTCAAATTATAGTCACATATGCATTTGTACATGCCCTGTGTGCTAAATGACCAGTAAGACACACTTAATAGAAATCAATCCTCTAAAAGCAACCCTCCATATTCAACACCAGGTAGGCTATATATTAATCTTTTCACTGTACAGGCAGAACTCTGGTCACCAGCTTCTTTTGTTATGCATAGTCGCGCTAAAAGTCGATCGATACATGTTGAAATCAGCACAATTCAGAGATACATCTTTTTGCTATGAAATTAATTTTATCGGTCAAATATAAAGGAATATTTTTTCCCTTCAGGAATGTCAGTTAAAAACATAGTACTTGGATATACATTTTTTTTTTAATCCTGGTGTTAAAATTAGGCATGAAAAGTTGTGTCTTTTAGTGTAAGATTTGTATATGCCTTTTTTCGCCCGCGAGCTTTTTTCGGAATATGCATAACAATACAAGCTGTTGACTGGAGTTCTGATTGGCATCAACAAACATAATGTTTTATTATAATCGGTCACCGTTTTATAATCAAACGCTTTTAAAATAAGATTCACATAAATGGATTCGGAATTAACCTTGCATTAAAATATTGATGATATTGCAATTTTGAATCTTATTGACTCACATGGACTATACTCGGACAGTAGTTTTAGCGCCACTAAGGAAAACAATCGATAATATTATGATGACAATGTAAAGATGAAGGCAATGGTGTAGATCCTATGCCTATAACCTTTTTATCATAACTTTAAGATCGTTTAGAATATTATTATTATTATCATAATTATTATAAAGTCATTATTAGATATTGCATAATGTTTATTATCTAAGAGTTCATAGGGTGTGTTTTTTTTCATTGCAAATAGCTGGTAGTAAAGGTTGTGCCGGATAACAAACGTTTTTGGGACGTCATTAAAAATAATAACCCTTCCGAAACAGCCCGTAATGATTTCAGCAATTTCGTTTGGGATAATAATTACGTCAGCGTTTAGCAGTAACGGCAGTAACTCGAGGGTTCAGAACCAGAAATGAGCATAAAGTTGGCTCCTTGCTTTGGTCTTCAAAAATCAATATTTCCTCCACAGTGTCTGTTTGTTTTCTATTGGATTTTATCATAACCGGCGTATATTGCCTTGGCGACTTTATGCTCATTATGTTGGAGGAGCAGGTGATTGTGAGTTGAGACTTTTGACTCTCAAACCCTCCAACTGTTAACCTGTAAAGTGAAACACGGGATATAAAATCTAAAGAGATGAGTTGAAAGTTATTGAGCTCTCTTTATGTTATATCTGACAATTGACATATTTATCTTGGTAACATCGTATATTGCTGAGGTGCAACTTTCCTGTTTGCCGGGTTATTTCATTATTACTAATACTACATTAAATAAAACGTTTGTATCCTGCTTAATATTGTCGTGATTATTATTATTGATAAAACGAGTTACTAATTTAAATGTCACATTTTATTATATATAAATAATAACACATCTTAATTTAATGGCATATAATTGTAAAATAAAAATATGGAATGGGAATTACAACTCACCTGCGAGTGGTAAAATCTACTAGCACTAACTACACAAGGTGCCGTATTGATAATTTTTGACTCTGTTAAATGATTCATTGGGTAAAAGTGAAAGCTAACTGGTCTCTTGCATTAAATATATCGAGATATCAATACCATGGCTCGGTGTCCACACTCCAATGTATAAGTAGATCGCACTTGCCAGCCAGGCATTTATTATTAATCAACGCGATGGTATACACTCAATTTTTACATATTCCAAAGACACAGGTCTTGAACCTGCATGTGTGCTATACTCGTACCAAAAAGACCTTCGAGTGTATTGGATATTACAATGCAAATTCCACATCAATTTTCCCCGTTTTCACGAATGAATCTGGCGATTAAAGTGATTACACTATGTGGTGGGTGTGAGGATATTCAACTCAACATTCAAATAATTTGTCGTATTTTAATTATATTGTATTCATGCATCGCATGTACAAGTCACGTCATATTTTTTCCTTCATTCCCGGTTTTGTGTACCTTATTTGAAAAAAAAAAAGAGAATTGTTATATGGTTAGCTCTTTTATCGATCTTTTAAAAAAATACATGTATTTTGTTTGTTTAAACACTATGAACGCTGGTCACAGCTTCTTTTGTTATGCATAGTCGCGCAAAAAGTCGATCGATACATGTTGAAATCAGCATAATTCAGAAATACACCTTTTTGCTTTGAAATTATTTTTCTCGGTCAAATATAAAGCAATATTTTTTTCCTTCAGTAATGTCAGTTAAAAACATAGTGCTTGGATATACATTATAAAAAAATCGTGGTGTTAAAATTAGGCACGAAATTGTGTCTTTTACTGTAAGATTTTTGACCTTAATTACGCTAAATTCATGTTTTAGCGTTTCAAACTAATATAATTTGCTAAAGAAGGATATTTCCCACCTCTGTAAGGCACATCGTGTGGGTCTATATATTACAGTTTTGTCAGAATATCCGTTTTGATTTCACCTTTTTCCACTTGCGACTCCCAAAATGTCCAACCAGTGCTTCATTTCTAATATAACCAGCAGAAATAATCGATATTTATATTGTGGCTTGAAAAATCATCCATCCATGGGTACATTCGCAAGTTGATTTTGATTAAATTGGTAGTCGGAATTAAAAAATGGTGCAATCAAAACCCGTTATGATGTGCTTTAGAAAGTTGGGAAATATCTTTCGTCAGCGAATTATGTTACTTTGAAAACAAAAACGTTAACCCCGAAAAAGCTCGCGGGGCAAAATGAAGCCTGTGAAAATCGAAAATCTTACCCTAGAAGCCTAAATTTTACACATAAGTTTAATACCAGGGTTTGAAAAAAATATACAGTACCAAGCATTATAGTTTTCTTCTGACATTTACCGAAGAAATGAAAAGTATTGCTTTTCATTTGACCAAGAAAATTAATTATGGCGTGAAAAGGTGTAACTAAACATTTTGCTTATTTCAACACCGAATTCGATCGTTTCAAGCGCCAAATTAGTTCTTGTTGAACAATAGGCATCGACTGGCTAGCGTTCAGCCTGTAACTACAGATCATTTTGTTGAAATTAGTATCCACGAAGTTCCCCGGTTAAACATGTTCATTGAATCATGCATTGAATTGAATCACGCCCATTGATTTAAGTTGGTAATTAGAGCTGCAGTACATACTGCAGTTACTGTCCGTTTTCCTATACACAATACACAGTGCTCTCACCATTGACGCGTGACCTTTACAAATGATGTATGTTGGAAGAATGGACACTTGCCTAGTTAACATCACTGTGTGAAAAATAACCAGCCAATATTTTATTTATTCTCCAAAACTTCTAGCAAATATATTTCTCTAACATGACCTAAAATTACAGCTAGGTTAGATGTTCAGAAATGGTCGCACTTTTGTAAAATATGAGTGAGGGCAAGGCATAGCTAGCCAACACCCCGTGTTAATTGAATGGAGATTTGACCGAAAATATTGGTATCGGACCGCTCACTTCTGAAGGATGCCAAAAAAAAACGGTAAAAGCTACATTTAAACTATTCTAAATAGGTTCTAGAAAATATAGTTTTGTAACATGTCCTAAAATTTTAGCTAATTTAGATGTTTGGAGAGGGTCGTACTTTTGTGTTTTAGGAAGGATATTTAAACGACAGATTACATCCAAAATATGAAGAAATTATTTCCAAACCGTGTTAAGTCAACAATCATTATGTTGCTCATTTTCAAGAATGCTGGTTTACAAAAGCACGCCATTGTCTCATTTCGTGAACAAAAGTACACATACCATTGTTTCCTTTCGTTTCCTTTATAATCGGTTACCCAACTGAAGCTATAATACAAACTTTATTGCGATATCGCACATGAAAACAGTCACATGTGCACAGCCAGAGAAGATCCGATTTAATCAGTTGAGCTGTTTCAATGAGTGTTATCTTGGTTTAATAGCTTTTAATGGGGTTAAGTCCTGCAAAGGTCGAGATGAATTCTACTGTAGACATGACTGCATCATGAGCAGCAGCAAATAGGTTTATGATGTTGGTGTCAATTACAGATTTTTGACATTTCTGTCGACAAAAAAGTTGATCTTCTTAAGTTGACAGGTTTTATGACCAGAAATTATAGTAAGATGGATGGTAGCTTGTACGAACAGGAACTAATAGAGGACACTGTATCATACACACCAATGACTACTTATTCTAGATTTCAACTAGATATGTGACCGTACAGCACGAATGAGCCGTAAATGTCCTCAATTGTATTCTGAGTTACAGTGTAAAATGGGCATGAAGGTCATATTCATAGGTATTTCAATTTGGTGCTACGTGTATCTCATTAAATGAGGTACACGTAGCACCCAATTGAGGTACCTATGAATACGACCTTCATGCCCATTTTACACTGTAACTCAGAATACAATTGAGGACATTTACAGCTCATTCGTGCTGTACGGTCACATATGATAGGTAGGTGATATTAATCTTACCTACTCAATATTTCTATTACGCATTGGTTAGAACTTGTTTGAATGTCAATTCTATTGCAGACGTACACATTCGACCGAAGGTATTTCCTGCTTAAAGGCAGCTTACTTTCATTAATGGACTAGTGCAAGTCAACTTTTTTAACTTCAATCTTGATGCTTAAAGCCATATTATAACTGCATTTGCTGAGGAAGACGCCCTCCATTTTTTCAAAATTGTGTTATTTACATTAAATGAATATAATGTACTTTATTAAACTAACATACCCTGCAAAAATCAAGACTCTAGGTACTGTAGTTTAGTCACAATTCGAGATTTTGAATAATTCCAGCGTGTGCAATGCGTGTTATTATCATGATTTTGGCGGAGCCTCACGCAGCTGGGATGTACAATGAAGACGTAAGACGAATAGCGTATGCGTCAAGACAAAAATGAATAGCGTTATGCACGTCACTGATTTACTGATTCAATGACACAAATGGACGCAATGTGTTTAGCCATCACTCGATCGGTGAACTCTGAATAAAACCGGAGATAAAAACATTTTACTGCAATTAAAGCACTCCAGGCTTAGTCTTTCAAGTGGTATTTTAGTACACTAATGGGCATTACAATCTTGCAAAAAGTAGAAATTCAAGAAAAATTGAGGGCATCGCTGTGGAGCAAATCACACATTATGGCTTTAAATAATAAGAACATAATTTAAGATCTACTTTTGACAAAATCAACCAACACTATTCGTTATTTATGCTGATCAGTCATCATTTCCATGTGTCCTCAGCTGCAACTGAAGCATACACAGCAGATATAAATTCAACCACTTTATTACACTTTGCGAATAGCCACTCATACTTTGAATTGTCCACCTCAGTTTTGAGTAGCGATGTCACCGATGACGCAAAATATTGTTTGAACATGTTTTCTGTTTCTGCCCAAGGTTTGCATGATTTATCGACATGTTCATATAAATAGCCTAAAATAGTTGTCAATTTTTACTGTGATTAAATGTTCTATTTGTTAACACCAAAGAATAATTTCATTGTGATGGAAATGGATTTTCTGAATGTAATTGGAATCGCAATTGCTTTGTCTTTCATCTTGTATAATTAGATATGAAATTCATATGCATTACACCTGTCTTCGAGTCGTATTTTTTGTTGATAAATGGTCAAGGAACCCATGTAGAAAGCAAAATTGACATAGGATAAACATAAAACATTGCCTAATACTGGACATAATGGTATAATTTTACTAGCATTATTGTCATTATAAGTATTAAATAATGTACATCTCATCGTATGTTCTGTTTTGTACATATCCGTAAATGTATCTCTAATAAACACTGATATAAAGCACTAAAAAACAAAATTAATATTTAGTCATAAAATTAGTGATTGAAAGTGATGTGTCAAGCTAAATTAATTCAAATTTTCAACTCATAAGACAGCGTCTAGTTACGCCAACAATTATGTTAGAAAGAAAAACGGATCATATAAATTGCACCGTGATATAAAAAAGAAAGAAATGGACATATCAAGGTATTCTTTCATCTCAACACGTTTGCGTTGATACGTTTCGCCTTAATGTAAATAGGTTTGAAGTGTAGCTTTTTTTTTGCGCATTGCGTCAGAGAAGATACAGTTTACGTGCACCTCATGTGTTTGATCCATAAATTATAAATATATAACAAGTATTTAGCAAAATAATTACCTGCGATTACACCAATGAGGGGGGCAGAGTTCTCCCTGCCCAAAACAGAAAGAGAAAAGTACCCCTGACAACAAAATTAAAGAGAAAATCGGGAAGGCAAAGGAACAGGGAATGGAAATTAAGGGGCCCGTTTCCAAAAAAAATGTGCCCAAATCATTGGCCAAAATAGTGTAAAATACAACATTTCATCCCAATGAAGCCCTTTCCGGAGGCTTGAAGACTTTACATGTAAAGTTCCCTAAAAAGGGTATAATACCCGATAATACTACGTCACAATAGTGGAACTGGGATTTTTTTCGTCTTTGCCCCCAAATATTTATTTTTTGTAAACAAATAGAGATTTACTGGTCCCTAGTTCGGCGTTTATCAGCTACCTGGCCCAAATCTGGATTTAGGTATTCAAGCCGGTATTTTTCTAAAGGAGAAAAAGTTTTACATTATATAATTAGCTTTGATAATGTTCATAATAGTAATATATATTTATACGCCGCCAAGAATCATTCAAGCACAAAATATGATTTTCATCGATTCGAAATTCTGCGGTGAATGATGTGAAGTAATTCACTTTCACGCATTATAGGACAGAACTTAACATTGATATAAACCAATGTCTTTAGCCACACGATGGACCCTTACTGTTCCGCCATGTGAAATGATGTGACTAATTGAGTAGGGCATTCATAGTTCGCATATTTTAAATTTCTATATATTGTATTGTTTTTATACAGTGAATGATCTAATATGACTCCAATGTGCTCATGAATGTGTAATGTTCGCCAATATTTGCCAAAACACAAGGTATAAATGTTGATTACACTTTTATTAAACAGATTATTGGGGTTTTTTACTGCACACAATTTAGTTATTAGCATATGGTCAAAATTTATTCAAATTCAAACTTTTATTCTATTCAAATTCAAATCTAATCAAATTCAAACTTTTCATTCTTATTATTCAAATTATAATTCGGTTGGAATGGTTGCTTCATCAACCTTAACTTCCTGTGGTATCTATTTGCGACAATACTGTCGATACATAGTTAATGTTTCAAAGTGTTTTTAATGGCATGATCAGTTAATTATTTCCAAGTAATGCATAAGTAATGATAATTCTACATAATCTAATTTGTAGACATATTTCAAGTGTGTGTTCAAAGGCAATATTTGATAATTTGCATACAATGCATATGAACTCCACCTCATATGGTGTATAGAAGACTACGTGCAAAAATACATTTCCACACCCATGCAATTATGGTTTGATGTTTACAACTGAAACATTTTAATCAGACGAAAATTTGACAACTATAACGTCGGCGAATCAAAAGGACCTGTCTCCGAGTTCTTTTGTTCATTCAAGGTCAAGTAACTCATGTAAAAAGGAAATGGAAAGGATTTTTTTAGTATACAGTATGTATATAAAATCTCATTTAACACAGGTTCCTATTTTGAGTGAATATGCGTGTTTGTAGTAATAAACACTGATAAGCACTAAATAATAACAAGCTGGTTTTCAATGTTTATTAATATCTTATGTTTTCTCAGCTTTAAAATTAGGTATTCAACTGATTATTAAAAATAAACATATAGTTATAATTTTTTTTTCAAAATCTACCCCATAAAATTTAATTCTGATAAATACCATATGTATGTAATGTTCATAAAATAGTCGGAAGGATAAAATCAAGAATTCCATTGATCTGTACATGATGCTTGTGTAAATACTGTTGCGAAAATGTATATAGACTGGAATGGAAGCATGTTGCGCACTGTGTAGAGATGTAACAGTTACAGTTTACGTGCCCCTAGTGTGTTTGAGGTAAAGATAAACAGATATTTAGCAGGAGAATTAGGTGAGACTACACCGGATTAAACACGTTACATGCAATGCACAATGTTATAAACGTTAAACAAAATTACCCGACAGTGTTTATGTAAGTAATTCACAGAAGAATTTAGAGCGTGAACTCGAACGTAAACAAACAAATTTACCGGTCCCGGGTACTTCGTTTATTAACTCCCTGCGCTAAACCAGCTTACATGGTAGTTATTCATGATTTAGACTAACTGAATACCTCTAAAGACCCTTTATCATATCAATTCTGCATGTAAGAGAAATGTTTAAGCTTTTTGGTATGTTAATTCTAGTAAGGTCGCCAAGAAATTTTGTAATATGACACAATATTATATTCATCGATTCGTCTTTTCATGGCAGCCAAAATGCAATTGATGAACCAATAGCGTAGGTCACACGATGGACCCATGTGAAATGATAAGACTTGATTTAGAGTGTCCTCTTGCTTAATAATGGTATATATCAAACCCATGTTGCTACTTTATCGGCTCACATCGCATTTTGGGATAATATTGGTGAAAGTCACGGAAATAAATATTTATTTTTTTGATTGTGGGACATTTAATGGATAGGCCCTACCTCAGTTTTGAGCATTGTGGAATCGTCAATAAAGTTGTTATCTTACAAACATTATGTTAAAACCATGACATGCCCTCTCTGATCTGCGGGGTAAATATTTAATAAAGCATTATGTTATAAACCGACATTTTATTATCGTAATGAATAAACTAATGTAAATTACGTCAGAATAAACTGACATATTATTCCATAATTGCACACTTCTAGGTTACTGGCACAACATTAAAAACAAATAAAACTTATAATTCGGTTGGAATGGATGCATATTTAAGCTTATGTTTGCAACACGTAAATAAAACTTGCAGCAAACTTGCTATGGTATATATTCCATTCCATACAACAACTTTCATTGAGTTTCCCCTACACCAAATTATGAGGAAAGGATTATTTTCAAACGTTCCAACAGGTATAAACTATATTGACTCTATACCAAACATATTCAACCAAACGAATGTTATTAATGCCAGGCAGTTATTCCTGGAAATTCTGAGTTGCAGAGCGTACACATTAGATCTAACTTCAACCACTTCCGGAATAGCCACTTTTGTCACTCAATAGTCACTCATACTTTAGCTGCTACTTTTCAATTTTGAATAACACGATCAGTATTTTCAAGTATGCAATACAGTATTGCAATTAATGCTTTTCAAGAAGACATGTAATCTCGACATTAGTAGCAACAAGATTGTGTTGTTCTAGTTTGTGTCCACAGGCAATATTTGACATCCTTCTGGAGATCCCTGACGTTATCATAATGGCTTGAAATAGTTTGATTAAATGTGTCAGTTCTTAATATCAAACAATTACATGTATTTCATAGGGATGGAAAAAGATTTTCTGTATGTAATTGAATTTAAATCGGAATTAGTACCGGTACGTCTTCTATCATGTATCATCAGAGATGAGTTATATTGAAGGAGGCGGAATTCATATGCATAGCACCTGTCCGCGAGTCGTTTTGTTCGTTGATAAATATAAAATTCGTAGATCCCGGGGATGGGTGATACCCCCCCCCCCTCCCAAGTATTTTGATGGGAATCATGATCAATACAACCACCCTCCCCTCATGGCTGTATGTGGGTTTCTGACCAAATAACCTCATCTTTGGCGAATCATGATGCAGTTATGTCTACAGTAGAATTCACCACGACCTTTGCAGGACTTAAACCCCATTAAAAGCTTTTAAACCAAGATAACACTCATTGTAAACAGCTCAACTATGTTAAATCAGATCTTCTCTGGTTAAATCCACACTACACATGTTTCTGTTTTACCTGTGCGATATTGCAATGAGCTGGTATTATAGTTTCAGTTGGGTGAACGATTATAAAGGTAACAATACTGTGTGGGCCTTTGTTTCCCAAATGAGACAATAGTATATTGTTATCCAGCATTCTTGAAAATGAGAAACATAATGGTTGTAGACTTAACAGTTTTGTGTGTTATCTGTCATTTACATATCAGGGATGTACGACCATTTGCAGATGCCCAACCTACTCAGTTTTTAGCCTACATGTAATGTATTCATTATTCTTGATTGACATCAAGTACAAAAAATATCCGTCAAGTGGATTAGCTTTAATGCCCTTCGCATGAGAGCGGTACACAAGTGAGTGATAGTCAGTAAACGATGCATTCGATTTAGACAATTTTGCAGGCCGTGCCATGCCCTTCCTTCCTAAAACACCAAAGTGCGAATATCTCCAAATACCTAAATTAGCTAAACATTTTGGACATGTTACAAAACTATATTTTCTAGAATTTCAGAAAGTACTTTAAATATTGGCCGGTTATTTTTCACATAGTGACGTTAACTAGGCAATGCCCTATACCTATAACATACCGTATATTGTTTGTAGAGGTCACGCGTCAATGGTGAGAGTACTGTGTATTGTGTATAGGAAAATGAACAGTAACTGCAGTATGTTTAACTTAAAAAGCGCCAATTTTTTAGCGCTTTACGCTAATTTGTTCCACTTTTGCACCATATTTCACCATTTATAGCAAACTTTTTCGCGAGCTTCGCGTACATTGTACAATAAGCTTGTTTCTAAAAGGTGCTAATATTTTGATGGGGGATGATCCATACAATCATCCACCAATGTTGACGCTTTCTGACCAAATTAACATCATCTTTGGCAATTTCAGCCTAAAAAGTGCCACTTATTGCGCACTTCACGCGAATTTGTACCACTTTTGCTTCATATGTCACCATTTATAGCAAACATTTTCGCGAGCTATGCCCGCATTTGTACAATTAGCTTCACTCCCATCCGTTCCCATGTCAAAAAGAAATCTACGCCACTGAATACTAGACATATGACAGGGTTCATCATGCGTGTTTGTATCTCCGCTTTTTTTTTAAAATAAAATACTGATAAGCACTAAATATTTAGTATTGTTGAAACTTGATTTAATTTATTTATTAAAATGTTGCAATGGTTTTCCAATGATTGAAAACATATCGGTGTTTAGCAAGTCACAGACACAAAAAGATCATTGCTGGTACCATATTTATACATTGTTTGTAAAATATTATAAAGGGCAAAATGAAGGCTTCCTTTCATCTCTACGTGACATTTGTGTTTTTATATTTGCCACGATGTAAACAAGATGGAATGGTAGCCGTTCACAAAAGATATATTCTATGATTTACGTGCACCTCAGGTGTTTGAATCTACTATCATGGTTATTTAGCGGGATTATTAGCTGAAACTACATCCGATTGCAAGTAATATACACGATGTGTTGCAAGGAGCCGAAAGATTGTTATGAACGTTAAAATAAAGCTTAATTGTATGGCAGTGTTTATATAAGTAATCCACAGAAGGATGCGTCGTTTGGTAATAACCTGCCTTAAACTAGCCCACATTGTAGTTATACATGATAAAGGTAAACTACATTCCTCTAAAGACCTTTTATCATGTCAGGAGGAAAGTGCTTGCTTTGAGCCTTCGATATGTTAATTCTACTTAGATATATTCATACATCGCCAAGAGTTATTGCAGCACAAAATAAGATTTTCATCAATCTTTTCGTCTGTTATGGCATCCCGAAATGCTGCGTCGAATGGTGTGAAACAATTCAATTTCCCGCGTCACAGTATATTAACTTTTATTTCTAAAACTGTATGCTAAGAATAGATCACACGATGGACCCTGTAACATTAAAATGCCTTATATCATTCACTTGGCAATGAATTGTGTGGCATAGGAATTTATGACAATATTAGTATGATTTGCGCCAGAAGTACTCCATAGATTAGATCCTCCATAAGAGCAAGACAAAAATAATAAAATATCAAGGAGCTAAGTTTGTTTAATTGCACACATTTATTAGGCTATGGTCAAAATCTATTCAAATTCGAACTTTTCATTCTTAATTATTATTCAAATTATAATTCGGTTGGAATGGTTGCATCATCATCAATATTTAAATATTAGCAGCAAACAGAGGAAATTTGCTGTAGTATCTATTTGCGACAATACTGTCGAACTGCAGCGCAATTTTGATACATAGTTAATGTTTCAAAATGTTTTTAATGGCATGGTCAGTTAATTATTTACAAGTAATGCAAAAGTAATGATAATTCTACATAATCTTATTTGTAGCCAAATGATCATCTTGAACATATTTCCATTGCGTGTTCAAAGGCAATATTTGCATACAATGCATATGAATTCCACCTCATATGATGTACAGAAAACTACGTACAAAAAATACATTTCCATTCCCATGAAATTATGTTTTGATGTTTACAACTGAAACATTTTAATCAGATGATAATTTGACAACTATATATTTAGACAATAACGTCGGCGAATCAAAAGGACCTGTGTCCGAGTCCATTTGTTCATTGATAAATACAAAATTCAAGGTCATGTAAAAAAGAAACGAAAAAGATTTTTAGTGTATAAAATGCCATACGTATCTCATTTAATATGAAGGCTTCCTTTCATCTCTACATGACATTTGTGTTTATATATTTGACACAATGTAAACAAGATGGACTGGTAGCCATTCACAAAAGATATATTCTATGGTTTACGTGCACCTCAGGTGTTTGAATCTATTATCATGGTTATTTAGCGGGATTATCAGCTGAAACTACATCCGATTGCAAGTAATATACACGATGTGTTGCAAGGAGCCGAAAGATTGTTATGAACGTTAAAATAAAGCTTAGTTTTTATGGCAGTGTTTATATAAGTAATCCACAGAAGGATGCGTCGTTTGGTAATAACCTGCCTTAAACTAGCCCACATTGTAGTTATACATGGTAAAGGTAAACTACATTCCTCTAAAGACCTTTTATCATGCATATCAGGAGGAAAGTGCTTGCTTTGAGCCTTCGATATGTTAATTCTACTTAGATATATTCATACATCGCCAAGAATTATTGCAGCACAAAATTAGATTTTCATCAATCTTTTCGTCTTTTATGGCATCCCGAAATGCTGCGTCGAATGGTGTGAAACAATTCATTTTCCCGCGTCACAGTAATTAACTTTATTTCTAAAACTGTATGCTAAGAGTAGATCACAGGACCCATGTAACATTATGTGAAATGATGGCACTTGAACTGGAATATCCTTTTGGTTATATTAATGGTGGGATAGATGCATTATCAATCTTAAATTTGCAATAATTACTTAAATAGCCTAAATGAATTGCATTAACCTTCCAAGGTGTCTTTGGTTCACATTTCGAACATGTTGTTGTACTTCCGCGCAATTGGAATAGATAATCAATTTTCATTATTAATGTTTCATGAAATAAAATGTCATAACCAAAAGCATGAGGCTATGGACTATTATGATATAATATCAGTACAATAAAATTGTATAGTAATTGATGATAAAAATATACTGATCTGAAAAGGCTTAATTAAATCAATCGACTACGTGTATTTCAAAAGGTATAAAGTTCCCATTATGGTAATAATTACACTATTATGTAATAGGGATTTGTATAGTCGATTAATGAATAGACTAATATACAATCATGTAAATTACTTCAGAATTATCCTAAAGATTATTTTACGCCATAATTGCGAAGAAGAAGACTGTTCGAGTAGTTTCAAAGTGCAGGTATAGCACTTGAATGAACTGTTGTCAAATGAAACCAAGTAATAAAAGACTTCATAGAGCTACGATTCTTTTAAGTACATTATCTTGTTACTGTCAGAACCAAGTTAATTTACGAGTTAGGTTTTACATAGATGAAGAACAATATTCACCACAGCCTATAAAATGAGCCGTTGTGACGGTTAAGGACAGCATTGCCTCAGGTCTCTAACTGGATACTCACTACTCAGATGTTGTAGTCGCAAACATATCCTGTTTTTTTATAATCTATAAAACGGGTTTTTTTTTTCAATTCTTAAAGGCGAGTGGTCCGATTTTTCATAGTATACTTTCTATTCTTACATTGATGCCTAGCCTGCCATCAAAGCAATTTGTGTCAAAATGTTCAGCTATAATATCTCCAGCGGATTTTAAGAAGCAAAAGCGTGTATTACAATGGCCCGTAGAACGTTACATATATAAGTGTAAAAATATATTGCGTCTATGGATATAGGCTCTTCTCTCACATGAGGATCATCACGCTAAAAGTAATCAATTTGCCCAGACCTTGTGGAGTAGTAAATCTCTTTTGGGAGACTGGGGATTTTGACTGGCTTGATAATAGCTGCTGAAGATTAAATTGCTATTTTGTTTTTATATCATATCATGGTGCAATCAGTGCTATCCCAAAAGATAACGTTGCACATTACATGTAACGCGCTTCTAGAATTGTGTAATTGAAAGTTGCTATCAATAGCTATAAGTAGGCTTATAACCGGCTTTGCACCACAACGTAGATATAGGTGATAAATAACGTACAGGATGTCTCAAAAGTTTATTACTAGACCATTCCATAATGTGTCTAATGGCGACGTATAGAGTACCAAAGAAATATACACTCTGAGCCATAATGGTCTCATTTCCAAGGGCCCACTTCATTGACCTCCATTAATTATTGTAGCTGAAAAGTTGACCTCAAGTCAAATTACGAGTTAAGTTTTACATACATGGAGAACATAATTCACCACGGCCTATAAAATGAGCCGTTGTGACGGTTAAGGACAGCATTGCATCAGGTCTCTAACTGGATACTCAGATGTACTAGTCGCAAACATATCCTGTTTATTACAATCTATAAGTACCACAGATTATTAGATAGATATTGCTGATTTTATTCACCGATTGAGTTTATAGTTTATAGCTCTGTAAAGTAAAATTTGATTAACAGGTTAAAAATATGGGAATAAACAATAGTTTAATTCAAAGAGCTAGCGCAAGATGGCCTTATGTATCTGCTGTGTAGCTGCTCTATTATAGACATCTGGCAGCTATTTCAGATGGGACTTTCTTGAAATTGCCCCTCAAAATGGGCTATTCCAGTTGAAATCCATACACCCCTATGAAAGACATGACCTTAATCTTCCACACATGGGGTGTAGATCATTGTAGATTTCAAATGAAGTCTACCATTCAGGTAACCCCATTTGAAATTCACACTCCATGTGTGGAAGATAAAGGTTACGTTTTCTATAGGGGGTGTATGGATTTCAACTGGTATAACATATTTTAGAATGAATGCAAAGCAAATTCATACAACATACATGAAACTCTTATTTCTAAATTTTCCTCGATAAAAATTGCACAGCATACTAATCTTGATTGTTCTCTCTTCTTCTTTGTTCTTTTACATGATTCATCGTTAATTCTTGATGGCTGTTCTTCAAAACGCTGATGAATATGATTTTGTCATCGTTATCACCATACAGGTAAGTCATTATTAATACACAATAGAGCTACATTGTAGTTATAGACCACAAACCTAGGTGGGGCGTGCTGGTGTTTTGGAGGTATCTGACTCCTGCAAAATGTTTCTGAAATGTTTCCCTGGGCATGATGTTTGTTATCACTGAATTTGAGTCCCGTACTCCTTACAGATGTCCGGAAAATGCAATTCTAAATTTAACTTGATCTTTAGGGGTTGTGCAATAATTATGTGTACCCCGGGGGGGTAAATTCTCAAAGTGGTCTGCCAAAATCGCTTGCCCCCCCTTGGCCGTGCCAAAAATCTTCGCCCCCCCTTTCGACGTGACAAAAACCTTTGTCCCCCCTTTCGACGTACCAAAAAATCTTTGCCCCCCTTTACACACTAAGATTTTGGGGAACCTGAATTTAAAATCTGAAATTGTCTTATCACATAATGCTAGCGCAGCGAGCAGGACATTTTACATATTTGAACGTGTTTGTAATGTTTTCCTACACCGTTTTATGGCGTAATATAGAAACGGTGCCCAAAATATATGTGCCAAAAATCGCTTGCCCCCCTTTTGCCTTGCCAAAAATCGCTTGACCCCCCCTTTCGACCTGCCAAAAAATGCTTGCCCCCCCTTTTTGGTCTGCCAAAAAATCTTTGCCCCCCCCTATAATTCACCACCTCGGGGGTACACATAATTATTGCACCACCCCTAACCTCAGATAACCTTTACGATTTCTTACTCCCCACGTATAGGTTCTTTTCTCACATGAGGATCATCACGATAAAAGTAATCATGTAACGAGCTTCTAGAATTGCTTTGCACCACAACGTAGATATACGTGATAAATAACGTACAGGGTATCTCAAAAGTTTATTGCTAGACCATTCCATAATGTATCTCAAAGCGACGTATAAAGCATCAAGGAAATATACACTCTGGGCTATAATGTCTTCATGTCCAATGGCACAGTTAATTGACCTCCATAAACTATCGTAGTTCAAAAGTTGGCCTCAAGGAATGGAGCATGAGTTTTTAGTCTCCAATATATTCAAAGGTTATTCTGTGAATACACAAACAGATTGAGGTTAAAGAATTGTAAAAGAAAACCGAATTGATATAAGCTGTTACAAAATGATTGGTACCCATCAGTTTTCTTTGATAATGGATGAGTCTGACACATCAACATTTAACATGAGATCCAAATAATTTGTAGATTAACTGTGAAACAAGTCATAAACTATACATTCTGGACATTTCAAGAGTATCCACTGTTGTACATGTTGTCAATGAACACCAAAATGTATGGGTACCAATCATTTTGATACACCCTGTAAATAGCCGAAGAGGTATATTCGTTAAAAACATATTCCAGAACACAACATTTGATTCGTAATGAGAACAACCAATGCGGTGCCGCACATGCTAATTTATGCACAATATGAAAATGATATCGAGAGAGACACAAACACGCTAAAATGTCGCTTTTCATCTATCGCAAAGAAGACAGAAGTATATTGGTCTCTGGTGAACATAAATAATAAATACCAATAATATTCGTCTGGAACAACAAAAATGATACAAATACATGTTCAGCCTATCGTGGTTAATTATGTGTTTTCAGATCATGTCCATATGGTAAGGATGCATGAGATGAATAGTCTAGACCGATATATGTGATTTTACTGCTGAAAGTACCCAAGGTATCCTCTAGAAAACAGACAAGAGAAGAAACAGTTTAGCGCACCCCAGGTGTTTAGTACGTAAATATATATTTATTATTTTAGTTAGATAATTAGCGTAGACTACATCGGCTCGTACAAGTAACATAAACAATATTTGTTGCAAGGAGCCGATAGCTTGTTATGAGCCTTAAACAAAAATTAATTATCTCGCATGTAATCCACCGTAGAATTGAGAGCATGAACTCGAAGCGTAAGCAAATACAAATTTACCAGTCCCTGGTGCATCGTTTATCAACTACCTGCCCTAAGCCGCTCACATTGTAGTTTTACATGATTTAGGTAACCGCGTTCTTCTAAAAACCTTTCATTATATCCGGTATTATGCAGTAGGAATGCTTTAGCTTTGAGCCTTTAGTATGATAATTCTAATTACATATATTACAAGAGTTATTGTAGCATAAAATATGATTTTATTTGATTAGTCTTTTCATGGCATCCGAAATGCTGCGTCGGATGTTGTGAAATCAGTCACTTTTACGCGTCACAAGACGTCAACTTATATTGATAAACCAATATGTTAAGAGTGTAGGTCACACGATGGACCCTGCTGCATCAGGTGAAATGATGATACTTGACTTGGAGTGTCCTCTTGAATACTAATGATGGAGTGGATGCATTATCAATCTTAGCTACGTTTTAAATAAATTATTGCATCAAAGTTATTATAGTCAGATCGTATTTTCCAATAATGTTGAACGTTACCGAATTTTGTCAAAAAAATCAATGTTGATTGTAGGAACATTTAATGGATTAAACAAAAAACCATAGGCATAAGAAAATGTGCAAAATGATGATGATAATATCAATACAATGAAATCAAATAGTAATTAAGGCTTATGAAATCAAAGGCTTATTGAAACTATATCTGAGTAAATTTTAAAACAGGGAAAATATGACACAACATCCAATGGGGGAATAACACAAGACATATAAACAAAGTTCAAAACCCGACGTTTCGAAAAGACCAAACTTTTCTTTCTCAAGGGATAAAATAAGAGACCTGCTCTCAATATAGTGGAGTAGTTGATGATAAAAATAAACTGATCTGAAAAGGCTTGATAAAGCAATCGATTACGTGTATTTCAAAAGGTATAAAGTTCCCATACCGGCAGTATATTGTGTAATAGGGATTTGTATAGCCGATTAATGAACAGAAATTACGTCAGAATTAACCTATAGATTAGTTTACGCCATAATTGCAAATAAGAAAACTGTTCGAGTAGTTTCAAAGTACAGGTATAATAGCACTTGAATGAACTATTGTCAAATGAAACCAATTAATAAGATACTTCATAGAGCTACGATTCTTTTAATTACATTATCTTGTTACTGTCAAAACCAAGTCAAATTACGAGTTAAGTTTTACATACATGGAGAACAATATTCACCACAGCCTATAAAAAGAACCGTTGTGACGGTTAAGGACAGCATTGCCTCAGGTCTCTAACTGGATACTCAGATGTACTAGTCACAAACATATCCTGTTTTTTATAATCTATAAAACGGGGTGTTTTTTCAGTTCTTAAAGGCGAGTGGTCCGATTTTTTATAGTTTGCTTTCTATTCTTACATTGATGCCTGCCATCAAAGCAATTTGTGTCAAAAGTGTTCAGCTATTAGGCCTATATCTCCAGCGGATTTTAAGAAGCAAAATCGTGTATTACAATGGCCCCTAGAACGTTACATATAGTATAAAAATATATCGTTTCTATGGATATAGGCTCTTCTCTCACATGAGGATCATCACGCGAAAAGTAATCAATTTGCCCAGACCTTGTCGAGTAGTAAATCTCTTTCGGGAGACTGGGGATTTTGACTGGCTTGATAATAGCTGCTGAAGATTAAATTGCTATTTTGTTTTCATATTATATCATGGTGCAATCAGTGCTATCCCAAAAGATAACGTTGCACATTACATGTAACGAGCTTCTAGAATTGCGTAATTGAAAGTTGCTATCAATAGCTATAAGTAGGCTTATAACCGGCTTTGCACCACAACGTAGATATAGGTGATAAATAACATACAGGCTGTCTCTAAAGTTTATTACTAGACCATTCCATAATGTGTCTGAAAGCGACGTATAGAGTATCAAGGAAATATACACTCTGAGCTATAATGTGTTCATGTCCAATGGCACAGTTAATTGACCTCCATAAACTATTGTAGGTCAAAACATGGCCTCAAGGCATGGAGCATGAATTTTTAGTCTCCAATATATTCAAAGGTTATTCTGTGAATACATAAACAGGTTGAGGTTAAAGCACTGTGCTGTTGTAGATGCGCACATTTTTATAGATAACCGAATTGATACAAGCTAGCTGTTACAAAATGATTGGTACCCATTAGTTTTCATTGATAATGGCTGAGTCTGACACATCAAAATTCAACATGAGATCCAAATAATTTGTAGATTAACTGTGAAACAAGTCATAAACTATACATTCTGGACATTTCAAGAGTATCCACTGTTGTACATGGAAGAGACAGGCTTTTCAATGAACACCAAAATGTATGGGTACCAATCATTTTGATACACCCTGTAAATAGCCGAAGAGGTATATTCGTTAAAAACATATTCCAGAACACAACATTTGATTCGTAATGAGAACAACCAATGCGGTGCCACACATGCTAATTTATGCACAATATGAAAATGATATCGAGAGAGACACAAACACGCTAAAATGTCGCTTTTCATCTATCGCAAAGAAGACAGAAGTATATTGGTCTCTGGTGAACATAAATAATAAATACCAATAATATTCGTATGGAACAACAAAAATGATACAAATACATGTTCAGCCTATCGTGGTTAATTATGTGTTTTCAGATCATGTCCATATGGTAAGGATGCATGAGATGAATAGTCTAGACCGATATATGTGATTTTACTGCTGAAAGTACCCAAGGTATCCTCTAGAAAACAGACAAGAGAAGAAACAGTTTAGCGCACCCCAGGTGTTTAGTACGTAAATATATTACGATTATTTTAGTTAGATAATTAGCGTAGACTACATCGGCTCGTACAAGTAACATAAACAATATTTGTTGCAAGGAGCCGATTGCTTGTTATGAGCCTTAAACAAAAATTAATTATCTCGCAAGTAATCCACAGTAGAATTGAGAGCATGAACTCGAAGCGTAAGCAAATACAAATTTACCAGTCCCTGGTGCATCGTTTATCAACTACCTGCCCTAAGCCGCTCACATTGTAGTTTTACATGATTTAGGTAACCGCATTCTTCTAAAAACCTTTCATTATATCCGGTATTATGCAGTAGGAATGCTTTAGCTTTGAGCCTTTAGTATGATAATTCTAATTAGATATATTCTCGCGTCGTCAAGAGTTATTGTAGCATAAAATATGATTTTATTTGATTAGTCTTTTCATGGCATCCGAAATGCTGCGTCGGATGTTGTGAAATCAGTCACTTTTACGCGTCACAAGACGTCAACTTATATTGATAAACCAATATGTTAAGAGTGTAGGTCACACGATGGACCCTGCTGCATCAGGTGAAATGATGATACTTGACTTGGAGTGTCCTCTTGAATACTAATGATGGAGTGGATGCATTATCAATCTTAGTTACGTTTTAAATAAATTATTGCATCAAAGTTATTATAGTATTTGTTCAGATCGTATTTTCCAATAATGTTGAACGTTACTAAAATTTGGTCAAAAAAATCAATGTTGATTGTAGGAACATTTAACGGATTAAACAAATAACCATAGGCATGAGAAACATAATGTGGAAAATGATGATGATAATATCAATACAATGAAGGCTTATGAAATCAAAAGCTTAATGAAACTATATCTGAGCATATAAATTCCATATTAGTGCATTGTTCGTAGGAATTTTTTTATCGTTGAACAATAAAAAGAATATTACGTCAGAATTGACCTACAGAATGGCTTAATACATAATCCTGACAACAATGTTAGTTTGAGTAATTTCAAAGTACAAGTAGCACTGGAATCAACGTCAAATGAAAACAAATAATAAAGATGTCATAATTGCATACTCTTATTAGGCTATAGTCAAAAACCGATGCAAATAAAAACAAATCATTCCAATTATTTATAATATACATTTCATCTTGACAAAACCAAAAGTTATTTACTGACCTGACAGTTCGACCATCTCGGGCGATGGCCCTCTTCAGAGTGATGTTTTTCTCTCCAACTTCTGTTTACCAACAGAGGGCGAACCAGCGCCCAGAAGTGGGTCGTATACGTGACTAAGATAATGGGCCCCTCGTCTCTGTTCATTGTGTTCGGTGCTCTCTTCCTTATCCAGATGGCTTCTCTTATACGGCGAGCTCCCGAATTACATTCCTTCTCAAGTACTTGGGCATCTTTCCAGTTAATGATTTTGTTGAACGGCATGGTCCGCGATAGCAGATTTGGACTCTTCGCTAGCCGACTGTTTTCTGTTTTGACGAGTAAATGTTCCTTTACTATGGGCTACTTTCTCAGTTTCATTTTTATGCTCTTTCAGTCTTGTTTCAAAACGCCGCCCAGTTTCACCTACATAAGTATTATCACAATTTGCACATGGAATTTCATATATGCAGTTCGTTGTATTCATGGGGTCTCTTTTGTCCTTTGGATGCACCAACATTTTTCTTAATGAAAACGAGGGGGCCCATTATCTTAGTCACGTATACGAACCACTTCTGGGCGCTGGTGCGCCCTCTGTTGGCAAACAGAAGCTGAAGAGAAAAACATCACTCTGAAGATGGCCATCGCCCAAGAAACTGTCAGGTCAGTAAATAACTTTTGGTTTTGACAAGATGTGAAATGTATATTATGAGTTTCTACAAATCATTCCAATTTTTTAAATTAAAATTCTGTTTGAATGGATGCATCATAAGCTTAAGTTTGTTACATTTAAATAAATGTTTGCAGCAAACTTAATATGGTATCTATTATATTTGCATTTTGCGACAATGTTGGTGAACTTAAGTGCAATAATAACAAAAAAGTTGTTTCAAAATGTGCCTATAATCAACTTATATTATGAAAACGTCAACAACATTTTTAGAATGTTGTACAAATGTTATGTTTTCAAAAACAAAGGTAAAAAAATGTTTTTGAATGTTATGAAGACGTTTTATACCCTTATATTACCGACATTTAAATTTTTTCTGGTCAGCTTTTTAACCTTTTACTTGCCTTGCTTGCAAATATTGGAAAAACCGTGTTGTTTGTGTTTGCTGGGTAAAGGTTTCAGTAGGTTTTTACCATTGGACTTCATATTAAGCATCATCAATCAAACAATTTCGTAATTTATGCTGGACAGTCATTCACAGTAGTTCTAAGTTCAACCACTTAATTACACTTTTAGAAATAAAATAGTCACTTTAATACACTTAGTTGGTACTCTTCATTTGTAAATAGCATGATCAGTAAAGCATTTCCGAGTGATGCAGTATTATTGCTTTTCAATGAGACAACTTTATGGAATCACAACATTTGTAGCAACAACATCGTGTTGAACATATTTCTAGTTTTGTTTCCAAATACCACGAGATTCGCTGACGCTATCATAATGGCCTAAAAAGTTGTCAGTATTTCCAGTGATTAAATGATTCATTTGTTAACATCAAAGAATAACTTCGTGGGGAAGGAAATATATTTTCTGTACGTAATTGAAATCGGAATTGCATCGTCTTCTCCCATCTATTATCAGGTATAAATTGCATTATGGGGAGAACAGTTCATATGCATTGCAATTATTTCCGAGTCGATTTGTTCGTTGATATAAATGCAAAATTCAAGGTCAGTGAACCCATGTAGAAACAATGGCCTAATATATAGAGATATAAGTATTATATTATAAGAATGAAATGTTTCACGTGTCTCCTCACACGTTCCTATTTCGTGTGTATATGCGTGTTGTATTTGTGAAACCTCTAAATAAATAAACACTACTAAGTACTAAATAATACTAACATGGTGGTCAATGAAATATATATTTATATTCAAAGCTTGGTCCCAGGCTTGAGGCAGTTGAAAGCGGAGTCCCCCTTTTTATTGATGGCTGGATGCTCCACTCTCTCCCAAATTGCTTCCCTGACACCCGACTCGAACCGCTTCTCTTCTTTGTCGAGGATCAAGTTTTTAAAAATCTTACTCGTCGCTTGTCACGTGACCAATATTTTACCTTATATGCTATTCACTGGACAACTAATTTACACCAGGCGGCGGATGACATGATCGAGCCGGCAACTTGTGAAACCGCCCGATTAGTTTTGTGGGGTTCATTATCGAACCCCAACGGTTTTAGCTTGTATTTATATTACTAGTATTTATCAACATAGGCCTATTTGTTTGTGATATTTCAAGCGTTTTAAAATTTCAAAATAATCCCATTCAATTACACGGTTGACGATGAAAATTTACTGAATTCAGAGAATGCAATGCGGCCACCACCTGATTTACACCAAGATATATATTTAAATTAGATATTCAACTGATATTGAACTGATAATGCAACATGTAGGTTTTGTCAAGTAGTTATAATAGAAAGACATTTTGTTTTCAAAATCCAGGACTTAAAGATATCAATGCTGGTTGCTTTATGTACATTTTGCTTGTAAAATAGAAGGAAGGGCAAAATCAAGATGCCCTTTAATACGCGTATGTACATGACGCCGGTGTTGATACTGTTGCAAAAAGTAAACAAATTGTAATTGTGCCCATTTTGCACGCTGCGTCAGGGAAGATACAGTTTACGTGGACATCGGATATTTGATTTATTATGAACGTTAAACAAAATTATCCGACGGTGTTTGCATATATATTCCACAGAAGAATTGAGAGCGTAAACTCTAAGCATAAACAAATACGTATTTACCTGTCTCGATTGCGTAGTTATCAACTACCTGCGCTAAACCATCTAACATTGTAGTTATACTTGATTTTGGTAAACTGTATTCCTCTAAAGACCTTTTAATCAGCTCTACATGTAGAAGGTTTCGAGCCTTTGGTTTGTTAATTCTAAAAAGATATATTCATATGTTGCCAAGAGTTATTATTGCGTATTATGATTTCATCGATTCGTCTTTACATGGCATCCAAAATGCTGCGTCGAGTAGTGTGAAATAATGTTGCGCGCCGCTGGACGCACTGATAAGACTTGACTTAGAGTATCCTCTTGCATATCAACAGTGGAATAGATGCATCGTCAATCTTATATTTGCTAATAATATTGATTTTTAACATTTCACGGAATAAAAATCATATGCATAAGAGCCTAGATAGTGCAATGAAATGAAGCAGTAAATAATTATAATAAATGTTCTGATCTGAAAAAAAAGGCTTATTACATCAATCTCAGATTTTAATTTCTAAATGTATGAAATTCCCATAAGACAATGGATAGGAATATCATATCGTGATCAATTAAAGAACTAATATAAATTAGTTTAGAAATAACTAACAGATTGGTTTACCCTAATCGCTGAGAACAATGTTAGTTAAGTATAGTTTCAAAGTGCATATAGCACTGGAATCAATATCATATGAATCAAATAATAAAAGACTTCATAGAACTGATATTGCTTTAATTGGATTATCATGCTAGGCTACTGTCAAAACCTATTCAAGTTTTACATTTGTAAAGTAAAGGGCAAAAACAAAAAGTCACCATGACTTATGAAATTGGCCGTCGTGACGATAAAGGGTAAGAAACTCCTCAAAAGAAGTTTGGAAAGTTTTTTCAAGCATCTTTATCTCAGATTATTTGTGACATGTTCATACCGTGCTTCATATCAATGGATAGCTACATTATTTTCCTTTACACTGACACCACATTTGAAACAATCACCCTTTTCACGGTTGAGTACACGTCTTGTGAATGTAGTGGGGTCTCAAACAGAATGTGCCAAATTGACCATTATTCTGTGCTCAAACAACACTAGTCACTAATCTCAATAGCGGGTGGAAAACCATACACAGCCACAACAACCAGGCACCTCCTCATGCTGATCACCAACTTAATCACACGTTGCTGTAAAATGGCATTCTATTCTTCAACCAAGATTCGTCACATTCAATGTGGTTGCATTGGCTACTCTGGCACACACAGCACGACCAAGCTGGTCTCACAATCGGGTTGAGGTCTGGGGCTGATGGTAGGTCATTCCATTCTCTCAACTCCCATATTATGTAGGTAGTCATGGACTACCCTGGCTCTGTGGGGGCGAGCATTGATGCTTGCTGCAGAGAATAATGGCCAATTTGGCACATTCGGTTTGAGACCCCACTACATTTACAAGACGTGTACTCAGGCGTGAAAAAGGTGATTGTTTCAAATGTGATGTCACTGTAACAAGGAAGATAAAGTAGCTATCCATTGATATGCAACACGACATAAACATGTTACAAATAATCTGAGATATAGGTACTTGAAAAAACTTTTCAAACTTTTGTTGAGGAGTTTATTACCTCAAGTCTCTAACTGGATACTCAGACGTATTAGTCACTAACATTATCCTGATTATTATATCTACCACAACCAATTTAAGATCTTTAACACTGGAAATACCAGGGGGTTGAACTAACCCCCTAAGATTTTTTTATCCGTAAAAAGCGCGCGAGTTTGCGCCCAAACGAACAAAGCTAAATATCGTAAATCCATCCTTTGCGCTCTTTTGAGTGATAAAATTACCCGGGGGTAGGAGTGGACATCAAAAATCACCATGGGGGTGGGTGAGGGGAGTCGGGGGGGGGGGGTGAGGCATCCATGATATTCATTTCACTCCTGTAAAATTATTCCAAGAGCTACTGACTTTTCACCTTTTATATTTAGGAGAAAATTTGGTGGAAATCGCAATGTTCGTAGATTTTTAGCCGAAAATCAATTTTGCCTATACTTTAGTATATTGCCAGAATTGCATGGGCGCGCTCACATTATGACGTCATAGCGACATTATCTGTTGCATGTTTTACTTATTTTGGTATCACTGAATAGAGGAGAACCATAGCTATACATTGGTACCAAATATAATGGTGTATATGGCATTTAAAATTGAAATTTAGGAGGTGTTACAAAATATAACTCAGTAGTTCTAGGGTTAAGGTGGGTGGTCCTATTTTGTTCATTTTATATTTTTATCTTACATTAAAGCATGCAATCAAAACAATTGGCAGTTGTTTACACATGTTCCAACTTGCACTAAAATGGGATCAGCCAGATTTGTTGTGTTTGTAGATCAACAGAGCAACTGCATGTTAAACGGTCAAAATTACCTTGTTATTTCAGCTCAAAATCAACAGAAACCATTACCGACAATTATTACTAGTATTTTTCAGCATTTTGAGTTAGAATAAAAAAAATTGAATTTGAAGGAAATCGTACATTAAGGCTTCAACCACCGTATAGCTCGAAAGCTGACCTGAAGTCATGTCTCCAGTACATTCAAATGTCATTCTGTAAATACACATATTTTATTCAGTGGTTATTGCCTAGAACTAATATATATTGAATATCACACATTATGCAATTGGTATGATCAACCGATATTTAAAAGAGAGTATGGGGTGCTATGACTCGCCATGGTGAGAGGTAATAAGAAGAATTAATACGGTGCCACGCAATGTAAAGGAACCGTATCTGAATATACACACAAACACACTAAAATGTCGTCTGGAATATAAAAAAAATGGTTCAAAGACAGACAGATAAAACACTTGTTCAGGCAATCGTGGTTTATATTATGTTTTCAGATCATGTCCACTTGCTAAGGATACATGAGATGAATAATCCAGATCACGACATGTGTTTCTTCACTGCTAAGAGTATCCCCCGGTAATATCTAGAAATCAGACCCCATTATATACAATGGATACTTATATTCATGTTTTTGTCTTTGCCTATGTCAATTCGTACACCGTAAAAACTCGATACTAAGCATATGTGCTTAATGTCGAGCGATTTTAAAACATACAATCATGAAGAGCCATCCACAAAAGGGTTTTGAGCAAATCACCGATACACATAGTTATATACAGATATACGAACAAGTAAACCGGCAAATGTGAGTCTCAACCCCATTGTTGGTATTGGATGCATTTTCTAGAAATTAGAAAATGCTTTGAGCATGTTTTAAACAGATTAATTGAGTAGGGTAAAGTACACTGATCAATATGGCATTTGTTTGGAGCAAATCGGACATACGGTTTCCATAATACATCAATTTATATTTTCTTTGTATCCTATTGTTTTTGTCAATAATCAATATAGTTAATGAGCTAAAAGGACTGGAAAGGCTTATTAATATGTAATTTTTGCCAATATTTTGCTAAAAATCAATGCATAAATGTTCAGCTAATTTGCATAAATGCTAATTAATTATGCAAATATGCAAATTAGGGGGCGGCTTCACTATATAATACATTAGAACATATTAGAAACACTTTGCCCAAGTTTCAGGGCAAAATTATGCAAAATAAAAGTACCCTGAACATTTATGCATGGATTTTTAGCAAAATATTGGCAAAAATTATATGTTAATGAGCTTCTCCAGTCATTTTAGCTCATTAACTTTATTGATTATTGATAAAAACAATAAGATACAAAGAAAATATAAATTGATATATTTTGAAAACCGTATGTCAATTGACTCAAACAAAAGGCATATTGATCAGTGTACTTTGCTCTACTCAATTAATATGTTTAAAACATGCTTAGAGCACTTTTATAATGCCTCCATAACCACCTTAAAGCGCCGGACTTTGGTACAATTTCATGTTTTCAAAAGCGGTCAATAGTAAGCACATAATGCTAACTGTCGAGTTTTTACGGTATAAAAGATACAGTTATAACACGTTGACGATTTTTGGTCATAGTTATAATAACGTATGTATCTTTGGAAGAACCGAGCACCGCGTAGTCCGCATAGTTGTTTGAAATACGAAGGCAGCTAGTTTGGGGGTAGTATACAAACATAAGCAGTCGAAGGTTTAAATATTTAAACCATCAAAACATACTTATGGGGTGTTTCATTTACTTTTATTTGCCTAATTGAGAAATAATGTTGATACCATTTTTAGGTAATTATGAAGCAAGAGTAATGTGCGGTAGTTTATGATATCTTTAAATTCTGACATATCATTCTATACCCATGATCCTAGTATAAACGGGAATAAATTAACAATTGTAGCTTGAGGCTAGACACCATGCTCATACATGCTTCGAGTAAACCAAACAACGAACCAAGATTAGTTTTATATGAAAATAAGATGTTACCAACATGTCATACTGGCTGTAGATGAGAAAAGGTATGTTATTAGAATAATCGCGATATGTGGTTGCGCTAAATTCATACCCAAATCGCAGCCGCGTTTCAATCAGTAATATATTTTACAACAGTCTGTATATACTTACTGATAATTAGAATATATTTCACACATTTCCCATACAATATTTTAACAATTTCAATAATACTTAAACAATAATGCATGCGAAAATTACAATTTATAAATTGATATTCTCCTTCTTGTAAGATTGTGTTACAAGATAATAAATGATAAAAATACAATTCTGTTTCAAAATATTAAATATTCGACTTCCGTGGATCCATCAACGTCATTGTAAGAAACTAGAAACGTGTCTTAGCAATTCAATATTCTATGTAATAAATATGCAACAAACTAAAATACCTGTTCAACATAATATGGCACTTAGCACGCATACTTATCCGCTCATGTATCACTGCACAATCGTATGCCTCGTCAAACCCCATAACAGAAAGGTTCTTCTTGTTTTGGTAAGTTTTCAACGACAGATATTCTGTAGGAGAAGCTGCAAGCGATATGAAATTCGAACCTTTCTGGGTCACGTTGGCCAAAAGTTGTTTCGTATAACAATTATAACAAGTGTCCTGCAAGGAGATCCTATAATGCAATCTGAAATTGGAACTGCTCTATATTTCTGTTATGTAATTATGTTCTAAAAATAATAAAAATTTAAAAATTGATTCTGACCAATACAAGCTAGAAATTGAGTGAATATAAAAGACATGCAGCTGCCCATCGATCTGACAATACTAATAGGAGATAAGAGGACGCATAACAGGCTAAGCTGGGTAATGCTTCAGCATTGTCAGAAAACTGGATATTCTTAACGATACAGCAGCTACGATTGTGTTTATGTTGGCACATGGCATTATATTGAGTGCTTCACCGTTTATATTAAGTTATGCAGGGCAGGTGGGTATGGCGTACTGGTATAGTGGGAGGATCCAACTCGAATAGAAAGCATGCAAACAAACAAGCGTCAAATTCAACTCGTCCAGGAACATCAAACTTAGGTAATTCAATCATTATCATCAAGTGTTATTAATTTGTGTTTTGATATTATTTGTGCATAAAAGTAATTTTAAATGTTCCGTTGTTTTCCCAGTGATTGCAAAGTATCGTTGTCTTACGTACGTCAAGCTATATTCAACTGCTATTTAACTAATCCATCAACATCTAGTTCGTGTCAAGTTTTAAAAGAAAAGTACTTACCACATCAAGGATTATTGCTAAACACGCAGCGGAAAATCAAATTTTTTCATCAGTACGTAAAAAAACCCGTTTGCGTGTATACTTTTGCAGATTTGAATGGTAGATATTTTGCGCACTGCGTCAGAGAATATACAGTTTATGTGTACTTCAAGTGTTTAATACATGAATATAATATTATTACGATTATTAAGCAGGATGATTAGCTTAGACTACATCAGATTAAACAAGTAACATACACAATTTATTGGAAGAAGCCGATAGATTATTATGAACTTTAAACAAATTAATTATCTCGCAAGTACAGTAATAAACTCGAGGAATTTCAGATTTACCATCGCAGTCACCGGGTTGGTCGTTTATCAACTAAATGCCCTAAACCAGGTCACATTGTAGTTATAATTAGGTAAACCGCATTCATCTGGAGGCCTTTTATCATATCAATTCTAGATGTAGGGGTACACATTCAGACTGTTAATTCTAGTTTGATATATCTATATTTAACATTAAATGGGAGCACGGTGGACGAACGGAACGGGCTCCGACTCATAATCGGGAGGTTGTGGGTTCGAGCCCCAGCGACGCCATAGTGTTGTGCCCTTGAGTAAGGCACTTTATCTCGATTACTCCACTCCACCCAGGTGTACAAATGGGTACCGGCATTCTTAAATGCTGGAAAGGTAACAGACTCGCTGTGGAGGAGGTGTAGCAATCCCCCTATAGCAACTTCACATGGAGGAGTCTGGCCCAATCGTCTATGAAAGAGAGATGGGCACTCCGACCACTGTTTATACAGGATCGTCTCCTTTACCTTTTTACCTTAGCATAAAATATGATTTGCATCGATTCTGCTTTTCATGGCATCCGAATGATGTCTCGAATGGTGTAAAATAAGTCATTTACTTTCAGGCGTCGCCGGACGTCAACTTATATTGATACACCAACATGTTAAGAGTGTAGGTCACTCGATGGCGCCTGTTCACCATATGAAATGATGAGACTTGACGTGTCCTGCTGTCCTGAATGCATCATCAATCTTTAATATAAAAAAATATGTATATGCTTGCTCAAAACTTGCTATAGTATCAGTTCACATCGCTTTTTGCGACAATGTTAGTGAATGTCACGAAAATTTGATAAATAATTAATGTATAGTTGTATGAACATTTAAGGGCCGGGGTACTACACACATTGTATTTTTGCATTTTGTGAAGAAATGAGAAAAATGGGACAAAGTGGTATGCAAAATGAAGGGGCAAATCTTCTCATTCTATTGGTAGCATCAGTATCAATGTAACTTTATATGCTTTTAAAGGTATAAGCCAAAAGGGGGTACATCACTTGTGTTTTAAATTCACTTCACTTTGGAAAGCTTGCTATCAACGGATTTCGTTAAAATTTTGGATATGTGTTGCTAACGCATTAGAGAAATAATGTTGATATGTAAAATGGGAATAAGTGGCTCCTGATTTCTTTTATGACTTCATGAACTTGGTGCTCCACACCTATCAAAAAACGAACTGGTTAAAATGCTTCTATTTTCAATGTTGAGCTATATTTTGTATTTTTAACTAGCGACATTATATTATGTTACTGAAACTTAATTAAGCCATAGGTAACATGATACCACAATCAAATTACAGCAATGTTGAAAAAATTTGTATTTCTTGTCACCTATAGCACCATATTAGGTAGTTTTTCGTAAGCTTTACTTTTGTGATTTTGGTAACTATTTTACCTGTGCTTGTCCAATCCATTTCAACTAGGCAATCTAAATTGTACTCACCATTTACATCCCTTAATATATCCACCACATGTGTTTTCAACATATATCCAGTAAAAGACAAACTAGACAAAATATCAAAATGATGCCTCATTATGATATCACAGACTATACATGTATTTCAAAATGGATGTCTAAATAAGACCTGAACCAAGTGAATATAACCTGACCTATGATGACCTATAGCCTTTTGAAATCTCTTTTCCTAACAACACATGATAGAAGCTAGATAGTATTAAATTGGCTATGCATCCGCTGTGGAAGAGCTTATCTAATGTATTCAGTTTTATTTAGCATGCATGGCTGAGTACATTTTCTATATAGATAGTATAACAAAAGATTTATTGTATTCTATTCAAGTACTCTACTTGAAGAAAATAAATTATGTTTCAGGACATGAGGTGATGAACATATTTATGTACTTAAGGAAAAAAGATGAGGGGTACTGATGAAAATCATGGTATTACATACCCTTAATGTACTAAGTAATTATACATAGGGCTTTATAATATATATGCAATAATATTAATACAATCAAAGTCATTTAAACTTTAGTTGGTCTCTTCGTTTATTGAATAGGACGATCAGTTAAGCATTTTCCAAGTTTTGCCTACTAAATGCTTTTCAATCTCAATCTCATTTAATCCTCGCTTTTGCAGCAACAAGATCGTGTTGAACATATTACCAGTGTTTGTCCATAGGCAATAATATATGATATTCTTCTGCAGATTCGTTATCGTAATGGTCTAAAATAGTTGTCAATATCTCTTGTGTATAAATGTTTCAATTGTTAACATCAAACAATAATTTCATGGGGATGGAAATAGATTGTCTGGTAATTGAAATGGGAATTGCTTCGTCTTCTATCATGTATTATCAAGATGAATTATATGGTAGGAGGCGGAATTCATATGCATTGCACCTGTCCCCATGTCGTTTTGTTCGTTGATAAATGGAAAATTCAAGGAACCCATGTAGAAGAAATTGATTACTAGATGATGTAGGCCTAATATAGATAGATGACAGAGTGTTATTAAGGTTAAATACATGTGTCATTACAAGTTCGTATTCTGTGTACATATGCGTGTTTGTATTTTGTGAAACCTAAAATAATAAAACACTAAGTAATAACAACCTGGTTTTCAGTGATTATTAATATTTTATATTCCGAATGTTAGTCCTAAATTAAATGTTCCAATGTTTACTCAGTGATTCAAAACATTTCTACGTTTGTCAAGCTATTTTAAAGCTACGTTTATATTTATTCATCCGAAAAGGTTATACATGGTGTCCCAATAAAAACAGAATCTTCATTGCGCCCTCTTTTTCTACTATGTCTGAGAAGTTGATCAAATTTATTTTGGTATATAAAGAAACCTAAAAATCGTTAGCCTTAATAAACAAAAACAATTATTTCAATCAGCTCACAATTTTTGAAGATATGCCCTCTTTAAGAAATGTACCCGTTTTTCACTCTGTCCACGGATGAAATTTGGCTACATCAAAGATCAAAACGAAACACACGGTTAATGACATGGATAGATTATAACATTAGGCTTATGAACGCATTCACCATGAGCGAGGATCACCTGCTAGCCTCCAACATCTTCGCAACCGTATTACTGCTGTATTCTCAAGTATACGGCGCATAAGGAGGGTACGCATTGCAATTGACGCAATGAGGACCAGGGCTGAAACATGTATTCGTCAAGGAGGCAACCAGGTAGAGGGTAAAGCAGCACTGTAAACTCACTTCAGAAGAACCAAAGACATGAGAAAAACAGCCCTTTTCAGGCTACCTTTTATCCCAAAAGAGAAATGACATGAAAAATAATAAAGTAAGAAACATAATCAAATAAAAAGGCATAAATAACCAAGATCAAATAAGTTTAATAAGTATTGCAAGAGAAATCCCATCCCACATCCATTTTGCCAGCACGTTTATGGCACTTAACACAATCCATAGCTCATAGGAACACCGGTAAAGCCCATTTCCTAAATAAAGTTTGTTATCTTATAAAGTTATCATTGAAGAATGCTTAATAACCCATGCATGGTACGTGTACTCCTTTTCAATCTTTGGGAGGGCGAGTTAGCGCAGCGGTAGTTCCCTCGCTTTGCACCACTGAGGTCCCGGGTTCAAGCCCCGGACTCATGTGCACTTGGTTTATCCCGATTCCACGGTCGCTCTCGCAGGTTTTCTCCGGGATCTCCGGTTTCCTCATGTATCGCAAAAATCGGTGATTAGTTGTTTGGTTATCAAAAACTTCCTTCACCCAATGGAATTTGGGGAGCTGCACAAATAATTGGTGGATGTTACAATCTAAATGCGGATAGGTGTGCGCCGTTCGGCAGCAACCTAGTTGATGCGATCTGATTGTGATGATTCACCATTGCAGCGAAATTACAGCGCTTTGAGTCCTCTATAGATCTGGAGAAAGGCGCTTTATAAATCCAAAATGTATTTATTATATTATTATAAGTAGCCAAGCCTCCTCCGTGGACAAAGTGAAAAACGGGTACATTTCTTTAAAAGAGCATATCTTCAAAAGTTGCGAGCCGATTGAAATATTTCTTTCGGTTGAATAAAGCTAACGAATACAGGTTTCTGTACCTACCAAAATAATTTTTCAGAAATAGGAGAAAATTAGGGCGCAATGATGGTTCAGTTTTATTGGGACACCCTGTAGTTATTTCAAGTTACAATAGAAAGACATTATTGTCAAAATTCCATCACATACAATATATTAATGATGGTTGCCTTATGTACATGTTGTTTATAAAAGAAAATGAAGTGCAAAATCAAGACTTTCTTTGCGTTTATATTTTTGCCACAATATAAACAGATTGGAATGGTAGCCATTTTGCGCACTGCGTCAGCGAAGATACATTGTATGTGCACCTCAGATGTTTGAAACATTTGATAAATAACTGTTATTTAGCAGGATAATTAGGTTCAACTACTAGTCTAAGCTAATTATCCTGTTAAATCAAGACTTCCTTTCATCTGTACGTGACAGTTGTGTTTATATTGTTACCAGAATATAACCAGATTATAGTAGCCATTTTGCGCACTGCGTCAGAGAAGATACATTGTACGTGTACCTCGGGTGTTTGAAATAATTATAACGGTTATTTAATAGCAGGATAATTAGCTTAAACTACTAGTCTAAGCTGATTATCCTGTTAAAATAAGACTACATTATGATTACACAAGAACATTATACGATTTGTTGCAAGGAGACGATAGATTGTTAAGAACGTTAAACAAAATTACCCGACAGTGTTTGTATAAGTAATCTACAGAAGAATTGAAACGAACGTGAATTCGAAACGTACACAAATAAAGATTTTACCAATCCTTGGTACATCGTTTATCAACTACCTGAGCTAAATTGTAGTTAGACATGATTTAGATGAACTGCAGTCCTCTAAAGACCTTTTATCATATCAACTCTAGATATAGTAGGGGGAAATTAAGTTTTAGCTTTGGGCCCGGCCTTGAGCCTTTGATATGTTAATTAATGCAAGATGTATTCTTAGTTCACCAAGAAGTTATTTTAACATAAAATGCGATTTTCATGGGTTCGTCTTTTCATGGCATCATAAATGATGCGTCGATTGGTGTGACAGAATTCACTTAAACACGTCACAGGATGTCAATTTATATTGGTAAACATATATACAAAGAGTAGGCCACACTATTCACCATGTGAAATGATAAGCCTTGACTTGGAGTGTTGCATTTTAACGGTGGAATGGGTGCAAGAAAATGGTATCTCTTAGGTTGCATTGGTGACCATATATTGGTGTACTTAATATTAATTAATTTTAAAATTATATTTAAAAATATAATTTAAAAATAATATTTTAATATTAAAATTAATATTGACTATTAACATTTCATAGAATAAACATCCTAAAAAAGTAACAATAGGCAGAAGAGCCTTAGATATAATAGTGCAATGAAATGATGATGAAAAACTTTACTGATCTTAATGGGCTAAATTAATAGAAACACATACATGGATTTATAAAGGTAAAAAAGTCCCATATGGCAATGCAATGTGTAATAGGAATGTATATCGTCAATATACGTTAGAATACGTCAGAATAAGCCCACAGATTGGTTTACTCTATAATTGCTGTGAACAATGTTAGTTGGAGGTAGCACTGGCACCAATGTCATATGAAATCAAATAATAAAAGACTTCATAAAGCTACGATTCTTTTAATTACATTATCTTGCTAGGCTACTGTCTATACCAAGTCAAATTACGAAACAAGTTAACATTGGTAAAGAGTAAAATTCACCATGAACTTTACCGTTGGGACGGTTAAGGATGCTTCAAATCTCTAGCTGGATATTCAGATGTACTAGCCACTGTTTATTATATGTACTCAATAAATTTGAAGGTCTCAAAGTTGGGTGATCCGATATTTTCATAATTAGTGATTTCTATCTTACTAATGACTTCCATCAAAACAAACCAATCTTATAAAATAATATGTTGGGTTTTTTTTCTGTGTCTAAGGAGAGGTTCGTTTCTCATCTTGCTCATACCTTTTCGATTACCTTGCCGAGTTATATATCCCTTTCGGGAGACGGACTTGATAGTGGCTACAGATGATTAAATGGTTATTTTTTCCAATAATCTGCGTGCAATCAGTGTTATCCAAAAAGATAACGTTGCACATTACATGTAATGAGCTTCTAGGACTGTGTAATTGAAAGTTGTTATCAATACCTGTAAGTAGGCTTACAACCGGCTTTTACCGCAATGTAAGAAAAAATGATAACGTACATGCTGTGGCCAAAGTATATTACTGGATCATGCCAGAGCTTTTGAAAGCCAACCAAGTGTCAGGAAAACTATGAGCTCTGATGACCTCATTTTCAAGGGTATAGTTCATTCTGTGAATAAACAAACATATTGTATTTAAGAACTATATTCTGCTAGACGAGCACGTTTGAGATCCTAGTGATAGCGGTTTATTGTCTAATGTTATTGTCTTTTGTAGTGCAAAAGTAACAATCATTATTTTAAAACACTTTGATGATGAGGTAAAACCTTATAATATCACGGAAATAATCCTAGTAAAGGGCATTTATAATTTGGGGCACCCTGTATGTGTGGGTTTATATTGAAACAAGCAAATAGTTATAATAACAATAATAATGGTAAGGATCAGATACACCACCCACCACATAAACCTACTATTCTGGCGCACAACAGAAGCAAACTTTTGTTACAATACCTTTACAAAGAAATTAGGTAGCCATAACAATATCTTAAGGACTTGTCTAAAGCAAGCATTTTTATATTTTTATTAAAATACAATAACGTATTCAATGTGTTTGCTCGATTCTATCGGTTAATGCCTAGGAACTGGAATATATATCAAAGATTGTGCAACTGAAATGATCAAGAAATATTAAAAGATAAAGTTTGAAACAATTTTGAGGTGCTACTACACTAAAATAATTAATTTATATCGACAGAGACACAGCCATACTAAAATGGCGCTGTTCTATCGCAGACTTAGTCTCTGGTGAACATAATATAGAAAACACCAATTCGTCTGGAATTTAAAAAAATGGTGCAAAGACAGACAGTTAAAACACTTGTTCATGCAATCGTGGTTAATAATGTGTTTTCAGATCATGTCCACTTGCTTAGGATACATGAGATGAATAATCCAGATCACGACACGTGTTTCTTCACTGCTGAAGTACCCCTGGTAATATCTAGAAATCAGACGCCATTATACAATGAATCCTTGCATTCATGTTTTTGTCTTTGCCTATTCGTTTTTAAAGATGTAGTCATAATACGTACCTGACGATTTCTTTTTGTCATAATTATAATAACTTGTGTAATTATTAAGCAAGAAAAAGGTGCTTTATAACATCTTTGATTTCTGTCATATTATCCGTACCCATGATCTTAGCAACAGGAATCTTAGAAGTAGTAACACCCTGTTTGTAAGTGCTTCGAATGAACGCGGTGTGATAAAACCAAGCAACCTACCAAGATTAGTTATTGAAAATTGCATGTTACCAACATGTCGTACTAGCTGCGGTTGAGAAAAAGTTATGTTATTAGAATGATCGCGATATGAGAAGGTTGCATTCAATTCATAGCCGAATCGCTGCCAGAGAGCGATCGGAAACAACAGTTTCTATACAGTAAGCCAAAGAATTAAGGTACCAGTTATGTTTACCCCTGTATATCCTAAATAAAGTCATATATGTGACTGGACGCGGCGAATCAGCCGTAAAGTCGGCCCCGGTCAATTTTGTTTTATTTCGTGTTTAGAAAATATATACCATAAGCTTTAAAATGGTATATCATTTGACTTCAAACGATATCCAAAAGCGGGGTTATGATTTGTTGAACTCTGTTCCTTCGACAAAATTGTATTTTTTATCGGTTATACATGTGTCTCTTTTTCTACATTTCTGGTAATAAATATCCAACAGTCATTATTGGCGGTCATTTCAAATCATCCCCAAGTCAACGAGGTTTAGAAATATCCTCTCATTGTTCATTGTTGATTATACATACCTAGACAAAATAATTATAATGCTTTGTTATCTACCACTTGAACAGGATTTAGCCAAAGCAAACAAAGACAAGAACTATTCTATAGAAATAGGTAGAAGCTTATTATCCTCTTCAGCAGTAGTATTATTGATTGATTTAAACAGCGTTTGATAAGATACTTGTCGCAACGAATTGATACACCTATGAATACGACCTTCACATACATTTTACACTTTAACTCAGAATATAATTTGCCGAGTTTACGGCTGATTCGCCGCGTCCACTCACATATGTCCAAATTAAATACATCCAATACCTGTACTCTTTAGCTCTGATTTAAGAGCTTATTTGTTGAAATTGGTTGAGAATTAAAGAAACGGTGATCTAAAACCTAATGAAGAAACGAAATCAAAAGTTGCACTTATGTGCTAATCAATGTAAGCACGACGCTAGTTTTTTTACGTGCTAATCAGTGGAAGCACGAACTGTTCGCGACCGCTTTCTGTACAAATCAATAGGGCAAGCAATGGAGCAAACTTCAACTTTTAAATTGTCATCTTCTTGGGTTTTTGGATCATGTCTTTATTTCTTGAACAATTTCAACGAACGAGGTCTTAAATTCGAGCTAAATGATGCGGCTGTTGGCTGCTGGTTCCAATTATGACATATCCATCTTTGTTTAGGATATACACTGGTGAACGTAACAGGTACCTTAATTTTTTGGCTTACTGTATATACACACTGGCGATTGGAATTAATTTCATGCATTTTTCCATGCAATGATTTAGCAATTTCAGTATACTTTAAACAATAATGCATGACATGAAAATTGCAATTTAAAAATTGAGATTCTCCTTCTTTTTAGATTGCGTTACAAGATAAAACCCATAACAAACTTGACCGGAAAGTTCTTCTCAAGTTTTTTTTAGTCATTTTCAACGACAGATATTCTGTAGGAGAAGCTGCAAGCGATATGAAACTCGAACCTTTCTGGGTCACGTTGGTCACAAGTTGTTTCGAATAACAATTATTTTAAACTACTGTCTTGCAAGGAGATCATATAATGCAATCTGAAATTTGAACTGCTCTATATTTCTTTTATGTAATTATGTTCTAAAAATAATAAATAGAATGAATATAACAGACAAGCAGCTGCCCCTGGATCTGACATAACTAATAGGAGATAAGTGAATACATAACAGACTAATCTGAGTAATGCTTAGCATTGTTAGATGAAAGAGTGAATTCAGATATGAGCTGTGTATGCTGGACGACACAGCATCTACGATTGTGTTTATGTTGGAACATAACATTATATAGAGACTTCAGCGTTTATATTAAGTTATGCAGGGCAGGTGGGTATGGCGTACTGGTATAGTGGGATGATCCAACTTGAACAGAAAGCATGCAAACAAACAAGTGTCAAATTTAGCTCGTCCAGGAATATCAAACTTAGGCAATTCAATCATTAGGCCCTCAAAAAATTGTTTTTTGTCCACGTCCGACCGACCGTGTACCCTGGTCCCGACCGTGTCTTTTTTTTTTTTTTTTTTTTTTTGGAATTTTTTTTAGAACCATCTCAAGAGTTAAACCAGTAAAGTGCTGTGTGTTTTGAGTTATTTACCAGTCTTCAAATTAAAAAAAAAAAAATCCGACCTACCGACCCAACTTTTTCATAAGCCTCTATGGACAAACAAACAATTTGTTTGGCCTTATCATCATACGTTATGATTTTATTGATGTTTATGCAAAATTCATCCTTGTATTTTTCAACCTCTTATTGAACGCTCATATGTTTTGAAATTAATATTAATATTTTTCTAAATGTTCCGATGTTCACAGTGTTTGAACGTTGTCTTACGTTTGTCAAGCCACATTACAATCATTTTTTCAACTGTTATTCAACTTATATAACAAAGACCTTATTCCACCACAGGATTGCCATATGTACATACTATTTGTAAAATAATAGCAAGTACAAAAGTAAGGTTTCCTTTCATCTGTTTTTTTCATATAATGTAAACAGATAATAGTAGAATATTTTGAAACGTTTTATAGACAGAGTGTTTTCATCTTCAGGGGACCTTCAATACATGAACATACAATATTACATACATTCGAAATTATATATGATGTTTCCATGGCAACGGTACAGGTCTTAATACGAGCCAATTATCAAACAATTATCAATTCTGAAGCTATAGGCGTATTTATAACAGGTGCGTTACTTTTTGTGCAGACTTTAGATTACACAAGTAACATACACAATTTGTAGCAAGGAGCCACTGGATTATTATGAGCGTTAAATAAAAATTGATTATCTGGCAGTGTTTATGCAAGGAATCTATAAAGGAAATGAGAGCGAAATGGAAGCCTAAACAAAGAGATATTTAGCAGTCCCGGGCGAGTCGTTTATCAACTACCTGCCCTATACCACCTCACATTGTAGTGAGACTTTAGAAAGACTTTTTATCAAGTACATGTAGGAAAACATTTTAGCTCAGAGCCTTTGGTATTTTATATTCTAATCAGATAATTCATACGTCGCCAAAAGGTGTTGTAGCATAAAACATAAATTTCATCAATTCGTCTTTTCATGGCATTCGAAATGATGCGATGATTGGTATGAAATAATTCACTTTCGCGCATCGCAGGATGTCAACTTATATTGATAAACCCGTATCATGATATGTGACCAGCTCTAACAAAACCCGGAACAAGTAGCCAGGCATGTTTTTGAGTTAAAGGCCTTTAAAGATGACATGCTTATTAAAAAGAGGTTTATTTAATCAATAATTGACAGTTGAACTATAATAATCCCTATTCAATCCTGGTCTGAAAAAAACTTAATTAAATCAATCGAATACATGTATTTCTAAACTTGTAAAATTCCCATAAGGCAACTCATTGTGTAATAGGAATGTGAATCGTCAATCAATTAAATGACTAATATAAATTACATAGGTTTACTCCATAATCTCTGAGGACAGTGTTAATTGCAGTAGTTTCAAAGTGCAGGCAGTACTGGAATCAATGCCATATGAAACCAAACAATAAAAGATGCTAAAAGCTGAGATAGCTTTAATTGCATTATCTTGCTAGGCTACTGTCAAAACCTATTCAAATTACAAGTAAGACAAGTTTTACACCGGTAAAGAGCAAATTTCACCGTGGCTTTTGAAATGAGCCGTTGTGACGGTTAAGGACAGCATTGCCTCAAGTCTCTAACTGAACAGTCATGTATTCACTATTTATAAATAGCAATATATAAATTCTTGATAGAGAGAAATGGAGGTTGCCATTTTGGCTGGGCGCCAGTGTGTCTGGAGAGTTGACCTCTAGCACAGTGGGTGGTCTTCCTGTACTTTTCAATGGTAAGGCAGTTGACTTCAGCAACTAGTCGCTCAAAATTTGGTGTGTTTTACCAAATAAAAAACATAAAATGAATGGCGCTCGGTAAATTTTAAAACGCTTTCGGTAACTTTTCTCTAAAATCAGTTTCTCATAACATATGTAAGTTACAGGATCCCCCAATCTTCAGATTTTTGACACATATCATTTTTGTGAAAATTCATGAACACCGACATCTTGTTTTCCTATTCATTTGTATGGAGTGAATGCTTATCTAGATACTCTTTGGTGATACGTTGTGTAATGGCTGCGCCCATGTACCCCATGGTGATATATAAATAGCTATTTATAAATAGTGAATACAGGACTGCTGAATACTCAGATGTACTAGTCACTAGCATATCCTGTTTATTATATCTACATAACTTTTTCAAGGTCTTAAAGGTGTGTGTTCCGAAATTTGCATATTGCCTTTTCTACCTACGTTGATGCCTGTCTCAAAACAATTTGTGTCAAAATTAAGTTTATAGCCTAATCCTCACGCAGTTTACGTGTATTAAAAAGGCGCATTAGCCTATACTATATACTGCCGGTGTTGGTACATGTACAGTTGTACACCTCTTATTACCAGTTATTATAATACATTTGTTAAGGGTTATATTAGCGTGTTATCCGAAAAGATAACGTTGGCCATCACATTTAACGAGCTCCTAAGGGTACCTCAAAAGTTTATTACTTGATCATTCTATAATGTTTTTAAAGGTAATCCATTGTCAGGAAAAAAGAACTAGATATTTTTTTCGGAATCATTTTTGAAGCAAGAATGTATACAAAATTGTCCCTTGCAAACAGTAAACACTTTTGAATTCAATTAATTCAATATGTTTGAGGTAGCACAAATGAATTCAAAGATTATTCAATTGAAATGATAAAAAAAAGAGAGTATACAACTATTGTGTGGTGCGTGATACCGCCAATACTGCAGATACAAATGATTTTCGACAGGGTAAATATTCTAGCACGTATAATAACAAATGAAATTTAACGTAATTGGTGATTCAATAAATAGTGCCAATTTTCCAGAAGACAACTTTTTATTCGCCTTGATGCGAGGTAATGAGAAGCAGTGCCACACAATGTAACGTAGCCGTATCTAAATTTAGCTAATTTATGCACAATATGAAAATGATATCGAAAGAGACACAATCACAAACACACCAACATGTCGCTTTTCATCTATCGCAGACTTGATAGCAGTAATTGGTCTCTAATGCACATAAGGGGCGTACCATTAGATATCAAGGGGTTATGTAGTTTTAGCAATTTTTAGATACCCCGGTGAAGTTGAAAATAATTCAATAATTGCGTGCATTTTTCCCAGTAAAGTCATTCTAGCAGCCGAACGAATAGGGAATTTGGGAGGAAACCCTTTAAAAACGTATGGAAATCTTGTAGGTCGTTGGTACACTTGCAACTCTCTGCAGCCCTTCCTCTCAAAAAGTATGGCTACACACTGATTCTTCCTTTATGTTAATAGAGTAACTGACAACTGCTACAACTTTACACATGTGACTCTTACTGAGCTTCATTGTTGTACACAGGAACGTTTTTCACCCTTTGCAAGGATCCGCCATCTTTCTATCAAAACGAGGTTCTCCCTGTAAACGAATTCACCAAAAGTGCATTGTTTCTTGCCCTTTTCTAGAGCAACGCGTCAGATGAATACGCGTAAAGCACGCGTTTTACAGACGTACGCACATGCAACACGCACTTGGAGAGTTGAACCTCGTTTTAAGATGACCGTGCCATTAGCCAATAAGAAGCAATACTGGACGAAATGAAGCACCGCAAACTTGTTTGAAATATGAAATGCAGCCATTTGGGGTGTGACATAATCGAGGGCTTAAAAAAGTAAAACAATCAAAACATAACATATAGTTTTCATACATGTTTCTTCTACTTTCATTTGCCTAATTGAGGAATAATGTTAATCTAGAGAATTGTAAAGCAAGAGAATAGCGCGGTAGTTTAAAATATATTTGAATTAAGTCATATCTTTCCATACCCATGATCTTAGTAACGGGAATAAATTAACAATTATAGCTTGAGGCTAGACACCATGCTTATACATGCTTTCATTGATTCGATTTTAACGCGGTGTGATAAAACCAAACAACAAACCAAGATTAGTTTATGAAAATTAGATGCTACCAATTTTATACTAGCTGAGGTTGAGAAAAGGTTATGTCATTAGAATTATCACGATATAAAAAGTTGCATACTAATATCATCGTACCCGAATGGCTGCCGAAAAGAAATCGATTATAAATACTTTTATACTCTGGCGATTGGGATATATTTCACGAATTTTCATACAATGACTTGATATTTTTAAACAACAATACATACTTTAAACAACAATGCATGATATTCTCTCTCTTGTTTTAATAATGTTAAAGATCAAAATGATCAAAATAACTATTCTCTTCGAACATGTTCCAAAATATTACATATTCGACTTCCGTGGATCTATGTCATTGTAAGAAATTGGAAACGTGTGTAAGCAATACGTTCAATATTTTATGTAACAAATACGAGTGAAATACCTGTTTAAAATATGGCACTTAGCACAGATATTTATCTGCTCATATATCACTACACCAGCTTCCTCCTCGTTCAAACCCCACAGATTTGACCTAGAAGTTCTTTTTTATAGTAGGGTTTCAACGACAGAAATTGTTTTGGAGAAGCTTCAAGGGATATGAAATTCGAACTTTTCTGGGGCACGTTGGCCACAAGTTGAGAGCTGGAATTTCTGGACGACTTCTTGATACAGCAGCTAAATATGGAAAGGTTTCTATGCAAAAACGATTCTCTTATAATCCATCATCCGCACAGTTTCCACCTCAATACACCTGAGAACACATTTTCGTCCAAGAGCTCTCAAGCAAGCAGTGAATTGTCTCCGCACAATCTTTGATTACACTACACGGTTAAGTGCATAGCAATGTAAGAGCTGTGGAGATTCTAGCTGAAAAATGGGCCTCTTTGATTGTTTTTTGTCGAAACCTCAAGTGTTCCCTTCACCCAATCAGAATTTTTTCTACCTCAAACGAAAGCTAATACTCCCCCCCCCAAAAAAAAAACACTTTTCGTCACTAGGCGAATGTGGAAAATCTGTTGAAAACTACCTATCCAAGCACAGTGTTTGACCAAAATGTAGGTTTTAAAATTCAAAACCTCAAGTGTTCCTTAAAATATTTTTCAAATTTTATGTCATTAAATGAAAAAGCACACTTGCATTGTCCATATACAAGCGTCACTGGAATTAGCAATGGCCAATTCTCTTTAAATTGCAAATCTTGTGCAAAAGTTACTATTTTCCCTGTTTTTTCATACGGTTGTAAATTTAATGAACTATGACTTTGCTAAAGAGCGCTTACAAATTGATATGCATTGTATTGCACACGTCAGCATTTATATTTTTAATATCAGTATGCTCTGCATAACATTTTAGAGCGTCACGACGGCCATGCAACGCGTCTCATTTCACCATGAAAAAAGTCTCATTTTGAAAGTAAGTCATGATATGGATACAGTGGTCCTTAATCTACCAAAATATTTGTTTTTTGGCAACCATAATATGCGACCATAATAGAACAGCTATTCTCAATATTGTTACATATTTTAAATATATATCTTTCCAATAATATGTACACAAAAAATGAAAGAAAAAGAAGCTCAAGTACCAAAATGGCAGTATTTTTACATCAGAGGGTCGAAAATCACTTTATCCACAAGATATTCAATGCGATGTATCCGATTATCGGTAAACACCATCGGCTTATCATTTAATATTTTACATGCATGAATGAATTACAATCTAAAGATCTTAATCGTCACTAGTCATGCTAGATGAAACAATGCACCCAAAATTAATATAAACATTTTTAAATTAATGTAACAATTACACTGGTTTCACCTGGTGTGATTTTTGAATTTTACATTTTTGAATTTTTAGGGAACTTTGGTCATTTAGAATTTCATTGCCATTTGGTTGATATATATATTATATTGGTTCAAGAAAATGAGTCATTCGCCAGCACATTTCATTTTGCCCAAACACTTCAAGAATAAACAACCTCACCCAGTTTTGGTTTGTGGTTTCGAAATATTGCAATTAAACATTGGTTCTTTCAAATATGAGACGCAAAAACCCAAATCTAGTACAAACAATCATTATATTTATAAAGATATAGCAAACTGTCCATGGTAGAGATTGGACCCAAGACAAATTTATACACCTAAATTACGTGTAAATGCAGGGTTAAAAAGCTACGACGGAAAAAATGTAAAAAGATAAAATAAACGGACAACGCATAATTAAAAACAGGAAGAGGTTTACCTCCTTAAAGCCATAATGTGAGATTTGTTCCACAGCGACGCCTTCGACTTTTCCTCGAATTTCTTCTTTTTGCATGATTATAATGCCCAATGGTGTACTACAATACCATGTGAAAGACTAAGTCTGAAGTGCTTTAATTACAGTAAAATTTATGTTTTTATAAACTATATCCCGAGTTTACCAATTGAGTGATGGCTGACACAGGTAACGCATAAACTGCGTGCATATCGCTATTGGTCTTAGGGCTTATCGTCCCAACTGCGTTTAGCTCGGTAGCGATTCGTGAGCTAATACATTGACGATAATGATTTTAGGGAAACAATCTTTGTTTTACCTCATTTGTTGGCTCAAAATTAAAAGGGGACATAATGTGGTCAGTGAAAACTAAAAGCTCGTGGAATTCAAATAAGAATCTATTCTATATTGAAATCGGACATTAATGCTTTAAAAGGAATTTGCCTGGTTTCCCTGCAGCTTTTGTCTCTCGTCACTATTAAAAAAGTGTAGGGTACCATTGTTTATATAACAACATTTGTGTTATGAAGTGGTTCACCATATTTTATTATAAAATATGGGTCACGGGAAGCATGGGAAGTCCAATCTATTTTATCAAAACAACAATCTGCTGTGTAGAAGACACGTATCCATGCTATATATATAGGTTAGACATCTGATACCATGTTTATCAACACAGAAGCTACAGTAGAGTTCACCTTAATTATTGTGTGCACAAATACACATGCCATTTGGGGATATATACGTGATATGTATGCAACTGGACAAAATTTGTATTTCGTTATCCTGACTACAGCTACATATTAGGCGGAGAGGATTTTTAATCATAAAATCCAAAAAAGAGATGTCTGAATGAAATAAATGCAGGGAGGGTTCAGTAACGTAAATAGAGAGATTGCGATGTTCCATACGCAGCACGTGGACCGTACGTTTTAACGTACGTTTTTACGTACGTTAATACTGTGTTAAATATTGCTAGTCTCGGTGTTCCAAACTGGATTGAGCTCATTCGTCACGAAGGAGAACAAGGCGGCTGGAATAAAGACTATAATATCTGATCTAGGCGGATCTAGGTCAATAGAGGGCATAGTGATTGAAAAAATAATGGTATCTGCAGGTTACCGAGTCTCCGCCTAATTCAAACAGCACGCTGTTGGTTTAGACTAAAATTTTGACTTAACATGCTGCTTAAACTTAATTGTATTTTTGTGCTCCCCAAATATTATAGTTGCCCGAAAACATATAATTTGGTAGATTAAAGATCACTACATCCATATATCATGACTTTACATTCAAAATGAGATTTTTTCATCCTGAAAATTAGGCGCGTTGCATGAACTTCGACATGTCGTAAAATCAGCATTATTTCAACGTGGAACATGTATACGTTTTAATGATACGATGAGTCCAACATGTGAAATCGCAATGTCATTTTTATACGCAAAGTATCACACACATTTCAATGGGCAATCTCTGCGTATGGACATCGCGTATAAATGTTTTTCTTCTTTTTTTGGAAAGTTTAATTAATGAATTGTATATTTGTGTGAAAATTGAGGGCGCTATTTATATTTTGTCAAATTTAATTTAGCCAAATAATAAGAGTTGTTCCTTTAATTTCTGGACAAAAACTTTCCAGATTCTTGAGTAAAGCCTTAGCCATCATTATTATCATTTTGAATTGTGAAATTTCGATAACGACAATTCTTTTTTTTTTTAAGGAGTAACCCAATACTCGCGTTTTTTGTTAATGTTAGTATACTGCTGGCGATGGATGTATAATTCCTTTTACAAATGATATATTTGATATTTCGTTATATCGATTTCCATATTTCATATCATTGATACAATACGTTATTCTAGAATATGATACGGGTCTGGATGTCTTATTATCTCTACACTACCCAGAGAGGTTCCTCTCCGTATAAGTGTCCTCTCATCTACTCACTATATCAATGTAGAAGGATACACCTTGTAGGTAAATTATTTCAAGTACATTCATATATGGAGTATTATACTAATACGGTGATTAATTAAATTATTTCATTCTGACCTCCTGAATTGAATCCAAAAAAGCCATGTGAGATATTAATCTGAACTAACGTTTACAACCATTATTAATCAAATCATGAGACTGTTCATGATTAACTACGTTTAACTTTATATAAGCCATAGATCTAAAGCTAATCATAATTATTTGAATCATAAATGAATCAAAATTATGAAAGCATAGCGCAATTACGTATTTCCGTGTTTGCTTATATGTAGTAGAGATTCATATTACAACAGATTCGAATATTCCTCCACGCTTGGCTTTTCCAAATACACTATTATCGCCTACGTGTTCACTTTGACATTCTCTCTCTTTATTCTTTAGTAACTGAAGACAGCAACTAGTTATTTCGTTATTAAACAATAATTGAGAAAACTACATAAAAGTTCAACGTTCTAATTTACGCAGCGCCAATAACCAATATATTATGACATGAATGAAAGACAAAATGCCCTTGAACCACGAATATATATTTGACATGACTACTTTGGTGTCTGATGTCTCATGGCATAACGGATTCCCGCCTATACAGCAGGTGTTCATGGTTTGGGCGGCTAGGTATTTAAGTGGCAACCAAAATAGTATAGCTCCGATTCCATATTGTCAATATATTCTTGGCCTACATGGCCTAAGTGAAAGAGCGTCAATATTATTCCAAGATTAAACCTAATATTAAGTAATTAGACATGCCCTTCTAATGTCATGAAATTGTGAAAACTTTGATTTATGTCAAATCACGCAAGACTATGGATTAGTAATATACAGGATGGCCCATTATGTAGTTTCATGGGGCAGCGTTTGGCAGAGTTCCTTTGATAAGTGAGTTTATTCTCTGATTTTTGTTTAATGCACGGATATTTGTGTGAAAATTGAGGGCGCTATTTATATTTTGTCAAAATTAATTTAGCCAAATAATATGAGTTGTTCCTTTAATTTCTGGACAAAAACTTTCCAGATTCTTATTATCATTTTGAATTGTGAAATGTCGATAACGACCATTCTTTTTCTTAAGGAGTAACCCAATACTCGCGTTTTTGTTAATGTTAGTATACTGCTGGCGATGGATCCCGGCGATGGATGTATAATTCCTTTTACAAATGATATATTGATATATTCGTTCGCGTATTACTACATGACTTGCCTTACCCTAATAACAAAATACTTTTATAACAACGATGGCTTTATGATGTTTATGAATGAAGCTAATACTGATATGATTTTGTTTACCAACAAATGACAAAAATCAATGTATTTGCTCTTTAATTTTTTTTTCCTACGGGATTGTGCATTGTTCTGGTAAAAAATAATTGTCGTCATTTGCAATACAACAAAATCATATTCAGTGCATGATTGCATCACTAGGTTCCCAGCAAACACAAAACGTATTGCTGAAACGTTTTACTGTCGGGTTATATAAAGGGTATAAAACGTGTTAATAACGTTCAAAAAACATTTTTGAAAAAAAGGATGAAAAACAGTTTCACATAATGATATCAAAGAGTTGACAAAATATTTTGCAAAAATATTTTCCAAAAATATTTTACAGTAACATTTTTCTGTTATGTTGTTGTAGTGTTTTCATATAAAACGTTTTAAATGTTGTTATCATGACCTTTATATAACCCAACATTTAAATGTTATTAAAACTTGTTTGTTTGTTTAATCAGTCAGTCGGTGAGGAAACCTTTTGCTACTCATTTTTCCTATGAGTTGCTAGTGTAATGGGTATTACTAAGAAAGGTAATCGGAGCTCAAAACCATTTCAGTAAGGAAAATGAGAATGGATATTGTGTTCTACGGACATCATTTATATTTGTTGTTTTAGATTGGTAATTTAACTTCAGTTGTAGCTCTTGTTTGTATTATCTTAAAATCTGTAAATATGTATCTCCCATTTCAGTTGATTCAAGGCCGTCTGTGGCTCGTGATCAAATGTCGTATTTTTGGCAAGTGTGATATATAACTTTCCTAGACAAAATATTATTTTGAACAATTTGGTCAAAGCTTAGATGCATTTTATTGAGGCAAATATAAAACAATGGATTGTTGGCGAAGTGTGAGTGAGATTATTGGGAATTTATTACAATTTCTAACATTCAGTTTTTTTTTTTTTTCTGTGACGTTATTTGGAATTGAAATGTTTATCTGTTCTTTTTTCTATACATAGTATACTCAAGTTATTATAAAGGATCATCGTAAGTGTATGATAAAACTGTGTTAAGACAGGTCAGTCATGCAAGGTGCAACGCGTGACTAATCATACTAAAGCATAATTTGCAATGTCCACCTACACTACACACGTGTTATCACGCCAATTGATATCATCTTTCACCACATATATTTCTGGCCAGCGCTGTATTAGCGTTTTAAAACCAATAGATTAATAGTGCATCGTAAGGAATGCACTAGTCCCAGGTAAGACAACATTGTAATGTGCAGGAATAAATAATTACTCAGTGCAGTTTTGAAACAAGAATTTATATTACCGCATTTATTTGCACTTCCTCCTGGAGGTGCTTGGTGAAATAGACATTTGTGCTTTTATTACGATTTGTGTTTATCGTGATAAATGATAATCAAAGATGCGTATCGTTAATAAATAGATAAAATCCATGATTATTCTTAACCCAGTGAATATTACCTGCTGAATGGTTACAAGAAGACTTTTATGATTTATTGAGCCAATCAGCAACATAATAAAAATTGTGGTTGAGCTAAAGGGGATTTAGCTGTATTTTGATTGGTCACTTAAGTGAATATATCGCGTTAATTTAACCAACCAGAAACGCTGTAAGAAATGTAGTAGTTATCAGGGGTTAAGTATCATAAATGGTTTCAGGTAAATCTAATACTGGAACTTACTTTTTGCAACTATTGCGACGTTGCGTCTGGAACCACCAGACTTCATCAGGCAACTGACCCGTTGGACTGGTCACGTGATAGACGGCTAGGTATCGACCCGATGGCCCGGTCCCATGCATGAGATAAGTTAAAGCGGAGTCCCCCTTTCTTGTTCAGTGATGGTTGCTCAATGCGTTCCCAAATGGCTTCTTTTATGCCTCTCCTATGCCATTGTTCCTCCTTATCAAGAATAACGACTATAAGAAGCCGTCTATCACGTGACCAGTCCAACGGATCAGTTGCCTGATGAAGTCTGGTAGTTCCAGACGCAACGTCGCAATAGTTGCAAAAAGTAAGTTCCAGTATTAGATTTAATTCCAAAACTCTGTTTGAAACTACTGGATGACTAAGAACATTCACTCACATATTAAGTTGGTATTTCTGTTATAGCATTCCTAAGAGTCTGAGAGTGAGGAATTACTTCTGTTAAAAATATGACACAACCTGAAAAGCATACATATGGAAACGGAACTTAAGCTATCATTGTATATACTACTGGACTGTCCAGAATGTATGTACTGAATTAGAAAATAAACACCCACCCTTTCAATTTGCGATATTTAACAACACTACATTTTGTAACATTTCAACCGCTAGAATTCGTTTTGATACAAAAGAAAAAACATTGTTTATGATGCACAGTTACGCTGAATAGATTATATTTTGCTAATATTCTTCCTTTGTGTAAATTGCCAGCATGCAATATGTTTGTAAGGTCAACTTAAATTGTGAAATAAAATGTCAATACAAAAATATTTAGTATTCTTGCGTGTTTTGATGAAATGCATCTTCCTTTATTAGCTTCGAATTATTACTATTCTCAAAATGTTATACCTTCATTATGTAGAAGAAAATGTAATTTTTAAACCTGCAGTTTAGATTGGATAACGAATTTCCTTGGCCTTCTTTTGCATGTTCCGTATTCTGTTTCGTTCTCTTCAATACATAATTATAGGCATATACTTATACATGTATAGATTTTATAGCTTGAGCAGCTTAGTTCCATCAGGGCCCAAGTGGATCTCCGCATGGAATGCCAGATTCGTCATAGTTGCAGGTTCTTGATACAAGTGATTGAATTACTTTTTTTTTGTATACATAATTATTATTGTCTGTTTCCCTTAAGGTCAAAGACTAATTCAAAGAAAACAACCTTGTGGAAACAACGTTATCATAGTTACAACAACGACAAAACTCACGAGCAACCACTTGGCCTAACAATTTTTTGTGTTGCTATATCATGTATCCAAAATCAACTGTTTACAAGGTCTTGCTTTGAACAGACTAGACGAATCTCATCGCAGTGCCACTTTTGGCGCCCTTTCCCGAGATTAAAAGCCTCTTTAATTGTTTATTTAAAATGTTATTTCGTTATTAAAATGTTATTTCGGCAAATGCAAATTACTGGGAATTATGGTGGTTTGGAAAAGTTTCTCCTACCTTAATCATTCGCTTACCAAAATATTTTCCATTATGCTATGCATCTACATGTTTGGCTGCTTGCATCAATGGTGCCCTGGCCGTCATGGGTAGTGGGTCCGGTTGAGTAGGGTTGTAGTTTGGTACAACTATCTTTTTATCATGACAATTATGTACATTGGCAAATTGGTTTTTAAACATTATTGCTGCAATATTTTGGTTGTTTTTAGATTACTTTTAAAGTGTAGTTTTTAATATACAGTGTCAATTTTATATTGTATATTTTATGTATGTGCATTTTCCTTTTTTAGTTGTTCGATGTAAAGCGCAAATGGGGCATCTGCGATGCAAATTGCGCTATAGAAATATTGGTTTATTATTATTATTATTATCAAAAGAAATTCATATGCAAACTTCGCGTTGCGGAATGATGCGCTTGAAATTGCCCATTATGTTCACAGATGACAATTAATCACATTCAAAATAATGATATATATATAATTGTTGGTACTTAATAAATAACTCGACATATATTTAAAGGTCCATTTGCTAACTAGATGGTAAAGAATAAAGGATTATTAGTGATTTGTGAAAATTCATAAAAATTAAGATTTTTGAAAACGCATAATCACAAGGACAAGGGAGCACCTTGTTAAACCCCAATTGAAGGAAACTTCCTTAATTGTTTGCAATGCCATAAGACGAGTTTATTCTAGTTCTGGGAAATTCCCAGATCTATATTAATCATAGTACGACATCATAGGGACAAATCTTTAGGTGGATCCCCAGGTAATACTGCAATGTGCATACATAACATCGTATGACCAGGAATATTAGATCATGAGATAATTTGTTTAATTAAAAGATGTTGCATGAGTGGAAATCCCCAATTGGGATTTGATATTCGAGGTTTGGATGTCAACACTCTTTTTTCAGATTTATAATGAAATTAAATTAGCATAGCAACTTGTTCACAAAGTTAAACACTTGGAGTCAGCCAAAGTGGAGTTGTAGTGAAGGCCCTATACATTCGGCCACAGAACGAAGGGAACTTTGGATTACGCCAAGAGTACACAGTCATTCCGAAAGGGGGATTTATTTTTGGTCTTCATCCTCAAGCAGCTGATAACTGATTTAAAGGAGTATTTCGCGATCCTAGCATTCTCTTTTTATGACATTTTTAGTAGATTTTGCGTTTGCGAGTTATGCATGATTATGTGAATTACACTGCTCCATAGACAATGTGTTGTTAAATTCAAATTTCACGATATCTTTGCTAAACGAATTAATCTGCAATAATTTTTTTGTACATAAACATTATGTAGCCAAGAGGTTTCCAGTGATATAAAAATCTCAACTTGTTTTGAGAAAAGTAGGGGGGATGAGGCTGTGGATCACGACATGCCCTTTTAATAAGCTTTGAAAGTCATAAAATCTGTCAAGTGAAATGGAAGGGATAAACTATTCCTGTAAGTAAGGAGTGAATGGTGAAAATAACATAATTTTTTGTGTCATTATTGTCATTAGAATAATATTGTTTGGAACTGGACATTACTTCGGGGAGTCGTCTGGAATTTGTGTGCAACAGAACATTGTATTATTAACAAGAAGCTGGTAATATTAATCTGTTGTAGTAAGATCTGTGATATTTGTATGATTTATTATGTGTAAGTACTTGGTCTTTCATTTCTAGAATTCTGATACCATGGATAACCTACGAGTACGCTAGCAATCTACACTAACATGACTAAGGATAACATTTTTACAGATTAAATAGATTAAATAGAGGTTATCCACGTTACTCATGTGTGACTTCTAACAGAAAGCACTGATTCTCGTAGTATTCCTCATTCAAACCAATTCAATGCACGGTCTAAGAGTTACTTGCATGGCTTTGGCGGGCTATTTTGAAACAGTCATGGTTGCACATGCAGGTACTTCTTTTGAAAATCCTAAACAATGTATAGCAGTCGCTGATAGGATATGCAGCTTATAGAACACGGAAAACCTCTATTATTTGCAATGTATTGACGTAAAAGAAACAAGACGTAATAATTACGATTAAATTAAATTTGATCGTTTGGTTAGACAAAACAGTTTGCATTCGGAAAATCCATGATGATCCTTTTACATTATAAGGCGTCATTAATATACAACCTCTACCAAGTAATCAAAGTATCAGCTAAGGAAGCGCACAGAAAAGGTGCATGCTCAATTTGCGACGACATTGTTGATCAATATCTTGTTTCCTTTCTCACGTTACATAGATCAGGTGTGTCAAGCAATTACATTTCTTCTCATGTTTATTTTGCCATATCTTGCCACAAGATGAACAAATAGTTAGATAAAATATTTAAAGATGTTATAACGTTATAAACATTTTAATGTAACTGATAAACTAAGGCATACTTTATGACATAAGTCTCGCCCACGTATTCGTGTATAGGATGTTGCAGTAAACTGATTGCATCTCAGCTGTACAAACAGTAAAAGGAGGTTACAGGTATTTTACTAGATCTCTGCATGCATCAAGAATATATTGATCCACCTTCTACACTAGGAACAAGATTAAAATATCGCATAGAGTTCATGAAACTGAGTTCAAGCTTTTTTCAGTTTTAAATAATATCTGAATAGGTTAATCTTAGAACTATAAGTGGAAAACATAGGTAAATTGCGGAAGTCAATCCTCAAAATTCCACAAACCATCTTGATGATAATGGTAATAGTTCGATCCTCCTTTTACAAATACAGAACACCTGTCGTTTTGTATAATATATTATCCAATCAAATGGCTTAGACAACGCTACTAATTAAGAGTAAGAAAGTATTGAATATATTATTGTACAATATGATAGATGGATACCCTGCAAGGATATGCACGAAAACTCAACTAGTAACAAACCCTTTTGAGGCTGCAAAGCAAAATTGTAACAAAACAATATGGCGGCAACTTTTATGATGGACATATTCTGATGTCGTGCAACAGCATAATGTTGGCTGTAGCATCGTGTAACAAAGTGACTCTAGGCAAAATAGAGGCCCGGGAAAAGTAGGAAGTTGTGATCTCTTTTATATGTTGTTATCGGCATATAAATACGTGTGCTTTGAGTGAACACCCAATGCATTGTGTTGTATGTGAACTGTCATGAGTGGTAAATACGATCCTTGTATTTCAGGTACGTTTACTTCACAAAATAGTTTGTTATTCTATTAGGAATGACCTTTGTTCATAGGAATGCTCTGTCTTATGAGTAGAGATAAGAATAGATGATTAAATACTTATATCTAGCGATACATCTTCAATATCCGCAAATATGCATGATACACCGAAGCCCATCAGTGTTGAATACCTTTATTAAATTTCCCTGCGTAAACAATGGTGAAATACAGCTTTTAAAAATTTAAGAAAGAAGTGAAAGAGCAGATATATCGGAATATTATAATATTTTTATTCACCACGCTTCCGCTAAAATATGGCTTGCCTTACATTGTAGATGTCGCCAACATTCACATCACAACCTGGAAGTGAGACAATAAGTGGTTTCCTTGGGAAGAAGCAGGAAACAAAAAAAGCCGTCACATACGATGGCGAGTGCCCATGTTGTACATACAGATATTGGATTTGACCAGCCCTGCAGAAACAGCTATTCACTAAGATCAAATCAACTTTGTTGGAATGTAATTATTTAAGTCACTTGCTTCGAATTATCAAATCTCGAGTGCTTCTCTCATGTATAACAATATGCTATTTGTGTATCGCAATATTGGAATTGATTACATAATGTTGGAAGTTAGACCCCGAAAATCAATTAACGGAATACCCAGCATTCTGTAAACTTAAACATAATTGTTTGGTAAGGCAAATGCTCAAAATGGAGTTTTCTACAGGTAAAATAGCACATTATTCTAAATAAATTTAAAGAAAACAATACGTGTGGCACCTGATACAGCATGTAGTTACCGATCACGATTCCAACATTATAATGTGCAGTTTACCTATTTTGACAAATAGTGTCAGTATACGGTATCGCTCTATGTGGAATATCATTGTCTGCTAATGTATCTATACTTTTGGTGCAAACGACCGCTTTGAGACAAACAACCTGCGACAGCGTTTACCATTTGTCTACACTCAGCTGTGTTGAACATGTTTAAACAGGCACCCGCCATCATGGGCTCTTAAAATCTTACAAATGTATGGGAAAGGGATAACTGAGTTGCGCCCAATAGCATAGCAGAACATCCTTTTTGTAGGTCTGTATTGACATCAATGTTGTCTTGCATATTTAGATTGAGAATATTAATAACATGGACAATGCGACGCCATAATAGTAAACATTTTCTTCGTACTTGGTTAGTTTGTTTCCTTTTAATCTAGAGTGTATTGCGTACATATTACTTTTACGTCGTCGCAATTTCAAAAAGAAATACTACAAAATAATCATGATAATGAAATAGTTACCGTTGTTTGTGCTTGGTCTAATAAAAAGCGCAGACGGTGACCGTTATACTAAAATAGTTGCAGACAGATATAAGTATGGATAATTTATTTAGCGATATACACTAGTATTGCCGCGAAGTCGTTACATGTGACGTGTTGCCACAATAGCAGTTTCGCGAAGCATTCTCTTGCCGATGAAATACACACATCAAACTATTTTTATGCTACAAATTTTATTCACACATTTTATCAAGTGTATGAAGGTGTAGATCTCACGCTTATCGGGGTGTCGTGCGAGGTAGCTTAGAATCTCTGCTTTCACACCTTTTCGAGATAGGTTGTATTACAATCAGATAATGCCTTAAGGGACTATTGGCACGTTTCCAGGGGCCGTCGCAAGATATCATGTCGGAATAAATTGAATGATGAATAACGCTAATCTTAGCATACCCGCTAAATTGTCAGTTCATCTTCTAGTGTGACCCCATGCATTGATCTAATTATGATTTTAAACATTTACTTGATAAGCATTGACAGCTTACTTCCAGTACGCAGTTACTTCATTTATTATTATCTTTATTTTTCTTAAATCACGTGTGGTTTTTTATTCATAGTGGGTTTTATATAAAAATATGCAGGAACTTTTAAATGTGCAAAGCTTGAGGACTTAATTTAAAGTGACACCAATCTATAGATATATAGAACTTACCTTTCCACAACCTCTTAGTTATTTACGTATTACGTATCTTATATACTTTAGATTGAATTACCTGCTATATTGCTACGTCATATGAATGTGATACATGTCGTGCAAATATTACACCGATGATGTTTTTTGTGTTTATTTGTTTTTATAAAACTGATTGAAAAGTGAGGCATGCAAATCCTAAATTGAACGCTTTTTTTTAAACAAAAACGCCTACGAATTAAACACTAGTGTTTTGTTTTTCATAAAAATTTCACATTATATTTTCAAACATACGTTATGTAATATACCGGGATATTTTTCTTCAAATCGTAAGTTTTGTGCTTCAAATTGTAAAATATCCGCTTGAAACAATAAAAACAAAATCGCGCATTTAAGTTGTCCTTATATTGAACACATTATTGAACACACCTGGCGATTTGTTACCAGAACACGTTCGCAATTTAAACCACGCTAATTGGCCTGCTTTATTTTTTGCAACAGTTGGAAAAATATATTTACCTGGAATAAATTGTCGGCTTTATCAAAAAGGCTTACTTTGCAATGCATTCCGTAAATAATTCACTCAGGTATCCATAAAATGAAACTTTTGGAAATAAAAGAAGGATGAATTAACTTACGGGGAATTAACTTAGAGTATTGAGCTTGGGTTTTATTAAATATTGATTCATTATCAATTAAAATACCAATACTGTACTTAGAATTTGTATGAATAGGCATATGTTAAAAGTTATTAGCAATATTGGCTAATGCCTTACAAAGATGAAACGTTAGCGCAGAACATCAAAGGAAATGTAAAAAAACATGTCTCTACAATCACGTGTCATATTTTGTCGGGGACGCTTTCTTCCACATATTGGTCATTGTATATTTTAAAGCTTTGTTCATTATTAGGAAAATTATTATTCATTACATATCATTAAGGAATGACGTGGTTGATGTTGAAGGACAATGTTGAATGGCACTTAATGTTTTGCCAATATATTTTATATACACCGATAGCCAGAATGGAATCAAGTCACTCTTACAGTGGAGTGAACTAGCACTGACTCTTAAAAGGAGTCGCATGACTGTCACAAGAGATTCAGTTGACTCTACCCATGGAGTCAATTGACTCTACCCGAAGAGTCGCACACGACGTTGTAGGTATTTGACACTGACTTTCAAAAAGAAGTCAGACCCGACTTTCACTACAGATTCAATTGACTCTACCCATGGAGTCAATTGCCTCTACATTCAGAGTCATCGACGCTGCGCACGTGTATTGCTGAGGAAGCATTATGCTGCTGCTGTTTGCTGCTGTTCAGCATGCTGGTCATCCGTACGGTGTATCGTGTTTTGGTGTTTGGGCAGTGGTATGATGTGGTATTTTCATGCTGTAGGCGAAGTTGGTCTTGAACTGTCTTCCACAGAAGAATGTTAACCTGATGGAGAGGTAAAGCTAATAATAGTAAGCTTACCTATACCTGGAGTCGGAATGTCGAAGTGACCCTGTAGTGGAGCCGGGTTGACTCTATAAAATGGAGTCTGGGTTACTCTAGAAGCAGAGTCCAGCCACTGCGTGACTCTATGTCTACAATGACTCAATATTGGGAGTCAAATGACTCCTGTGTAGAGTCATCAACGATGACTCTTCAGCGGAGTCAACAAATTATGACTCTTCAAGGGAGTCAGGTGACTCACAATATGGAGTCATTTTAGACATAGAGTCGCAGTGTGGCTGGACTCTGATTTTAGAGTCACCCTGACTCCAGTTTGGCTTTCAGTGTTAGCATGTCAATAGGACTACATTCGCTGGTCTTATGGTTCGCTGTTCCTAATGGTCACCAATACAAAAGTTTACCAGTTCCCGGTCCCTAACCCATAACCCTAAACTTCACACTAACCCTAAATCTAATCCTAGCCGTTGTCCTAACCCTAACTTTCAGACTATCAAACCTTTTTTCTAGAAAACCGTTTTTCTGACTATTTTTGGGACTAGTGGACCTTAGGACTAGCGCCTGAGCACCGAAGAGGTCATCTTTGACTGCACTTAGGATCTCAAACATGCATATTTACCAGAACTCAGTTCTTTAACCCCAATGTATTTGCGTGTTCACAGAATGACCTTTGAATGTATTGCAGACATGCCTTGAGGTCAACGGAGGTTAATGAACTATGCCCTTCAAATTAAGGCTCATGGTGTTATCAGTAACCCTGACTTACCAATCTCGGACCGAATTTACCGGAGAGGTTCAATTATTCAAATCGGACTTTTTCCAAATATTCTTCAATATTTTCTATCAATTTGTGAAATTCTGCACAATATTACCTACCATGCATGTTATTATTGTGCGCGCTTGATTACAATTTTGCTCCGAATATTTATAGCATTTACACTCACACACGTTACAGGTTTGATATGTTTACATCCTTTCTTTAGATATACCGTGATTTACGGCGCAGATCAAATTCATTGTGTATGTACAAACAGATTACTAAACATTTTCCGCAGGGTGTTGTAGAAAGAAAATACCTAAACACCTTCCATCTATTGCTTGCTAACGTGAAAGCTCTTTATATACTCTATCTGTTGCAAACCAATTGTTGCCGATGGGGACAGATTGATAAGTTCGCGTTAAGGCGAAACATAACACAACAAGGAGGTTTACATTTTGGTGCTTAACTTCCAAACCTCACGTTTGCTTTGGTTGTTGACATTGTAAAAGGTCATATATCTACCACTGCAAGAAGAGCAGTAACAATCAGATATTCGGTACGCTGCTGAAAGCTAAAAGTGATATAATTCTAAAACAGTTACTGTGCTGAAGTCGGTCGTGAATTAATGAATGCAATTTATAAAATTAATTAATGAATGCAATTTATAAAATAAAACATTTGCTGTAAAACATGTGAATTTATAATATACGTTATCTACACAGTAACATACGGTATACGTTGTATTTTGTGTTACATTTTAGCTTTACAAATACTCACTGTAATACTCACTGTATTGTATTCTATTGTTTATAACAAAAGGAGTTTCCAAGTACATTTTCAAGTATATTTTTAAATATTAAAATATTACAACGGTCAACCGTGTAAAGTATGGTTGTGTGCGCATTATTACAGAAGTATGGTTCTGTTATTGAGCTTGGGTCCATAGGAACCACACCTCTTAGCCACAAACGAAGTAGAAAAGTACAATGGACACCCCAAGTGTTTAGAAATTAATGGATTTCGGTTACTAGTATAAGTTACCACGAGGTACTAATTTGAACAAGAGCATGAGCAAAACAACTAAATAAGCTGAAATACATGCTCTTTAATCTACCACGCTTTAAATATAATTTGTACTTATTGTATACTCACCTGATTTCTGGGATTTCAATAATCTTATTGGAATCATTTGCCTTAAGGGATGGGGTATGAGAGTTTGGATAGTATTTTTTGTGGGACATGGGAGCACATTAGACATATCGAATTGCATTCTGAATACGAAGAATGTCCTTCTGATATCAAATAATTTCAAAAATGACAATTATTTGATATCAGGAGGACATTCTTTGTATCAGAACTTATTTCATGCTTCCGGTTTTATCAGAATGACATAGTATGAAAATGTCTATGTGGTTGTATGATAAAGTATAACGTTTAGAAAAAATCACTACAACAGCATTTCAAATTATGCGGTTAAAATATTTTTCAAAATATATTTCGGCAATTATGTTTGTGGAAAAATACTTGTTCAACAATAACATTGCACACAAATGTTTTGCAGCAAGTTTTCAAAAAATGTGTTGAATGTTTAAAAAGCCGTTTCGTACCCTTTATATAACCCGACATTTAAACGTTTTCTGTGATGTGTTCTGTGTTTGCTGGAGTCTTGTTTTCGCCATAACTTTACTTTACATTACTTTTTCCACTATAAAATTGTTAAAGCATAATAATGTTGTTGTCTTAATATGTGGAAGCAGTTTTATTTATCATGTTGATGCATGCCTGATGTTCAGATGAAATCATGGTACTCTGGTCTGCGGATGCTTTGTGATCATGGCTCAGCAATTTGTTTTTGTTCTGTCTCGTGTTAATGCAAAGAGTCTAAAATGAATTTATTTTAAACTAAATTGATTTTAGTCCTAAAGTAAAAGAGAAATGAAAATTATTTGATATCAGGAGGACATTCTTTATATTCAGAATGCAATTCGATATGTCTGATGTGCTCTCATGTCCCTTAAAAAATACTGTCCAAAAGCTCATTCCAGAACCCTTAATCAGAGATGCTGGACTAATTTCAAAATATGCTGGACTGAGATGTTGTATATCTCTAGTCAAAATTGACACCATTTAGACTAACCTAATCCCCTAGTCAAATCAACACTGTAATTTTTTGTTTATGAAGAAACAGATTACTAACATTTTTATTTATTTATATCTTATTTAACCTGGGGTGACTTATTAATGCCCTGGCACTGTTCTCCCTTGGTTCCCAGGTGTTAAGGCAAAACATAACCTGACAAGGAGTTTACATTTGGTACTTAACTTTCACACTTTCACGTTTGCTTTGGTTGTTGACATTGGATATGGTCATATTATCTACCACTACAAGAAAGGAAGTAAGAACCAGATATTCAGTATATGCTGCTGAAAGCCAAAAGAGAGATTATTCTTAACGTAAACTCTGCTGAAGTCGTGATTAGATGAATGCAATTCATATATTATAGATAAATTATTTGCTGTAAAACATGCAATTTAAAATTTGCATTAGCTACACAAAAAACAATAATGTTGAATTTTGCAAATAATATGCTAGGTGTTGTAGTGCTGGTTGATGGCTCTGATTTCTGTATGGTTTTCACTTTCAGGCCTCCTATTGGCCTTATGTCTAAGTCAGGTTGTATTTGCAGCCTGTACCTGGTTTTAGGTATTTGTTCATTGGCGGAAGAAAAACATATATTTTCAAACAGAAAATGGCGTATAAGGACCAATCCCACCGATCACTTGACACCCCTAATTTCAGCCACTGCATAGAATATGATATTGTAAGACGTATTATTTGATAAAGAGAATTATACTCGAAGCGGGAAAATAAGAGAAAAATATATATTTCTTTTTATGATATGATTGTTGCATTTGTAATTCAAACTGTTTCACTGTAGTGGTTTAATTTTTTGCACCTAAGCATACAATACCATTTTCGTGCACGGCCTCCTATTCCCTGCTTTTTGTTCTTAGGAATGTTCACTTTTTCTGGCCTCATAAAACTGAAGCCGTCACATTTCCCTGTTGACTACCTACCTATGTTCACACTTAACGTTGTAGGTGACTAGGCACAGCTTGAAAACAATGCATTGAAGACAGGCACAAGTCAATTATATATAAGACGATGTAACTATGGTGTAATGAGCCGGTGCATGCCCAACAGTAAAGTGCGCCTTTTTTCTTTGTATTTTGTTTTTAATTTAGCTTTATATTTGATCAGTGTAGAGTTGATATTTGGAATAATACAAAAACACTTTTGAGTTGTGTACTGAAGAAACAAATATACAAACATAATTTTATAATATTCAAACCCACATACATACATACATTAAGAAATCTAGTCCCACAAAAGGCACGGGCGTATATATGGCCACCAAATCTTTCCTTATTCTAGAATTTCATGCAAACAGCATTTAGAACAAACTATATATTTAGATCTAAAATATATCACACCCCCGGGATCACACCTAGCTACAAACACACCCCTACACACACTCCCAACAACACCCCCCCCCCCCTCTACACCCAGATACCCCACACATACACAAATGAACAAACACATTCACCATATGCATTAACATTCTGTGCACCCCATAGAGCACCACCAATCAATAGGGTTTAGTCAGGACACTTCTGTTGTCTATGGTTTAATATTCTTTTGCAGCAAAGGATTTCTATTAAGCAATAGCATTAAGGAATGGCAATTACTAGAGACCATCACTTTCTTCACACGACCCATGTGTCCAGTTATTAGTTAAGACAAAACCAATTTGTAGAAAATCACGTTTCTGTGGTGTTACCTTCCTTTCTACTCATTGCATACGTAAAAAACAAAGGATTAATTTCCCATGGAAACTCACGCTTTTCGTTTTGTTTTCATGTAACTAAAGAACTAGGGTCGTTATGTCTGCGGCTTCACTTGCAGGATATCTGACAATGGTTAATTAATAAGCATGCAACGTACAGCAAGACCGCCAATAGAAGGGCCTCGCTCATCTGCACATTATAAAGTGGGCTAACATGTACAAATTCATGTTATAGGAATTGCATGAAAGGTTGTGTCAAGTTAATTTGACAATGTATTTTAGTGTAGCAAGTTTCTCACCACTGTTGTTCTTTAAGACTAGTGTTTTTTCTTAATAGTTCTCCTTCTGATAAATCACTAATAAGTTGCACGATGGTGGGACAACATTTACACAAAAACTAAGTTCGTGTAGCTGATTAAAAATATTTAATAGGCCGTAAGTAGAATAAACAATAACAGAGGCAAATGTGTGGGTTGAACAAAGGAGATTTGTAAACAGACACACCCACACATATATAATTCATAAGTTGCTGAAGATCCGGGTAAAATCCCAGCAAATAATGGTTACATAAACCAAAGTATTCGCAGCCTTTTACCACGGTGCTGAATTTAATGAAAAAGCAGGATATAGTGGTTAGGTGGCTATATGCTAGCTGTTGGGGAGGATTTAAAGTAAATGGGTAGTAAGAAACCTGCATCATGTATGACAAGGAAGAACACTTTTCTAGTTTCCAATAAAGAATTACATAAGTGACTGCATATTTGCAAGATTTTACATAATATTTCGGCTTATGCTCTTCTTTGCCTAATATGACGTACAATATGGCGTACAATGTACACTGTATTACATTCAATTCTCATATGAAATTCGAATGCTTATATTTTCCAAAAGATTATTTTATCACTTATTCAAGTTAATAGTAACTTTTTTTCCTAAGCGGAAACCTGCAGACGGAGCCTCCCTTCAAATGCACGCTGTTTTACCTTATTCATGAAGATGTCAAGCGCAGCAAATAAATGTAATAAATAATAACAAATAACATACTACCGGTACCATTTAGTACCTGACGTAAACATTGAAAGGTTAGAGAATTACATTAAAGTATTGAAATGCAATTGGTTGTATCAAACACTAAGTGGGTTTAAAATGGAGCTCAATAAAGGTTCATGAATTAAACACGCGTAAAAATGATTTCAGATGTGCATCAAGTTCCTAAATACATTTCATATCTTTATTAAAGGCGCAAATTTTAAGGTTGTGGAAGTCAACTGTAAAGGTAATATATAGACAGAAGGTACCAGTTACGTTCACCCTTGAACAAAGACAAATATGTCAAAATTAAAATCAAAAGCCAGCACCTGTACCTTTTAGCTCCGATCTAAGGCCTCATTTGTTGAAACCGGTTGAGAAATTAAAAACCCAAGGAAGGAATAAATTCAAAAGTTCACATTATTGAAATGTTGTGAGAGAAGAATAAATTTGTCACTATGCATTTCTGGCCAAATTGTAGCTACGACCAAACCACTCTATCCATCTACTTGATATATTCACTTCGGTAAATATCGATATATTTTCATGTAGTTATTTGTTGTCCAGGCTAGCTATGGAATATGACCTTCACTGAACATTAGTTACATTCAACCTGACACCTTACAGCTACTTGGTAATTAAGATATTGGATTACATTGCTAGACGTTACAGCCCTCTGATGCATACGTAAAAGCTGGAAATGCTAGGAACAGGCATGCTAATAAATAACCTACGTCCGTTCTTCTACGTGTTAATTGTTTATTTCGCCAGCAAAAGAACATCGGAATATTGATGTATCGCAAATGAATTTTTATTTACAATTGTTTTTTCATAACAGCTAAATGATTACATGTTGAGTGCGTTTCTTGTTCGTACTTTAGGTGGCTACTATTTGGCTGGTTTAAAGTTAAGGTTTGAATCGACTAGTGAAATAAATAGCCCGGTGGTGCGCACATACTAAAGGCATACAGGGATGGGCCGCTCAGGCGGAAATCCTTAAATATGGCTCTGGTTTTGAAGAAAAAATATCCTTAGACATTGCAAAAAAAAAAAAAAAAAAAAAATCCGGGCCACGCGCGAAATTTAAGTGCTACGAAATCAATGTAAAAGTTGTAAACATATGGACCTATATTAATATAATGGACCTTTGTCAAAATTGTATTTTGTATATATCCGTTTTCTTTGATCTGAAATAAACCATTTTAATTATTATAACGATGATTAATTATTATTAGTAGAATACTGTAGTATTACTAAAAGTAGCAATAAACAGAGCAATAATAAGGACAATCGATATCATTGACAATTCATTTTCAAAATAACAAATAACCTAAAGAATGGGTATATGTTCCGGGTATGGACCATATAATTGTATGTCCTTATGTCCTTACATAAGACAATAATGGCGGTGTCGTGATCAGCATTGCTGATCAAGTTAAGTACTAGAAGCGCGGTATTTCTGACAGGGACCTGTAATGCTGTTAACATCGACTGAATCTAGGCTGTATATATTATACATCGGAGGAACCCCACGCCCCCTCAAGTTACATACAGCATGTGTCTAGTCGGTTCAGTTCTGTTCTATTTAAAGGTGGGTGAACCAAATGACAGCCTAGTAATAATCATCTCCCATTGTGCATATCAACCCTATTGGGCTATGAGCCATTATGAAGCCCTGTAGTCTTTGTTTTAACTGCAAATTTTGGATTATTTTGGTCATATATAGGCCTAGGTATAAAGCACTATGAACAATTTGACCACCAACCTTTAACGCTAAAGAAAAATACTTTGCGATAAGGCGACAATTTTTTTTAAAATTTTACTAAAACATGTAAAATCATTCGTTTTGGTGCCAAATTTATTAATTTTGGCTGAACATTTTAGAAAACATGTTGGCTAAAATTCAGATTGTTTTCAGGTTTTTGCAGCTTTTGGTGACATATCCGTCCGCCTGTGGAATAGAACTTTTTTTCGTCACCTAAACCATACAAACGGCTAAATGTCTTATATATTTGAGTAAATAGCTTCAGTTTAAATAATGGCTATCATCATTATAAACATCATCATCATTAGCAGCAGCAGCATCAACAACAAAACTGCTTATATTCTCATGGTAACATCGTCAATTATTGCTAAATAATAATCATGTTGTAATAGACCATTTCATATCAAGGGAGTGTTCATTAATACTTTGGTAGGGGGGCTGGTCTTCCTCAAATTTTTCGCTCGAAAACTTTTTGACCCCCCTCGATGGATCGCTAAACTTTTTTGACTCCCCTCTTTTGACAGACAAAACTTTTATGACCCCCCCCCTTATCGTATAACAAACATACTTATTACTTAATAGTGTTGTTTCCAGTGGTGTGGTATCTGGGTCACATGTCATTGAGGGAGGCAAACATTCTCGGTGGGACAATTGCGCACAAGAAAATTTTCATTTTATACTTCATTTAGATGTGTCCCAAATCAGGGTGTTTATCTGATTTTACAGGGAAAATGAAATAGAGGATTTATTTGGAGGTTCTATAGGCACATCAGCATAATTTGGATCCGTGGCTATTATGATAGTACAAATGCGCGCGAACCGCACAAAAAATTTGGCCATATTGAGGCTTGAATCCCGGGGGGTCACTCCCATTGTGGCCTGTATAGACCTTTTTCTCAGACGTCACCAATCAATCGATATTGGGGTCCAGCATTCGAGTCATCAGCACCCAAACGCAAATACCGCGCCGGCGCGCGCGATCAACTTTGCGCCACGCTAGGCGTCCTGCGCGGAATTGCCAGCTCGCAGTACGCGTTTAGTTCGCCACGGTGTAAAAAGTAAACAAAATTGTGAAACAAAACAAAGATTGAATTTTAAATAGCATCGCGGTTTTTCCGTATCTTTTGTATTTTATGGCATCAAAACAAAGGTAACTTGTATACAGTTCCCGTTTAAACAATTAATTTATGGAAGCTAAAGTGAAATATGACAAAACAGAGGAGAAAATGCGCAGTATTTGGTGTTTTTACACCGTGACATGTGAGAAACGCACGTGTTGTTTGTTTACATCTCAGACCCCAATATCGATTAGGTGACGTCATCAGAAAAAGGTCTATACCATCCGCGATAATGAAAACGCGTAAAAAGGGTAGTTTTTCGTGGGTAAGCACGATACGCGCGTAACGCGTTTAGGGTGTCAAAAACATGGAATATTGGGGAAAAGGGTAGCAAAATTGCAATTGCTAATACGCGGAAATTAAATTTAGGGTATGAAATTTGATGCAAGGAATAAAATCCCTGTTTAGGGTATTGTTTTAGTCAAGGGTTAAATCCTTGTTTAGGGTGCTTTTCAAAAGTCGATTATCGCGGATGGTGTACAGGCCACAATGGGAGTGACTGAATGGTCAAATATTGTGGAAATTGGAACAAAATGGTCAAATATGAGATTAATTTGGTCACGCAAATGTACACAGGTATCAGTTTTGGCCCCAAAGACCGTGGTACCTGGGCCTGTGCCCACTCTGCCGTATGGTAAATCTACCCATGGGCCATGTGTACAAAATAATTGCGCAATGAGAAATCGTAAACTGAAGTATGCAGTTTACGTGCAAAGAAATCCAATTTATTTGCAATATTTTCTTGATTTAGTTGTATTTTGATCAGATTGGTACATAATCATATTTGTAGCCTACTTTGAAGAGATATAAAATTCTATGATGAAAACTGCCAGTATTTCTTAGACCAACCTAGATATTGCATGTTGCTGATCATCTTTAATGTTATATTAACACTAAGTGCCATAATTTTTTCAAACAAAAGCACTGAAAACTAAAACTTGCCCGTTTTAAAAGTGACACAGAGTGTCTCAATGCGCGCGAAGCGCGCGAAAATTTTGGGTTTTGAAGAGGAAAACTTTTTTGGCCCCCCTTTCCTACCACCTAAAACTTTTTGGCCCCCCCTCTTTTAAGATCCAAAACTTTTTGGCCCCCCCCTCCTTTTACCAGCCCCCCCACCAAAGTATTTCTGAACACTCCCCAAGATCGGAAAACCGCGTTATCCAGTAAGCTAGCGAGTCAAATTGTACCCAAACTGGCGGATAAGAAACGTCTTGAATTACGGTACAAAATACAGCTTATTTAGGCAATGTGAACATGGGGTCATCGGTTTAAACAATTTCCTATATAGCATATTGAGTTAAAACCTCAGCTATTTTGATGCTAATGGAAAAAAAAGGATTAAATGTTCGCCATTTTTGTCAGTTAATTATTTTTTACAGAACGTTTTGTTTATGCATCACCTCTTCCACAAGTCAGTCTCTTACACAAGACATACCACCAGACGGTTGATTGCACCTTTTGTTCATTGTACTGTAGTTTATGATACCTGTTACACATTGAAACTGCGCACTGTACTAGTACATAATGCTGAAGAGGTGCTTTTATGCGCGCGCGATAGGGCAAATTATTTCATGCTTCGTGTTTTATCAGAATGACATAGTATGAAAATGTCTATGTGGTTGTATGTTAAAGTCTAACGTTTAATATGAAAAAATCACTACAACAGCATTTCAAATTATGCGGTTAAAATATTTTTCAAAATATATTTCGGCAATTATGTTTGTGGAAAAATACTTTTTCAACAATAACATTGCACACAAATGTTTTGCAGCAAGTTTTCAAAAATGTGTTGAATGTTTAATAAGCCGTTTCATACCCTTTATATAACCCGATATTTAAACGTTTTCTGTAATGTGTTCTGTGTTTGCTAGAGTCTTGTTTTCGCCATTACTTTACTTTACATTACTTTTTCCACTATAAAATTGTTAAAGCATAATAATTTTGTTGTCTTAATAATGTGGAAGCAGTTTTATTTATCATGTTGATGCATGCCTGATGTTCAGAGGAAATCATGGTACTCTGGTCTGCGGATGCTTTGTGATTATGGCTCAGCAATTTGTTTTTGTTCTGTCTCGTGTTAATGCAAAGAGTCTAAAATGAATATATTTTAAACTAAATTGATTTCGCCCTTGACTGAAATCATCAATGCGACTCACATCAAAAAGTACAAGCCAAATACAATCGAGCAAAGCAATCGTATTATTATTATATCATTATCGCGAAATTAACATGACATAATTAATATAATGGTGTCAACTGCTGCAGATAATTGGTAGGTGGTAGTAGGGAAGAACTCATCAAAGAAGCCTCTGATTAAAAAATGTATATTACTGCATGTATGCATGACTTTGTTGGTGTATCAAGCCGAATGGGAGACCCCCTAGCCCTATCCATGGAGGAGCACCAAGTTCCGCAGTGTATTTAGTTGAGGTGATGATCCAGTGTGCATGTTTTCTCTCTTTCAATTAATCCATTCGAAAGTTCCATTAAGCCTAGAAATACGAAGGGGGGTTGTACCCCCCTAAGATTTTTTATCCATTCTAAAAAAACGTACGCATTTACGCTCAAACGACCTAAGCTAATCGTAGATCCACCCTTTGCGCTCATTTTAGTTAGTGATAAAATCGTTCCCCAGCACCTTACCCCGGAGTAGGACTGATCGTTAAAGATGACCATAGATGGGTGTACTTATTTTGGTATCACTGGATAAAGGAGACCCATAGCTATATGGTACCAAAGATAATGGTATAAGACGTTTAAAATTGAAAATTGGGGTGCAACAATCCCCCCTTCGTAGTCCGTGTTACAAAATATGGCTCACGGTAGTTCTAGGGTTAAAGAACCTTTAGATATTTTTATATAGTTGTCGAAATATTTATTAAAAATATGTATAATTAATTACCAAAACCTGTTTATTTCATTTAATAACAATAACAATCATATGATTCAGTCAAGTGACAGATAAACCTAAATAACTTGATGAATATGTAAAATATATGACAGATAGTCCCAATTAATTAGGAAAATGAGCAAATATTAAAGTGAAGCCAACACATTTTGAACAAATTAGAGATCTAATTTGAAATGTTTAGATAATCATTTTACATTTTACATGGATTTAATTGAACTGGAGTCGGGCCGGACTCCCCAATAGCAAATCCTTCATGAGCAGTTAAAACGAGATAATAGCGCCACCAACGTACCTGTCCAGACCATAGATTGAGCACTAACATCAAGTGTGCTAAAAAGAAAATTCTTTTTTTATGCTGAAAATAGTTAAATATACTCCACATTTAATCTTTATATTGGGATTATTACTGTAAAATAACTCAAAATCACTCTATTACATTAGAAACTGTTCAGTATAATAACTGTGCGCATATTAGAAGAATATAACATATTCCATGTTCCCGGGTCTCGCGGCGACAGCTGAATCAAGCACGCATAGAGGGCAAAGTGTAAAATATAAAGAAAATATGAGTCAAATGGACTGAAATGTAAATCAAACATAATTGAGAGCATTTGGGGAAGAGTGCAATTTTCATTCTCCTAACAGTAAGAGAGGATCAAAATGACTTGAATAACTGGTGCACTATCCTATCACTAAGCCATCATCACTCTATACACGTAATTTGATACTATTATACTGTCCTGAAATTGCTTAACATACGTTGTAAATTTACTAATGCTTATTGTACGCCCTCTATTGTCACTGCTTACTCGGAAGCGACCGTAGTCTGTTTACCTGAATAACTGGATGAGCGCCATCAATTAGTTATCAATGTTCTTTTTTACTAAATACAATAATGAGAGACCAGTCTGTCTGCAATTTGCATTATTTAATAACTGCAATTGGAGCGAGAATTAAGATCTTCTAGAAGCGAGTTTGTATGATTAGGATGGATTAATCGGGCTTTACAAATGTCTTAATGCAAAATAAAACAAATGTGTTTCTTGTTATTACTGATAAATATGATACTTTTACATAGGTCCCTTAGTATGTGTAATTGTGTTGCAAAATGGTCATCACTTCGTATACACATACATGGTACGACGTACAAGCAAACCAAGGGGACTGTTTCGTTTTTCAGATGCGATATGGTATGTGCATGTTCAGCTCACTGGTGTCATACAGCGTTCTTCTTATATAGATGCACTAGCAAGCAAAGAATATGTAATGGGTGGCACAGTAAGGGGTTGTCGTTCGCATGTAAAGCATGTATTTCTTAAACTGGCCGGGTAAATGAAATGAATATGGATGCATTGTATGTGTGTGACGTTTGTGATTTTTAGCAGAAGTTGCAATTTTGTTTTACAACAATATTATCGATGTTTTTTATTTTATAACTAAAAGAGACGATAAATATCCTTTAGTTGGATAATTTTTACGGGCTAGGTTGCGCTTAGGGTTTTGATTAATTCGGAATAACGCTCCTCTTTACACAATTCAGAATAACGCCCATTCGGAAAAATGCCTTTCAGAATAATGGGTGGGAACACAATTGGTATGTTAACGGAGCAAACCGTCAAAGACTTATTACAGTGATTTCCGATGTCATTGAACTATATACAAAAATAGTTGAACAATGAAGCAATTTGAGACCATTTTCGTTGAGATCAAACCGTTTCTAATTTTTAACCCCTGCGTGGCCTGCACACTAACACCCAAGCTTTGATCGTCTGCTTATAGCTCTAGATTTTTCATTTGCACAGATGAATAATCAGGTTTAAAAACAAATAATGCTGTTAACATAATATTATGATTCCACTTTTTTTTAAAGCTAGACTGTATTCATTATACGCTTTATAAAATAATATATAATTGTTTAATCATGTAAAAAATGTGTATTTCAATTGATTGTTCTCTAGTCCTAAGGTTCGCTCATCCAAACATATGCTTTATTAGTCCGAAAAAGTTCTTTAGTTCAAAAAAGAAAAAGGGTACACTAGTCCGGAAAGGTACGATTAAGAGTTATTGTATAAGGTTAGGATTAGATTTAGGATTTAGTTAGGGTACTAGTGAATGTTTGAACTACTAACGAACCTTAGGATAGGCAGGGTTAAAACGTAGACCCTATTTCCAGCGTCTATCTATCGTCGGCATACTATCAAAGCGTTAAATTGCGCCCAAATGCCCCAGCATAATTGTAGGACTTATTTTACTCCCGACGTAAGGCCGACCCTCAAACTTCAAGGATTGGTGGGTTCGTGACGTTTATTGTATGAAATATTGAATCTAGGTTAAATTGTCATTTCTTTTCATTTAGCGAAACAATCTTTGGATCGTACTTTCTGCATGTCTCAGTTTAAAAAAAATTCCTGACGACGTAATTATATGAACTCACATTATTATGTAGGTAATGTTTGTACTCATTTTGGTATAGCTGGATAGAGGAAATGAGCACTAAGTCTTATTGGAGAGTTATAAGCAAGGCACTCAGCAGCACAATCGCCGGACACGCATGCCAATCTTTGAAGCACTTTATGACACTCCTCATAAATGCATCCTTTAAGGATGAGCCTTATATATAATATTGAACAGATCACAAACAAGCACGCCCTGAAGTCGAACATAGTCGACCAAGATTAAGGTACACAATGTTACAATCTTTGAACGACCACCTTCCTCGGTCTAAGTAATGTATACAAAGCATAAAATATGCTATAATAATAAATAAATCTATAAAGAGTGCTTAATTCTCATACGGTCCCGTTTGTACCGTCCCAGACCCGGATTTAATAAAGGAACTTAAAAGCGAGCACAATTTTCTTCCATATTTTATGTCATCTAGTTATTAAAATAAAGTAGTATTGAGGTACTCATGGGTTTTTGCTTTTTTAGTTCAAGCTTGTGTAATATGCAAAAATACAACACTTTGTGCATGTCATGGGAATCAGTTGCCGACGGCACACTAACGATAAACGTTGTGACCGTCATGTGCAAAGACATCAATTATCGTTTGATTCTTTTTCCGCCGAAAGTACACCAGTTTGATCCTCTGCAAAAAATATATATGGCGGCGTTTGTAAATGATTATACGATTTTGAGGTTTGATCAGTTTGATCCTCTGCAAAAAATATATATGGCGGCGTTTGTAAATGATTATACGATTTTGAGGTCATTGTTCACTATTTGAGATATTTGTAATGATACAGTAGTAGTGATTTATGCATTAACACAAAAATTAACACAAAAACTTTTTTAAAACTTCATAACCGCGTTTTGGATTTGGTCAAAACATTTTTAATGGCGGGTTATACAAAGGTCATGAAAACATTTTTTAAACAATTTACATGAAAACATCATGTTTTAATGCAAATCATTTTGTCAAACATTTTTTTACTCTTTTTATAAACCGCTGTGTTTGCAGTTTTGATGCGTAAACTACGAGTTTATCGTAGAATGCAACACAATCTGGTCTGTATTGCATTATCGGTCATGTGATTCCGGGTATGTTTGTTCCTCTTAAACGCTCATTTGGCGGATTGAAGAAGTAGAAAACACTTTGAAACTATAGTATTAAACTTGGCACCACGTACATACTCTATTAGCGGTTAACATCTCTCTTACCGTCGTTTGCCTGCTGAAAGTAAAATGAGGGTCTGCCTGTTGTGAATATGGGGCATGTGGGAAATAAAAGCGAATAAATCCGCATCAACACTACATGTGCAGTTTTGAATTAATCATTCGATCTGTATATTAAATTATAAGGGGCTGTGCAATAATTATGAGTCATGGGGAGGGTAAAATTGGGGCGGGCAAGACAATTTTGGCGAGCTGAAAGGGGGGGCAAGCAATTTTTGGCCATCCAAGGGGGGCAAGCGATTTTTGGCACACATTCTGGGGCGTCTTTTAAATAAAATGCTCTAAAAAGGCTTGGGAAAACAATACGGAAACGCTTTAATGTGCAAATTTTCCTGCTCGCTGCGCTCACAACATATATCTAGACCATTTAAGGTTTGAAAATTGGGATCCCAAAAATTTGGCATGTGTAAGGGGGGGCAAAGATTTTTTGGCGGGCCGAGAGGGGGGGCAAGCTATTTTGGCAGGCCGAGGGGGGGGCAAGCGGATTTTGGCGGGCCGTTCGGAAAATTTACCCCCCCGGCTCATAATTATTGCACAGCCCCTAACAGGTACAGCGATAATACTCAACAAAATAGTCTCGCTAGGGTGCTTTGGGTAATTGAATACATCATCATTTTGTTCCAAAGGGTATTTCGTTCTGAAGATCAGTGGGAATTAGAGCCTAGAAAATCAATTTCCGCGATGAAATCGGGGCATGTATCATATATTTTTGTAACCTGTATACAGTAGAGGATGAGTAAGAGCGTATTGTCTGCATAACATACAAATGTTCATGCGCAGATTAACTGTGTAAGATAAATAAGTCTACACGAGTAAATCTAGAGTGAAACGCCCTCATTTATGAATCCAAATCAATTTGAATTGAAATGTACCATGAGTTTACCCTACTGTCGACATGTCTCCCCGCTACATTAGGCTAATCAAGGCAGAAGAAAAGTTTACATTTTTATGCAGCCACACATTCTAGGGGTGAGAGCGATAGACATCTGTGATTCCGTGATCGGTGGATCTGTTTTCTGATACTCGTAGACTGTGTCAAGTCTTACGTTGGGTCAGCTCGTTATTTTGAAGGGACGTTATTACGAATTGATAAAAAAAGGGCGTTATTTCCACTGTCTTTATACTGAAATTTATTCTGAAAATATATAGTAACGCCCGGGTTAGGGTACAGGATAGGGGTAGAGTTGTGCTTAGTGTTTTGATTTAGTTGGAATAACGCTCCTTTTTGTACAATTTTGAAACAACGCCCCTTCGGAATTAAGCAAACCAAATCAAAGACATAATAGAGTAATTGCCGATGGAATTGAACAACTGGGTAGTTTCAGACTCCTAAATCGGAGTGTTTTTAATTTGTAACCCCTGTGTGGTCCAAAACACTGACCATACTTTGGTACAGTTTTTGAAAGTTTAGAATTGGTCCTCTGTGTTAATCATTGATCTTGAATATCACTGGGAGTGCATGATTGTTTTATAACATCTCCAACATAAAGAAGCTAAACAAGTTGTTTTGCCATAGAGTCCTATTAGGGTACACGTTAATCTCCTGCAGTTAATGTGCTAAACCTAAAATGGGCTGGGCTGTGCGTCGCTTTGTAATATAAATCAGAGTACGAATAATAATAACAATAACACTAACAATAATAATAATAATAATTGCACGAACCAAATACGAAAGTAATGTGATTTTTCCTGCTACTGGATAACCTAATATTACAGGAACAAACCAGTAGTCTTACTAGCCATCGGGGATCCCGGTAATATATAATTCTACATTATCACATTCCAGTGAACAAACCTATAATAATAATAATAATAATAATAATAATAATAATAATAATAATAATAATAATAATAATAATAATAATAATAATAATAATAATAATAATAATATTATTAATAATAATAATATTAATAAATACAAATAAGATTGCATGTTGCAGCTAGAAGATTTTAATAACATTATTAATTGTTTCTTTTCTTTTTTTTACTTGCATATGGTGATACTGACGTGTGTTATACAACAAAGGTAAGTTTTATTATATTCATTCTCCTTACTAATTTGTACTAAATCTTGGAAGGTATATGTTTGCTTTCACCCGTGCATTTTGGATCAGCAATGTTGTTTCAAATTTAATTTGTCCTATATGCAATTGTCTTTTTGTTCCACAAACGGAGTTTAAAAATCATACAATAGCATCTCAATTAACTTGTAATATCAGAGCATATAGCTTGTAAGACTTTGTAAACCTCGGTGTCATGTCCTTTTTATGTCCAATTATTATGTTTTCCTGGAACATCGTCATTGTGAAATGTGAATTCACAAATTGTACGTACATTTTTGTATTACTAACAGTATTTTTCGTACACATCCACGTATCATATGGTAAGCCAACAACACACCTATTTAATTCGAGTTAACAATATTGATTGGATTATACAGTATAAGCGGCACATGTTTTCTCTGGTTAACATACGCATGGATACTAACAACAACCGAAGCGTTGCATGAAATAACATTTCACTCCCAATCTGACGCCGACACAGATACGTAGCAATCTGGATTCTTTCCTTACTACCCCGTTACTACCAAATCTGTGATTTAATTTGATTGACCACTGCTATGATGTACGACTATCTCCACTTGAGTATAGTATAATGACGTAGACTTCGTTAACGTCCAAGGTCATTGGTTCAGTATGGATGACAGTCGGATGTTGTCAAGGACAATTGTCGAGACCAATCATTTTTTGAATCCATTATGCATGTATTTTACCCTTATAATTATCCAGTGGCGATGACCGTCGTAGGGTCATACTCATAGTGAATTAACTTTGCTTGTTTAACTCTAAGTCTAAGCATGCTACTTTAATAACAGTCAATAACAACCCACCTTGAACCTTCATTATATCGTATATTTGAATATACTTCTTGAATCTTCATTTGTCCTCGTTTACATGTAAGACTGGCAAGAGCAACATTTACTAATGTAAGAACACGGTGTCAGAGTATCATTTTAGCATGAACCTTTATATCATAACTTCAATAAAACAAAGCACTGCTCTTACGTCCGTTTTAGCAAAATTAACTAGAGTGATTTAATACCGGACTAAGCTTACCTTAGTTAGAATTAAACTGCTTTAAAATTACGTTTACGGTTCACGTTAGAAAAAACCTCCTCTAAACAATGAATAAAACTACTATGCTTCTTATGCTTGTATGTATTGACATTAATAGGAACTAAGGGTCAGGTATTGAACGTTCTTACGACTTGACGTGTCCTTTTAATATGTCGCACCTGTGAAGAACACATATGTGACCCCTCGGCACAACTGAGCCCGGATGTCGCCAGTGCCACTATTGAGATATGCTCCATTGAACTTACCAATAAACAATAGGAAACAAAGGATTTATTGACTGTTTTATTGATTTTTCACTACTTAAATGTCAAGTACTATATACATGATATACATCATTTTAAAGCTAATAATATCTCAAAATGATGATTGGCGACATCCGGGCTCAGTTGTGCCGAGGAGTCACATATTCACACATGTAGATGGATATGATTCTGCATAGGCGACCACCTTGACAAGCGTGTCTTACTATGCAATTAATGATCGGATTAAAAGCGTAAATATTGCTTATGCAATGGTATGCAAGTATATGCTACCCCCGGGTGCTACCGGCCTTTAGCAGTGAATGTCAACAATATGTACATATGTTGGACATAGGATTAAGTGCGTCATAGCGACGCTATTGTACAGGAACTTTATCATGGTTAACAAACTTTTTCACCTTGGCCTTATTGGAAATAACCCAGACCATAGGCAATATATGCTCGCGATGTAACTTTTTGTTAACATAACAAAAATTCACTTTACACAATATTTTCCACAGTAAATAAAGAAGTTTGTATTCAGTTTACTTTGTGATGTGCCCTGAGTAATTTAATTTATTTAATTATTTAGCTTTGTTTACAAGCTGAAAGCATTTTCATGAGATCGGAAACCCCCTTGAACTTGCAAGAGTTGGTGTTTTAAGTCATTTTGGGATTCCAAAGTCAGATCTATGTTTGGAACTTGGAAATCCCAAGTTCAGTGTATTGCACCACAGGAAAAAAAACCAGGAAGTGATGTAATGTGAAAGGTTAATGTGTATAATTATTCTTGGGAAAATCCCTTGGATTGTGAAATGGAGATCATTTTGGAAAGTTCCCCCAGGAAGTAAATGTAACAGAACGGTCTATTAATAGATTGGGAGTATTAAATGTGAGAGCTGGCGTTTTCTGATTACAGAATGTCATGGGAGATTGTAAAACTCCACATGTGTGTGTTGGTCTTTCGTGTTTCAAAAGAGAAGTACATTTTAACAAGTTTACATACCCAATAATTGAAATACAGCAACGAAGGAGATTTCGAGTACACAAAATGTGCTCTTCCTCATCAAAGGATTAAAGTTCTTCTGTCGAATTGCTGGAGTTTGCTGGGTTTATGAAAACCACACATTTGGCAAATACAGCGGAGCAGTGTTAAAGAAGCCTGTTCCCTTTAGAAAGAGTGATTGGTGAAAGAAACACCATTTTTGGAGAAAGCAGCGCAAGGAGATAAATATTTGGAGAAAGCAGCACAAGGAGATATATTTTTGGAGAAAGCAGCGCAAGAAGATAAGTGATTGGAGAAAGCAGCAGCATTTTCGTGTGAGGATGTCATACGCAAGGATATTTATAAGCGCAAGTGTACAATGGATTTCGCTGATTTTCGCAAGACAAGTGAATAAGGATATATACATCAGTCGTCCAGAACATTGCAAGAACTTTAGGATCACCAACAAGATGACCGCTGGTTAAGTACTGATAGAATAAAACTGTGATTGTGTGATTTTATTGTATATGCAATTTTTGTTATATGTACCAATCATATTTAACTTTCAATTAAAGACTTAGATTTTGTTAGCTTAATCAAACAGTGTATTTATGTTGTGCATATGTGTGAGTTCGGGTAAAAGGTGATTTTGGCCTTGAGTCAGTATGACTCGTAACAACTTTCAAGCATAACATTGATGTTGATGATGATCAACCGGCACTAAGCGTAACCTAGTCAATCAGAATCAGATGTTTTGTATAGTTTAGATGGTTTGTATAGTTTAGGTTCACATTAAGATAAATATGTTCTAATCAATGATAATCAATGACTAACACTGCTACTAACAGGTGTTTTCTATAGTTAAAAATTACGTTTGGGGTTCATATTAAGATAATACACATGTTTTAATCAGTCATAATCATTGACCAGGGACAGGCGAATTGCGCGGAAACAAATAGCCAATTGCGCGGAAAAAATAGCAAAGTGCGCTGAAATGTGCGGAAAAAACAGCCATTTATATTTTATATGTATGTTTTATAATTAAAACATACATACAAATACAAGAAAAAATAAAACATGTCAAATTATGAACTTATATACCGTGTCATACCGTGGTATATATATTTTTAGCATTATGATATCTTATTCACACAATTTGTGGCAATTTTTGACCATTTTAGGCATTTTGGTGGCCATTTTGAAAAGCGCCCTCTATCTGGAGTTTCCCACCAATTGATCATTTCATACTTTTTGCATGCCTCAAACCACTTTCAATTCATTATTCCCGTGATACGGAATTACTATTTTCACCCCTACCTTACGTATATACATCCCACAGGATTATCATACACCCAATACGTGAAAGAGATAAAGTTACTCGAAGTTTCACAATCTTTCTTTAAAGTTTCTCAAAATCTTAAAAAGTTATTTTAAGTTTCGTAAAATTGGTTACATTCATGTTTTGTTAATCTATCGTTGCATTACTGTGACGCTTCAAACAAGTCTGATAGTTCAATGCAGACAAACCATTAAATGTTCACATTCCATAGTGAATTGGGCGGAAAAACATAAATTCGCGGAGAAAATGAAATTACGCGGAGAAAGGAAAATTTCGCGGCGAAAATCGCTGGACCTTGTCATTGACTAACTGCTAACCCTACTACTTTTTATATGTGCATGTACTGACACTAAGTTGAATATTGAAATATTAGAGTACTTACATCTTTGTTAGTTTCCATGCGTCCATTAGAAAAGACCTTGTAGAATTTTAAGTTCAAGAACACATAATTTGACCCACTATTGATGGTAGTATATGAAGTGCAATTAGTAATCGAATTAAGAGAGTAAATATTACTGATGCAATGGAAGTAGAAACTCATATGCTATAGACAGGTTTAGACACGCGAGGCATGTGCTAAGAGATATCGGCATTTGGTAGCAAATGAATGTCAACAATACATATGTTGGACATCGGATTAAGGGGTGGGGTATGAACGTTTGGACAGTATTTATTGTGGGACATTAGAGCACATCAGACATATCGAATTGAATTCTGAATACGAAGAATGTCCTTCTGATATCAAATAAATTAGATTTTTGAAATTCGCAATGTAATACACATTTTATGGCAAATGATTAAAAATTGATATTTTGATATTTAACAGTACTCAAAGTAAACTTTATAAATCTGATGATTTATACTTAAAGTGTATGTAGGTGGGATCAAAGCACATCATAGTTTTAGCAATTATTTAGAACAATTTTATCCCCGAACAAACGTGAACCCTTAATGTAATCAGTCGTCTTAGGGCATTTAAATAAAGGCACTTAATTTAATGCCCACGTGACTGGATGGGGGCTGACATTACAGCGTCTAGACAGGATGTCTGGAAAAGTGACCTTTGGCACAGCGGGTGGTCTTCCTGTGTATTTCAATTGAAAAAGCGGGATGCATGTCCAAATTTTCTAGCAAATTTGTCATTTTTTTGCAACTTTGTAGTATTATTGTAAGAGTTTCCGTCGATAACTTTTTTTTCCATCGATCAAAACTTTCAAAATTTAGTTCTTGAAAACATACTAAAAAAACAGAATCCCCCATGTATAATTATTTTTGCCTATTAAATTTGAAAGGTCAGGTGTACATCAAAATTTTGATGTACTTACACCTACTACTTTTGGAAAATTGAAATACTATAAAAGACCTACACTTTATAGTTTCCATCAATTAGAAAATACTGTAATAGAATTGGTGTGTCCTTGTCAATAAAACATAAATTGACCCACTATTGATGGTAGTAAATAAGTGCCATTAACAATCTGTGCGTAGAAGCTGACTTTTTAATAGGCGGATATAATCCCATACAGACGTCTACCATGGAAAGCGTGTCCTACTATGCAATTAATGATCGAATTAAGAGAGTAAATATTGCTGATGCAATGGAAGTAGAAACCCATATGCTTTAGACAGGTTTAGACACGCGAGGTATGTGCTAAGAGATTGCGGCCTTTGGTAGCAATGAATGTCAACAATACATATGTTAGACATAGGATTAAGTGTGGCGTAGCGACGCTACTAGTATTGTACAGCAAATTTATCATAATTAAAAACTTTCCCACCTTGTGACAGTCATTCTGGAACCCGGACCATAGGCTATAAAGTCTTTCCGATATTACAGCTTCATGTGACAGCAATTCAGCATATGAGAAGTTCGTATTCACATTACTTTTAATCTTCTATTGAAAATAGAAACTAGTATAAATATTGCAAGTGCATTTTTCAACTTATAATTATAATTATTGCAAAGGAAACGACAGCCAGGTAAAATTCTAACACCTTATTAGGAGCTTTGTCTAACATATTGTACGGAACCTTCAAATCACTCTATGAACTACTGGGATAAGCATGTTTGATGTATTTACATTAATATGAACAACAGTTCAGGTGTACATTAAAATATTCAAGTACTTACAACTATGGGAAACTAAGTTTTTAACACCAGTCTTCACATACATAAATGACAGCCATACTGTAAATATTTACTGACAATCCAGCAAGATTTGAACCTGGGACCTTTAGATCACTGGATGGCCCGATGCTCTACCAACTAACGAGTCAGATGGGAAAGGAGAGCAGTGATTTGATCACTTTATAGCCGTTGAGTTCAATACCCGTATTGCAACAATAATTGTAAGGTACTTTATCTCGATTACTCCTCTCCACCTAGGTGTATATATGGGTACCGGCATTCTTTAATGCTGGTAAGGTAACATACTCGCTGTGGAGGAGGTGTAGCGATCACCCTAATGCAACATTACAAGGAGGAGTCTTGCCCAATCGCCAATGAAAGAGAGATGGGCACTCCGTTCACTGTTTATATACAGGTTCGCCTCCTTTACCTTTACCTTTTTACCTTAGGCCATAGACGCAGACACAGACAACTTTTTGCAACATAAAATTATTGTTCTTGTGACATTATTCTCCTCGGCATATAAGATGCTTGTATTTTTTTCTGTTAACAATTAAAATATTGTTGGTAAAAATCATTACAATTACATCTTTTGAACCCCAGTCACGTTTCAAAAACGAGAGCCACGTAAAAATAAAGTACTGGATATGTAGACTAATAATTTTAACACCTTAAGAAGCCTACGAACCTCATTCCAGACCCAATCTGCGGCACAGTTGTGCTTTTGATCCCCTTGTATCCGTACGCCCCCATCTTATCTTCCCGAGTCAATTGTTTAGTGTCACACTATTACTTCATTCAAAAGCGCTATGACCGCAGTTAGCATGTTAGTCACAATTTTTCATAGTCAGTTTTTACACAACCGTGAGATTAGCACAGACTAGGCTGTACGTGTCTTTAATCATACAGGATCTTCTTTGTTTTTCTTTCTTCTGTCGACCTTTAAATGAGCTCTATTTTGACCGAACTTGGCAACAACCATCACTGGCCATGACCACTCATTTCAAAGGTCAGCTGAAAGGTCACGCAGAAAAACGTCACTTCAACTCAAAATGCAACTTCCCCACATAATTTCCGTGCGAATATTTGTCAAAATTGATAACATCTCTTTGTTGTTATATATTGTTCAGTCTACTTAAATTTGGAATCATTATTCTTTCAAAGCACCTGCAAGAAACTTTAATGCACGTACTTTACTAATCAAAGTGAAAAACAGGTGCAACTGTCTTGCTTTGTTACCAGTAAATCTTCGTTAATAAATGCTTGGTTTCGTGGACATTTATTAAGCGTCCTATATTACGTTTAATCGTTCTCTTTTTCAACATTACGGTGATTAAAGGCCCATTCAGTGATTTGCTCATCCGGACGATCGTAAAATTCATCACAATTCAGATTTAAGTACCTTTGTCACTGTCATTGATGTGCTAACATAGCCTACTAGTGGTTCAGCCGAAAGCCATGTATTTAAGACATAAGAAAGCATTTACATAAATCTGTAATTTATAAACTGACAGTATATAAGTAGCTAGAATTATTTGAATGAGGCTTTAACGTCGTCAATACTGCTATTTTCATTGTTTTTTGCCAATTTTTTCATTTCAAAAATACCCAATGACAATTTGAATGACTTATCCTTCACTTTGAAGCAATTTATAAACAATTTTATTTTTTTACACTTGCACTGGGATCACTAAATGGGCCTTTAATAGCAACCCTTTACTATATATATATATAGCTAGTAAGGTAAAGGTAAAGGGGCATGCATCTTACAGGACCATCTATCTTTGGAAGAGACTTGGGGCCGGGCATCTCCGAGAATAATGTTGTTGTGGGGGTCCGCCACTCCTCCACCACGAGTCTGTTAACCTTCCCAGCACAAGCAGATATCCATTAAAAGCACAGCACGATGGCACCACCGCGGTTTGAACCCGGAAACATCCGCTTTAAAAATGAGTCCGCCCGTGCCGCTAGGAAACCTTGACCCCTATCTAGAAGTGGTTACAAATAATCAATAACATAGTTTTAACCTTACAAATACTGAGCTATAAAATTATTTTGTTATACGGACTACGAAGGGGATGGGGGTTGCAACCCCCTAATTTTCAAATATAAACATCATATACCGATATATTTGTACCAATCTATAACTATTGGTCTCCTCCATATAGTGATACCAAAATAAGTACAAACATTCCCCACATAATGTCCCTATGACGTCATAATGTGAGCGCGCCCATTCAAATTTGAGAAAAGTATAGGCAAAATTGATATTCGGTGAATTTTCTCCTAAATATAAAAGAAAATTTTCAAACTAACTAACAAGTGAAAAGTCAGTAGCTCTTGGAATAATTTCAGAGAGCGAAATGAAAATCATTGATTTTACTGTAGAAACCAATGGTGGGCCTCACTAACCCCCTCTATGGTCATTTTCGATGGACGGTCATACCTCCAGTTTAGGTGCAGGGTAACAATTTTACCACTAAAAATTAATGAGTACAAAGGATTGGTCTACGATTAGCTTAGGTCGTTTGGGGGCGTAAACAGGCGCGTTGTTTTTATGACGGATATAAAGTCTTAAGGGGTTGATACACCCCTTCGTCATAGTTCTAGGATTAATGTTGTAAGTGTTTGTAACACCAACTATCCTGTCAGTCCTGTTGTATTCTATAATATATATATACATGTATATGGTGGAAAATGCAACGTAAATTAAAAACCAGATAATTGTGAAAAGTAAAACAAGCAAAGCAGCTTAAAGATGTCAATTTTAAGCGTCAATTCCTGACAAAACGTAGGTTACGGTGATGGGGATAGGATATAATAATTCGATCCGAAGAGGCTGGAAGCCAATCATGTTGCCGTGCCAGGGTCCAGTAAATCAGACCTGAACCAAATGACTTATACTAATCGTAGAACTATCCTTTGTGATCATTTTTGTGATACAAAATTTAACCAACTCCCATACTTGGTCATCAAGCACAGCAATTAGAGGAGCTGGTGAAACACACTTTTTAGGTTTTTGCTTCTTTGAATTTTATGGAAGTATAATAAATGTGTCTTTTCATATTCAGTCTCTGCTTATTTTGATATCAATGGATAGAGAAGATCGTAGCTATGCATCGGTACCAATGTAACAGTAACGTTAGATATCAAAAAGGGGTGAGTAGGAACGATCCCCCTCGTAGTTAGTGTAACAAAATACGAGGGTTAAGAACATGAATAAAAGAGATTCGTTTATCTGTAAGAATTGGGTCACATTGGGTCGGCTACACTTCGTAACTCATGCGTCATTGTTTACGGCAACTTCGCTATCAAATAATCTAATTTAAGTGTTTACTTAGAAAATACGTTCGAAGAATAATACCCTGGATCTTTTAAAGTGATAGCATTTTCAGTTCGTATGACGATAACTTAACTAACAGGTCGTAAATTATTATCTAAATGCCGTTGAAGTGACCTACAGTCATGACAGTTTGCTTAAACAACTTATAATCAAAGTGATAAACTCATGTCAACGGATATAGAAAGCGACTTAACAATTGGTTTAAAATAAGGTCTGCAATTTTCGTGTGATTCGATAGCCAATTTTACCATTTTGTTTTGAATTTTATTTTGTATGCATTCTTTCATAAGTAATATTGTGAAGCGTGCACATAAAACAATGTCAAGCGATTGATCCAGGTAGATGACTCTGTACCAATCAAAACAATAAAGCAGTTCAATGATTTGTCAAAAATAGTTTATCCATAGGAGAAAAGAGCATAGAGTTCAATTTACATGTATATTGGGTTTTCAGGATGCATTGTATTACCGCATGTATTGTCTTGTCTTTTCTATAACAACACGAAAATCCAACATGTCCAATGGGATGTCGCTTTATTTATTGCGAAAAGCTGGCCTTTGTTTCACTAAGCTATATTATTGTGAGACAAATCTTGCGAAGGTTGTTGGAACCCCAAACTAAACGACCTTCACTTTCAGCAGATTTATAACTAAGGATCTGCATTTTCATTATCAACTGACGAGCAGTAAATCCTACATTTTTATTCTTACTGATTTTCGCAAGAATGGTCTTACGATTAGCCATAGTGATTTCGTATATTGAAACATCCCAGTTTCAATGTTGCAATGTTGTTGCAACTCCCCTAATAAACAACACATACCGTTATATTTGGTACCAATGTATAGCTATGGGTCTCCTCTATCCAGTGATACCAAAATAAGTACAAACATGCTCCACATAATGGCGCTATGACATGACTTCATAATGTGATAGCGCCTATGCAAATTGGGGAAATTCTGGCTATGTACAAAAGTATGGGCAAAATTGATTTTCGGCTAAAAATTCTACCAAAATGCGGCTTTCACCGAATGATTTCCTCAGTATAAAAGGAAATGACTATTTCAACCTAACTAACAAGTAAAAGGTCAGTAGCTCTTGGAACAATTTCACAGGAGGGAAATGAAAACCCCCTCTATGGTCATCTTTGACGACCAGTCCTACCCCCGGGTAAGGTCTTGAGGTAAAACTTGTGTCTCTGAAATGAGCGCAAAGAATGGATACACAAGGTATAGTGCCAATAAGAACACTACTTTGGCCTAAAAGAGTGTTTGATTGGCGATTAAGAGCTATAAGGTCGGTCGGTCAGATTCTTTTTATGCCAATCAAGTATCTTTTTGTGGGCATCTCAACATATTTTTCGTTCAATAAATGTATGTCATCCGGTATTTCCATCATAAATTCAATTGTTTAAACGGCCAAACACCTGTACTTAGACAGCAAGTGTAGAAGTCAATAACTTCTCACATTTCAAGCAAGCCGTTGGCATTGCTTTTGTATTTATCACCTTTAGCTAGACCAGCTAGACTAGCTATATATTTCTGTCGAAAAAGACAAATGAGAGACATTGATGGGTTTCTGTTAAAGTGTTACTTAATCATCTGGTGACAAATTTGTTCGCTTTTTCACATGTCTTTCATTATGTGTTGTAACAACGGGAGACAGGTGTGTTCGACGACTTGAAATACAGTTGCTAACATTTCTTTTATGAATAAAACAAAAACGTCGACATTGCTCATACTAGTGACACTTGATAATGGGAACAATAATATATGGGTTGCTTATCAGGTCATCGTCGGCTGGAAACTGGACTGGAAACTGGACCTTAATCTCCCTTTACTGGTTGTGTAGATTTCAAATGGATTCATTAAGGTCATGTCTTCCGTATGGGGTATATGGATTTCAACTGTAATTGCTCTATTTCATTAATAAACAGAATAAAATGCTACAAAGTGTACACATATAGCCTATATGTTATAATAAAATAAACATTAGTATATTTGAGAATGTTAAAAGTTTATAGCTTTTTTAATACAAATAATGCTTCCTGTCTGTAATTGCCACTAGTGTCAACATGCCATTAGCTGGTAGAACAACTTTTAACATTGTATTAGCTTCCTAAAATCCCCAGCCTTATTAATAATAATGGTAATATCGTGCCCAACAACATTAGCGATAAATTCCAGTTCTTGCTGTTAATATCGTCACCAAGTTTGATTAAACCTCTGGGCATAAATGGATGTAACACAAACATAATACTCTCTATATTAGTTATTGATTGACTACATCTTTCAACTCATATATTTTCATTAGCAATCTAAAAAATTGTTGACCGGATCAAAATAAAATATTGAATTAACTTAATCAAAATTACCACAATTGAAGGAAAACACGGTTACCATTAGAATGAGCTAAAAGTGTGAACTTAACAATAGCATTTTATGACGTGTATTTTTAATACAAAAATAGGTCAATCATTATTTAAACAAACTGAAGCCTCGTCTTAGCAGACTAGATATTTCCACGTGTAATAATGGATAACAACCAACTTGACCTTTTGTACTCTCAAAAGCAAGGCAAATTAAAATTGCACTCGTTTGCTGGAGGCAATCTGATCTTGAATTTCGAATTAATAAATTTATTGGATACGAATAAATAACGAATTGTCATTATTGTACATGATCCACTCGCGCTTTGGATTCAGATATATTACCTTATACCGTGTATGTTTGGCTATATGACATTTACGCCTACCTAGAAATATGATGTGCCCTATAACATTGATAATACAGACTACATTATTGTTGTAAATTGACAAACACATGAGACAAATTAATTAAAAAATTTAATTCGAAGGAAACAGGTTTCTTATATGTTCCAAGGAGATACAAACAATTCTGGTATTAAAGGAAAGATTTAACACTTTTCGAGGAAAATAGGATCTCATAGTGTCCAAAAAGATAATAAAAAGTTATGGAAAGGAAAGATTTTACACTTGTTATATCAGGTATATAAATAAGGTGACCAGACGATTAAACTTGATAACGATGCTCCTGTTTGCTATGAAACTAATCCGATAAACAGAAATAGGTACTATTCTGAAAGAAAGGAATTACAAGAAATAGATGCCAGCAGATTTACGATTTGTACCTTGCTTAAATGGAAATTTTATTTATTCAACATTGACTTTAAATTGTTGTGTCTAGTGCGCGGCATGAAACTACCCAACGAATAGAAAAGACAAGCTGATTGGATTTTAACGCTACATAAATATCTTATTTACTGCTAGCGATTTTGTTTCAATATATGACAACTTGTACACTCAAGCACCAGGGGGGTACATAAAAGGTATACTTAGCCCGCCTTAAAGTCTGATTAATCTTAACGTCGTTCTACTTCAGAGTCTCTCCCCTTTTTTGATCGAAGTTTAATTTAAAGAAATCAATATTGTGTAAATTGAGTGAACGGTTAAGGTGGTGAAATGTTCCTTGCTCATTAATTACAGAACGTGTAGTTATATGATATCATCAAATCTCTTTTAGATTCACGTCTATATCCTATACCTGAAATTGGAATTCAATACCTATTCCCTGCGACCACTGCGCTCCGGGACTGCGCTTCGACAATTACCTTACACTTAGTCTTATTGGCGTGATTTTGACTGTCTTTTACTATCGAGTTGGGATTATAACACCTTTTAGCAGTCACTGGCCAATTAAAATGCGTAGATTTTGTGATTGAAACAGCGCATGCAACGCAGATATATTTGATTAGTTATTGGAAGCAGTATAATGACCCAGTAGACATTTCGGCAGCGCATACTCAGAATCATCACACCAGCATCACCCATCCACATTCCGGTCCTTCATCAATACTTCCACTCTTGTGTGTGCTGGTATGTATATATATTTTCACCCAAGCGCACAAATTGGTTCTCTTGTAAGCCCTGCATATGAGATCAGTCTTATTATTGCCGCTGCTTATAACGAGGATCATGAAATGTATATTAATCAAGCCACCTTGGGTAGCTCAGATCATTTAGTTGAATTGCTACGGTGATGCAGGAACGACCTGGGAGTAACAAATATCTAACATAAGAGAATACCATCACTTTTGGGGAATTCTATTGCTCATTGCATTAGCTGGCATAACTATGGAGGACGGAGGTAAGTTGACTTAATTCAAATTGGATAATGAAAATGATGTTGTCTGCTGAAACAAAAGTTACTTTGCGATTTTGCAGTTAGACGATAACAGTTAGCAGGTTTAAGAAATTATAACGCCTGACTCGAAAGTCGTATATACACTTATCAAAGGAAACATCTGAGCTAATATTGAGAAGATTAATTTAAAAAACATCGTTTTCAGACATTGGCTAATCAAATTATCTAAACAAGAAGATATATGGCAAAATATTTTAATTATTGTTTTGCATACTAATTCAAAACCTGCTGAAAATAATGTATATGTGGTTTCTTGGAGGTGTGGAGTGTCACAAAGACAGTAAATGAACAAATTAAATATATTTCTATTATATCAAGTTATATTTCATTCCATGTTGAATTTCTCGTCATTTTAGCCAGATCAGTTTTATTAAATGGAACAATAAATAGGTCAAACAATGTCATGTTCATTTCTCCTTATAATGCATGTTTTATATTCCAAACGAAGTTAAAGCCTTAAAATGTATATTAGGGAGTTCAAAAAAGAAATTGTGTAAATTGCATCTTCTCCACTGCAAAAGCCTGTCTTGTTAATTGCAAATCTTTAAGTTAGTGACCTGAGTTTTTGATTCTGACAGAATCTTTATTAAAGGCATTGTCTATCCCATATACGGTACATCACATCGTCAAAATAAGGTCTGAAAGATATATTTAAGGTTTTCTTGATTAAGGCACTAAGATCCATACATAATTAACTATATCTAATTAACACAATTCTTGTTGCCGTTTCGATGTCATTATGTTCTTTCTAATTATGAAACCAGTGATGGTCATTGCGTGCACTTACTGCTCCCCCTAATTAAAAACAATTGATTTTTTTTCTATTGATCACACGATCAAAAATAAAACGAGCTGTTTGAATGATACATTATGAAATGAGAAGTTATTATTATGTAGGTAATATATACAATGTCATATTTTAGCTGCGCGTTTATTATAAATTCAAAACAAATTGTACATTTATCCAAGTTGTTGACAAGCAAACAATTCCTGATAAATATCTATATTGTAACTGTCTTGAAATTATTGCTGTCTCCCGTATGACAGTTTCCTTGTTAGTTTTATATTAAACTCGACCGTAAACAATATTGCTGTTTATTTTTAATTTGCACCACAAACGATCTATGTTTAAAAGAGTGGAAATCAACTCCTTAGGGGTGATTTTTTCCAGGTGTTAAGTAGCCACCTTTATTCTTCATAAAACAACACAACATATTTTTTTCCGGTGGCAAAGAAGAGCATAATAATAATTGAAGCCAACCACCAGCAGCGTTTTGGACACAAAGCACGAACAAGGGAGAAAAGAACAGAGGAAAATTGGACTGCTAAATGGCATTCCAAATATTTAAGTATGACTATTAATAAAAGCCGACAGAGAACAACATAAGCAGACAAATATAACGGTGACATTTGAATGACCACTCCAAAAGGAGCACCCTTTAGAAGAATAATAATTTATGTTACTTCCCTTTCTTTGCAAATACTTACATTTCTACTCTTTGGTGTGTGGTCCCCTAGATCAGTCTTTGACTGTTTTTCACTCTTTTACAATAAGGGGGTAATGTAACGGTTTTTCTGTTTTGTGAAACACTATTTACCTACTAGTAATACACACCTATTCCTACGTCTCATCTTGCGTAGCTAATGTTGCACATTTTGGACATTGAATATTAACTGACACTGCAATATTTTAACCAAATCTGGAATTTTATCGGTGCTATTTTGCGAGACATATTTTACCAGTATCACCTACATGATACGATCCTACGACTCATCTTGTTTCAGACATACTACAATTCACTTACACTATTATGTGAAGTTGTTGTGAATGATTTATGACCATTTTGCATTGAATGATAAAACCTATGTAAAGTTAATGATTCCATCGCCGTCATCCAGGTGCAATGTTGTTTCTAGAATGTTAAAACTGCACCTGTCTTGTTGATTAACAGTTATACTCAATAATTCATTGATTTACCACGTCTTTAGTGTTGTTCCCCTCTATAAGAAACAAAATCAAGTATATATTCACCGAGCTGAATCTAAAGCAGTTCTTCTCATACAATCCATGAAATATCTTTGTTCACTTCCTGCAGAGAATCCTATCAATCACCTTGCACTAATTGTATTGACAATTAAAAGACATACCTTGACATAGATAGGGATGTACAAGCTCAGATTTAGAGGAGGCATTCGGAAGTGCGTAAGTGCATACTCATCCTACAAACTCATTCTTGTGTGCATATACGATAAGACGCTGCCTGAGTGCCTTTGCTAGACCAAGCTAAACAAATTGTTATCTAAAAGACAGATTACTTATGTATAATTGATTAGTATAATGCTTTATCCAAGCGCTTAGAAGTGCAACTCCACACAACTTTTTTAATGGAAAAGTTTCTTCAAAATTAGAACTGCATCGAAGTTATTATCTCCTTTATAAGCGATATGTTTGTTCATTCGGTTTTCTGCTTCCCCTTCTGGGATCACACCAATAAATCAAGTTCCTATTCTTTTATGTGTTAAGAGGTACCTAAGAAATCGTCATTTTCTCATGGTTAGAACGTGCTAGGGCATTCAAAACACAATTTTTCAGTTTGTGATATATTCTACCCTAAAACCGCAATTTTGTTGGTAGTTGAGCAGCTCGATTTTTCGCAGTGGTGCATTGACTGGTTGTTATTTCTTCAGTCAGATAGGGTTTGACCTGATTTAGTGGTGTGACCTCTTCTTACGTTAATTGATATATATTGTACATGGGTTGTTGAGTATTAATTATTATTAAACTCAAGAACTAAATTATTATACTATTGTGACATGTTTAATTTTGTCCTTGTCAATTACGCTGATGGTTGCCATGTTAAAACAACATACTCAAAAATGTAAATGGAATATCCATCAAGCTTATGTATAACAATTATGTATGTTCATTATTGTATAAACGCAGACTCCTACTACAGAATGCAGAAGATACTTTGCACTACGTTTTGAAAAATATTTTTGGGGGATTAAAACAATATTATCAAGAATGTAGAGATATTATCAATGTCTACCGAATGAAACTTCATCTAAATTCATTTAGTACTAACTGGAGATAAAAGATAGATTTCAACTGGAGATAAAGGATAAATTTCAGCACGTTTTCTGAAATTCAGGTCACAAAAATCAAAGGCTTAAATTATAATGCATAAATTGACATTAGACTTCGTACAAGTCTTTAGACTGAATTGTAACAGCATTTGAAAAACACCCTAAAAATGCTTGTTTTGGCCCTTGTTTCCAAATCTTTACCAAATAAAAAAAATTTAATTTTATTGCCAGTTAGATGGTTAGAAGTAACTGAAGGATTAGGATTTAGCCATGTTTCATTTAGCAAAGCAAGATAATAATTTTTTTATATTAATTTAGTTTGTTTATTTCATGCCTGGATTTACTGTAACAAACATTAATGCTCTTATGCGTGTTGGGTAAAGACATATGTCAAAGTTGAAAACAATTCTTCAACAGTCAGTTTTTTGTTCCGTAAATTTTGGAGAACCCCTTCTCCGTGATCAGCTGAAATAAATAAATAAGGCTCTTCTTTCGTTGGTGCATTTTACATTCATCCTTTTGCTCAGAACTGTGTAGTGATTTGAGATACCCCGAGGTGAAATTCCAATATGCTCTTACTATCAATCGTGCCCTCTGCTCCCAGCAAGAAAATAATAACAAAAATATATCCTTCTTTCTCGACGTGCCAAACATCTTTGTCCACCCCAAAATGATAGTTACTTTGGGGCTGGGTAATACTTATGTGAATTCTCTTATCAGTAGACGTGCCAACCCTCCCCCCTTTCGACGAGTCGAAAAATCCGAGGGGTCTATGAATTGGGCTATTCCAGATAATAAGTGCACACCCCCTAATAAAGGAGTAATTTTCAATAAAAGAAATGTCTGGATTTTCAAGTTTGCTTTTTGAGAATGACTGGAAATGTTACCGGTAAAAGCTTGGAAATACAATTAAATGAATGAAAAATTACGGATTTTTCCAACATGAACCTCTCAAAGCGACAATTTCAGATTTTCATTATTTTCTACTGGATTTGTTCGTCCTCGACACTTTAAAAGTCCGGATTTCCAACAATCACGAACTCCTCTATAGGGTGTGTGCATCTATATTCTGGAATGACCTATTCAGAGGAGTCTGTGAATTAACAGTCCCCCCAACTGATGCAGGCTAAGACCGTGGGATGTCCATTCACCTCACTAATAGGATATGTTCAATTGAGACGTTTTCTCGTATTTCAACACTGGTTGTGTAGATTTCATTCAATATCAGTCAAATTGTTCCAATTTATTTTCAGTAGGCAAACTGAAAGTTAAATTCAATTTAATATAAAGACAACCTGAGCTTAGTGAACGGAACCGATCCTATGTTCCCAATTAGAGCGGTAACATTTCATTATATTAAACAACCTTGAGTGAAATCTACAAAGCATATCCATGAACTACTACTACCTGCAATGCTTTCTATATTATACTACATGATGAACTACTTTCAGTTGGAATGACAACATTTTGATACGTGTACTTTTGTGTTCTTTGTTGTTTTGTAAATAATTTGATGTGGTTATAAAGACAGAGGCAGCGTCTAGTATGACCCACCAAAATAATAATCATACTGTAGACAAAGGGAAGACAAAAGGATTTTAATCAAGTTTAAATCTTTTTTTACAAAAGGGTTTGCATACAAAAGCATGTTTAATGGAAACGTTATCTCTTGTTTCACCTTTTCCGTTTCAATTGCAGTAAATATTCGTAGAAAAGCAAAGGCGATAAAAATAAACAAATATTGCGTGACAATTCTACTGATATATTATTATTTTTTCAAATTATTTTATGTGTGTATAATCTGCACATAGTGTAGCCCATTTCAAACACGCAAAATAGCTGCACCATGAAAAAATAAAAGCAATACCAGTACACCGCAATAGCTTGTAATTATGTATTCATGCTTGCATGTGTTATTTCATGTGAATTTCTACATTGATTTGTTTCAAATTGATTAAAATTCAAAAATTATTCTATTGTCTACAACAACACGAGCCAAATGCACATACATCGCATCCAAAGGCTCTTTGCGTAGCATGGAGAAAAATACATTAATTTTTGTATGCAGCATAATTTTCATTTGGTTAGTTACGATGTGTCTGGATTAATATAGGTGATATTTTGTATTGTATTATCTTATAGATTAAAAGAAAAGAGTTTTATCTTCTGGAAAAATCACTTAAGTTTAATTGCAATAGTTGTTTCTGCTCGAGGGAGACCCAACCTAGCACAGTACACTTACCAACGTGAAAGCCTTTCAATTTATTAACTATTACATCAGCAGCTCCTAAAACGTACCTGTATATTGGGATGAATATGTTTTAGAATGTTTTGTTTACATTAGACCTTTCAATAAGACTCGCTAATTTTTGTAAAATAACTGGAATTATTACAAAGGAACATATACACAGTTTGGTGGCATAAGATGTTGCTTTAATAATAGGTAACATATTATAATTATATGAAAATGGAAGAAGGAATTTCCTATATATTATACCAACCACATAATTATGCCGATAGTCCTAACCCTATTTGATTTCAATTTTAGCTCCATTTATATAAGTCTGTTTAACGTAAGTAAAAGTCTGTTTAACATAAGGTTCAGGGACTGCCAGTAGTGAGAAGTGATTTGCATAACGAAAAGATTTCTATTTAAATGTTAGTTTTCACTGATAGCTACTGATCACATTGTCCCCTTGCCAAACAAGAAAGGTAAAACGAAGAAAATTATATTTCATTCCAGCGTCTACAATGCGTGATCATGGTTAGTGGCGGAGCTTCACGCAGCTGGGATGTACAAACAAGACGTAAAATGAATAGCGATATACACACAGTTTATACCGCGTCAAGACTTAAGACGAATAGCTATATACACACAGTTTATACGTCAATGATTCAATGATACACACGCACGCGATGTGTTTAGCCATCACTCAATCGGTGAACTCGGAATAAACCCGGATTTAATACAAAAACTTAAATTTTACTGTAATTAAAGTACTTCAGGCTCAGTCTTTCACGTGGTATTTTAGTTCACCACTGGGCATTACAATCATGCAAAAAGTAGAAATTCGAGCAAATTGAGGGCGTTGCTGTGGAGCAAGTCACACATTATTGCTTCAAGTCTGATCCGATATTTCAGAAATGTCCGGTACCCTTGATACTTTGCACATTGCAACGCTCATAGTCCAGTGTATAACGTGACGGATTTGAAAAGCAGTTAATCTTTTTGTGCTCCAAGTAGTAGATATATCCGCAAGGGTGTATTTGAATGAGTTCAACTGTATCATACGATAGAAATAATCAAGAATTCAAGTAATATACCTGGTTATATTACCCTTTTACTCATGGCTGTGGTCGGAGCTTTACGATTCATTTTTGTTGTTGCCTCTTAACCTTGGTATGTTTCTTTTTAAATGTCTCCACGCACATAAAGAACAAGTTGTAAATACACTCCCATTAAGATCTCGGATTGAAATGAATTATATTTAAACTTATTACATACGGTACAATATTTCATTTAGATCGGGACAGTTTACTTAGTGCTCATGACATATCCCTTTCTACGTCAGAAAATGTTATTTAGAGATGATTGGCTTTCTTTAATACTATATTTAACCGAATGAGAAAAGCAACTCGTCATCAATATGTGACATTGTATATGTATAGTCGTTTATTTTCCAGGCTTTCGTATAAAGATTGAATATTAAAGAAATAAGATACTGGGCTGTTTTAACTATGACATGAGAATTTAGTGTATAGGTAATAAATGCAATGTCATATTTCAGCTGCACGTCTATTTCAAATTCAAAACAAATTTTACATTTATCCGAGTTGTTGACAAGCAAACAATTCCTAAAAAATATCCGCATTGTAGTTGTATGAAATAATTGATGTCTCCCGTATGACAGTTTCCTTGTTATCTTTTAGATTTAATTCGACTGTAAAGATTATTGGGATATTTTACTGCTTATTCCATAACTTCCTCCACAAATGCTCTGTGTTTGCTATGGTATATACTCTCTAATGTACAAAAGTGAAAATCCATTCCTCTAAAGTGATACCGTAAAACCCCGTCTACAAGGATATACCTAAGAAACGCCCTCAATAAAATTGGTTGCTTGTTGTATTTGGAGTTTGAGCAAATATATACTGGCACTGGGTGGCTATGCATTCCATCTAAGTATGTTGTAACACCAATCAATTGTATTGACATAATAACGACTGTTTCGTATATCAGGATCGTATAGCTCAATTGATAGAGCGTCAGACTTTGGAACTGAAGAGAGCATGGTCCGGGCACCGGTTCCGTTTTTCATTCTCATTTAATTTTAACTTTTTGACATGTTCTTTTTATCTTTCTTCAAATCTACCTTTCTACTTTAAATTTTAGGTGTTTTTTTTTTTTTTTTTAGTTTTTTTTATAGTTTTTTTTAGTAATTTTGTGGTTTTATAGAAACTAGTAAAAGCATTTATTCTAAATAATAGCGAAACCCACGGTTAGACAGATGTGTTGTAACTACTTGTCTGTCCTCGTCTTTGCAATAAAAACCTATGTTCCACCTTTGTGCCATCCCAATTCTTGAGGAATGGTAGGTAGGGTGCGTTTTTGGCTTAAGCACGATTTTGTTTCTACTTGAAATGAAATCAAATTAAATATTGTTCTGTTGCCACAATTGCAGTTTTTTTCAATAAGAAAAAAAAATAGATGAGGAATAATAATTATTCCATATTTGAATCTATTGTCCCATCAAGAATAGAGTGTCTTCAAAAACTTTCAATCAATTCATCTGACAAAGGAAACTATTCTTGTCATTCAATTTTGTTTCGCTTGCACCTGTTATATCACAGGCGTTGGTAGAGAAGGCACACTTCTCTTGTCTTCACCGAAGTAGTGATGTAAACACTAACATGATTAATTACCATAGCTAGCAATGGACATACACTATTTTTTGTTCCACTTGAACCCATACTATAGGCTATTCGCTGTCGATGTGACGTAATTAATCGGATTAACTACCATAGCAATTGATGAATACAATTTCGAATATATAGCCCTGCACTTCATCGTTCACGTGGCACCTATGCATTAAACCATAGTTGTCAAAGAAATGCTAATCACTCGCCATGTAAGATTAGTATTTATGAAAGAGTGGTATTCAATCTATGTTTGGTGACATACGCGGGTGATTAGTGCAATCTGCTTGATGGTAGTTATTGCGATTATTACGTCACTTCGACAGCGAATTGTAGTATAGACGAATCCAACAAGCCAAGTGATGGTCAGAATTTATTCGGCCATTATAGTACGCTGGTGAAGTTGCGTAATTATTCGGATTAATTACCATAGCAATAGGTGAAAACAATTTTGAACATATCGCGCTGCGCTACAAGCAGGTTACACTCATCACCTGTAGGCCTACTGTGTATGTCTGCAATCATAGATTGAATACAATACTGGTCTTTTCAAAGATCTTACAGGTGCAGCATGATATGGTTCAATGAAGAGGTACCGCCTGAACGTATCAGTGCATGAAGGTAGTAGAGAAGGAGTGAGCTCGCGTTAAGCTCATTACGTGAATCCTATTGTATACACAATAGAGACAGATATACCTTTGATCTAATGATCATCGCCGATAATTTCTGGAATGACTCCGTCTCATGGGGGGTTCATATTTAGTAACAAGTAAATCACGTATGCGCAAAACATGTATTATGGATGCGCATACATTTACTTAGCTGTTGAACTTGAATATTCATATTTCATTTAATATATGATGTTTTTACGATTAATATGTTGAAACATGTTGTTCCAGAATGTTTCTAAACAGTTTATTATGGAATAGTGCAGTTCACACACATTTTAAGGACGGGTAAAATTGTTTTAACCACTGTTTTAAAAATACGAAGATCTTATTAAAATAAATTGCGCATTGATGAGTTGAATTATACTCCCATCAAACGAGATGTATCTCAGTGTTGCCCGGTACTGCCCGGGTTGGTCCGATTTTATTTGTTTACCCAAAACTTTAACAATTGTTCCTCCCGCGAGGTTTCAAAATAAACCGCGTCCTGAGCCCTCTTTAAACTAGCCAATAAAAGAGATGTAACGCATAATGTGCATCATTTTCATCAAGTTAGAATGACTTATGCTGTTTCATCATATTTATAGCGCACACAAGTGTGCGACCATGCATGTATACAACACAAAAGATTATAAGTGATAATCGTGTTACATAATCAAAGCGTTGATCTGGAAACCTCAAAGGGCGGCAATTATGATTGTACAATAGAATGTGTGCGAGCTTTCTCCTTCTCTACTACCTCCATGATCAGTGTATAACGCGGTATATTCAAAAATTGTTTTCACCTATTGCTATGGTAGTTAATCCGATTATTACGTAACTTCGCCAGCGTATTGGAATAAAACAGGAGGATGTGAGTTCATAAGGGCAATGTCGGGGATTATAGGTCACAATCGATGTGGAGAGATGAGAGGTCCGACCAACAGCCACAGCGAATGGTTCATGTTCAACTAATTCCAGCGGACGGTCTGTGGCTAGTAAGGAATCGTCTTTGACCACATGCGCAGATCTGTCTCGTCAGGAAGATATTTAATATCCCGAATTTATAATAGGCCTATGCCTACCAGTTCCATCGTATAACCGATCTGCTAGAGAATATTTGTTACCATGTTTAATAAATTCGTATTTATCGTATAATAAAATGTAGCCAAATGTATATTATGTGTCACACGGTTTTATGCTGAACCACTAGCAGGCTATGTTACCACATCTATGACAATGACAAAGGTGAATTTTGATGATTTTTACGATCGTCCGGATGAGCAAATCACTGAATGGGTCTTTAGTTCCTCCTCTCCTTATCCTGCCAATATTATATGAATCAAAGAAAAATAAAGAAAAAATAAAATTAAACAAGAAAAAAAGACAAAGAAAAGAAACAATAAAAGAAAAACAATAGAATAAATTAAACTAAATATGAAAAAAAAAATGATCACGAAAGGAGTCTTTAGAAAATGCAAGAAAATATAAATGAAAAGTTTGAACAATATTTTGTTTATAAAAGTTTGTGTGACCGTGATGAGGCTCGAACTCACCATCTTCCGATCTAAAGAACCAAAGTCTTATGCCATGCCAAGTGAGCTATGCTCGTGAGATGCGAAATAAAGATAAAATAATACATTGTATACCTGCTTGTGTCGGTCATTTGAATTTGGGGTTGGAAGATACCTTCCCCTAAATAACAGCTAATAACAGTATTGCGAACCATCAGCATCCATGGTTCGATGTAGAGAGTCTTTCCTATTCAGAGGAGATATTGCAATTACACACCTTATTACCTTTTAACAATAACCAATGACACTAGCACGTAATTCCAGTCAAGCACCAATCTTTAATCCTATTATTGAAGAGGATAATAAGCTTATACTTATGTATGTATAAGTCTTTGTTTGCTTTGGCTAAATCCTGTTCAAGAGAGAACATTCCTGAACCTCGTTCAGTTGGGGATGATTTGAAGTGACCGCCAATTATGACCATTTGATATTTAATACCAGTAATGTGGAAAAAAAAGAAATAATGTAGTGCCAAAATAATGTACCCTTTTACGGAAGGAGCAAAGTTTAACAAGTTATAACTCCGCTTCTGCAGTACGAATGTCAGCGGCGAATGTCAAGTTATTATTTCCCAGTCTTTAAAAAAAAATTGCAGGCAGCGGTGGGAATCGATCTCGGTACCTCGCGGTTTAAAAGCACTGTGCAAGACTACTAAGCTAACTAAATATCTGTTGTGCGATGCTTGACATTAATCTTTGATATTGCTTAATCGCGGAATTAAATTAGTAATAAAAGAAGTATATAGATTCTTATTTAGCGGTCAAATTGGATAAAAGGGGAAATAGTTGTCCCTGCTCTAAAGAAAATATAGGTTAGAAAATTATCAAATAAATTTAAATTAAAAATTGAGATTTTATATTTATTTCTTTCACGAGGCGGTATTATCACAGACACACACTGTATAAGCTAAAAACTCGACCCTCATCACTAGATGCTGTCATGGCTCAATGGTAGAGCATCAGACTGCTGATGTCAATATCGTTGGTTCGAGTCCTCCTGCCAGCAATGGTGATATTTATGATTTTAATGTGACGCTGGACTTTGTTCTATTTTTTTCGTTTATTTATTTATTTATTTTTGTTTATTTATGTAAATAATTTGATATATTTGAAAGAGGTATTTGAGCAATTTTATAATCCTATGGGGTCATTTTGAACCCCCACCCCTCCCAACTTGCCAAACGCACAACACCTATGAGTTTGCATCATACATGTCATCATCATAAAAAAAAATTCTATCTATACCTGACGCCGGCAGCGTAATTTCTTTCTGCAACCATAATTTGCCGCAATATATCACTAACCGCATAGTCCGAGGCAAGGTTCATTATTGTCAGGGTTAGGGTCTTAGGGTTAGGGTCTTATGGTTAGGGGTTAGGGTTAGGGGTTAGGGTTAGGGTTAGGGTTAGGGTTTAGGGTTAGGGGTTAGGGTTAGGGTAAGGGTTAGGGTTAGGGATTAGGGTTAGGGTTAGGATTATATTCGTATTTATTATACATGTACTAGTAATAGTATATTGTGTGTATGCAGTTTATTCCGTAATCAATAAGTATCATAAACAAACACCTTTCTGGCACAACGAATCATAGCACAGTCGTGTAGGCATTAGACTATGGATACAGAGGTTGTGGGTTCGAACCCCAGGTAAACTGTTATAGAATTTTAATTCTATCGATTTCTTTTTATTTTATTAAGAGGAAATAATAATGGTAATAAACTCGTGTTATATCTAGCCTCATAGGCCTATTAATTACATGTATGTACTATGTGTTATCGCATTGCGGCCCATTATGGTTGCAGAAAGAAATAACGCACGCCGGCAACTAGACTACTATACAAAAAAATAGTTTCAAATCTTTCCTGCTCAATCAATATAATACTTGCAAATAGATCATAGTTTACTAATCTAATCCTGTAATATAGACCTGTTATATCACCTGTATTTGCATGTAGAGTCTATACATGGTTTGTTATGGTAGGGATTAGTGTCCGATCTCTGTAATGTAATGTAAATGAAGCATATTGATATGCAGGAAGAATCGATTAGGGCGCTATCTATTAGGGAAAGATAAACACTATTCAAAATATCAATAGACAAGAAGAAAGGGATGTAGAGATTTGTAATTGAGTCATGCATGATTTAACTCGATTTAACAGAAGGTTCTTTCCAAAACCCAAACGTAATGGTAAATGATTTGCTCAAATTCCATAATGATATAATATTGTGGAGGGCGCTAGCGTGAAATATGCTATCATCACAGTCGCTTCTATTCCTTATAGACGGGTTTCTACGGTATCTGAAAGACCACGCTAAAGAGAGTGAAATTGCAAACCTTTGTCATCTTCACTATCAACAATTTACAAAATGATAATCTCTACAAAAATGACACTTGTTACCATGGAATTGATTGTTCCCTCAAATCAGACTTTGACTCTTCGTCCACTCTTTTAGATTAAAGGGGTAATAATGTTGCACAACTTAGATATTGAAGTTATTAAATAATTTGATGTACACTACGCAAAAAAAGTTTCTTTATGGTTAGGAAATTTATCCACTATTAAAATCTAGCGACTAATTTTGTACGTTTTCTAAATAATCGCATGCGGGTGATTGTCCTGCGCATTTTGACACCTCAATCACTATTCTACGACACTCCTGAGAAAAGATATGAATGTTTAAGTAACACGAGGTCGAAAATGAAAATTGCACAAAGGCCTATTCAAGTTTTCAGCATAAAAGACCACAAAAAACAACAAACATGCAGATAACATTTTCTGTTTAATTGCTGAGCACATTTCAGGCATCATACTGCCGCTTCCAACTTCACTTGAGATTAATCTCTTTCTTTACCAGTCTTTCAATACTTTGTGTGTCCACCGTTGGCTTCCCTTACAGCAGCCACGTGGCGTCTCATGCTCCTAATAAGGCGTCGAATGTTACCTTGCTCAACCCCATTCCACTCGTTGATAACGATGCGACGCAATCCCACCAGAGTTGCATCTGCCTTTATCTTCTTGTTGACTCGTCTCTTGTGCTGATCCCAACGGTTCTCCAAGGAGTTAAGATCAGGACTTCTGGAGGGCCACTCAAGTGTCTCAATTCCTTCTGCTTCCAGGAATGCAGCTGTAATCATGACCTGCTTTGAATCCCTTTTCCAAATCCATCTCTCAAAACGTAAATGCATTAGTACCCACTCACCTTTGTCTTTGATCATTCATCTGCACAATAAGCAAAGGATTATCTAACATGCATCAATTAAAATGCTTAAATTAAAATTGAAAAGGCGGGAATAATGACACCGTCTTGGATTAGTGAATCAGCTCTAAAACCATTGAATAGGCTTCTTTGCAATTTTCATTTTTCGACCTCGTGTTACTTAAACATTCATATCTTTTCTCAGGAGTGTCGTAGGGTAGTGATTGAGGTGTCAAAATGCGCAGGACAATATCCCGCATGCGATTATTTAGCAAACGTACAAAATTGGTCGCTAGATTTTAATAGTTGGTAAATTTCCTAACCATAAAGAAACTTTTTTGCGCGGTTTATTAACTGATACTGCAATGGTCTGTTTTTGATACTTGTAACCTTTTATCTACTTAAACTAAGATTGTACGTGATCATACGTCTCATCTTGCTCAGCTAATGTTTCACAACTTGGACATTGGACATTAACTGACACTATTTGAAATTACTTGGTACTCTAGGTCGGTAAACATGAGTAAGAGTTAATCTTTCCCTAGAGAAGTCCTTTTCAGACACTGCGATAATCTTAAATTGTAAAACAAAGTTGACCATTTATCGATTCTATTTTGTTTGTGAGATACCTTTTATTAGTATCACCTACAAATTCACACAATCCTACCTCTCATCTTGCTTAGCACATAGGGCTATACTATGCAATTCACTTACGCTATTATGTGAAGTTCTTTTCAATGTTTCATGACCATTTTGCATTGAGTGATATGCAAACCTATGAAAGGTTAATGATTCCATCGTCGGCATCCAGATGTAATAGTGTTTCTAGAATGTTAAAACTCCACCTGTCTTGTTCATTAACAGTTGTACTCAATAACTCCTTGATTTACCACGTACTTAGTACTGTTCCCCTCTATAAGAAACAAACATCAAGTAGCTTATCATTCAGCAGAATGTAAATCAGATTTTCTCATACAATCCATGAAATATCTTTGTTCACTTCCTGAACAGATTAATCACCTTGACTAATTGTATTGACAATTAAAAGAAATATACCTTGACATAGATAGGGATGTACAAGTTAAGATTCAAATAAGGCATTCGGAAGTGTGTAAGTTCATACTTATCCTATAAACACATTCTTGTGTGCATATACGATGAGACGCTGCCTGAGTGCCTTTGCTAGACCAAGCTAAACAAATTGATATCTAAAAGACAGATTACTTATGTATAATTGATTAGTATAATGCTTTATCCAAGAGCTTAGCGTTACAACTCTGCACAACCTTTTAATCGAAAGGTTTCTTCTCCACATTTTGCATTCAAACGTAAAATAATAATCTCCATTAAGAGATTTGTTTGTTTGTCTTTTTACTTCCTTTAAATGATATATTCACATGTTATGCTATTCACATCTGAAAGATTTCACGAATTTGAAAAATACATACACTTTTAAAAAAATGGCAGCAAATTATATACGTATACACTATGTTATTGAAATATTGTGTCATGTTGAATTTTCACTTTGTCAATTACGCTAATAATTGCAATATTAAAACAACATGCTCGTGTAAGTGGAATATCTATCAAGTTTGACGTATAACAGTAGGCTATTTGTATTTCTGTATCATCGCATAAACACCCGTTACAGAACGGACACTCTGTATATTTCTGTTAAAAAAATTCCAAAAATGTTCGTTTGCTTTGTATGTATGAAAGAAATATTGTGCTGTTTAATGCATGTAAGAAAGAAATGGAGCTTTTCGTTCGTAGGTGCATTTTATATTCATCCATTTGCACGACGTGCCCTCAGGTGAATTTCAAAAATGCTCTATTAGCAATCGCCCCTCCCTTGTCGGCATACCCAGAAAGTAATAAAAAATAATTTTCCTCCTTTCTCAACGTGCCAAAACGTCTTTTTACTCCCTGAAATTGTTACCTTAAGGGCTGTACAATAATTATGTGTACCGGAGGTGAATTCGCAAGATGATCTGTCAAAATTAAATCGCTTGCGCAACCCTCTTTCGACGTGCCAAACATATTTGTCCCCACCCCACTTTTGAAGTGCCAAAAATGCACCCCCCCCCCTTCCCTTGTCAGATTTGTGGCAGCCCATATTTAAAACCTTACATTGTATGCTCATGTGAATAAGACATTTTGTTTATTCGAACGTTTCCATAATGTTTTCCTACTCCTGAAGTTTTTACAGCGTAACTTCTTAAATTAAGCAAAAAGGTGCCTCCCGATATTGACCCGCCAAAAATAGTAAGCTTGACCTCACCCACTATAACTCACCCACGGGGTACACGTAATTATTACGCCACAACTTTATATGGCTAAAGTCCGTTACTTACACCCCCTAAAGTAATCACCTTGCACATCTCCTGAGATGTCAGTTTTGGGTGTTCGTTGACATCTAAACCATCAAAATCGATACAGAATGATATCAATGCGGGGCAATGTGAACTCCCAATTCCGTCTGTGAAATTATATATCCCAGTCTGTGATTTCACATACCCACCACTTCAATTTCAAACACCTTAGCATACTTTTTTATGTTGTGTTTTTTTTTAATGTTATGATACATTGTTAAAACCACTGCAATTTACGAAAATAAATGCAAGATTCGTGTATCTAAAATACAGTAATAATATATGATTCAGAGGAGTCTGTGAATTAACAGTGCCCCAAACTGATACAGGCTAAGACCATGGAATGGCCATTCACCTGTCTAATAAGATATGTTGAATTAAGACCTTTACAATCGCGCATTTCAACACTGCTTGTGTAAATTTCATTCAATATCATCCAATTTGCTTCCAATTTATTTTCAGTAGCCAAACTGAAAGTTCAATTTAATATAAAAACAACCTGAGCTTAGTGAACGGATCTGATCCTATGTTCCCAATTACAACGGTAACATTTCGTTATATTAAACAATGTTGAGTGAAATGCTTTAAAGCATATCGACGAACTACTTGCAATACTTTCCATATGTTACTACATGTTGAACTAGTTTCAGCTGGAACGTTGACATTTTGATACGTATAAAGTGTAGTCATGCCGGTTCACCTGTTTGTGTACTTTGGGTGTTGTGTTTTTTAAATAATTTAATGCGGATGCAAAGGCATAGACAGTTTCTAGTCTGAACACGGTTGTTTGATATAATGTTAAACTGTGTCATTTGTAAGTAAAGTTGAACATTGATGGCGCTATGTATTTGAAATCTTGTAAAATGGTATTAAAACATCAGAACAAATGCTAACAAATGGCAAGGCAATTTTCAAAAAACTTTTTATCATGAAATATAGTATTTGGCTAATTTAAATTTCTAAAGATGGAAAAACTGAATATTTAATATAGAAACGAAAATCTATCTTAAAATATATGTGTCCAGGTCTAGAATTGAACATTATTTAACGTTTTTGCTAGAAAAATTAATAAATGATCACATTAAACAACCGTGAGAAACACTGAATAATCATACTGTAGACACAATGATTTTAATAAAGTTTAAAACTCTCTATAATAAAGGTTTTCTTGTCTACAAAATCATGTTTAATGTCCTATTTTATTGGGTTTTTTTAACTGCAGTAAATATTGGTAAACAAGCAAGGTGATAAAAATCAACAAATATTGCGTGACTATATAATACTATTATAGAAACACGCGAAATAGGTGTACCGTCAAGTTGTCAAAGTAATATCAATATACATGATGTAGTGCAATAGCTGGTAATTAACGATCTGCGTGCTAGCCATAGACTTCTTTTGAGCTATCTCAAGAATCACTGAACTAATAATAGGCTTGTTTGTACTCATCTTTATGTATGTTTAGGCTGATTCCAAATATGGTCATAAAAATGTACAATTCTGAAAATTTTGAATTAAAAAAAAAAAACTTGTCGTCTGCCGTCGACGCCTACGTGGGGATGATTAAGTATTCATGCTTGCATGAGTTATTTCTTGTGAAATTCTTCATAAATTGATTTGTTTCGAATTGATTAAAATTCAAAACATTATTCTGCTGTCTACAACGACACGAACCAAATGCACATACATCACATCCAAAGGCTCTTTGCGTTGCACGGAGAAAAACACATTATGTATGGCGTAATTTTTATTTGGTTAGTTATAATGTGTCTGAATTAATATTGAAGATATTTTGTATTCTATTATCTTAGAGATTAAAAGAAAAGAGTTTTTATCTTGTGGAAAAATCACTTAAGTTTAATTGCGATTGTTGTTTCTGCTCGAGGGAGACCCAACTTAGCATATTACACTTACCAACGTGAAAGCCTTTCAATTCATTAACTATTACATCAGCAGCTCCTAAAGCGTACCTGTAAATTGGAATGAGTATACTTTAGAATGTCATGTTAATATTAAACCTTTTAATAAAATTCATTAATTTTAGTAAAATAAGTGGAATTATTCATGGGAACATACACAGTTTGGTTGCGTAAGACGTTGTTTTAATAACAATATGACATAATGTATTCACGAAATTGGAAGAGTAGCGCAAGGAAATTTCTATCTATTATACCAACCACACAATATGCCGAGAGTCTTAACCCCGTTTGATTTCAATTTTAGCTCCATTTATATAAGTCGATCAGGTCCACATCTGAACTTAAAGCATGTAAGGAAAGTGAAGCCATAGGGCTTTGCAGTAGTAAGAGTCTAATGAAATTTGTGACAATACTACAGAGACCATCACAACACTAAATAGAATTACGCCAACTAATCACCAATGTATCGTAGCAATTATACCACTAGCGGGCAAAAACACTCACAAAATATCTCTCTTAGGTATTTACGAAGTGTTTTTCTACATTTTCTATTGCGATTTCCAAAGGCAAACAGGTAACTTTCGCGCTTAGAAGACTTAAGTATGTTACAATTTGTTTCTGGTTTTATTTAAAGATACCTCGCACCTCCTCTTTTGCTAAATTCATCTTTATCCTTTGGGCTTAAATCTATGTCTGATGCTGTTCACATGTAAGAAAATATTATCCCCCTTACCTTTTAATCAAATTTAATGCGGAAAACGACGAAATTGTGGAAATCCCTTGAGAATATAACAAATGATTTGCAATCTTGCTGAACCATGAAAAATAACTAGCACGCAAATATATGAATAAACAAAACCTTGCAAAAATGAAAGGACTATGCTATGTATTTAAACCATATCAAACGCGACATTCTACTATCTGTATGTAAAACATTGATCGTGTCATTGATAATTTAGCCACAGAAAATTCATAAAAGAGCCATCACCACGACCATGTATTAAATTATTTAAATCAGTGAACTATGGTTTAATAGATTTATGTTTTTCAGATTGGAAAATTCATCCATGATCGAAGTGATGTAATGGAATACTTTATGGAATATATCGCCTGCTTGGAATAAAGCAAGGGGTATTGGATATTTCAAAAATGTAGTGCAATACAAATCTGATGGCAGCAGTATCTGATATCCTTGACTTTGTATACAGTCCAGTGTATCAGTGACCGACTTGAAACAGCAGTGTGCCTTTTTGTTCTCCAATCAGTTGATATAATTACAATGGTGTTTAAAAATGAATCCAGAGTTAAGTATGATACCAGAGAAAGTAGAATGAATCCAGAATTCAGCTGTTTGATACTAACAAAAGTTTTTAAAAACTCAAATATCTATACCATTTGTTTTACATCAGATGATAAAGCTGATTATGTTTGCTGCCTGTTCTTGACCTTACTGTATTTCACAGTCAAATAATTTATTCTCGCAGATAAAGCACAACCTGTGTGTACACTCTAATTAAGATCTAGGATCGAAAACTTTCATTTAAAATGGTGACGTACTCTAAAACCTTTCATTTATATAGCTTACTTTGTGCTTATTCTCTGTCCACGTTGGAAATGTTATATAGAGATGATTGGCTTCCTTTAATGCTATGAGTAAGAAAATCAAATCGTCAACAAAAATGTGACATATATAGATAGTAATTACTTTTCCATGCTTTAATATCAAGATTGAATTTTGGCAAGGTAAATTGTTAGAAAGAATTCTTGGTATGTTCAGAGTGGGGCAAATATATATACCAAGATTACATCGATTCAAATACGAGTACATCAAACACGACGAGCTGTGTCCACAGGCAGGATATATATCACCCAAAGTTGCATGATCTTCTGACTGATTGCACGCATTGTATTTCAAATCAGGTGAAGGACATGAGACATTTATCGTGTTTTATTTTCATACCGCGTTTGCAGCGTCTCCACGGTTGCTCAATGGCGCTTGATCTGATATGGTAGGAACAAAGGTCCAAAACAAGTCGCAAAGAGCACTTGTATAGTTTCATTGAAGCACCTTTCGTGGTTCTCATTGCAATATTTTGAGGGTCCTAAATATGGAATAACAAAGAAACTTGCACAAACATTTGTTGCCTGAGTGCATACCATAATACCCCCCCTCCCCAATTAAACAACTGGAAAATCTGATAATAGATATTCCATGACTACGTAAATTAGCATTAAGCCTTAATGATCAATGTTTATCTATCTTTGGAATCCAACTGCTCTTAGAAAACAGATTCGTCTGTCTACACAGTGATCGCTTTTACTGTTCAATTACTTTCTTCTAGAGATAAGCCCTTTCAACTCACTACGTTCTCTGCATGGAATTGAGAGACTTGCTTCGAATTATTCATCAGTGAATGAAGTAGAGTAATGAAATGTAAATAACAGACGGTAAGGCTACAATTTTGTATTAGGAGGATGATGCCATGCATGTTGCCATATAAATGAACAACAGACTCATGTTGAGAGTATTGATTGTTAGTGTGCCGATCTGTTGCTGTAGTTATTCATACACTTGAGGTGAAGACGTGTTTTGGGTTGTTACGATTATTTCGCTATATGGCTTATAACATCTACCGTAGGCTTACTTCGGATGTCTGGTCACCGTCTTGTGAGTATATCTGTACAAGCCTTTGTTCGTGTTTGTGTGAAGAGGAATTTGATATAAAGAATTTTTGGAGTGCTTAGAATACCACATAATTATATATTATAAGACAATATTGTTCAGGCAATCTTATTATTTTTTATGTGACCGAGGATCCACAGAAATCACTGTATCATCATGTGAGACAATAGTGGCAAAATTAACTCACGTAAGGCCAGAGTAATGGGAGAGAACGTGGAGCTTTTCCGACTTCATTATTTCTAAATTTTGTGTCCAAATTATATAAAACTATACATTTTTGGAAAGGAAATTGGTCGAGAAATTCTATGATAACGTCAGAAAAATGCACTTTTTTGCCACCAAAATTTTTTTGTTGCGACATACAAAAAAATAAGTTGTGAGTATAAAAAAATTCAACTAGTTTTTCATGAAGCAGAGACGTGAAATTAGGGAAGCTTTTTTTTTTGAGTGGGAGAATATTTCTTCTTTGTTTTCGAAATATTAAATAAAAACATTTTACAATTTGGTCACTCTATTCAGCAAATGATATATTTTTGTTTAGAAGAAATATTTTGAAAAAATGAGAAAACTTTCCCTATGGTATGATGTGCTCTAAACGGTATTTAGCTAGTTTTCGTTGTTGAAAGGGATTCACACTCAGAACGCTACCTACCATCCTCTATTGTTATGCAGAGTTGTGCTGAAATTGATTTTCTCGGTCAAATAAAAAACAATAATATTGTATTTTTCAGTAATGTCACATAAAAGCATAGTGCTTGACTTAAAATTGTGTCTTTTAGAGTAATCACAGGGATATCGATTCACAATGCTGCTCGTCTCTCGCGTTGATCTTGAAAAGTTTTCAGTCGGAGTGAAAAATGGTAAAATCAAAATGGAAATTCTGAAAAAAAATAACTATGACATAATGTCATAGTTTTTTGAATTTTAATTTTGACTTTAGCCCCCGATGATATGCGTTATGTTAGAGAGTTGTGAAAATCCTTCATTAGCGAAATATTTTACTTTTAAGCTAAAAGGTTGATTAAAAAAAGCTCATGAGGCAAATTGAAGCCTAATGAAAATCGCAAATCTTACACACAGCAGCCTAAATGGCAATGTTTAGCTGCTACCTCCAAAATACAAAATTCAACATGTAAGAGTGTAATTACATACGCACACAAGTCATGTGGAATTTTACGCGTTCTCGCGTAACGTAACGAATATACGCCCTTTCGTTAACTTGCATCACCGATTAACAACGTTTGGCTCAAAGAGTTGTTGAATTCGTTATTTATAGTAAGCTACTTCAGTAGTAGGCTATACATCATGAGCTATAATTGAATTGAGGTTATACTTGATAACGAACACATCACAGGAATCGTCTTTGTGCCTTTTCGATACACGCCTAGCATGAATATTACTGGAAAAGGTTCAGTAATTACATTTGATTAGTTAAATTAATTAAATAGGAGCCAATAATAAATGTTGCCATCAGATTAAATGAAGACCAATATCTTCTCTAGCTTATTGCGCATATTAATCATCGTGGGCAGAAGAGTAGTAGCCCGGGTAATAATAATAATAATATATATATATAGTCAATGCTGATATTAGAACTTGTTAAAACCAACTTCATGTTCGATCGACAAGGTTATCCATTACACTAGCCTCGTGTGTCTAATCTTTAATATAGGGTACAAAAACAACTCACAAGAGCTTCTTGTCATGTTTGAACAGTGCCAATGTGCTGTCACAAAACGTATTTTTTCCAATCATTTAGATTATTTCTTTCTCTTTAGGCGATTAGAAGTATCGCAATTTTCTTCGGCCTGAGAGCAAAGCTTTTGTACGTACTATTCTTTAGGCTAACTTTATATATTGCAATGTCACATACAATACTGTATGTGTAGTATAGAATCTGGATATCTACTCGACTTTAAATAGTACTGATAGTTTACTGTTCAATACAGTTGTGCAATGTTGATTACATCGCCTGATTAAATACACCATACGTGTTAATTATGAGTATGATATTGGAGCCAGAATCGTCAGCTCAGGAACGATGTTTTACCACCTGAATGAATGTGTCAGTTAATTAAGAAGACGCGTTGTCATCATTTTGGGCTTCATTTCAACACCTGCCTTTTTATCTACGTGTCAATGCGAAATTAAAATATGAGTTACGAAAGCCCTTTCAAGTATTGTATTTAATAGGTTAGATTCAATATGTCTACCCGAGTATGTATGCATGTCGTCTGTACTATAAATAAAACGAAATTTTTATCCACTTCGATAGCGGGAAACAGTTGATTTTTAAGCCAATAATTAAACATGATAGTTATTTTGTTCTTCTTTATAAAAGCAACGTATGCATCGTTCTACATGTCAGTGCTTCATCGTCAAAAAATGGCGTACAATTTCAGCTTCATATTTCTGGCAGTATATAAACCGTCAGCTTATCGGGCTATTTCAGTTGAAATTCATAACCCCTTATGGAAGACATGACCTTAATCTCCCACAAAGGTAATGTAGATTACCCCATTTGAAATTCGCACTTCCTGTGTGGAAGATTAAAGTCATGTATTCCACAAGGTGTGTATGGATTTCAACTGGAATATCTTATCATGTAGACATCCATTAACACGCTCGATTAATTGGATTACACAGTAAACATGGGCTGCATTAGTCATGCTATAGATAATCTAAGCCTTGAAGAGAAAGAACAACATAGAGTTCCTACAAAACCCTGAAATTTGTATTGTAACAAAACAGAATCCTTGTGAAAACAAATGCATTATAGTAGGAGTGTAGATCATAATGTTGGATATTGTTTTGACAAATCCAGATATTTTACTCTCGACTTGAGCTTTCGCCATCTTGGCTAATGACTTGATCGCAAGTGATTTTTGTAATCTGGGCCATATCACGAAGAATATTTAGAGAGGCCACAAACCAAAAATATCAACTGCGATGACGGCGCATTTTCTCCAATTCACGTATATTACCCACTTCTGAAAACAACTTTGATTCCGAGGAGTGAGAGTGCATCCATCCTCTGCGGACAACGCAGTAGACCAGATCACATCAATCACTTGTGATCTAGTCATCAGCCAAGATGGCGAAAGCTCAAGTCGTGGGTAAGATGTCTGTAAAAATTTTCAAACAAAGATATGCAAAAATAGAATCCTTGTGCTTCAAAAGTTTATTTACTTCATATTCAAAATCTCAATGTGGATTCGCGGCATTTCTTTATTCGATTGCTTCTGAATCTTTAATTAGCTGATGTACAGGGTGTTTCAGGAAGAATTGTACCTGTGAATTAATTCATTTTTGTGCATATTGTTGACACAACGAGACAAAACGGAATAAGGTTTGTTATTGAACTATAACCAACTAACTATAACCAACTATCACATATTTTTTTTAATTTTGAAAATTAATTACTCCGTTCTTGGGTTATAACAATTTGAACATCACATCTCAATTTAATTCCTTCCACGAGTCAAACAGAACGTTGAGCCATTTATACTGTGCTTATACTCAGCCAGCTTAGTGCATGATACTTCAGGTACAGATCCTTGATTGTAAGCTATTCAATTTTGTTTCAGGAATTATAGTATTACAAATATAAGTATATTATAGAATTATATATACAATTGGTTCAATAGCTCAAAATTGTATATTTAATTAGTATTTGGACAACGGAAATCGTACGGCTTAATGTGACTAGATTGTAGTTACAGAAGTTAAAAATAAAATAGTTTTACCTATGTAAACGCATACATTCATTGCACAATATAAATGTAATGTATTATGGTTAAACCTAGACTCACTTTAAGGCTAGTTAAGGCTAGTACTTCCATTTAAGTAGAGTGGAGTCCATAAAATACTTGAAGGAATATATATTTATATAGACATGTCTAGGGCTTTTTAAAAACGTAAATAACCATTATTTCTATATCGTGGACATTGGGTCTGCATTTTCATTAACGTGTACGTATGCCTGCTTATAGACTATACGAGGAGCCGTTTTACAACTAATAGTAGCTTCGTGTCTTTATAAAGAAGAACATTTTGAACCAGACGGATGGATCAGTTTTAATATAAATACGAATCACTTGGTCTTGCATTTCCATTACCAGCGAGAGAGATATTCTCTCTAGAGGGTATTATTGTACAAGTACAAAGATCAAAACGATAGCTGTTTTTGGGATCTTCATCGAAAACGAAACTCGCATATATATGATTCTGTGTCGATGTCATTTCTCTCAACTTTAGCGGTTAAATGATGCAATACGCCTGCGGGTTGAGCCTGCACTGAAATATTGTTTAAAGAGTGATTTATTTTTTTCTGTGCGTTCATGGCACTACGTATATAAAAGCAATACCCACAAGTGATACACAACAATCTTCAGAAGTATTTTATGTAATTGGGGCAAGGTGTTGTATGATATAACACATCGTTTGACATAGTTGAGATTAAATGTGTCATAGAGCTATTGGCAAGAAAGCAGACTTGATGTAGATTTATATAAAAGCTTCAATCGTAGCAATGAAAATAATTAAATAATTAATTTGAAGTTAATGAATATCTTGAGATGTACACATAAAAAAATCCCTGCATTATTGTCAGTCATATAGCAAAGACAATTGATTTGTAATTCAGTTATCATTGTACTATTGCACACAAAGAATTTCTTATTAATAAGTTGCCCCATTCTCACGTTTGCAAGGTGAGCTAACGATGATTTCCCGTTAATGCATCGCCATATCTCGACACCGATTACACCACAGATTTACGTGCGGATACCGGATTCATACGGTGCATTTTACCCCCAGAAGCTTAGTAAGCAATTGCAAACGCTGTTTGCTGAACGCTGCCTGAAATTAAGAGCTAGAAAGGAATGTCTCATTTAAATTTCAGTTTGCACTATTGATTCAAGCCTGGTTTGAACAGTCATTAATCAAACACGTAATTATTTCGAGGTTATTAGATGCAAGCATTAATTTGATGGGATGTACGACTGCGAGGGAGCCTTTTTAAAGTTCTTGGCCTGACGATATCTAGTTGACTGTTCTAATAGCAAATATATGAATTTTAATAGCTTTTCTTTAATACAAACAAGTTAGAATTAAAATAGATTAATTACAGTTTCTGACTATCCATCAACTTCTTTGTAGATATCAATGAAGGATTCTTTCAATATCATTGACTTCCTTCCGTTGTCTCTTTCTCAACTGCAAATACCATTTAGGGTTTACCTGTTGATTTGTGAAAGGGGAGTCACACTGAGGTCCATCACCAGTAGCGTAGCTAGTGGGGGGCAGGAGAGCAGAGTGCCCCTGACAAAAAATTAAAGAAAAAAGTGCCCCTCTGACAAACAATGAAAAAGAAAATCTGAAGGGCAAAGGAAACGAAAAGGGGCAAGGAGCCCTTTTCCACCAAAATTCACCCCTATCATGGGCCAAAATAATAAATACGCGCGCACATCGTCCCAGTAAAGCTTTTTAAGTTGAAGTTAGAAGACATGTACAGTCTCTCTAAAAAATATTTAAAAAAACCGGTATATGTATTTATGATTTCATCTGTGCCCCCGAAATTTCCCCCCCCCACACCCAAGAAAGCTACGCCCCTGCCCATCACCCACACATTCTTATTTCAAGTTTTGAGTTAAGTTGCTCAAGCGGTTTGCATTCTATATAGAAGCAGAAATGTGTATCACAGTGGTAGAATGGTACATATATATATGACTTCCACGTTAATGTTTAATTTAGTCGGTCCTATAGCGCTATCGGTGCCCCGCTAGGGACCAATGGCTTTTTATTATACAAATGTTAATTATCATGCTTGATACAATTTATTTCATCACCAGGGCATAGATAGATAAAAGTCATCGGTACATAACCGGGCACCGATAGTGCTATAGGACCAAATTTGACGTGGTGCCTAATAGGAGATATTTTCTGTGAAAAGTCCGTGAAAAATCTGTGTTGGATCACAGATTTTTCACGGATTTCTGCCTCATAGTTTATGTTCATAATTATTGCCTAAACGAAATATATTTCAGGCTTAAAGTTTCAAGGGAGTAGGAAAACAATATGAAACCAAAATTTGCGTTGGGTACAGTGAGGGCGATGAGACTGTCAATCGGGTCACATCACCGTTAAATGTTGTACCCGTTTACGTTGTTATTGCTAATGTTTCATTTGACCTTATCATGTTTATTTCGCACACCAAATAAATGTCTCATCATTAGTAGAATTCACCAAATCAGAAATCGTTAATCATCTCGTGTTGCCAAATTTATTATGTTTAAATGAGGATGACGGCGGTTCATTTACTATGTTTACGTCTGGATTTTTGGGGCGGTTCATTTATGTCTATATCTATAAATGGAAAATTTATGTGTTATTACTTTTAAGTGTAAATATGACACATAATTATGACATCCTACATTTATCATATTTATTGCGAAACTCACAAACCCCAGATTGCAAGTTTCGAGTGACGTCAACTATGTTATTTGTGGCAGGAGAGATTTTTTGAAGGTTTTACGTTTCAGACCGAAAGTGATCCTTTAATGACCATTGACCCCAAATTCTGAACATCCCATAGACACTGGGTAATGCCATTACATCCACATGTGCGAGTGGCGTCACTCTGTTAAGTTGTTCAAAATGTATGAGCATCCTATAGACACTGGCTAACGTCAATGCATGAGTGCAAGTGGCGGCTCTCTACTATATATATTCAATTTGTGACAGTAGAGGTAATTTAAAAGTATTTCGTTGCGGACCAGAAGTAACCCTTATTGACCTTTGATCCGCTTTGTACACCACATAGGTACTGGGTAATAATAATACATATGTACAAGACGGGTTATGAGAGGCATTTTAAGATGAAATCACCTTTTGATTATGATCAGTGTGTGACTTTTGACTCCTCGAGGTTCACGTGACATGCTGATGTTTGGGAGAAAGAACTAATCCATTGTCCAGTAAAAACTTTAATAGCATTATTAAGCTTAATCAAGTCGACATGGAATTATGTTTAGGAAATGACCTGGATTCTAGAAGAAACCCTTTCTATTACTGAAATTCCCCCTTTACCCTAACACGTTCAGTTAAGTAATTTGTTTATAATAGATTTACACGTGCACATAAACACAACGTGGAAGATAATGAATCAATCTTCTCTTCTCTGCTATAATTAATTATTAAAAGCACTGCATGGAGTGAGGCCTTTTTGCCATACTTATTGTGTTAGGTTTTGTGTATATCATTTATGCGCATTTTCCATCCTCATTGTATATTATATTCACAGATGTTTTATGTTTGTTATGTATACCGTTATCGTATGAATGAAGACTGCGTGTAGAGTTCAAGACAGTTAGTAATAATTTTCTTTTTTAGATTAATATTATAATGAATAAAATCATTTTGATAGTAACTCATGCCGCATTTTTCCATTAGAAAAAAAACACCATAAGATCTGGAAAATCTATTATTGAATAATTTTTCATGTCGGGTATTTGCATGAAGATCAAGATACGGGAAATATTTAGGTTAAGGTTACGATGTAAAGATCTGCACAACGCTCGTGCTTTTATCAGTGTATCGATCAATCTTGACATTGTTGATATGATTTTTGTGTCAGTTGGTTTTATGAATAGAGGTTATAGTTGATTCGTGACATACAATAATATGACGCAGGTGTTCTAACAACATAATGGAACCTAAATGTCAACCTTTCTACCAGCGCTTCAATATCGCATGCTTTCTGAACAATTAGTATGCAGAATAAACCACTTGATTGATTTAAATTAGATTTATGCTGTTCCAGAAAACAACAATCGTCTGCCAAAATTAAGGTTGCTTAATTATTGTTTAATAGCGTTAACTAGGTTGGAAAGTACATATGTGTATGCTTGATTGGATTAATTAAAGTAACACATATGCAGAGATGTCACTGCCGAACCACAATTTGCCCCGTAATTACCTTTTTGGTTTTGCATGTTTACAATAATTACCGACGTGGGCTTAGTCATTTTGTATGGAGTAAGTCGGAAACTGCATTTTCGTGTCATTATGAAAGAGAATTATCAGAACTTGGTAATTTCTTGTCCCTTGTATTAAGACAGCCTACACAAGCAAGGCTTTTTAATTTATCAGCTCACCATTCATATGCAGGCCGAGTTTTGATAAACAGTCCTGGAGAGTGCCAAAGAGTAGATAGGCAAATTATCTGCATGTCCATATAAGGACAATTTTACCAATCGGAATTAAGGTTTCGGTACTGTGTGACAAAAGGGAAAAATATAACAGGGAAAATATATATCTTACATTTTAGAATCCCTTGTGGTTCGTAGATTATGTACATATATTATGAGCTGCGTGAAAGGCAATCAATCGCTTACCATTCCAATATTTAATATTCTACTGGTGTATAGAACATAATTATGTAACATTAGGTTGACCTGATGAAAGAAACTAATCTGTAAGTAGGTCGTTAGATGAGCCTGTGATCCGTACGGACAGAATGAGTGATCAATTTTATCAAGCCATTTATCAAAACTTGTCTCATGTGATCTACATTATAAACCGTCCTACTAAATTTAAGGGTGGGATTCCATATTTCCCGTAAAGTAACAACACGCGCTATATTTATGATGCTACCAGCACACTTTCATAAGAAGTTCCTATTTCATCAATATTGAATGATGAATCCACCTTAACTTATTGACCTTGACCCTTCCTCTTCCCAATTGTATTGTAGGGCGCCCTTAATTGGTCAATACTGTACATTATCTTAATTTCAAAGAAAAAATTCACAAACACCAACATAATACGTTGTGTGAAAATTCACCAAAATGAAGCCATCATAAGCTGAATAATGAATTCACTAATATTTCAAACTACAAACAAATTGGAAACCAACTGTATCATTGTTTTTTTGTGTTGTTTGTTTTCGTTTTGTTTTGTCCTTTTTGGTGTTAAAAAATTTATATCATAAAATCAGCCATCTTTTGTATTGTATTATTTGTTAATAAATCATAGACTGTAACACTATGGCTGTCGAAAGATTAAAACAAAATTGGAAACCAAGTGAATACCTGGCCATTATATTGACAGGATCGAAAACTTAAACCTGCTTCCTTCCGTTAACACAGTGGGTGTGGAGGGTGGGAAAATATATTTGTTAACATTTCACCCAATGTGTCCTTCTTGGTGCATTATAAGGGGTATGAATTGCTTAAATGGCCTGGTCAAGTGGGGGACTGGAGCTACTCATTGGCTTCTGAACAACTCACAATAATGTGATCATGGGGATCCCGGTAATTTTGCTTAAATAAAACAGTTCTGCGGGGTTATACTTTGAGGAAATGGGTCAATGTCAGTTGTTGAGTTATGACAAATAATAGGTCAAAACAAAATATTTCGGTATTTACCCCCTCCCAGGGAAAATCATGAACATGGGGAGAAAATGAAATAGATTACAATGCGCTTTAGGATCTCACGTATCGAACCCATTCTTTTTCCTGTTAGTACAGACTTGACATTTAGTATGGAATATTTTTTCGCAAAATTCCAAGCCTGGTCTGGAAGGGGTCTGCATAAACCACACGGGATAAATATTAATTGGGGTGTGTCGGGAGATGGTGTAACGTAATTTTTGACAGAAAATGTGCTTTCAATTAGTTTAAATTGTGGTTTTCATAATGTAGTGAATTAGCCTAAAATGGCGGATTTAGGGAGACTGAATTTGATTTTTGTGGGGGTTAAAATTTCTGAATTTGAGCAACATTATTCTGATATTATCAAATTTATTGAGGTTTGAGATGATATTTACTGAACCTAAATACCAATAAGTGTTCGTCAGAACTGAAATGCACTTGTAATCTACCCGTTTTGAAAGTGGGAGGGGCTTTAAAAATATGGCACTGAAAAGAGGTACGCACTTAGAAATATTGAATGGCCCCTTGGGGCCAAATGTTATAAACTTACTGTACACAAAGAAACAGCGTGAGTTCAATGGACAACCAAGAATCCGCGCAGTTTTTTTGTACCTTAAGTTTATAACATTTGACCTCAGGGAGGCCATTCAAACTTTCTGAGTACGTACCACTTTTAAAAGCCACATTTTAAGCTCCTCCCATGTTCAAAAAATTGGTACATTGCAAGTGTATTTCAGCTTTTTAGATGATTGCCAATTGCTGACAAAGTTTAGGAAATATCACCCCAAACCCCTATAAATTAGATAATAACAGAACAATGTTGCATAAAGTCCGAAATTGTGTCCCCCCACATAGCTCAAACTCCCGAAACCCGCCATTTTAGGCAGATTCGCTACATTATGAGAACCATAAAGTAAACTCATGGAAAGCACATTTTCTATCAAACAATTATTTTACACCATCTCCCGACACACCCCAATTAATATTTAGCTCGTGCAGTTTATGCAGATCCCTTCCAGAGCAATCTTGGAATTTGCGAAAAAATATTCCATACTAAATGTCAAGTCTGTATATGCTTTATTTTGCTCACCATATGAGCACCAACAAAGCTAGCGCAAGCACCTCTTCAACGCAACTTAAACAAGAAATATAAGATAACAATTATAGATGCGGATGTTTTAAAACGTTATTATATTAGAACCACTATGCTTCCAACCAAGTCCCATTACGCCAACCATATCTGAACACATATCTTTAAAAAAAAAAAGAACGAAGGGCACTCATTTTGAAGTCGGAATTATCGTTAGAGTGAAAACCGATTTTAATCTACGAGTATTGTCACAATTTAATTCAAATCCTGAATTCGATGTCAAAAGGACAGCAATTATAATTAATGTCAAGAAGCAAACAATCGAAAAATATTTTTGTCGAGTGAGAGTAGACAATGTCTGAAATGTCAATTATGTCTGTCATCAAATATTGTAAATACGTTGATTTCATTTTTCGTCAAATACATTACCAGTGTAATTGCTGTGATTGAGGGCATCATGTGCACATCCGACTATAATAGAGGGGTTGAGTATAGGCTGTCTATCATTTTTCTGAATACAGAGATCGAGGTCATGAAACTTGAATTGAACAAATCGATGACCATCTCTTGTTTTATTTGATAAAGGGAATGTGTCGTCACAAAATGAAATTGAATATAGCACTCAAAACGAGAGTAGGCAATTATTCAACGAGCTGTAATTGAAGGTATATTGTATTATAATGTGTTCATTGAATGGCCTGTTATATTTCTGGATCATTTATGACTTGCATGTAACAATTTAATGGACTAAGTAACAATGTTTTAAATGTTCTTGAAAATTTGAAACGTGACCTTCGATTTTAACCATGCAACATTTTAACCATGCAATACTAATTGCCTATAGAACACTAGTTCATAATAATAATAAAATAATAATTTTCTCAAAATTACTCAAGTTGAGCTGTTTTATCAAGTGTCGATAAGAATAGTGTCTTAACCCAACCCGGTTCCTTCCAAGACAGCAACCATGTCAGTACTTAGATTGCGAACAGCAGCGGACAGATCGAGACAGTGGACTATTGCAGTTGTTATCCAAACACTCCATATAGAACACATGACCTTAACCTTCACTGATCCCAGCAAAAGTATAAAAAAATAAAATTGTGTATAAATCCCTTAAAAGTGAACGATAAGTTGCTAAAATTGTCATTAGGTATTTTTGAAATGAAAAATGTGGGTAAAAAACAAGAAACAGCATTATTGACAAAGTTGAAGCCCCATTGAAAAACATGTGGCTATTTTATACTGTCAGTATATAAATTATAGATCCATTATCTTATTTTGTCTTTCATACACGGCTTTCGGCTTAACTACTAGCAGGCTATGTTAGCATATCTATGACAATGACAAAGGTACCAAAATCTAAATTTTGATGATTTTTACGATCATCCGGATGAGCAAATCACTGAATAGGCCTTTAATCTTTAACGCAGGGTGTGAAAGTCTCAACTGTTATTACCAGGATAGGTGACTCCTTTTTTAAATCTACACCACTTGTGTAGGAAACTGATGAAATGGCTTCCATAGGGGTGTGTGGATTTCAACTTGAATAGCCCAATGAACTGATTCTGATATCCCTATAAACAACATGATCCTGATGAAAATGACGCTATACCAAAGATGATAATGATTATGTATGTATGTTAACTGTTTAAAAGAAGTATTGTTTAATTAATAATACTCTCTTAACTAAAGCCATTATTAGAAAGCGAACGTTAATTTGAAAATTATGTGCGTTAAATGAAATAAGTACTGCCGCGAGAAATTTTCGAGCAAAACTCTTTTCTTTTTTACAGTAGTCATTATGGTAGCTGCAAAAAAAGTGGAAATTTATAGGTTTGCGTAAATCGATTTAGTCAATTTCTGACTTACAATTATTATTGCATAATACTTATTTGATAACTTTTTATTAAAATGTTATTTTTGTATTCGGTAATGAACCTGTCTTTCAGAACAGGTTGGGCTATCGTAAATTAGTGCTTCTATCATTTCTGAAAGGTGTTATAAAAACTTCCCTATTATAAAGTTAAAAGATGAGACACTTTCCTAGTTAATTAAAATGATGAAATGAGAGATTGGTGTAACGAATGACTTAAGATAAGAATAGGCTCAAGTCAAATTAAGGGTAAAACGTCATTAAGGCCATTAACAAGGGACATACCCACTTTGGAACAACAAGCTGGACCACACTGTAGAGAATTAAAATCACAGCTTTGTAGATCAGGTTTTAACACCTCCATGGTCTAAAAAGCATCCTAGTTATTGAATACATGCTTATACATGCATAAAATCACAGGTTCGTTGCAGTTCATTTCAATGCATGTTTCTTTTACATTTGTAAATTTTATTTTGGTAACATGCACATTTGTCGTTCTGTGATATCCTATTTGAAATTGGCGTTCTATATAAATTAGTATAGACCACATCGAGATTTTGAGGTTGAGGTTCAACTTTTTAGACAAAGCTGCTATTGGTGTTGAAATTAATCCAGACTCTTTACATAGTTTTTTCCCGACTGTCATTTGAGCAAAATGACATGAGTTGAAACTTGAAAGCTTGGAAAAGCAGTTTGTATTATGATTTTTGGCCAAAAATTGGCCAAAAATTTATATACAGTCAATACATGCTTAATTTTGTATTATAGTAAAAATATCTAGAATCAACATTTTTCTATGAACTAGATGAAGTATTTGAGAGAAATGTATTAAATTTTTAGGGATCTTTTTGGCATTTTGATTTTGTCCTGCAAGAATTGCGATATTTAATATTTAAGGTATTCTATAGAGGTTATCCAGGGCGCTGGTTCCCGTAGTATTCCTCATTCAAACCATATCAATGCACGACCTCGGAGTTACTTGCATGACTTTGGTGGGCTATTTTGAAACAGTCATAGTTGCACATGCAGGTACTTCTTTTGAAAATCCCAAACAAGGTATAGCAGTCGCTGATAAGATATGCAGCTTATAGAACACTGATAACCTCTATTGTTTTGATTGAGATGATTGTATTTTTTTTAATCAGATTTTTTGAGACTACTTTTGACAATAGCAAATCAATGATTTTGGAGTTTGTTCCTATTTTTGACACTAAAAAAGAAAATTTGTCACAGATTTCGATGTTTCAATGCTACATCATTGTATACAGTATTCAAATTGATCTTTTTACACCAGTGAGAATATAATAAAAACGCTACATTCACCTCACAAAATGCGATACCTGATATTCAAAGTATTCCAATATCAGTTGGATGTGAGTATCAAAACAAGTCAATCGTAACAGATTGTTGTGACGTATGCTGTTTGACAACATAAAATCAATATTTGTGACGTTTTGATCTCATATTTTACCAAAATATCATTTTGTCACAAATTTCGATGTTTCATGGAAAAATATGACAAGTTTTTGATATCAACTTCATTACTTGCGTCTCATTTCATTTAAAGTGTGCATAAGTATATTAATGATGTATCGTATCATGTGTATCACACTTCAATTTTTTGTACATGGCTGCAAGTGCTACAGTTTCAAATCCCTTTAGAATGTTAATCCTAGCTAGCTCTTCTCCATCCACTAATGAGCAAACAACGGCCAAACTTTGTTTGCAGAACAGCACTTAACATTTGCAACAGCTAGTGCATATGGTATCAAGAGACACAACAACTAGACTGAGATAGATGATGGTGTTTTGTATTGGAATTGTAAATCAATCACTGATTATGGTAACCATTCAAACATGTTCATTGCATTAACTCTGCTTGAATTGCAAAAGAACAAACCTATTATATTTACGGAAGAGTTGTATCGAATGAAATGGCAAGACTATAGGTGTCTGGTGACGTATAAGGGGAATCGCTGCAATAATGGTGTATTAACACTTTGTGCTGTGATGGGTATAACACTCGAAATATTTTCTTTTATATTAACGAATTATATTTATTTTATATTTATTCATTAAACGTGTCTTGTCACACTTTCTGCTTTCCTGGCGTCAATGTCTACTATGTTTCAGTCTTTGTGGAGCGCCATGGTATGGTATGATGTTGTATTTTTTGACATGATAAAAACATATTCAAAGCTATGACGCCAAAGGTTTTATCGAATTCAAGTTTGCTTCTGCTTAAAAATGGCCAGAAGGTATATCTTAAGTATAAGAGATCATTTTAAATACATTGATTTGTGCAATAGTTTAAACTTTGCTTCTTCTGTTGTTTAATAGACACCTGAGGCACGCATATGCACAAATCAAACTTTATCTAAAGAAAGTCCATTGTGATAATCATCAACGTTTTCTTTAGTGGCTTTGTCATTCGAACGATATATTGATGTGCAACTTGTAAAAAGTGATGGCCTGCCTAGGAGCGACCCTTTGAAATACCTCAAAAGATGAATTGTAGCCTAACACCTGATCAAAGGCAGGCAAAGAAAAATACATTTGGTCTTCCGCTTAAATCAAATTCCTTCACTCAGATACCTCGCGGGTAGAAAATATGAAAAATTATCAAAATAGAAACATCCTCCAATGGTGGCACCATGATTGGTTTTTTTGGGGGGCATGGGGCAAAGTGAATTTCAGGGTGGGCGAAATCAACAAATGTTGAACAAAATTGTTACAAAAAGAAAAAAAAATGGCTTAAAAGTAGGGGGGAGGTAAACTGGGGCAAAGAAAATATTTGGGGAAATGCCCCTTTTGCCCCCGTAGTGCCGCCACTGACATTCTTGTCCTGAAGAATGCCCTCTTGGTATGAACGTACTGCCTAAAGTTAGATGAGTACATCTTGAGACTTTTAACAGTTAATTCATTCTCGCTTCAATGTAAGCTAATGCGCTACGTTCAATTGCACAATATTGAAAATCCTAGCTGTACAAAACATCGACCAGGAATTGATTTCTGGCTAGAAACATGCGACTTTCATCGGAAAGTTGGCTTATATAGATTAAATCACTATTGTTTTATGATACGATTTGCCTCCATATCTCCTCAACTTATTTGGTAAGATCAAAAATAAAATTCATCGGATTTCAACAACCATTATTACTATCGAATATAATTCTTTCACTCTGATATATAACTTATTTTTCCGCTAAAATGAGCGTAAGGAATGGCCCCACGATTATCTGAAGTCATGTGGTCACTTATTTGAGCCTCTTAGCGCACGTGGCGGAAAGCATTAAGGGGACGAGGGGTAAAGTAAATAACGTCAATACAATATTGACAGATATACTAGTCACAATTTTGAGACACCTCAATATTTAAAGGCAACGGACCCAAAACAGATGTAGCTAACGCTGCATCTTCCTTTTCTGAAGAATTTTGTAAAAAATAAACTTATTATAGTTACAATCAACACTCAAGCGTGCGGAGAGCTGTAAGTGCCCATCATGTAGTAATACTAATTCAATTGAATGTAAGTAGCATTTTAATTTTATTCTCTACTAAGGGATCGGATAAGTAGCAAAACAGCTAAAAAATGTATATGGTCAATTCCAGCGAAAGCGGGACAAAATTCTCTCTATGTTAACTTTCCACTTTAAAATGTCATTAATAAAGGAAATCACGTTATTGATGGAGCATATCATGTCACGTCCAATGTGCTCTCTTTGTGCATATAGGCCTTTACTACCAAGTCATACCAGGGGACAAGTTATGATAGCTTAAATGAATTGGCGTTACCCACGAATTCAAAGATAAAGCACCATATATGTCATTGAATGTCCTTCAATCAAAATGAAATTATTACCGTTAGAAAGACGTTTGCATGATCTCTCATCATATGTAAAACGATTGAATTCCACCAAAGTTTGTGGACTCTAGAGGCCATTAAGTCAATTTGGCTAATAATTTTGTTACCCGCGTATCAAAAATAAAATGATCGTTCTGAAAAATGTTAAGTGAATATGCCATAAATGACTATATCATGAAACGAAGTTTCGTTCTACAATTCTGAGGTCCAAGTGATTATTTTATGCAAATACGTTTTACCCATAAAATTCCATAAAATCAAATTTGACGTTACCCACGTATCAACTGTTACCCACGAGTCCAGCAAATATAATTGCCATAACTTAAATTAACATTTTATGACTTTGGACCCTGAATTTAGTTTGACAAGCGCTTAAAATTGTAAATCGTAAAAATACGTTCACCGCTTTAAAAAAGAATCTACGACGGTTTAAACTTTTGTTACCCACGAATCCCGAATAGATGCTAACCTTGAAAATAAGGAGATTGTTTATTTTAAGTTTAAATCAGCACATATTCAAGCCATGGGTATGCTATAATTTTGACAGTACTTACAGTTTATACACCTAAGAAACGCAAACCCCAAACGGTACTATAGTACTTATAGCTTTACCCACGAATTCGGCGTTACCCACGAATCCAAGGATTTACTCGTAAATTATATGTTTCTTATGCATCTTAACATTTTGAAAACATGCGAAATAGGTTCCAAAACAGTCCTGTTTAATAGCGTCCTCTTGAAGGTATACTGAAGCTGCATCATGAAGTTTTGATTGATTATCCTAAATTACCATTTTTGGGTAAATGCAATTGGTTAGAGAAACGGGAATCATTGAAACACAATGGAGGAATAACCGCATGGTGGTTTCCAACCTTCTGTAATATTTTCTATTTTGCCGCTTACCAATACATACCTTCAAATATGTGTTACCCACGAACATTTTGGTTACCCACGAATCCCTACTTAAATTATAGTTAACAACGTATTGATAGTGTTTTAGTTCATAGGAACTGTCAAACACGAGTTAATAGAATATTGCTGCATGAAAATATGGAATGATTTTACTAAAATAATAATATAAAACTGTTTGCTCTGTCTATTTGAATTTGGCAACTTCATTATTCTCAAATTTTTTATACCCAAAATGCCATAATGATCCATTCTAAATATTCCATGTAGTCTGTATTTTGATTAAAATTCATTTTAGTGCCATTGCAGCCTGAATTATTGACATAGGGAAAAGTTTTTTTTTTTTATTAAAAAAAATTAATAGGAATTGCTATTTTCCAGACGCTGTTACCCACGAATCCATCCGAGATCCTCATCCTGCGACGAGATACGAAATCTAACTTTATATTTATATGAAGCATTTATTCTAATCTTTCGAAATAATACAGTAATGTTAAATGACAGCCACTTTGGAAAGAGTTCGAAGAATTGACACAACCTTAACTGTACACCTGGTTCTTTCTTAAAATTTATAATAACCAAAATATTTCTTTGTAGATATATGTAATAAAATTCTATTTTACGTTCAAAGTCTTCACCGATTTCTAGTGTATATGAGTCACACATAAAATATTGAAAGATATTAAAGAAAGTGAAATTTTATGGCGTACAACAGGTGAAAAATGCTTGAATTCGTGGGTAACATGCATATGCGCATTTAACACTTTATTTGGTCTAGCAAGAAAAGTTATTTTTCAATCCGATGGCACTTCCACCTGATGATTCACTAGACATGATCGTCTCATTTGATAAGTCTAGAATTGAAAAGGAAAACATTTTCAAAATGGCCCCAGAGAGAATTTTGGCCCGCTTTGGCTGGAATTGACCATATATATTCCGTACGAAAGGTCATAATTTTCAAATGATAGTCGCCTCCTAGCTAATACATATCATTAGATTTTTAAAGTTTATTTCGAGTACTGTTAAATGTCAAAAATACCAAATTTGAATGATTTACCATAAAGTTTGTATTATGTCGCGAGTTTCAAAAGTATTTGATATCAGAAGGACATTCCTCGTATTGGTGTGGCTGATGTGCTCTCAGTGTTACAAAAAATACTGTGCAAACGTCGCTATCCGATCCTTTAGCAGCGATTTGTTTGCACAAATAAAAAGCACAGTGATAAAAGCTGTAGGCTGGTCGAGTTAAAAGAAATAAAGGGTTAACCCACCACAAATTGCAAAAGAATCCATTTAATCACCATTCATTTCAGAAAAGTATGTTTAATAACACATCAAAAGTCCCCAAAAATGCAAGTAGTGGAACAGTTTCTAATTTGCATAAATCTAAAATGGCCGCTTATGAAATTTCAAAATTGGTCAAATCTTGTTAACAACCATACCAATGTATTGATCTCATCATATAGATTCAGAAAAAACATAGTTTAACCAGTCTCCGACATATTGTTCTTGTGTTATAGGCAAAAAGGTTTGGGAGCCGGAGCCACGGGCGTTTACATTTGAAATATGCTCCAATTTAATCCCACCGGTCTCAAGTTGTTCCTTTGGCAAAAAAAAATCATAGAAGTTACAATGATAGAAGTTACATTGTTTTGGATGTTTTGTTACATAGATAACATCACAAAGTAGGTCAAGGTCAACACGGAATTTGATCTTCTTTGCCCTGTCACTAAGGTAACAAAACACCTGAGATATGGCAAACTATTCTTATTATTAAATGCTGTGGCAAGCGGAACATTTTGCCCCCTTGTGACAATTTTGACACTTGATCTTTCATCTATATATAACGTAAGAAATGTTCATCGGAGATAGGTCAAACTACTAGTATACTTTTTATGAATACTTATGACGAAAGCAATACGTTGGTATGGTTTTAGCAAGATTAGACCAACTTTGAAATTTCACCCCTGCATTAGCGACCATTTTGGATTTATAATGCAAATTAGGCACTGTTCCACTACTTGCATTTTAGGGACTTTTGATATGTTTTTGTGTGTGATTTTGAGAGATGGACGTATACTACTAGTAACTGGATTATGTTGCAGTTAGTGGTGAATGATTTAATTTGACTAGCCTACTGGACAGAAGTTGGTTGAGCTTTTGTAAGAGCAAAAATAAAATCATTGGAGTACAAGCCGGGAACATTGTCCCCTTCGTCCCCTTTGCACAAGCGCGCGCATAGCAACCAGCTCGAGAAAGGGGAACTGCATATGCGCACACTGGTTTTACAAGGCTATTTCCCCTTTGTGACGTCAGCCCGACCAAGAGAATACTATTGAAGTTAAATCGTTCACTATACACTATGATAGCTCTTTTTTGCAGCTAATAATGAGCGCACGAGATGATCCCATGATCAGCCCAAATCATGTGTTGGCTTATTTGAGTGTGTTTTGCACCGGGTGGAAACTTACATTTCAGTCGCTAATTAAGCACCGATTTGTTTCCACAAACAAAAGCTATCTTCGTCTACACATACAGGACAAGTTTTCCTCATTGGTCATTGATAAAAGTAGTACCACAGAAAACAGTAAGACGAGACGAACTATTCTTAGTTGATCCAACATAAATAAGTTCATATTCTGTGAACGTGTTTAAGTGACACAATGAAATGTAGGTCCACGTTTTAGGTGTGGGGTCAGGTGATCTTGTTGGCATCCCACGGCATACTTATTTGAATACAATTTCAAAGTAAGGATTAGACTATAGCGTCTGCCAGGTGCAGTGCAAACATTGAGCTATTTACGTTATTAAACATGATGCACATTGAGGTCAGTGATTCAATAAAGGTCAGTATCAAATGCTGTAAGAATTATTATTATTATTATTATTATTATTATTATTATTATTATTATTATTATTATTATTATTATTATTATTATTATTATTATTATTATTATATTATTATTATTATTATAATATTATTCACAACCAAAAAATAACACCCTAATTTAGGTTTTGATTCATTTTTGGGCTAATTGAAATAAACATTATAACAAATCTATACACTCTATTAAATTTATTTCTCATAGTGACATGAAATGAGAAAAAAATACGTTGTTTAACTGAGGAAAATACAACTGATGATAAGTAAATGACCTCATATTAACTGTAGCTGTCTAGGGTTTGGTGAAGAAATGATATTTCACATCTATGAGCGAAAGAAATATCACTCTACGTGGACAAAATATTCATACAATGTATATTTGCAGTGATTTTGTGCAATTTTGACCGAGAAAAGGTACGACTGTTCTTTATAATCCCACTTTTAAGTGATTAGAATGCTTTTATGTAGGAACATTAAAAGATACCCTTTATGACCAACATTATTTATGCCAAAGTGTCTATTTCTGAGCTGTGTTCTATCTCGATGGCGCCTACATTAATGGAAAAAGCAAACTGTAAACAATCAAAGCTCCCACGGGTTTTCCTCCAAGGATGATGAACAACTAATGATTTAAGTTTCACACGTGGTTCTCACACTAAAAAGCGTTCTTTCAAATTCGTCTAGATTAGCTGATGTTAGTGGTTGTTGTGTATTGTTGTCATTGAGTAACGATAATGCAATGCATATTAGCCCAGTTTTTACTGGAAGTAAGCTACCCCTTAATATTTAGTTTTTAGGACTAAATAAATGTTTCCTTGCATATTAAATAAATTTGCCTAATTTGCCATTGCTTGTCATAGTTTGATAAGTACTTTGATAATATTCATAATCTGAGATCATCGGCATTGCCCGTAGGTAATAGTGGTAGCAAATCAAATCAAATTATTATGCTTATTGAAGAAAAATTCATACTGAAAAAATAAATATCCACATTTACTTGAATGTTGACGTTCAAGGTATGAAGATCTCACTAACTATTTCGTAGAAGAAAATATCAAAATATTATGCTCGACATAATTTATTTTAATAACCTTTTGTTTCTCTCACATTAAATAAACTTATAAAATTAATTCATATATTTAACCATTTTTTCATAGTAGTTTGACAATAGAACTTGAGTATAGTTGTACCCCACGATCGTCGGCATCGGCAACGTCCGCAGGCAATAATAGTCCTGCTTGCAAATCAAATTGGTTTAATTATACTTTATAAAAATAGATATTCACATTTACGTTCACAATTGGTGTCAACGTATGAAGACCTCACTGCACTTTGGCGCATAATTTTGGAGATAAACATCTAAGATGAAGAAACTACATACTTTTCGTGGAAAACATCGACGAAAATAAAATAAGCTTGACATAGCTTATTTGAATACAAATCAATTCAAAATTTTCTCGCGGCAGTACTTATTTTCATTTTATGAAAATCTTTAAAAACAATGTTTGTATTCTGATAATTAAAATGTATTTCAGAACAAGTTGTGCTATCATTTAGTAAAATAATGCATACTATCATTTCTGAAAGGTGTTATTAAAAACATTTAAAAATATTTGGGGAGCACAAAAAAACAATTAAGTTTAATCAGCATGTGGGTCACAATTTTAGTCAAAATCAAAAGCGGCCTGTTTGAATTAGGCATTTTTTCAATCACTATGCCCTCTATCGACCTAGATTAGATTAGATCAAATATTATAGTCTTCGTTAAAGCTGACTTGTTCTCCTTCGTGACGAATGAGCACAATCCAGTTTGGAACCGAGACTAGCAATATTTAACACCGTATTAACGTACGTAAATACGTACGTGAAAACGTACGTTCCACGTGCTGCGTTTGGAACATCGCAATCGCAAGAAATGCTCACTTTAAAATGAAGTCGAACCTAACAGCGGAGAGAATTAAAATCACAGCTTTGTAGATCTAATTTGACACCTCCACTGGTCTCAACAAAAGTACACTAGTTATACTGATGTATGCATCAAATAACAAATCCATTTAAGTTCATTAAATTGTTATTTACATTTACGATTTTTATGATGCCGTATTGCAGGTGGAACACTTTTGTTATCCTCTTTCCTACAACTTCGTATTTCAATTCGACATTCTTTTACTAATATAGACCACGTCGAGATTTTTGAGCTTGTGGTTCAACTTTTTAGATAAAGCTGCTAATAGCGTTGAAAATAATTCGACTGTCATTTATCAAAGCAACATTGGTTTATATCTTGTTTGGCTGAAAAGCGCAATTTGTATAATACATTCTCATTTTTGCCCAAAATTTCAAAAAGAAAATATCTATGTATTAAACTTTAAAAGTTCAATAAGTGCTTACTTATTTGTATTGTGTCGATATAACGTCTTGAATAAACAATTAGTATCTGTGAATGAGAAAAAGCATCGCTGTACTTTGATGACATGTTTTGGGGAAATGTATTTTATTTTTAATGACTTTGTCATTTTGATCTAAAAGGTTACTTTTACAGGGATTTCCCTTGAAAAGGTTAGTTAGATGAGTTAGATGTTTGTGTTAGATGTTGTATCAAACAAAATCAGTCATAATACGGCTTGGTTTTGGTAATATGGTGTTGGTGTTTATTCCTAATTTGGCCAAAAAAATGGGACATTTCGTCACAAACTTCGAAGTTTTATTGCTACATAAATGTATGTATCACAAGTTTTGATATTAATTATGTCAATGGGAACTCCAATTTGATTCACTTTTCATTTGATGTGTGCATAATAGGTATACAGTATTAGCAATGTATCATATTAACGGTAACCCACGTTATCATTGGTACACTGCTGCTGTAGTGATGGTAACAGTTTCAAATCCCTTAGAATTTTAATCCCAGCCAGCTCTTCTCCATCCACAAATGAGCAAACAGCACAAACAACGGCCAAACTTTGTTTACATAACAGGCTGAACAAGACTTAACATATGCAACAGCTATGGTACCAAGAGACACAGCAACTGGTATAGATAGATGATGGTGTTTTGTGTTGGAAGTGTAAATCTATCACATATATGGTAACAATTCAAACATGCCCATTGCATTAACTCTGCTTGAATTGCATATTTACGGAAGAGTTGTATCGAATTAAATGGCATGACTGTAGGTGTCTTGTCGCGTATACAAAATAGGTGCAATAATGGTACATTAACACCTTGTGCTATGATGGGTAACATTAAAAATGTGTTGTTTGATATTAACAAAACATGTTTATTTATTTATTTATTTCAACTTTCTTTATACAGGGTAGCTCCTTCAGTGTAAAGGCACTGCTATTCTTAGAGGCCCTGTGACATACAGGGTGTAATTTACATTGATATTACATAAATATTACAAGAAAAATATACATGTACAATATACTAATGAAATTACAAGAATCAAGAAAATTAATACAAAAGTAAAAATCAATGAACAGTGGGGTTTGTGAGAGCTCTTGATTTAAATTCACTTAGGCTCAAGGAAATATAATTAGTGCGAGTGTCAACATCAACAGAACTATTCCACAGATTTGCTGCTCTTGTCTGAAACAATCTCTTACCAGAGTTATTGTTAAATTGAGGAACAACAAGTGAATTGGAGGAAGTACCTCTTGTGACATGATCATGAGTGGATTTGGTAAATGAAAATTTGGAACAAAGATAATCAGGAGCTCTACCAGTAAGGCATTTATATAACATAATAAGAATATGGTTATCCCACCTATTATCTAGTTTGAGCCACTTGAGAGAAGACATCATCGAATCAATATTAGTTCTGATATCAGCAGAAAGAATAATTCTAGCAAGGTTGTTCAAGAGAATTTGTAACTTGCTTGAAAGAGTGAGTGAACAGTTGGACCAGACATGACTGCAATAATCAAAATGTGGCATGACAAGAGAATCAGCAAGCTTTTGAGAATATAATTTGGAAGATAATATTTAACACGACGAATAACACCACAACGTTTAGAGACATTGGAAGCAATTAAATCTATATGATGTGACCATGTCATGTGACTATCAAAAATAATTCCAAGATATTTGAAGTTGTCAACTCTCTCAATAATCTCACCATCATAAATTAAAGAAATATTTTGGTACTTACTGAGATTTTGAGGAGTACCAAAAGCATCAATTTAGTTTTGCTGATATTCAGAGTGAGGTGGTTCTTTTTAAACCAGCTGGCAATTTTACACATGTTAAGATTGAGGCTGTTTTGAAGACATAGAGGATCTGATGAGCTAACAAGCAATGAAGTATCATCAGCATACATTACTGTTTTACATATAACACTATCAGGCAGATCATTTACAAAAATAATAAATAATAAAGGACCTAATATAGATCCTTGTGGAATTCCAATGTTAATTGGTTTTAAATCTGATAATGAACTACCTACTTTAACAGACTGCATTCTATTTTTGAGATAAGATTTGAACCAGTTGAGTTCAATGTCCCTGATGCCAAATTTCTTGAGCTTATTAAGAAGAAGACTGTGATTGACAGTGTCAAAAGCTTTCTTAAGGTCAAGAAATATGGCACCAGTTACCTTTCCCTCATCCATGTTCATAAGAATAAAATCTTCAACATCAATAACTGTTGTTGCAGTTGAATATTGAGAACGAAAACCAGATTGAGATGGGTTAAGAAAATTATTTACAGACAAATAAGAGTACATTTGATCGTGAACTGCACGCTCAATTATTTTAGAAACAATACTTAGTACAGAAATTGGACGATAATTTTCAACATTAGATTTACAACCAGCTTTGTAAATAGGAACAACTTTTGCATTTTTCCAATCAGAAGGAAAAATACCAGTAGCTAAAGAAAGATTACATATATACGCTAGTGATTTACAAATAATAGGAGCTGCAGTTTTTAATAATTTGACATCAATATCATCAAGTCCAGGAGACTTGTTATTTGAGAAATTCCATATTTGATCAAAAACATAATCAGCAGAGATACAATAGAAATTAAATTTATAACCATTATAATCATGATCGACACACAAATTATTGGCTTGAATATTATCTTCATCATGAGAATTGAATTTACTAGCTAGGTTAGAACCAATAGTAGTAAAGTAATCATTAAAAACATCTGCAGTATCATTATCATTAGTAGTTACTTTATCATTAACTTTAATGTTAGCTACTGAACTCTTATTTTTACTGGGAATAACCTTCCTAATGGTTTTCCATAAATTCTTAGAATTGTGTAAGTTATTTTCAATTTCTGTGTTGTAGTAATTTTTCTTAAGAGTTTTGCGTAAGTTATTGACTTTATTGCGAAGAGTTTTGGCTTTATCCCAATCAAGTGGATCATTAGTTTTATGAGCTTTATCATAATAGAATTCTTTATCTTTAGTAAGTTTCAGGAAGTCAGTAGTTACCCATTCAGGGAGATATCCTCTAATCTTCTTTTCCCTAATTGGGGCATGATTATTACATACCTCGTTGAACATATCAACCCAGACTGTCCAGGCAGCATCAACATCTGAGTAACTAGTAACTATATCCCAGTCTTTATTTTTAAGTGAGTTAATAAAATCGACATCATTGAAATTTTATATGAGCGAGATTTAATTAATTTAGGAGGGTTTTAATTTTCTTACTTTTACGTACAACAAAAATCAATGAGTGATCACTCAAGCCAAGATGATGTACTCCATGAGCAGTGATCATGTCAGGGTGTGTTACAAAAGCAAGATCTAAACAAGATCTTGTTTCAGGAGTAATTCTAGTAGCTTCAGTGATCAATTGAGTAAAGTTTGAATTCTTAGCCAAGTTTTTAACCTTTTTGTAAAAGTTACTTTTAAATAAATCAAGGTTAAAATCACCAACAACTATAACCTCATTATAATTAGCCACAGCATTCTGTAATACAAGATCAATTTTAGTTAAATACTCAGCATTTGAACTAGGCTGTCTATAAACAGTACCAAGCAGAATTGGTTTAGTACAAGGCAAATTAACTTCAATGAAAAGCACTTCAACATCATTATCAATACTTATATTAACCTCTTCATTGTAATCAATACCTTCTCTTATATACACAACAATACCACCATGTTCCATACCAACACGGTCTTTTCTATATAAATTGTATCCATCAATAACAATTTCATTATCATCAATATTAGGTGTTAACCATGTCTCAGTGACACATAAGATATCAATATTATTTGTGAAAAGAAAAATTTGAAGATGATCTGTTTTGTATCTGAGACTCTGAAAGTTAATGTGACAAATTTTTAAACCTCTATTCAAATGACACTTAAGATCAATAAATTGGCCCTCACTGAAAGGAAGTTCATCTAAACAAATTTTGGTGAAGCAAGAATTACAAAGCCAATTTGAGTGGTGAATAGAATTAACTTGGTCAATATCAGTACAATCATAGTGAAAGTCAAGAGAACATTGGGAACAAGACAATGAGTTGTATACAAATACCTTCTTAAAACATTCCCCACAGGTGGAGGTTTTTAGTGAATTTTTGACACTAATACAATCATTTTTAGAAACATTACTAGAAGAATTGACACTTATATTGTGATCATGAGCAGATAAATTGGTGTCGGTACCAGAACAAATATTATCAGAACAAATAGATGTACCAACATTATTTTGAGATAATTTAGCAATGGTGACAGATTTCCCAATTAAGGTCTCTGAATTGCTTTTACGATTACATTTACAAATTGAAAATGATGAATGACATGTTTCACAAGAGTGGGAGGAAACATTATTAGTGTAATTATCTGTGTTCTTAAAATTAACATTAACATGTTTTGAAGAATGGTCATTATCAACCACAGTATCATCAGAGACATTAACATCATCACAGTAAAAAGAACTATCATTATCATTTTCCACATAATCATTAGGTGAAATACCAGACATTGAGTTGTTTAAGTCATTAGAGCAGTTACCCATCTTGGATAAATTGTTCGAGGAAATAAGTGTGGGTGAACACACCTTAAAAAATCCTGGTAGTGCCGAGCTAGGTAGCTAATACCACGACCATTTGGGTGAAGTTTGTCCTGACCTAAGTCTGTAACCGAAGAATTGTCAATGTAAGTCCAGCGGTTGTTATCACACATTTTGTTGATAATATCATTGACTGGGCCAACTTTAGGCGCATGTTCATCTTTTCTTGAAATGACAGATGACATTGCTACTTCACATTCCCTACCTACATGGGACTTGATTGTGTTCTGTAGTTTTGTTAGCTTTCCCTGAATCTGGTCGAGATTATCGCGTTGTAAGTTGTTGGTTGAGACATGAATAATTAAAGAGTCCGCTGTAGAAATAGTTGACTGATGTCTGATAATATCCTCAGATACTTGCTCGATGCGGCGCCCACTCTCGCTGAGATTTGAAACATCGGCGTTTTTTAGCAATCGCTTACTATCAATCCGCTTTGAGATAGAATCACCCATTATTATAACTTTAGGCCGCTTTGGTTTCATTCCATGGGGGCTACGAGTACGAGGTGTCTGTGATGTTGGTTTTGAGGTATATTGATTAATATTGATTTATATGTTTTTGAACGGCCTTTGCTTTCTTGGCGCCAATGTCTAGTATTTCTTAGTCTTTTTGGAGCGCCGTGGTATGGTACGAGTATGATGCTGTGTTTTTGTGTAACTAAACATGAACATGACAAAAGTTTTATCGAACAAAAGTTTGTTTCTGCTTAAAAATGACCAGAAGCTATCTCTTAAGTATAAAAGATCATTATAAATACATTGATTTGTGCAATATATGACCTTTGCTACTTCTGTTGTTTAGAGACACCTGAGGCACGCATATATATACAGAAATCAAACTCCATCTAAAGGAAGTCCATTGTGACAACCATCAACGTTTTCTTTAGTGCCTTTGTCATTCTAACGATATATTGATGTGCAATTTACAAAAAGAGATGGCCTGCCTAGGAGCGAACCTATAAAATATCTCAAAAGGTGGATTGTAGCCTAACATCCGATCAAAGGCAGGCACAGAGAAATACATTTGGTCTTCCGCCTAAATCAAATTCCTTCACTAAGATACCTCGCAGGTGGAAAAATGAAAAAATCGATAAAAATAGAAACATCCTCGTCCTAAAGAATGCCCTCTTGGTGTGAACGTATTGCCAAAAGTTAGATGAGCACGTCTTGAGGCTTTTAACGGCTTTAATTCATTTTCGCTTCAATGTAAGCTAATGCGTAACGTTTAATTGCACAATATTGCAACGTCACTTTATACCGCACAGGGAAGTGCAGGTATGAAACATGAGGATTGCGCAATGATATCATTGTAGGACAATGGCTGCACTGAGCTCATCTTATTATATTCGTATGTGCTGCTAAGTAAGTCCATACGGTTAGCCTATATGTACTCGTATGTGCCCTATCCTTTGCTGTGGTGAATAATTTGCTTAATTTCAAATGGTCAATATTCTAAAGCTTTATCCAAATCCAATGGAAAATCAACTCTTATCATTTATGTCGTTGATGTGGATCAAAATGGGTTTCCCATTACGTCACGATAATTATACGTAAAAACATACGATTTTCATCCGATAGTCGGCTATCATAGTTATATATATTGTAGTCATGTGGTGGCTTATTTGAGCCTCTTAGTGCACTGGATGGAAATCATTAGGGGGACGAGGGGGAAAGTAATTAACGTCAATACAATATTGACATATATACTGGTCTCATTTTCGAGAGACCTCAATAGGCATAGGGCGACATATACAACACAGTTGTAGCTAACACTGAAGCATTTGTTTGTCGTTGTTCGCATCTTCCTTCACTTTAGTATTTTGCAAACATAAACGTATTAGTTACAATCGACACTAAAGCGTGCGGAGTGCTGTAAATGTACATCACGTAGCAATACTAATACAATGGAATTTAAGTAGTATTTAAACTTCAGTCGCTAGTAAACAGCGATTTATTTGCACAAATAAAAGACATTGTACCTTTTCTGCAGATTAGGTTAATTTTCTTATTGATCAGTGATAACACTCTTAAAAGTTGTATGACAAAATAATATTCCTACTTGATTCAACATATAGTTCATATTCTGTGAACGTATTTAAGTGACACGGTAAAATCCAGGTCCACGTTTTAGGTGTCGGGTCAGGTGATGTTGTCAGCATGCACGACACACTTACTTCAATGCAATTTCAACCTCTATTTGAAAGACAAGGTTCATCTAATTTCATATGTGAAAATAAACAATATAATATCGATTTATAATCAGTGCTTACGCAAGGTGACATTGAGATTTATGTTTCAAAGTGAGGATGAGACTAGTATAGCACCAACCAGGTGTATAAACACCGATTTATTTACGTTATTAAAAGTGATGCACATTGAGGTCAGTTGTTCAATAATATCAATCCGAATACTGGCATCTGTACACATTGGTACACGTCCGTATAAACGTTGATGCAGATCAAGCCAAGTAGCGGCCACACCCGCTTTTAATTCATTATAATTCAAAAACAATTATTGAATCCTCACATACCTCGTTCACAGGTGTTAATTTCTTTTAAATTCCCATTCAGTGATTTGCTCATCGGGAGGATCATAAAATCATAAAAATTCAGGTTTTGGTAACTTTGTTACTGTCATAGATGTGCTAACATAACATTCTACTGGTTAAGGGGGTACTACACCCCTGGCCAATTTTGTGCCTATTTGCATTGGTGACTAGTAAGATATGTATATTATAGGGCCAAGGACTACAACTACTGCACTGAAAATATGAACCTGTAATTGATCTATTTAAGTAGCGAAATTAACTACATGTGTTTGATGTATTTGAATCGGGCTTCAACATTGTCCATACTGCTTTTTTCTTTGGCGTTTTTTGCCAGATTTTTCATTGCAAAAATACCTAACAATTTGAGTGACTTCTCCTTCGCTATTAGGCAATTTTTAAACAATTTTTATTTAGTTACACAAAAAGCTGAAATCACTGAATGTGCCTTTAAGTGACGTGACATAAATAATACGATTGAAAAAATTGTTGTTTTGTGTAAAATCAAGAAAAATGTGAGCAAAGATGTGTATTAAATGACCCCGAATTAGCTGCCGCTGTCTTCGATTTGTCATGTAGATATTATTAGTTCAAATCTATGATATATGAGCGAAAGACATTCTTCACTCCAAGTTGACAAATATGTAGGCCAATAGGAAGATGCGTGTTTTGCAGTGATTTTGTGAAATTTTCACCAAAAGAAAAGAAAAGATGACTGTTCTTCATATTTCTCATTAAAGTATCATAATTCCGGGGCATTCAACGATTTGTGCTCTGCATGATAAATATTATTTATGTCAACAATGTGTTTTGTTTTTCAATAGTGTTCTGCCTCGATGGCACCGACATTAACGGAAAAGGCAAATTGTAACAATCAAAGCTGCATACTGAAATATCTTATAAAGATGATAAACAACCGATGTTTTAAGTTTAACACGTGGTTCTCACACTTGAAAAACGTTCTTTTTAAACTCACTTAGATTAGCTGGTATAGTGGCTGTTGTACATTTATTTTCATTGAGTACTGAAAATACATTGCATATCACTTATTTAACCCGTTCTGCTAAAAGTAAGCCGACCTATCTACTTTGAAGGTCATTTCAAGGTCATCAAAAGTCATCTAAGGTCATCTGATATTAAAGTATTAAGAGAGTGCACCATTAAGACATATGCAATTGCATCATAAATCTCGGCACGCCCTTCAAAATGATTTTTATTCAAGTCAAATCTGAAATTGATTTACCCATGCATGCAGTAGGATAGCGAGGTTGATTAAATCTGTTCATGCTTGAATTTATATTGAGCCATGCTTTTACCAATACTGAACATCATCATGTGCAGGGTATTTGTGAAAGAAGGGTAGGTGTAATTGCCAATTACGTACATCTCAACTTCAAACCTCATATCGAGAAATGTTAAAGATGAAATAAATATATTGATAAAGTGAAAATGTGCTTTTGTCAAATGATCACAGTGGTTAAGAACGAGATCTATTAATATTTTGGCTACGTAATCTTCCAAAAAACGAGAAGTCCCACCCTTGACAATATTTGAGCCATATAATGTATTTTATAACACGGACTACGATGGGGGTTGCAATTTTCAATTATAAACGTCATATACCGTTATATTTGATACCAGTGTATACCTACGGGTCTCCTCTATCCAGTGATACCAAAATAAGTACAAACATTCCCCACATAATGTCATTATGACGTCATAATATATATGAGATATATTGTGGTATTGTACAAAAGTATAGGCAAAATTGATTTTCGGCTAAAAATTCTGCAAAAATCCAATTTTCACCACATTTTCCCCTAAATATAATTGGAAATGACTATTTCAACCTAACTAACAAGTAAAAAGTCAGTAGCTCTTGCAAATATTTTACAAGAGCAAAATTAAAATCATTGATTTTACTGTAGAATCCAATGGTGGGCCTCATCCCCACGCCCCCCGTGGTCATCTTTGATGGCCAATCCTACCCCCGGGTAAGGTGCTGGGGTAACGATTTTATCACTAAAATGAGCGCAAAATATCTACAATTAGCTTCGGTCGTTTGGGAGTAAACGCGTTTTTTTTTATGACGGGGTTATAAAACTCTATGGTTAAAACTCCTCATTACATGTTTAGGGCAAATGAGGTTCTTCCGTCCTTATCTTTTGTTTCTTCCATATTAAATAAACATATTAAATAAATTTATTTGATTCATTTTACGATTGCTTGTCATAGTTTCACAAGTACTTTGATAGCGTTATACCCCGCGATCGTCTGCAACGTCCGCAGGCAATAGTTCTGTTGCTTGCAAATCAAATTAGTTTAATTGTACTTATTGAAGTAAAAATTCATATTGGAAAAATAAATATTCAAATTTACGTTCACAGTTGGTGTCAAAGAATGATGACTTCACTATCGCAAATAATTTTGGATATAAGATTCTATGTTTCCAATATTAAATTAGAACGAAGAAACCTTCAAGTAGGGTCGGTCAGTTCACATATGAAGATGTCACTATCACACTTAATTTTAGAGATAACATTTTATATTTCAAATATTAAATTATGATGAAGAAACTGCATACTTTTCATAGAAAATAAGATTGAAATTATTTATTTTGATACAGATAAATCTAATCTAAATTTGAAATAGAAAAAGACACAACGAGAACTTTTTTTGCAACTTAGATTTTCGTAGTATGAGGGGATCCTAATGGGTTTTTTTGTTTTGTTTTTTGTCTATGCATCTTTGTTTGAGCGCTTAGGGACTTCGGTGTAAAACACTATATAATCATGGCTTATTATTATTATTATTATTATTATTATTATTATTATTATTATTATTATTATTATTATTATTATTATTATTATTATTATTATTATTATTATTATTATCATTATTATTGCTATTATATTGTGGTTGGCAATTATACCATCCTTCTTTGTAGAATGTCCTGACCACCAGATGTTCAGCATAGGCAAATTATGACTTAAGCCATGAACAGATTTAATCAATCTCACTATGCATGGGTAAACATATTTCACTGAAATAATTTCAGTTTTGACTTGAATATAAATCATTTTGAGGGGCATGCCGAGATTATGATTATATTATGCCGTAATGACGTGTTCTCTTTTTTAACTTCAAGTTCTTGGAGCTTGATATAAATAATGCATTGGATATTTAGTTCACACAAAGATATCGTGCCTTCGTATAAAAGATTTGCGTCAAAATGAGAGATTGTTTGAGTTTTCTTCTGCTTTTACATAACGTTTCTGTTCAGGTTTTTTCACAGAAAATTCAGAAGGGTTTTTTACACAATGATTGTCCTATTTTCTCTGTTGATGTTTGTAGAGCGTTTCCTTCATCATATGAAATTCGGAAGCAGAACAAAACGGGTAGTTCCCAAAAGTAGAAACCTTTAGAGCATTGCAATGCATTATTTGTACAATAAAACAACATGTCATATCCTTTTCTAGCGCGTTATGTGTACACAATGATATGTCATGAGTTTAATAAAAACAGCGGACAAGCTGTAAAGAAACGGACATATGGAATTTCTCATGTTTCTGTTTTATATTTTCTCCTATCAAAAAAGGAAGCGAAAATCTAGATGCAATAGAAATTGGCTAGTGACCGGGACTTTTCAACTGCATCGGACCGTCTATGGAATGAATTACAAACCTGCATCCGGAACCAGGTCAACAACGCCATCTTCATTGGCCTTCGTAAACCACACCTCTTCATCAAATTGGACCTTTCTTACTTTCTATAATTCTCATCGATTTTTGTTCTTTCCTTCCATTAATGCGGTGCTTTTTCTACTTTTTAAAGGCTCTTTGGCTCTTTATAAATGCCATGTTTTATGTTTATGCTTATTTTAACGATTATTTAAGTGCATATGGAATGTATCGTGTGTTATTAATGTGATTTAGGAAGCACCGTTAACTTGGCGAGAAATGTGCTGACCAACAAGATTGTCTTCATTATATCACGCATTCTTGTAGTCATAAAATACTTTAAGCTAAAGCCTGGTTATTTTAATAAAGGAGAAATTCACCCATTGTACTTAACTTAAATCATATATACTTATATATTGACGGTAAAAAAAACCTGTATTGTCGTAAATTTACGGGAATATCGTCATGGAGGCAAAACATGCTAAAATTCCCACAACAATTGTTTTGGGTATTTGCCATAAAACAATGTGTGCCTATACATGTACTCATTAATAAAAAAATAATAAGTACATGAAACAGATAGGCTAGAAAAATTGTGCCCAATAAACAATATGTGTATATGCACCAAAAATAGATCAATTTAATTTCCATGTATATATCCCATTTATTTTAGGAAATGTATTATAGGATTTTTATTATAATCGGCAGTTTGTTTATTCTCCTGTAAAATATTCATACCATAAGAGAACGGTGCCATCCTAGATTTACATCTTCATTGGAAAATGTACCTTTAATCTGCCTAGATTTCAAGGGAGCTGTTTTTACATATCCACGCATACGCTACACAAAGTTATTGATTGATCGACCAAAACGTTAAAGCAGGCAAGCAGTAATCTAGTAGATTAATGTATCAGCGCCCCCTTGTATCCAAATAAGTTATTTTAAGACTAGTATTAAAGTTTACGTTTCAGGTCATTTGATATTTTGCTCTTTCCATGTTCCGTATTGTCTGTCACTTTATTTAAATGTATACTGGACATCTGTTAACTTGCAATCAATTTCCCTAATGCTGTGAACATTATTATTAAAATGCAACAAAATAGCTTTATTATTTTAGTAGAAAAAATGTAGCTTTGGCTCATTCTGCATATTTTGCTTTTGGACCATGTTGAACTATATTAACTCCACTCATACTTTCTTTCTTGTATATTTGTTTAAATCATCACCATCATCACCATCGTTGACGTCGTCAGCATCACTACATTTTTCCCTTATTTCCTTTTTTTTAAATTTCAGTTAGCAGTCTGCTTTTCCCATCTCCTGCTTCATTTCTTCTTCAACAATTTAAACCACCATGCTTCTTCTTTCTTAATTCTCTTGTACGTCGAATTTTGTCTTCAGCGTTTCAGTAGGAAAAGAAATACGACGTAAAAGGTTATCCCAGATACAACAATTCTACTCTGCTACCAAGCTTGTATTAAACATTAGTTGAGAATAACAGGCAACCTTACTCAGATTACATCATCACAACAGGGATCCCTCAACCATGTCAACCGATTGTTTTACGCAATTATGATAATCCAACCCAATACTCTATACAATGATTATTATTCATCAATTCTTAGGTATTATCATCCATATTAGATTCACTACACAACCATTATATACACGTATACCTTACACTGCGCTACATATTCTTCACTGTTTACATTTTATACCCGCATTGCATTACGGGAGTTTTCTCTACATCGCACAAGTAATATGACTTCTGCGCTCTCTGGCTGCGGGTAATTTCATTGCGCATCGTGCTGAATATAGGCTCTATACGAACAGCTTAGGTCGCAAATACATATGTTGCACATGGAATTACAATACACGGTGTCATGCTACGACTATACTGTCTTCCTCTTTACCAATAGTGCAGCTTCATCTTATTATCGAGGACCTGTACAAGGAATCATATATTCTGACTTGTTTGATAATAGTTCAGGTTATTTAATTCATCATGTTTCCAAGGATGAAATTAAAACGCGGCAGCCCACGAAGGCAACAGAGAGGCAAGTGAACGATATCTTAGCCGCCTACGGATAGCTTGTAATTGCTCACAGTGATTATTGTTAAACGTCTTAGAATGGGTGTAATGTGACATGTGATATTGAACAGATACAACAGTTATCGTGATAACTTGTATCACAACGCACTATCTTCTACACAATCGTATTGCACAATTAATCATTTAAATCGGAAAGTATATTCAGTGGTTTCCATCACTACATCAAAATTAACCGTTTGGTAGAATTCAATTATTCACAAGGTTTTTCTATTTTCTCTTTTTGTTTTTGTTTTTATATTATTTGGTTGTATACAGTGTCTAACCCACCTGCGGGGTTCTCAGCCGACGAAGCGCAGAATAACCAGGCATCCAAGAATGGGGATATTCAGAGTAAGTAATCGGTATAAGCTTACACTATACATCAAATGTACAATCAACATTTTTTTCTCAAAACCAGCCGTGTCAGTTTTACCAGCACACAGTTTCATCGGAAAAGCGATCTAATCTTAGCTGTAAATTAAGAGTATAAATTACATGTTCGCATAATCTGACACTTGCAAAAGATGCAGTTACAGAAACAAACAAAAATACAAAATGCATACTAGTACTTTAGTCTAACACATCCCCCTAAAGAAACATAAGAGGATGATTTCGGACACAAAATCTCATTCATCAACGAAAGCATGTTATTATGATGATCCCAGCTATTCATTTATAAAGTATGTACAACCCATCAACATTCATATATTTTGTAAAGTGATTTGAAAATTAAGTTTTTTCTGCATATATTACAATGAAGTATCAACTTAACAAACATACGCCGTAAAAAAAAAAGAAAATTGATGACAGCTGGGCCAGCAATTTTCAGTTTGTTAGCAGAATGTTTCTGGTTTGTTCACCCAAAGAACAACCTAGCATCTCTTTAAATGTTTACTGGATGTTGAGCGATACGTAGGCCAAGAAGATTGATTATCTGCCGTGTATAATAAAGAGCACAATATATCATCACCCTGAAGCGGTTTTGCACAAAATGATGTGTAAAAATATTTGTTACATATAAACAAAATCAAACGCTAAAATAATAGAACAAATTAGTTTCTAAATATTTACACGTGTTAGGCGAATTCATTCGTATTCGTATTCATGGTCGTTCAACTCCAAAAATCAATTTTTATTGAAGATTGACATTGGTACGGAATGCAAAACGTGCACTTTCAAATATTGCTTAATGTATCGTGGTTCTTGAGACATGTGCCATTTTATGAAAATGTTTCATTTCGACACTCTTTACATCATAAGTCAAAAACCAAAAGATCTTCACCGACTTCAAAATAACCACAACAATTTTCGCTCGAGGTCATTACTATTCACAGGATACCATGTTTAGACCAATTCACAACAGCTATCTTAATTATGGAAAATGTCATAACAAAAGAATGACAAATGCTATTTGAATATGGAATATGGATTAGCAACATCGTACATCAAGAATAACACACATTATTAAACAGCATAGCAAAGTGTAAAAGCATGAAACACCAAATTTATCAAATCCTCAACTGATAATAGTAAAGCATGATAATAGCAATTATTCTAATTGAACTAATATTGTTGAGTAGACTATGCTCTATTGTTTTGCCACATAACGAGCAGGAAATTTTCATTATACTAATTGCCATTTCTTTATACAAGTCATTCCGAATTGGAAATTAAGGAAACAGTATACACAGCGCAAAGACACGAATTCAGCTTGTATAGAAGATACTAGCATAAAAGTTGATCTGTGTTGGTGGTAGACATCATAATTAGGTATTTTAAACTTGTGATCTTTACATAAGATTAGACGTACCTCAAATATGTGGTCATAACTTTGCCCTGCATCGGAAAACTGGCAAATCAAGTCTCCTAATGAAGGTCAAAATGGTGACCGAAAAATCCCGGGGGGCCACTCCCATTGTGGCCTGTACACCATCCGCGATAATGAAAACGCGTAAAAAGGGTCATTTTTCGTGGGTAGGCACGATACTCGCGTATCGCGTTTAGGGTGTAAAAAACAAAAAAAAAAAAAAAAAAGGGTAGCAAAATTGCAATTTCTAAATACGCGGAAATGAAATTTAGGGTATGAAATTTGATGTTAGGAATGAAATCCCTGTTTAGGGTGTCATTTTAGCCAAGGGTTAAATCCTTGTTTAGGGTGCTTTTCAAAAGTTGATTATCGCGGATGGTGTACAGGCCACAATGGGAGTGACCCCCCCGGGCGAAAAATTGAGGTACGTCTAATCTTGAAATTGGATCTATAGTTTAAAATCCTTAATTATTTTGTACAGAATATGCTGTTGTTATTGCTGCTGTTGCTCTTGTTGTTGTTTGTATGTTGTTGTTGTTGTTGTTTGTATGTTGTCGTTGTTGTTTTTATGTGGTTGTTGTTGTTTATCAAAGTATTTCAAAGTAATCTGAAAAATCTGTGAAGTATAAATTTTCAGGTCACTAACATGTGTGTATTATTTTTGCTTCGTATACTTTTTTTCATTCTTGTGATTGATAATCTTAGAACAAATTGAGCTAAATGTGGTACTAAACCTATTGTAAGTTAACATGATACTCGTCGTAGGTTTGAACGCATGGCTGAACTAGGTAGCTAAAGCTTGCTGTGTATTCCGTATGGATATAATCACGATAATGACACTTGTCGCTTATCACATATGTCTGTTGAGAGATAGCTAGGCTCCTTGCTTTTAGCACCTTCACTGCTGTTGATGTTATGCACCAATTTCTAATAATTTTATATTGAATTTGTGTATTTATAAATAAATAAAGTTCATAAAATCTGATTTATCAAATTGGCATTACTTTTTCAAACGATACTGATAATTTAGTTTGACTCCTCTTTATATTTTTACGATTAGTCGTTGGATCATGTGCTTATGTACGGCTCTTTAGAATAATGACGACTGGCACTGGTTGGTAAAAATTGCAATCTATGTTCCCTTATTTCTCGGTTTCAAAATGATGCTTCCATGTGCAAATGTAAATCGAATACCAAAGCATTAAAGAATAAAAATATGAACGAAAGCAGGCAAAGTGAAATAGCACAGTCTTATGCTATACAGAACTGATTCACAGGGTAATTATAAGGGTATTATTTTAGCCGCTGTCGTCCATCTATCTTCTCATATACCACGGCCGACATCATTGTTTTAAGTAGAACAACGACGCGAAAGCCGAGTTATCTTGTGCCAAAAATGTTCATCATAAAAATGTTGATCGTAATCAAGTATACCAAATTTTAATCAAATTAAATCCCATATTTTACAAGGAATTACCTAAGACGCGTTGTAATGTGCGGCTAGATTAGTTCAAATACTAGTAGTACATACGCGTATCACGTCGACTCGCTCGCGCTGAACCGTGTTATATCGTAGTTGACCATTACATGGAGTTTCTCCTGCTAGAAGTATTCACTTTTATAATTTAGTTTATTTCACCAAATGGGTGGCTGATTGACTTATGTCCTCTAATCACTTGATAGTGTTGATTTTTGTACAGATTAAACGAATAAGACCCTTTGTCTTTAAACACCAATCAGTCTAAACAAATCTATCAGGTATTTTATACTTACTGACAGCGAAAAAAATGGTTGAAAATAAACCTTTTGCAATAATCTGAAAAGAATTCAAGGTATAGCACTGCTTGAGTATGGCCAGGTATTAAAGTTGCCTGTTCCTCAAATGTATAACGACTCCAATTTCTCTTTCCATATATTGTTTATAAGGGGAGAAACGTAAGGGATTACTTGTTTAATTTCAGTTTCAGAACCTGGTGGAGTCCAATCCCACTGTAAACACCGACCTTTCGGATCAAATTCCAACTCAGACAATCTATTGATTAATTAAAACAAAAGCTTTCTGATTGGTCTAGCATAAGGAAGATCCACATAATGCAGATTTAACGCTTTGTTCGCTACTGAAGCGTGAGCCAACCTGCACCAAATTTGTTCAATATCCATGTCTCTTATGTGAAGGTCTGGAAGTGAGTTTATATAACGGATGTAACCTTTATCCTACAAAATACACTCGATGTACATGTAAAAATAAAATATCGGTACATTAGCTGAAGAGGTCGCGACGCATTGCGTGAACAAGTTATTTTACGCTCTAGAAGTGCGAAAGGATTTAGCCGCGGCATGTTACAGTACTTCTCTTATGTCTAAAAATGTCTGATCCGATGTCGTGGAGGAGTGTGTTTAAGCTAACTATTCATCAAAGGTAAAAAGGTTGTCTCTGCCATTGTCTGCGACATTTCAGTTGGTTCAATTTCAAAAAGCCATGCATGAAATGGAATACTCTTATAGCTTTTATTATGATTGCATACTACCATGCACATACAGGGTGTCCCAGAAACATTAATGTTGAATGTTATCAACAATCACACGTAAAGCTGTAAGCACTTGTTCATTGTCATTCTTGGCTCAAATGTTCTTTGGAAAGTTAAACTATAACATATTTGCACAACCTAAAGAATTAATGTTTAGACAGATTAGACAATTAGACAGATTCCAATTGCAGAAATCAAAGTTTTCTCGGACAAACTGTTATTCATCTTCAGTGAAAACATGAATAACATAACACCGTCGGATTATAAAATAGATAATGTGGACTAATTTAATGAGATACACAACCCTTAGGAAGCGGTGAGCGAGTATGAAAAAAAGCGCCTGTTGATCTAACTTGGAATGAACTGCATTGATGCGCGCATTATGTAATTGTTAACTTCTTCGCAACCATTCAACCGAATCAAACAAAAATTTCGTATGTGATGCACATTCAAATAGGCTATGCGCTACATTTTACATTATTTGATTTTGATGTCTACCCAGCAAACACAAAAACATTTTAAAAACGTTTTAAATAAGTTATATTTTGGCTTTGGTTTAGGTAAAAACGTTTTAATAACATTAAAATGTCGGGTTATATAAAGGTCATGAAAACGTTTTAAAACGTTTTGTATGAAACACACTACAACAATATTTTTAAATGTTTTCAAAAAATGTTATTGTAAACTATTTTTGCAAACATTTTTGCCAAATATTGTGTCAAAACTTAAATAACATTATGTTAAAATATTTGAACACAGCAAACACAGAAATGTTCTTAAAATGTTTTTTTCAAAACCTTTTAATAACATTTAAATGTCGGGTTATATAAAGGTCATGAAAATGTTTTTAAAACGTTATTGAAAATATTTGGGGCAAACATTTTTCGCAAAATATTTTTTCAGCCCCAAAATAACATTCTGTCTAGAATGTTTTGTATCAAGTTTTCAAGAATGTTTTTGGAATGTTATTAAAACGTTTTTATACCCTTTATATTACCCGACATTTAAACGTTTTCTGTAAAACATTTTTGTTTGCTGAGCAGTAGATTATCAAAAATGTTTTTAAGGTTATGAAAACGTTTTATACTCTTAATATACCCTTTATATAACCCGACATTTAAACGTTTTCTGACAACCTTTTATAACCTTTTGCGAATGATGTCGAAAACGTTTTGTGTTTGCTGGGTAGTTCTCGACTAATTTTTATGTGACACCCTGTATTCCATAAAAGACATCCTAGCGATGCTACCATGTTACAAACGCGTGTGCACACAAACAGTTGATATTATACAGGTTGAAATATTCAATAAATATCTAATATAACATATACGGCATTGTATGATGGCAAGGGTCTGAAATTTGGTGCTGCCCTTAGGAGTTTGGAGCTGTTCACTCTATCATATATGTGACCTGATACAACGACATGAGTATAAACATGATAAAGTCGCTAGTTGATTATTTCGAGATATCCTTGGCTGACTGACAGACTATTGTCATGTACAGGTGCGCAGCAAACAAAGAACATCAGTTCTTTGTTTGCTGCGCACCTGTACATGACAATAGTATGTCCTTCGTGAATGGCCCACTCTGGGCCCACTATGTCCCCATTCACGAAGGACACCCAGACATACGTTTGGCTTGAACAGGTGCATGTGTAGTAGCAAGGGCGTTTCGAAACTACCAACTTGCGACTTTACGCTCATTTCGTGGTAGCAGGTCGCATATACATAGTTTACGTAATTTCCCGCGTAGATGTGATGATAGATGTCAGGGACAGGGGAAGACTCATCATGGCGTTCATTATGGTACTAGATAAATTATTGTACACGGGCAGTTTATTATTAGAGAGCTTTTTGTGTAGAAATTGATTGCATTCAAAGAAGTGTTACATAGGACGGTCAACCCGTCGTTTGTCAGTTATTTGGTAGGTCACTTTGTGCCAGCTAATCATTTGTTGACGTCTAAATTGATTTCAAATACAAATGAACTAATGCTCACAGAATGTGAAAAAAACACAATGCATGTTTTTGGCCCTTAATTCATAAACTTTTATTGCCAATTAGTACTAAATGAATGATTAGAAATGAGCTCTGTTTCATTGGGCAGAAGTTGATTAATCTCAAAAAATTAGTGCTTAAATGGGGAGTGGTATCTTTCATCTACTTCCTTAAACTATCATTATTTTATAGAAAAGCTTGAGATTCTGATATAAATCGATGTACTGACATCTGTTGAATCTTTTCTTTTTTTCAAGACTCAAACAAAAAACAATTTATCGTTATGGACGCCTTTCGATACGGGTTTAATTATGTCCTGATGGTGTGACTACCCACTCTTGAAGTACCTTTACATGGCTTTCGCGTAGAAAAAAAATAGTTCAGTTCCATCATCGTTTTCTTTGAATCATTGTATAAATAAACGAAAGCCCTTATTGTTAAACATAATTAAGGCTGTATTATTTGAACTACAATTAAAGAAGCCTGAAAGTAATATGTACTCAGCAGTGCACCTCGAATAATATAAAAGTAGCTAAGAGTTGGTTATTTTTACATGCTTCCTAATATGTTTTTCCTCTCAAGTACAAGGCAGTCGCTCTGCACATTTATGTTATATGCAATGTATAATATGTATGTATGTTATACATAATATTTTAAAATACAGCACTTTCGTCCAATATTACAGAAACCGGGTCTTTTGTTGTTCTTCCAGCATTCTTACAAGCTTCTTTTCGCTCTTCTGCTCATTCTCTCACCCTTGCACTCTCGCTCTCATATACGGTATATGCGTTCCTTACTTTTATAATCTGTTTTATAGTCTGTTCTTGGAAATGTACATATACTCTTGCAATATCTGTACGTTGGAGTCTTGTCATCAGTCGTATTTGTTTGTTCGCCAAAAAACAAAGCCAAACAACAAAAACAAAACTCACAATTGCCAAAAACACAGCAGACACAAATCTGACCGGATTATTTTGTTCTGCTTGCTTTTTGGACACACTACATAAACAATATGTGATGCCGTTTTTAAAGTAGCCATGGTAGTGATGCTTGAATATGATTATGAAGTATGCCATGTAGTTAGTGACAAGACCGCCGGACTTGTGCGTCCATTATAACAGTACAGTGTTACTGTTTTTAGGTTCTGTCACGACTAACTAACAAGGCACTACATATGAACATCAAACTCATTTGGCTTCCACGCTTGACATATTTATCAAGTCATTTAACCTACTAAAGCAAACAGTTCCTTGTTGTTGTCAGAAGTAGGATTTGCAACATTTGAACTTAAAATGGGAGCTCAGTCGCGTGCGCTTTTTATGAGTTTGCATATCGCATATGTGCCAAATAGGCAACAACAAACAAGATGGGTTGTGGTTTAACATAAGATATGTATCCGTATCAAAACTAACATTTCGGCATTTTGAAAAGGAGGAAGCAAGCATTTTGATAGTATTTATTTTTTGTTGTTCAACGTAGCTTTACATCGGCCCAAAGAAAGAAGTTTATGCCTTCTTATTGGCTTCAAGAACGTTTAGTATGTTAAACAAAAATTTCCTTCCGACCACACCCCTGACTGGATCTCTCCTTCAATACATCCCCTCCTCGTAACCTTTGGTGAGGATTCAACTGAACCCAAATGTTTTAGATTAGTGCGAATCTATAATATCTTTTATGAAACAATATAAGAAACAGTTTTGGGTGTGTTTTTTTAGCTCTATTTCTATTTATCTCTTTTAACCTAAAATATTCTGACCACTCGTGCAGTCAATCACGATGCAATAAAACGCTCATTAACTGCCTTTCTTTTTTAAATAAGAGATGCTTAAACATACATACTGGACAGAACAGACAACTTCGATCTAATAACCGTGTCGTGTGGGTAAAGAACACATTATTTAAGACACTGTAGTTAGTATTTAAAATGTAATTTTCACACCTACGCTAATGCTTTTAAAAGAAATCGTTTTTCGTATTTGTACTTCCATCATTCCTTTTCTAACTACAGAGAGTTGGATACTTTGTCTATTTAACCAGTTTAAAGTAACCTAAATCATGGACATACCTGTCGAATAATGAAGTAGAATAACAAGCCCTTTAAGTGACCGTCTTAAGAAAGGTTTAATTTTCTGTACTTTATTTACCTAAAATGCTTTGCTGACCATCGGAATACGAGATGACGTGTACATGTCGTACATTTACGGCCGTCAACCACAAACGAATTGAAAGTAAACACTACACGTATTTTATACATTTTGTAATGTCCAATAATGAAAACAAAAATTTACGCCTTACGGTTTTCGCCTTCGTAATATATTCCTGCTGACAAAAAAAACCTTACGCTTCGTCATTGTGTTTTTAATTTTCAATACGAGGTCATCCAGCAACAGGAAATATTACATTGCTTTTGCGTTTGCTTATTGCGTCCAATGTCAATAATACATCATTTACAGTAAGTTAGTATCATTATTATCCTTATAACATGCGTTTCCAATGAAGACATTGTATTGGGCCAAACAAATGTTTGCTTGTCCATAGATCACTTTCAGAAGTTGTGTTGGTCGATCGGTAATTTTCTTCTTTTTTTCGGTTTTTGCTTTCTTATATCTTTTTTCAAGTGCCAAAAGTATAATGTGAAGTGCTTCTTTGTATGTAAAACACTCACTGACTGCAGAATTTCCACCAAAGACAAATTCAAGGTAAACCATATTTTGTGTGACATGTACATGTCTGGCTGATTTAAAATACTGCACTTAAGTTCAACAATGTTTTACTGGTGTAGACGCTGAGGATTATAATACAAAATATCGGAACTCTCAGTCAGGTACGACTAGATAGGGGGACACATGCAGGAAAATTGTATGCTACCAAATTTATCCAGTATTTTAAATTTTTCAAAATAAAAGTTCTACGGTCGGTCGGACGAGGACAAGCAAACATTTTTGGCCTTATTGCCTTGAAACTTTTCTATTTGTTGTACTTGTCAAAACAAGAATTCACTGCACGCACTTATCATTGTTTTCTGCCATCAATTCAAAATACTATAAATACCAATTACTCATCTATAATTACATCAACTGTAATGCACAACGTAAGAAGATGCTATTTATAGGTTAATAACTGCGCATTAGTTATTTGGAGGGCATTGTGAAAAATCTAAACCTTTTGCCTTTGGAACCGAGGAATATCCCGAGGTCCAAAGGCAAAATGTTTTAGATTTTTCACAATACCCGACATTATAACTGATGCAAAGTTATTAACCGAATTCATAACAGTCATTTTTAACTCATCACTCAACCAAATCTCAAGATTCTATTCTCTGAAATTTGTTGAAATAAACAATTTTTATCAAAACATATATTTCGTCCTTCAAAAAGTCGAACAGGCTAAAACGGACTTACCAATTACAGCACTGCGCAGTCACGCCATGTGCAAATATGGTAGTTGCGTGCGAGTGAAGTGTTCCGGCGCAGCAGATGCGCACACGCGGAAGTCATTGTACCGCGTAAGCATACGCGGAGGTCATTGATGGATATCAATAACCTCCGCGCCGGTACACCGCGGTGTGCGTAAATCATCTAACGACCAATTTGATTGGGACGCACATATAGCGTGATACGCGGAGGTTATGAATTATTTTTAATTATAGGTTAATGAACGCGTATTACTTGTTGGGAGAGAAATTAGACAAAATAATGCACGCGCGCTGATGTTGATGCGTCTAATGCACGAGCCCCGAAGGAGGGAGTCCATTAGACGCATCAACATCAGCGCAAGTGCATTATTTTGTCTAATTACTCAAGCAACATGTAATACAAGTTCATTAACCTATTTCATACACGAGAGGAATAAAACATGTGATTTTTTTTTTCTTTATAACAAAATTATCACTAAAAATGTTGGAAAATAGAACCAAATATAAATGCATCAACCCGCCGAAAAATGGACCAAGCCTACGCGGCGCGAAAGCACTGCGCGTAGTACGCGGAGTGCAATTAGACACAATCAATGCATGGTTTGGATTTTTCTAACGCTTGCTCTGATTGGTTCTCGCTATCTAAGAGTGTATGAATAACAAATAAAAGGTTCTTGGCCATGTTGAAACTGTTTATACCTAATAAGTGCACAATTTATATAGACAACTCCAATTTCTACTCACTGATAGACAGTTTTGCCACCCAGGTCGGGTGACCCCTTCCTTTCCCGCAAAATTTCTCATTCCTCATGTGCACAGTTCTTAACAGCGAATCATACATGTGATATGCCCTTGTCACGGTTGATGGTTTCGGTGTCCCTCTTTCTGATCTAAAGTGCTTCGCGTATCCATCTGATTTGTTTGTCTGCGTCCTTATCAATTATGCTTGTCCCCTCCCAGTTAATGACATGATTATCTTATACGTGGTCTGTAATGGCCGACTTGCGCTGTTCCGATACAGATGCTTGTCTTTTTACTTTTCGGCGTCTTGTAAATGTATATGAAAACAGGCTACAACATGTTCCCAAAATGTTATGGAAAAAATGTGTTTTGACAAAGATTTTGCAATGTATTTGGACAACACTTAAAGAACAGTATTTTTTAAGATGTTTTTGAATATTGAAACGTTTTATATATTCTCAATATAACCCAAAATTTAAAAGTTTTCTGTAAAACGTTTTGTGTTTGATAGGAAATCGCACTTTTGGTGCAAACTAAAATACTTTCGAAGTAATATATGACACAATTACCGCGAAGTAAAGTTTACACGCCTATTTTGTTTTTGTGAGAAAATGAAATGGCATAAGAATATGCTGCTTTAAATGTTCGATGCGGCAATCCCAAAATACCAGACATGAATAAAGTAAGATAATTGGCGACTTGCACCTGTTGAATTTTCTGTATAAATTATACTATGGTATTTAAGTGTGTACAACTATGTACGCCAAATATGTACTATATTTCGTTGCTAGCTTAGGATCAAATTAGAATCGTATCACTATTATGATAATTCTTATTGTTGAATAAACCAAATGCCGTCTCCTGATTTGATCAGATGATTTTTTTTTTCAATTGCCAGAAAATATAATAAATGTTCATATATCTTAGAGATAAATTAAACCAAAATTTCATTTGAATTGGTTTGGTTGTTGGAACTAAATGATTCATGGCACATAAAGTGCGGGTCTTTCTTTAAAGGGCATTATTAAATATCATGATTAATCAAAGTATATTGGTACGGAACTTGGTGAATTTAAGCTGCCAGTGACAATATTTATCTATGCTTACTGCTGGGTACCCACTATAACCATTGTCATTCGCACACACATGTTGTATAGTTGTTAATATACACAATATTTATTCGTATTTTTAAAGTGCACATTTTAACTTTATACGACATATTGTGTCCCTTCAAAGTTCAAGTTCATATTGCCATGATTAAAATAAAAGAGTTTTACTAGTGGAACGAATAGAACAGAAACAAGAATGGTATAGTAAACATCATTTCTTTGATGTTTAAATTCAATTATAATATATTTCTATTGCTTTTGATCTTAATGTTAAAAGCATTATATTACACACGCGAGCACGTGCATTCGTTTTTCTCGCCTGTAGTCCATGAACTTCGTGCGCATAATGTTCTCAAAATAAGCTCCCATAATAGTGTTGTTTTTCTGATGAAGAGCGCACAATATGGAAATGTGTGCACTCAGTGATGCTAAAACATGGCACAACCTCAAAGTGAGGCAAACATTGTATTATTCATGCTATTGTAATATCATTCAAACGCGTATAACACTTTGTCACACTTCTCGTGGCGACATTTACTTTGTTTTTGTAGAGTACTTAATGCAAATCTGGACATGCAATTCAAGCTGGTCAGTGCAATATTACGCTTTTTATTACAGCACGATCATGTCTATTTTTATCTGAACACAACAGTTCGTTTATATTATCTATATATTGAAACAGATGGTGATAAACTATATTAAATGGGAATTGTAAGGGTAATATTTACAAAGTTAAATAAAAGAGTAATGGAAGAGAACATGACCCTTTCCGACTCTATTATTTTCCGAAGTTTAAGTCCAAATTATATAAAACTATACATTTTTGGAATGGAAACAAGTCGAGAAAGCCTATGGTAACGTCAGATTTAAACAAGAAAAAAATTAGGAGTTTCGAAATATTGAAGAAAAAACATGTGAAAAAAGCAATTGTGTCACTCTATTCAGCAAATATTGCACATAATGGTGTATATTTTTGTTTAAAAACAAATATTCTGAAAAATGGACTATGATGGGCTCTAAAATATTTACATTTCGCTTGCATATTTTTCGAGTTTTCTTGTCACAAAAATCGTGCAATGTTGTCAAAAGGAAATCGACTTTATAGTATAAAAAATGTCAAAATTATGCACAAAACATTCTTATATTTTAAAACGGTTAAGAATTTCAGACTTGCGAAAGCTGTGTCTGATACATGGTCTTAATTTTGCATCCTTTTACACCAAGATAAAACATGCCTGCTTTTAGTGCGACAAAATTCAAAATAATTTAAAAACTCTGAGTGGCATTGTGACTGCAAATCTTTATTTTGTTTATTGCTGGCGATAACAACATACCGAATGCGAGGTTTGCGACGCGACGCGAATCGCGCGTGTAATCACAATATTTCGCGCATTCTAGACTGACATTTCCCGCCAAATTTCTTCAGCTGTAACTTTTTTGAGTTGGAAAGAGCAAAATAATGATTTTTAAATCAAGAAAAAAAAATTAGATATTAAAAAGATGTATTTTATCAGTTCAAGTGAAAGAATACATCTTAGTGACCAGAAATTTCAAATTCGGGCGTGGACGAATGTGTCTTTCCTTAAAGTTGAATCATAATTTTGTTGAAATTTAATGAGAATTTAAACAAAACATGTCGTATTTAACAATATTAAATAAAATGCAGTATAAACAAAAGTATTGTAAATCAGCTTAGTTGCATGGTATATCATAGTTTAGTTTAAAACTTTCTTGAAGTCGGATTGTATCTGTTTATTATAATATAGTTGAACTTGGAACATTTATTAATTGCTTTATTAATATCTCTTATTTTATTTATTTAAATTATTTTAAAACTTAACCGTATAGCAGCTAATTTTTATTGAGCCAGGCATATTAGTAAATCATATCGCATTTCGTTGGACTGGCCATCAGTGTTTTACTAAGCCAGTGGGAAATCACAGCTCGACTTGTGAACTATATATCGATAGCATATATTTCCTGTATTATTTGTTATGTTTGTATTGTTCATTGACGTAGATGATTACCTCCCAGACGACAGGGGCTTGTTGAGTAAGCAGCAAAAATATGAGCAGTATTATCTGTTATGTTGCATGATAACTTTTTCTAGATCCTGGATTTGCATATCTATATGTGGTACAAAACGAAACTCGTACCACCACAAGACGTGAAATGCCTGTACATATTTTGCAAGTGAAATGGATTCTTTCTATGTGTCGCCACAATAAAATCGTAATACATTTGTATAAAGGTGGGTGGCACCCGTATATACGCGTATACCTCGTATATTGTTTCCTCGCAGGTTTGCTCCGGGTGCACCGGTTTTCCTCCTGCTTCTAAAATCGGACCTCTTCCCAAGTTTCCCGAATAAATAAATAAATAAATAAATAAATAAATAAATAAATAAATAAATAAATAAATAAATAAATAAATAAATAAATAAATAAATAAATAAATAAATAAAAATATCTATCTTCCATACAGTGTACTTTCGGGTGGTCTTCCTATACATTTGAATGCAAAGGCGGAACAACACGAGACGTCTGTGCAGCAAAATTTTCTATTTTCTTCATCTTTGTGACTATATTTTTCCGTCGTCAAATACTTTCAAAATGTTGTTTTTGATAACATATTATATATAATATAAGTTCGGAATCCCCCATGTGTTATAATTTTGCTGTTCAATTAATTCTTCAATTTGATGATATTTATCTACAGAGTTCCTATGCTTTTCTGTATAGTGGTCAATGCATGAGGATTTGGTCACGCTTGCTGGTCTTGATATGTCGTGTCCATGAGTCACGTGCGTATTTTTTTTTAAAGCGCATTTATAACCGAAGTACACTGCCATATGACTAATTGAAAATAACAACATTTGAGAAACAAGATAAAAGCAGAATGAGTTATCTAATGCATAGAATGTAGTTATTTTATGCATGACATGTAATTCATCAAGAATAGTACAAATATTGCTAGCTTTTTGGACACATTGTATACAACTATATGACGTATTTTGTTTTACGGTAGTGCTGCTTAAATATGTTTCTAAATGGATCCATGGCGTAGTTAGCGATACAACCCCCGACTTTTTGCATTAAAATAGTACAGTGTTACAGTTTCTGTTATGTCATGGCACGGATAGAATGCAACTAAGGCACTACTGAGTTATGGACAACTAACTCAATTTCTAACTTTGCCGCGCTTGACAGGTTTATGAAGTCATTGTACTACTAAAGTAAACAGTTTCTTTTCGTTGCCGGTAATAAAGCCAGTGCTTCATCATTTGAAGTTCTCCTTTGTAAAAATGTCCAAAGATAATTTGTAATGTTAAAAGGGGCATGAGGTGCGCTATGACGTGCGCTTATGTGCGAAACAAGCAACAACAACCAAAGACGAGGAGTGGTTTGACATCAGATATTTATACCTTTGCATCTAACTAACAGGGCGGAATTCTGTGATGTAAAAAAGAGGATAAGTTAAACATTCTTGATAATTGTTGAATATGGGGAGCAAAGATAATTTGACTGGAGAGTGCACACCCTCTGGCGTGCCATACACACCAGTAAATACAAGTCTCCTATACCCTGGGAGGAAAAAAATCAGTGTTTCAAACGAGGACACGTGCAACACGACTTAATTTAATATATTAGAAAAAGCTTAAAACCCATCTATTAGGCCCTGATTCATATATAATCATCATTAAGGCCTGGGAAATAGATTGTTTGCGAAAAATTTGGTTCACACCTTTATAAGGTGCATACCTTAATTAATGTACAACCAAATTGTTATGATATAGCATATGTATCACAGTACCTAAATGTGATGATACAACTATAATTTTTATATCAAATATTATAATTTATTTACAACAAATAGCTTATCATAAAGCTTATATCAGTTAATTGACACATTAGCTGATGGTATTAATTTAATTGACATTAATTTACTGCAAAATCATGTATGATTTACTAGAAAAGATATAAACTAAAACATTCAAATGTGTCATATATTAGGTACATGTATAAAGACTGCATCAATATACAAATCATTTTATACACATTTTCCTACCTGCATTATCATATGAAATCAAGCATTCAATGCTTTATAATTCCTACAGCATGTTCCAGATTAATTAGTAAACATATTGTAATGTCCTACGTGTAAATCCATACATTTGGAACACAAATAACTTGAATATTCTGCACAAATATATTCCAACTGCCAACAGCTAGCTGCTCCATTTTGAATTCATTCGGTGACCTTTGACCAATTACCCACCCACAATGCATTCTTAAGATGCTTTATGCTATTTTCAAGGTCAAATTAAAAGCGGATAACCACCGGGTAACTCCTGCAAAGAATCTATGTTTCTGGGAACCTTCCGGGTAACTCATTTAAAATATTTGATTTTTTGGGAGACTTCCGGATGTCTACCCGAAAACTTTTGGATAACTTAATTAGGTATCCGCAAGGTATCCGCTAGCGGGCACTTTCGGATAACTCTGGAAAAGGTACCTGAAAGGTTTCTGATAACCACCGAATGGTCATCGGGTGGTCACCAGGAAACGTTTCTTTTTACTATGGCTTTAGCTTTACATCGGCCTCAAAAAAGAAGTTTATGTTTTCTTAAGGGCGTTAAATATTTTACAAACACACAATATTTTCTCCAGACTCCACCCCTGCCAGGATTCCTCCTTGACAGCCCAGTCGCTCTTGTGAGGACCCAACTAAGCCCAAATAAACAGAATTATAAGAAACATTTTTCCATGTTGTTTTTCCCCCTTTTTCTATTTACCTCTTTTAACAGTAAAATATTGTGACCACTATGGCGGTCAATCACGATGGTAATGAAATGCTCCTTATCTGTCTTTCCTTTTGGAATAAACGATGCTTAGTGTACATTGTGGACAGAACAGTCAACATCGCTCTAATAACCGTGTCGTCTGGGTAACGAACACATTATTTAAGACACTGTACTTACTATTTATACTGCAATTTTCACACCTACGCTAATGCTTTTAAAAGAAATCGTTTTTCGTATTTGGATTTCCATCATTCCTTTTGTGACTATACTGAGTTGGACACTTTGTCTATTTAACCAGTTTAATGTAACCTAAATCATGGAAATTCTATTCGGATGATGAAGCAAAATAACAAGCTTTAAAGTGACCGTCATAAGAAAGCCTTTTTATTTATCTTGCTATATGTACATTATTACTTAATTCGCTTTACTGACCATCGGAATACAATATGACGTGTGCATCTCTTACATTTACGCCCATCAACCAAAAAGGAAATGAAAATATACACTTCTTATATACTTCTTCTTCTTCTTCTTCTTCTTTTGCGCCTTTTTCTTCTTCTGCATTAAATTGATTAAGTGGACCCCCTTGCTAAGAAAGACTGCTTGTGGCTCATGTTTGTTTCTGCAATATTCAATTTGAGGTCATCCACCAACAGTAAAGACAACATTACCTTCGTATTTGCTTGTTTTGAATAATATATAAATTTCTATTTATTATTATTATTATTATTATTATTATTATTATTATTATTATTATTATTATTATTATTATTATTATTATTATTATTACTTTTATTATTGTAATTCTAAGCATTATTATAAATGAAGAAATTTCCAAAGAAGACACCTTGTCTTGAAACGTCTTGTTGTATACGTCGTGAAGGTACCATAATCAATTCAAAACACCATAAATACCAATGAATTATCTATAAATACACCAACGGCGATGCACAATGTAACAGAGATGCTGTTGTTTTAAAAAAATTCAAAAGGTTCTTGGCAATTTCAAGTAATTTATGTAACGACGTATCCGTGGTGACAAATCTTCAAACTGAAATATTTTCGAAGTGATACGAGACACGTTATTGCATTAAAACACACTTTGCTGTCAGATTAAATTTTTACACACAGTATGCCTATGTTTCCTCTTCAACAATATTGAATTGGTCGAATCCAAGTAATGAAGTCTGAATATTCTAAATCCAAAATAAGTGCCAGGTCATGCATATAATGCATATAATGCATAGTGTAAGAGAAATTATGAAAACCGTTTAGCCTTCTGAGGTAACAAACAGAAAGTGATGGCTTTTATTTCTAAGTCGGTCAATACATTTTCAACTTTATTACTGTTATATTAATTTAAAACTACTAGTAAAGCAAGTTAAAAAGAAAAACTATAACAGACTGTTGGGTTCCTAGAAATTGTATTTTAAATGCTCTAACAGGAGTACCCATTACTTTATTCACATGCGTTAATGGAAGTTAACGTCAACGCGAAATAAAATGTGATTCGAGTTTCCAGACAATTATAATCTAGGGACCATCAATAATGCTGTCTCCGCCTAATACCTACATTAAAGCACATTCAAAATGAAATTACGGACAGAACTTTGATTTATACTCAAGTCAAAAACACTGCCACATTTTTAAATAGAAGAACCTGAATCACTCTCTTCCATTTTGAGAGTAAGTCGCATTCAAACACATGAAAGAATACTCCTGCTTTCAATTTGTACAATTTCTTCTTCAAATTCTTTTATATGTCGTTTTGATCAATTGCGATTGACTGATTTCTTTGGGAATGTACATTTATATTTCAAGGCATATCCTGGTGATTTGGTTTAAAGTACGGGTACTATAAATGCAACCATTACAAGAGTACGTATTGCGAGAATGGAATAACATGAGCATAATTATGCTGGCTACGGCGTAATACCAGACATGAATAAATTAAGAAAATTGACGACTTGCACCTGTTGAATTTTCTGTATAAAATTGTACTATTATTATTAATTTGTATTTAATGTGGGTACCCATAGTACATTCTGTTGCTAGATTAGGATCAAATTTGAACTGTATTGTTGATTTAGTAGAACATTATCAGATGATTGTTTCATCACCATAATATATATAGAGATAAATTAAACGATGCATGGCACATAAAGCGCGGGTCTTTCTTTAAAAAGCATTATTATATATCATCCTTAATCAAAGTATATTGGTACGGAACCTGGTGAATTTAAGCTGCCAGTGACAATATGTTATCTATGCTTACTGCTGGGTACCCACGCTAAGCATTTTCATTCGCACACGTGCTGTATATATTGTTAATGTACAAATAAAAATTATTTCTTCGTATTTAAACATGTTAAATGTGCACATTTTAAACTAATTAGCTGCGTTATATAGGGTATCCATGCAAAGGTCATGTTCACATTACCATAACTAAAAGAAAAAAGATAACTACTACTATTACAATATCTTTTGATTGCTTTTGATTTAATTGAATGTTAAAAGCATATCTATTACACACGCGAACACGTGTGTTCACTTTTCTCGTTTATATTCCATGAACTTCGTGCGCATAATGTACTCAAAACATTCTCCTATAACGTCGCTTTTCTGATGCAGAGCGCAAAATATGGAAATGTGTACACTCGGTGATGCTAAAACATGTCATAACCACAAAGTGAGGCAGGCATTATATTACCTCTGCTATTGTAATCATGACAACGCGTATAATATTTTGTCACACTTCTCGTATAGCGACATTTACTTTGTTTTTGTAGAGTTCTTAATGCAAATCTGGACATGCAATTCAAGCCGGTCAATGCAATAATACGCTTTATATATAGCTGATCATGTCTATTTGATCTTTGATCACAACAGCTCGTTTATATTTCTGAACAGCTAATAGTTACTTCTAGATTACAATTTTTTATTAAACTGAATCCCTTAAAGTTGAATCATAATTTTGTTGAAGTTAAATGAGAACGTACGCAAAGCAACTACAACCAAGGTCGAATGTGTTAGAAAACGTATGAAATAGAGGTTTCTTTGGTGTCAAGCTTATACCTTTTCCTGACACCCCAATCCGCCCTCTTCACACCACCCAATCAATGTTGGGTGTCACTAGGCGCGCGTGACCAAAAAAGTAGGATTCAGCATTTATGGGGGAGTGGGGCTTATTTACATTACCCTATCAAAACCGTCCCAACACTTATGTTATGGTCAGATTAAATAGAATGCAGTAAAACAAACGCATTGTAAATCAGCTTATGGATATGGTAAGTACAGCTCTATATCAGCTATATAGCTTAGTTTAAGGGGGTACTACACCCCTCGATAAATTTATGTATATTTTTGCATTAGTCAAAAACTAATAACACACTGGTAACAAAGGTTATGTATGTTATAGGGGCAAGGAATCCAATTACTACACTGGAATTTCAGTGACCCAAGACAGGCGGTTCGTTATTTGTGATAAGAAATAAGGTACCGCTGGGGTGTACCTCATTTCCTATCATACATACTGAACAGCTTGTCTTGAGTCACTGAAATTTCAGTGTAGTAATTGGATTCCTTGCCCCAATAATATACCTAACTTTTGTTACCAGTGTGTTATTATTTTTTGAGAAAAATTAAAAATAGTCACAAATTTACCACAGGGGTGTAGTACCCCTTAAAGCTTTCAAATGGTAATGCCTGATTGGATCTGTTTACTATTATATAGTTGAACGTGGAACCTTTGAATTGCTACATTAATTTCTCTTTATTCATCTGGTTTGAGTTAAATTTGAACACTACATAGCAAAATCCGTTGAGGTATTTTTTTATTGAGCCGGCCATATTAATCATATCGCATGTCGTCAGACTGTTCATCAGTGTTCTACTCGGCCAGTGGAATATCACATCTTGACTTGTTAACTATATATCGATAGCAGATATTTCCTGTCATATCTTGTTAAGTTTATGTTGTTCATTGTCGTAGAGGAATTACCTCCCAGACGACAGAAGCATGTTGATATTGATCTCTCTGTTAAGCGTAAATAGCAAAAATATGTATAATAATTATATTATTATATATTATAGCATGAGGTTCCTCGCGTATACTAGATCCTATCAATTACTAAAATGAATTTGTATCTACAGGTGGTACAAACTGAAACCAGTACCAGCCACGCGACGTGAAATTACTATAAATATTTTACATGAAATAGATTCTTGGTATCTTTGTGGTATATTAAAATTGTAATAAAACTGTATATAGCCGGATATGATACCCATGTATCGTGTTGTTTCGTATTTATTTTCCATATGAATAATTAAAAGTACCAATTTTGAAAAAAATTAAGTCAGGATATGCATAATGAGGTATCTAATGTATAGAATTTGGTTACTAAATGCATGACCTCTTATTCATCAAGAATGGTTAATTAAAATGGGAAACTCACTTTGCTTGACAACCCATGGCCGTCGTGGCATTTAAAGGACAAAAATGTTTTGTTTTCCTCCACTGCTCACACCAAATTTAAAAACGTTCAGAAGTTTTAACTTTACAAAATGATATCTATACCCTGATTCGTGAAAGTCCTTAACGTTTCATTTTTAAACCATAGGCTGCATGATAAGGATACTATGAGAATAAACGATAACCATATTTGGCTGAAGCCCTAACCCTAACCATAGCCCTAGCCCTAACCCGTTCCGGCTAATACTGTCACCTCTCTACTGCTACATAGTAAAACTTTAATTTGACGCAGCTATCAACAGCTATACGGTATCCGACCGCGATCGTATATCTAAATACATCGCGAACGCACGACCTTACAATCTTAATGAACACACTAACCAATCACGAGTGAGTTGCATTAAGTTAATAGTTTATATTTAAAGGTCCTTTGAAACATATTTGTACTAACCCCCGATTTTCGTCGATACAGAAACAAGTTTGTGCCCAATCATCCCTCCCCGGTTCCGAAAACCTGGCTACGCCACTGATCACATGAAAGCTACCGCGTCCGCTCCACCCTCAGCTGTTAATAGGTCTGTCACATTACGACGGACTGGATCAACGTACATCACCGAATACAAAAATATTTTATTCGGTTGAAAAATCACCAGTCCGGCAGAAGATTCGGTGGGATTTTGGGTCCGATTCCCGTTCGTCTCTCTATGCGTTGTGGCCGCTAATAATCCTGCAGGCGTCTTATATCCGATCGTTCAACGTCCGACAAATGACCGGATTCGGGGGTCCGATTCCCGTTCGTTTCTCTATGCGTTGTGGCCGCTAATAATCCTACAGGCGTCTTATATTCGATCGTTCAACGTCCGACAAATGACCGGATTTGGGGTCAACGTCCGACAAATTTCCGGATTTGGGGTCCGATTCCCGTTCGTCTCTCTATGCGTTGTGGCCGCTAATAATCCTGCAGGCGTTTTATATTCAATCGTTCAACGTCCGACAAATGACCGGCGAATCCGTGGCATGTGGCACCAACAGGGACGTCCACCCTATCAGAAAAGTGGGGGAGGAGAGGGTGTTTGAGAGGGTTTTTGACCCCTTAGAGGCAGTGACGTAGCAAGCACTTTTTCAGAGGGAGGAAAGTGGGGAAAGACAACTTTTAAGGGGGAAAACTTTGACGAAAATGGTCAAATATTGGCTAATAAGTACAAAAGGGCTACAAATCTGATATATCAGGGCAACCAGCGTCCGGGGGCAATAGAGGTGAGAAACCTTTGGACAATGAAGGCCCAATTGAAGCCATTTGTCATTTTTGGATCAATTTTAGCACTATTATTGGGTACTATTTTAGTTTGGAACAGCCGCAAATTGGTGAAACGAAAGCCTAATTGAAGCCATTGAAAAGTTTTCACCATTATTGTATAATATAAACAATTGTTTTAAAAATAACACGTGGATGTCCATAGCAGACGCAAAAAGGAAGACTTGTCCATTTTTCAAAATGAAGGTCCAATTGAAGCCATTTGCATGTAGGGCCTATTTACATTATTAGGCCTAGGCCTATTGTGTAAAAATTTAGTTTTAAAAATGGAAAATTTGGAAAATTGTTTTTGGTGCATCATTTTTACACTATTATTGCCTTAAACAAAAAACAAAGAAGGCCCGAACTTAATTTGCAACATTTAAAATGTTACACTGATCCACTGACACTTAGATATAAGACTTCAGACTCGTAATTTCAGGTAAAGCATGCATGGATTGATATGTTAAAGTCAGTAATAGACCTAAGTCCGTCTTAAATACTGACTTTGGTGACAAAATGTCACGGGCCCTACATATCGACGGGCCGGCAGTAATTTTCACAGGCTTTTGGGCCAAGGAACCACATTTAAGCACTGCCTATAATAATCACAGGCCTATACTTAGGCTTACTATATACTATCCTGGGCCTACTCAATAACGTACAATTTAACCTTTTCCATGTTTTCTCTTCTTTTTTCTTTCTTGTCAATCACTGAAACTGGTAGGAATTTGATATTGCGTCCTCTACCCTTCAGAAAGTGCCCCTGCCTCAATACTACTTACATGCATAGGCCTACTAAATTACGTGCAATTTAACTTTTTCTCTTCTCTTCTCTCTTCAATTTTTCTCACTTTCTTTTCTTTTTTCTCTCCTTTCCCCCTTTTTTCTACTTGTCAGTCACTAAAGTACTGGGGGAAATATGATATTGCGTCACACACCCTTCAGAAAGTCCCCCCCACCCCATGATCGATGCACATGTTCCCCATAGGCCTACATCCGGCACAAGCGCCTGCGAAACCTTGCAAATACCTGCGGTATATAAACGAAAGAATAACGAACAAACCCAGGGTATATATACAGAACAGTACGAACACACATCGGACAACTTCCGAACATGTGTATTCGGCACACTCCGTTTCAAGTTTTGTGCATGCACAAAACTTGAAACGTATTGTCGACGGACTAAACAAACATCACCTAACACGAAACGCATTTGGCGGATAATAGCAGGACATATGAAGAACATAAAACGAACATTGACGAACACTAACGGATTTGCTAAAATACCATCCGTTTCTTATACGGAAGACCGATCCGGTGTAGTGTGACACTAACACGGTCTGGGTCAACGTACATCACCGAATGCAAAAATATGCTATCCGGTGGTGAAGGCCTCACAGGAACGTATTTGCAACGAACACGTGCCGAGTGCAACGAACAAAGAACGAACATGAACGAAAGGAGAGCGAACAAACTCCGGCAATATGCAGCACCATACGAACACACATCGGATAAATACCGAACATGTGTATTCGGTACACTCCGTTTCAAGTTTTGTGCATGCACAAAACTTGCCGACGGACTTAACGAACATCACCTAACATGAAGCGCATTTGGCGGATGATAGCAGGACATAAAAAGAACATCAAACGATCATTGACGAACAACAACGGATTTACTAAAATACAATCCGTTTCTTGTACGGAAGACCTATTCGGTGTAGTGTGACAGAAGCATGAAGTCAATACATCTAAGATCTTCGGTGAACTAAGGCCCCATCTAGTGATACTGATTCTAGTATACTTAGTGGAGGCGTGGATGACCCCAAAACATAATCAGTATGTTCCCAAAAATATAAACTGGCCCCAGGGGGTTCAAAGATGGCATCCAAAAGGGTCGCCAAATGCAGGTTATCACTACAAATGACCAATCAGACTTTGTGTTCATAAACTAGACCACGCACACTGACTAAGAAATTTGGAGGCCCCAAACGCAACGTGAGGGGCATGTGCTTTCAAGTTTTTAGATTTTACTAGGACATTCGCGAATTTTTTTTAATTTTAGACTATTTTAGCCCAAATTGAAGCGGAATTTTGCTATATAACAGGCCAGTTCGCGCGAAGCAATTGGTGTTTTCGGCTCAAATGGAAGATGCACATTGCACAGGGCAATTTTGGGGCCCAAAAAATTTGGGAGCTCTGAGCCCGGGTCCACCTGGCCCTATGGTAAATCCGACCTGCCCGCCCCGCCCCTCATATTTTTGCTTACCGTATTTCTCCTTTAAATAATTGAAGCTAATTACTAGTAACTTTGTACTCGCATGTAGTCAGGTGTATGACAAAATCCAGGAGTGAATTAGTGATGTGTATTATATAGGTTAATGTGTTATCCATACACGCATGAGTAATCACATTTATAAAAATAGCAGAAATTAATGTGGCTATAGAGGATATTCAATACGACGTCACTCATGACAGAGTCATGCTCATTTAAATAAAATTATGTTCTCCATAAGGTATCACGGGGTAATTCGCACGATAATATAATTATACAATAAAACAGGTGATAGATATAGATGGTTGTTGAATCGATCTAGAGACCAGTCCCTATGTCATCTTATACTCTCTTAGGGTAAATGTTGCATTTAAGACAAACTATCCCTGACCTCTAAACCTAAGCCCTAACCCTAACCTCTAACCTCTAACCCCCTGACCCTAGTTTGCCTTTTGCAAAAAAATCCCATTGAAATTGAACAACCCGTTCCAGAGATAAGAGCAATTAGAGTTTCCAAAACAACAGGAAGCAAAATAATATTGCCTTTGTTTGATTATATCTCAAAATCAATATTTCCGAGTTCCGATTTGCTTGATCGCATCACAAATTATACAATGTCGTAACCATCAAGTATTGGATGTTTATTGAAGACAGGGAATAGGGCCTTAACAACTTCATTTCAAAATTAAAGACAATGGTTTAAAAACTGTTTCTTCTGTGTGGTTCATTTTACTAATACATGAATACCCGCGTTTTTTATTTTTATCATTCATTCATTCATTCATTCATTTATTCTGTAAAGGTAGATATGTCCATACCAACACTCATGAGCTTCGAACAAGATAGCATATTCTCCTTTCCTCTTTATTCTGTATTGACATTTAATTATTTCATATAATTATGTGTAACTATATAAGGTTGGTTGGTCTTTGTTTTACGTATTGATTGCAAATAACTGATAACGCAGCAGATATCGATTGGTACTTCAACTCGTAATTTCATTTTAATTTCAGAAATAAAATGCCAGCAGCTATGTGTCATTTCTATAGTTCCAAGGGTTCGCAGCACTGGGTCCTTCGTTCACAAATTAATTACTGCTATTCATATTGTTTTCTGTTCACAGGAAGTGACTACAAAATTATTAAAAGGCCAGAATCAAGAAGAAAACTTCGACGACAGGATGATTCACATGATGAAGAAACATTGGCCAAAGTTAATTTAAAGGTGGATAAGTTGCCCGTGTCGTCGTCAGCTGAAGCTGTAGAAGAAGCTGCACTGCGCTTGCGCAGCCTTGTACTACGGTTAGAAAAGGATGATATATCGCAAACTGATATAAGAAACAATTTGAAATTTGCAGCTACTGTCCTAGACAACTTTAAAACTGGAGATCCAAAAAGGTAGGTACCATCAGAGCTTTTCATGTTCTCAGTTTTAATTTCGCTTTTGTTCAGAAGTAAAAATAAGTGAAAAAAAAGTTATCAATACTAGAAAGCTATAGAAATTTAGCCTATCCATTTCGCAACATTTTGACACTAGATCTGCTATCATTAAATGTTAAAAAGCCTCATTTAAAGTTAGTAACTATTTTAAGGCGATGCTATCTTTTGTGCGTAATTATAGAGGGTCAGGGGATTCAATCTAACATAATTATTTGAAGAAATCAAAGAGCCCTGGGAATAAAAATGGTAGTGTAATTCACACCAAACACAATTTCTTTTAATGACAAGAATTATTTATACCGTTTTATACCAATTTTGAAGTTAGCCTGAATCCGTAAATATGACACATTTCGCCCCTTTTTAGGTCAAGGCTGATTTTACTATTATGTAGCGAACCATTGTTGAAGCTATTTCACATACATGTTTAAAAAAAAACTCTACAGAAAGAATGAGGTCATTATCCTGTTGAAATATCTTTTGTTGATTTCGAAAGATAATGTCATGAAGGCGTAACTTTCAAGATCAAATTCCTAAAACCAAAACAAAACATTGCGACGCAGATATTCCCCGACTTCATCATCGTATCAGAGTCTTCATTATTTGTTTGAAACTTTTTCCAAACGTTCGTGCTATTTATGCATAAAACGGCCAATCTATCTTTATAAAATATGTCATGCTATAGATAGCATTATGAGATTTATGTTTTATTATTACACTCCTCTGTTCAAAGAAGTTTCGAGTCGCTGGCTCGAGTCCCATCGAAGCCTGTGGAATTGTTTTTTGCATTGTGATCGCATTCCGAGTCACTTATCGGTAAATCGTGTATCGTATCCTTAAACTATTGCGGTTTGGTAGTTTACATCATCTTTGCCAAAAGTTGCAAAAATTGCATTGATCATTTCATAGCGAGCATGTAGAAGAATTCAAATATCACAGATATACTTCTGTAGGTCCTGTGGTTGTTGAGTTATGTTGCAAAGAGGGCTGAAACATCATCACCTTTGTAAAAACGTACTTATTACTTATTACTAACAATAAATCAAGCAAGTTTTCAAAGTATATGATTTGTAGAATAAACTTTTGCAAGACATCAAGGTGTTATTTTTCAATAATAAATTGATGTAGATAATAAGGTTTTTTTTGTTTTTTGTTTTTTTTGTTGTTTTTGGTTGTTGTTTTTTTAGTTTTTTTGTTGTTGTTGTTGTTTTTTGGTTGATCGACCAACAATACCTTAAATGTATCAATCCATTCTCCCATGTTATACGTCTCTATAGACGAATCCAAATACACTCATTCCTACACCTGACTAGCAGCCTTTAGTTGGGTCTCCGTCGGCTACAATGCATCCAAAATGTGAAATGATTCGGCCTTGGCGGAAATTTTAAACTGCATTCCATCACCCGTTTTACACCTTCTGCGAAAACACAGGTAGACGAAAGAAGTTTACAACACGATACAGTTCCAACAGTTGTGCAAATAAAAGCCGCCTTACACCTAGAGAAGGTCGAGGAGGGTTAATAGAATAATACAATAGAGATAATTCCGCAGGTAATCCCGTCGCATCAATTCATAGATGTACAAATGGATGAACAAAAAGACCATGTATGAATAGATGCGACAGGATTACCTCTATTGTATATTATTATTCTATTAACCCTCCTCGTCTTTGCATCTTCTCTAGGTGTTAGGCGGCTTTTATTTGCACAAGCGGGTGCTCAAAACCCCAGGTTGGTGCTAGCGGGAAACCAAAGATGGCCACCAAATCCTGACCATGACTTGGCTCGTTGGATTCGTCTATAGTCCGTCAATAATATTTCACTGCTCTACTTTATTCAGAGAAATAATCATTAGGCTATTATTTGAACATGTTTGGGTATCTCCATAAATAAGGGGTCCAAAAGTGTGACATTGACTTATTTGAAGGGTGTTTGTAGATAATGCATGTTCTAAAATATGCCAAAAAATAAATGTTTTAAAATTTGCTGGGCATACATAGAAAACTCACAGGTCCCAATTCAGACCCAACATGAAAAATGACCAACATAACTGGGACACTATAGTAATATTTTTCCTTCATTGTCAGAAATATAAAAAAATCTTGAAATGACTTAAAATTCATATTTGATTGTGATTTAATATCTTTTATATTGAGAAAATAAAAAAAAGTTATTATCAAAATTCAACATGACTTCAATTTTTAGCATATTTGGTATAATATTGGATGTGTTCTATTTAGAATGATTAATTTTTCAAATGTCCTTGTGTGATGCCTTTAGATATATATCAGACTTGCATTTTGGCAACTTTTCTCCATCAATTTATGCATGTGTGATATTTGAGCTCAATTTTGCACTGTTGCATGTAACTTTGGTGTCCCAGTTACACGCGACATGCCAAATATTTACTTTTAACTTTAAAATTTATTTATGGACATTTGTGATGCGATCAAACAAAATCAGTCGGATCTCGGAAATATTAAATTTTCAGTTTCTTATAGTATGTGCATTTTGCAGAAAACCCCATTGAAATTGAACAACTAGTTCCAAAGATTTGAGCAATTAAAGAGTTTCCAAAACAACAAGATACACAAGGAAATATTTCCTTTGTGTGGCTATATCTCAAAATCAATATTTCCGAGTTCAGACTGATTTTGCTTGATCGCATCACATTTGAGACTAAACCAGGAACCTTTAAAACCAACAAACTTCTCCCAATTATTGCCACACAGTTCTTTGTACTCAATACACTAAAATGTATTTTACATATTATCCATTTACTGGCTATAGCATACAATGATTCAGAACAGCGCACTTATCAAATTTCATGCGACAAAATAATACTGTATTAATAATCACTTTATTTTTCCTGCCTACAATTTTCAGACATGGATGGAAATTGACTCTTTAACCTAGTACTGCGTAATTCGTTTTACATGGTGATTCAAATGGCCTTTACCCAACTTAATAATAATCTAAAATCCTCAAAATAATTTTATATTTAAATCTATTTGAAATGCAGGTATGGTAAAAGTTTTTAAAAGGGACGCCCCGAAAACCAAGTTTATATCATGAATATGACCTCTGCATATTTTGTACAAAAAATATTCCAGACGATACCTGAAAGTGATGTCAGTAAAAATATGCACAACAAAAATAAGATTAAGCACCATGTATTATAGAACTTTAAAGGAAGGTGAGCTGATATATTTGGAAAATCGAATTCTTTAAAACAACATAAACTGTTGTCCCTTTCAAACATTCATGCAAAAATAATACGTAAATGTTCCTTGTAAATGTGACTAATTCCTAATGGAATTACTGACCCGTGAAACTGGTTGTCTACAGTGCTTTTATTAATGAGAATCATCATGATCATGTAATAAATTGATATCAAAAGAGAGATCATATTTTTCTCATTAACATGATTATTGAAATTGGAGTTCTAAATCGGTGTATTTCCGAAGATATCATCAAAAAAAGTTGAATTAGTCTCAAATGTGGTATACCGCAGTCGAGACTAATTCGCAACTTTTTTGGATGATTTCTCCGGAAATATACCAATTTGGGACGCTTAATTTCAATGAGAAAAATATGAGCTTTCCCCTGATACCAAAATCTGCATTTTGATGCCCGGGTACAGTGTGGGGATGAGGTTGTCAATCAGGTTACCCAACTTTAAGCATTCATATCTGAGTATTGCAAATAAAGACAAAGTTGTTCTGATACCAGCTTTGTTGTTTTAGACCAAGATACTTAGGTAATAGATATATCTAAGGATTACCAATTAACGTGTAATAATGGATAGTTATATTATTGTCATATATTTTGATCAAAAGTATAAATTTCTAACATTCAAAATGAAATTGGAGTTCTAAATCGGTGTATTTCGAAGATATCATCAAAAAAGTTGAATTAGTCTCAAATGTGGTATACCGCAGTTGATGAGACTAATTCGACACTTTTTTGATGATTTCTCCGGAAATATACAAATTTGGAACGCTTAATTTCAATGAGAAAAACATGAGCTTTTCCCTGATACCAAAATCTGCATTTTGATGCCCGGGTAAAGTGGGGGGGGGGATGAGGTTGTCAATCAGGTTGCCCAACTTCATAAGCATTCATATCTGAGTATTGCAAATAAAGACAAAGTTGTTCTGATACCAGCTTTGTTGTTTTAGACTATGATCAGATGATACTTAGGTAATAGGTATATCTAAGGATTACCAATTAACGCTCGATGTTTTTCCATGAAAATGGATAGTTATATTATTGTCATATATTTTGATCAAAAGTATAAATTTCTAACATTCATAATATATATAAAGGAGAAAACAATACTCTAATTTTAATTACCCTGTACCTTATTAATTAAGGTTTTGCGTAATAGTTGTGCTATTACATTCCAGGTGAAGTTCTATTACTAAAGTACTATTTCTTTGAGTTTCAATTCATTGCATCATATTGATTGGTTGAAGGTAGGTGGTCCGATTGTATGTTTTCTACCGCACATTATAATATATCATCCAAATATGTTTTGAGTTCAATTGCTCCGGCGATTTTTATTCTAGAAGCCAAAATGTTTGTCATAGTGGCCCATAGAACATTGGGTGGTAATAATCAAACTATTTTTATTTACTGCTTAAACGAAACGTAAATAGTTTAATTTTTATTAAATTGGATGAAAAATTCAAAATGTAAGATTGGTTAGCTTGTCCTGCCCTTAAAGGCCTCGACTTATTCGCTTCATTATTAAAACCAAGGCGTGCATAACACTATTGAAGTCAGCTTGATAATGAAGGTAGTTATACGTGCTGAGGCTCCAGGGAGATGAGTTGGCTCTACTCAAGTATATACTCGACGATAACCAAGAGGATTTATGGTGTCAGATCCAATGATAGTGTCCGCTGCCATAAGAATCCCTTTTCTCGACTGACACGTACTAAATAACATTTTATCACTGTTCCTCCCTCTCCTAAATCCACGTGTGGATTGAATCTATTACTGGACGCGCAACAGTATGGGATTTAACATAACCAAAATTAACATTCGAAATAAGTCGAGGGACATTTTTATAATTTTACAGGAATCGAGTTGTTGGTGTTTTATTCTACCAAACTCGTATAATAATGTTGCATTGGCTTGTAAATAGCAGATGAATATTATTTTACCAGTTTATACGTGCCACGTTTTGGTTTATGTTTGTGTGTAGGTATTTCCGAAAAGGTGCTTGTGTGATGAGCGATATGTATGTGTGTGTTTAGAGAAATATTGTACATGTACTAACTTTGAATGGGTTTTTTTCGGTATAATTCCCCATTTTTAAATGGGTATCGTTATGCAATTTCTTTTGACGAAATATGAAATATGCTTGATTATTAGGGTTGGGCGAAAAACACTTTTTTCTCGGATCAGCTTCGAACTCTCGGCGAATTTTACTAGGGTACATACTACTATTGTTCTAAAATATCAGTAAGATCGGAGCATGTTTCCCCCAGGCAGTAGATTTTCACAAAATCCCTACTTATTTGCTATTTCTTACTTTATAACTCTATATAGAGAAATCAGGAGGAACAACCTGGGAAAAGTAGGCATTCAGATGTCATCATAGCCAAAATTAAAATAGTCTAAACTTGGCTACAATCATTTTTTGCTATAGTCAGATAGTAGGTAAATATCTATGGTATTAGATTTTCTAACTTAAGGGGTAGTGGTAGTATTATGGAGTATTTCCCCAGTTTCAGTTGCCATAGTTTTGGTATTCTTGCATAGATATCAACTGCAGAAGCACAAAATATGATTATGAGGTTAGAGCAGATCTGACCTGACCAGGGTGAAAAGGTCAAGTGACAGCTGATTTGCATAGTTTTCAAGGACATGTGACCTTTTGACCTCTGATCAAGACATGGCTACCCAAAAATCATTTATCGCTTATTTTTGGTAATGCTGCAGTTCATACCTATCCAACAAGACCAACATTGCGAAATTTGACTGAGTAAAAATTTGGAAAATGCACCATTAGTTTATTAGCAACTCAAATATCATCAACATTTAACTACATGTCTTTAACAAAAAATAGTGTAACTAATTTGAGACTGGTTGCCATCCGTTGATGTTTTAGAGGGTCCAAATAAAATACCCAATGTGTTAAAATATTGGCTGTGATGTCATCTGAATGCCTATTTTTCCCATGTTGTTCCTACCGATTTCTCTACATAGAGTTATACAGTAAGATTATAAGTAAGAATTTTGTGAAAATCTACTGCCTGTGCGAAACATGCTTCGATCTTACTGATATTTCAGCACAATAGTAGTATGTACTCCAGTAAACTTCTCCGAGAGTTCCAAGTCGATCCCCCAATAAAGTTTTTTTGCCACATCCTATTAAATAATATTCCACAAATTAGTGTTGGATGTGATGGTGTGGTGGGTGTGTTTGTGTATTAAATACGTTTTAGTAGTTATACATAATAGTTTTATTTTTACTAAATTTGATGAAAAAAATTAAAATGTAAGAAGATTGTTATCTTATCCTGCCTCGCCTTATCCGCGTCATTATCAAACCCAGTGCGTTAGCTTAGTAATGAAGGTAGTTATACGTGTTGAGGTTCTATGGATATGAGGTGGCTCTACTCAAGTATATACTCGACGATAACCAAGAGGATTTATGGTGTCAGATCCAATGAGAGTGTCCGCTGCCATAAGAATCCAATTTCTGGACCGACACGTACTAAATAATATTTCCAATAAGCATGAAACGAGTCAAAATGTGATATTTCAGTTATACTATCACATTTGTCATTTCTAGGATGATCTCGATTGTACAGGTGAATTATCCGCTGTTGATTTCACTTGAATCTATGCACTATGCACTTCGGACGCTAACAAAGTCACCGTAAAATTGACAACACTAAAAGTATTAAATACCATCATAATCGTGATTATAACGATTACCGAGGCAATAGAAATTTACATTTTTATCCTTTTTTGTATTTAAAACTACCATACATAGGTCAATAGTGATGTTTTCACAAATGTCAACGGCATCGTGACATCGTATTATGCTGATAATTGTCCTTTGCTGGTTTTTTATTATTATTATTATTCAAATACCTGCCTGAAGAATGCCAAAGTGTGTAATGGATAAATGCCACTAGGGCCTGGTCAAAGATGAAACTAGCATCTGAAGCTGCTATTTGTTATCTTATGATTATTATTATTGAACTTGGCAAATAAGACACTCGATAATATGAATAAGCTCCAAACAAAACAGTACTTTCAGTTCTACTGTTTCATCACGATATCATTGACAACAACGTTTTCTTACCTTCAAACGAAGTGACATTTAAAATTTTGCACTTGACTTTTACTTGTTTATTCTGGTTAGATTCAATTTCATAATGTTGTATCATTGTATGCTTTTAGCCATTAGCACATGTTATAAGGCTTTTTTGTGAAATTTAAAGTGACCAATGTGTGTGACTAAAAATGTTCAAACAGAATTTTTAAAATAGACTAGTCAATTTAAGTAAGATAATGAGTGACAAAATTGGAACACCGATGTTTTTGCTTGTTTGTGACTCTAAACACCCTACAGATCAACATATCCACAAAAAAAGGGAATAGAGGGAAATGCTAATTTGTGTAAAACCAAATTTCATAATTGGGCAAATATAGATTTAAAAAAAACAAACATCTAATTGTATTCTACTCAGTATTAGAATTCAGATAAAGTATAGTTTGCCCTATCTCCGCTGTACGGTTCTTGAATTACGGGAATAAATGTCAAATGTCAAATGTTGGTCCCCTGTGGATATCAAAATTTGACATTTTACTTTTATGCCTATTATAGCTCAAGACCAATGTTGAAATTTAAGCCCTGCATAACCGGTTATTGTTGTTTTATGCAAATTGGCATTTTTCCTATGCCATTGTTTGTCTTTTTTGTTATGTTGATGGGGATGTCTTTTAGAGATACTTACAACAAAAATATCGATGTTCCAATTTTGTCTAGCTCAAATCATAAATTAACTCTTCTAGACGACGAATTATCCAGATTAGGTGCATCGTATTATTCAAAATTGTCAAAAATTGTCAAAACCTTGAAACTGTAAAATTGTACCGTAATAAAGACGAACGACTCAACCCGTTGCCATAATAACAAAGCTTGAGATTTAAAATAAATCCACCACTTTTCCGTGTTTAAGTGAGATTTTCCCATATCTTACTTTAATTCACACAGATGGAAGTGGACATCATATAAAGCCTCTTGAGCACATTTGTAAGTGTGAAGGAGTGAATTATGCTTCCCGCCAAATTGCATTTAAGCTGCTTCAGACGACACCCACGGGAACATTCTTCCCGCCTCTCGCGGGAGACAAAAATCATTGAAGAGATTCTACTTAATGCTAGAAAAAGTTGAAAGGCTAAGACCTTTGCCGGTCAATTTATAACTGTGGTCGGTCTTAGCCATTTCCATCAAAATATCGCACGTTTTAAGTACTTTCAGTTCTACCTAACTTATTCTATGTGATTGATAAAAGCAAACCTTTGAAAAAACTGAAGTACATATACAAGTTAATGGGTTTATGTGAAGAGAATAAAGAATTTCTAACTACAATTGTATTCTTTTTGAAACCTGGGTTTGAAAATTGCTCAAACCCTTTATTGGGGAGGGTAATTATAGAACACAAAGAAAACTTTTTTTCTTTCTGCTTAAATAAGTACAGTAAAATTAATAAAGACGTAATATATTTTTCAAACAAAGATTTTTAAAACAAAATAAAGCCACAAAATTTGAAAATTACGTCTGCTCTCAATGATTAAGTAATATTTTGACTTTAAATGGCGAATGCATCATACTGCATCTGTGCATAGGCAGGCAAATGCTTATACATGTAGCTGTCTTCAAGTAAAACTAATAATTTATTTTCAAAAAAGCTGAACATAGAATCAAATCATGTCATAACTTGTATTTAATTACTGTTCCATGAACCAAATTGAATAACATTTCATCATGTTTATATCATAACCATCCGTTGATTGCAAGAGTAATTTGTGCGTGAATCGATTTGTTTTGTCAGAAGACTTCGGCATCCCCAAGTTGTTGTACATCAAAAACAATATGTTAATTGCGATGTACACACTATGTACAATTATTTAATCTTACATTGTTACCTCAAAACCACCTCTCAAATAATTACTACTTCTGATCATTTTGTGAGTATGCAAAGAAATGCATGTCACGAGATGATACACGCATTTTAACATGCTGGTATCATTTCATTTTTAAACGGCAACAGCCAAAATTAGTTGTCGATCTAATGGCAATTAAGTAGTTCACATGCACATTAACGTATGTACACCACACTTCTTGACCAAGCGTCCAAAAAGCTTGCATCAGAACACAGATTTCCGTATTTGTTATTTTCTTATATGCGCGTCTTGGCGTACTTTAATAACGATATATCGAACAATCTCTTTTATCTCATTTTAAAAAGTAGTAGAGTCTATTCGCTATATCGTTATTAAGAATTTAATGGCAAAAGTCTAGATGCTTCTTTACAATTAAAGGAAAAATAATTCCAGAAAGAGACGGCCAAATTGCTTGTCAAACATGACATATCGTTGACATTGCCTCGGGCAAGATCTATTTTGATACTTACTGTCGCTCTAGAGTACCATATCCGCAGAACATATCTCTAATAGTTCTAATGAAGTAAACTCTTTAAAGGTTTGTATATAAAGTAATCTGTGACTAAATTACAATAATAGTTATGCATAACAAAATGTGTGTATAAGTATATAGATGAAATGTAAGTGGAAAAATAATGACGAGACAGTCCATGCCAAAATATCACTGCATTTTCAGAAACCATTTCAATACAAATGATACAACGATAAATGTTCAATTCTCAGAATTTTCACTTAGCAGAGATTTATTTCTTCCTCAACCCTAATTGTGTCCAATACAACAAAATGCTACTCTACAAAGTGGCTGCAACACCAAGAATCCCACGTGATCCCATTGTGATACGAATTAAACACATATACACATGAAATCATTGGCCGAGCAACGTTCACACTGGTGGCTTGCTATCTAAAGTTATTTTTTTATTACTTCCGTGGTCCGGGTACGCGCTGGTAAATTGCGATCGCGTAGAAGTGACAAGGTCGCCTACTACGCGCCGCGCCGACGACCAATGGGACAACCGGCTTGTTGTCAAGTGCGTTGATAGGTCAATCAGCGTGATTGTTTATTTCTTCTGCTGTGTGTACGCTCGCTCGTCTACGCTTGGCGCACAGCTTGGACCACGGAAGTAATAAAAAATTCACTTTACGGTCTTGTCCTCCGCACATGAGGGGTCGCACACCGACACCGCCTGGCTAATAATTATTTGGTGCAGAAGGACACTAAAATGAATACACGGGATCGATACACGTGAATTGCTATGCACGATTTTGATATCAGACGAAAATCTTCTGATACCGGGTTAGAAAATGATGAATATCCCCCGACATGAATTTTTTCTCAAGAAACCAGATTTGGTCTCATAAACTTGGAAATACGTGTTGAACAGATATGATAGTCGCTAGAATGCGCTTTGAAAATTGGCCGTGCGCTTTGAACTCAAAATTTGACCATTTTATATTGCGTTGGTCCTGTTATGGACTACAGCGTGCAGCGTGTAGTACAGCTGCACTCACTGTAGGCAGTATAAAAGTCGATGACCATTGACCTCAATGGGGTATACAAGCTTAATCACGCACAACCAAGATCGATTACCCGGCTATTGTGAGTAGCCTTAGTTATGTCCCTCGACTAATTATTAGTTTAAAAGAGCTTCAAAGGTTTGAACCAAATGGCTAATCGTGGCTGTGGATTTAACCTACCATGGCGATTCCTGCCATGAAGATATAGGGTCGAAGACACTGTGGGTCGGTGGTTCAAAACCGGGCGGAGAAAGCAACCTTTCTCTTCATCTTCTTTCTTTCTTCCTTTCTTCTGTCCTTTCCCTTCACCAAACAGCACATAGGAGTTAGGTTTATCTTGCGCATGTAGGAAACATTTAATTCATATTGGATGCTCAGTAGTCTGATTTCAAAGAGACACACAATATTTTGTCTAACTGTACCACCAAACGATCAACAATTATATAGGTAAATTTGAAAATGATCATGGTTCAGTAGAACTTTGACTTTCAATTGCAAATGTATGCAGTATACTGCATCTTTACATAGGCAGCCTATTAAGAGTTATACAGCCTGTCTCAAAAAAAATTGTGCAAGTGAAAAGCGTCCTCTTTGGCAATTAGAAAATACCGTTGTTACATAATGCTTACATCAACGTCAAGGGCACATTCTTAGCTCTCAAATACCGTTTGTTCTGTTCAATTTGCTCTTTTTAATCTCGATATATGTTTAGTTAATAACGAAAGGGTAAAATCACAATTGTGCCACTTTTACTAGGGAATAGGGCTGGTACATGTAAATCAATGATAGCTGATGTTGATGCTTCTAATGCACTCCCCCTTCGCATTAGACGCATCAACACCAGCGCGCGTGCATTATTTTGTCTCATTTCATTAATTTGTCTAATTTCATGAACTTGTCAAAGTTCATTAACCTATAAGTGTGCAATATTTGTTTGTCTTTTAACATGTCTTGAATGACAAATGAGAACAGTATACCATGTTAAAATCATTGACATGCAGATGTATTTAATTTTACACCAGAATGTGAAATATTTATTTATCGTTTAATTTGTCGTAAGTGGAAAAAGAGAACCATTATACCTTTATCATGATAAAACATTAAAAACAATTATGTAATTGATGCATTCTTTTGATTTCACGAAGGAACTCTTGATAAACTTGATGCTATCATTGATTTACATGTACAGCCCTCTTCCCTAGTAAAAGTGGCACAATTGTGATTTTACCCTTTCCTTGTTAAGTAAGCATATCTCAAGATTAAAACAAGCAAATTGAACAGACTAAACGGCATTTGAGAGCTAAGACTATGCCCTTGACGTTGATGTAAGCATTATGTCACAACGGTGTTTTCTAATTGTCACAGAGGGCGCTTTTCACTTGCACAATTTTTTTTGAGACAGGCTGTATATAATAGGTGTGTTCAAGTTAAAAACTTTTTTAACTGATCATAGAAATCAAATCATTTCATTGTAGTTAATTACTCTCCCATGAGCAGCTAACTAAATTAATAACATCGTAACCGTACGTCAAATGCAAGAGCAATGACGAGCACGAATCGACTGTTTTGTCAGAAGACTTCCCAAGTTATTTCACATCAAAAACAATCAATACGGTATCTTTTATATTATGTACACAGTGTGCACATTTCCTCAATTTTATATTGTTACCTCACAAATAATTACTACTAGGCCTATTTTTGCGATGGAGTATAAGGCAAAATAAAAAAATAAACATGTTTCACGTCCCCTCCCGCTTCCTTTTTTGAGGTTTCCTCAAATATATTTTTATTTTTTGAAATTTAGTTATAACTTTTCAAAAAATATGTCTAGGAAGTTGGAATGCTTTCTATAGCCTTGTTAGGATACAAGAAACATTTTAGGAAGGTTTTGTGATCATTGGAGGGGGTGTAACTCTCAGAACAACAAATAAAAAAGGGCCTCCTTCTTTTTCCAGGCATTATTGTATACGCTAAAACAGCTCTAAGTATGGGTATTTACACCAATTTTGCGATAAAAAATAGAAAATAAAAAGCCCCCTCCTCCTCCTTTTTTTCGAAAACCCGGACGTGAAACATGTTTTATTTTTTACTTGGCCTAAATTCAGCTTTACACTGACTCTTTATCTTGGGTCATCTGTCTCCCCTTTTCCAGGTGAGCTACGGGGAGAGCGGATTCGAATTTCTTTTTGAACCGCGTATACCTATCGCACCAAATAAAGCAAAGACCTTAGTATACCACGCTGCTCCTGCTCCCAATACATGTACCGTACGTATGTTCTCCTGAACGTATTGACCAAGCGCCTAAAAAGCCTGTATCAGTAACACAGACTATTATTATTATTTTTATATATCCACTTGTCTCGCGTGTACGCGTCTTGACGTATTAAAGTGGTAGAGTATGTTCACTATAATTGTTATTAAGAATTTAATGGCAGGGCTGAGTGCTTCATTACCTAGCTAGACAGTGGTTAAACGAAAAATAATTCCAGAAAGAGTTGGAAAGAGACGGCCAAATTGCTTGTCAAACATGACATATCGTTGACATTGCCTCAGGCGAGATCTATTTTAATACTTACTGTCGCTGTAGACTATACCATATCTCCGCAGCATATTTCTAAGTTATAATGAAGTAAACTGTTTAAAGGCTTAATACTGTAATCCGAGGTGAGCTTACAATATTTCAGTTATAGGCCTACATGACATGTAGTTGAAACGTGTATGGATATAATCTGAGTGGAAGAATAAAATAAAGTCAGTAACAAAATTCCACTGCCCATCCGGGAACCATTTCATTCAATGATACAATTAATAGGGTCCAAAATTTCACTTTAGTGACCATTTTCTGGCTAGTAAGATTTGACGATTGGACCTTTAGAGAAAAAAAAGCCCCCATGTCCCTCGGGTAAGTCGAGCACAAGGAATCCGATTCTGACATTATTTTGACATTACGGCGTCATTTTCACCCAGAAATCCAAGATGACCGCTGGCGTCATCTTGAAATATTTAGTTTTGAACCAGAGCACCTAAAATCATGTACAAAGACAGTTTTTAGGATAAGTCGACCACAAGAATTTCAAATCTGACATTACGACCTAATTTTTTCCCAGAAATCCAAGATGGATTTTGGTCTCTAGCGAAAAATGCCGGAATTTTAGCCATTTTACTCAAGTTTATGATCCTATAGGAAAGCAATAATCGCATTTATATTTGCACAGGTCTTGCGATTGTTATGCCACTACATCAAAACGAAAGTAAGTTTTGGATGTTTTCTCTTCTCGATGTCTCTCATTAAGAACTCATACCGGCATATCAGCTTTACATTATACAGTTACTGTCCGTTTTTCCTATTCAGTGCACACACAGCGCTCCAATGATGATTGACCTCTAGCTCATTCACTGTACTGTAGGTATAGGCAATGGACTAGTTAGTGGGCTGGTGGGAAAACCCTTCACCCAATAATACCCATAGAAGTTAATGTTCATCCTTAACATACTACAATTTGAAGTAAAAAATGTCACGGGAAAGCTGTTGTCGAGCCGTTTTCCCGAAGAGAGTCTTTATTTTTGTCTTTATTATTTGAGTGCAAACACTGCTAGGTCATACTCTTCTTAGACGCGCCTTAATGAATAAAACACCCTTATTAGACCATGGGACAAGGCTTGCTAAGTGCTTCAGAAAGTAGTTTTCGTTCTCCCTTTCTGGGTAGAGGATGGTTTATACATGAAAATATAGCTATTATATCACTGATCAATAATATAACATTTCCCACATTCAAAAGTTGCACGTTACTGTGTAATTTAGGAGTTATTTGGGGTTAAAAATGTGTTTTTCGTGATTTTTTCCATTTTTGCCCAAAAATGTCAAATATTAAAATAGCTGTAAATTTCAAAATAAATTGAGTAGAAATTTCATTTCTATTGTAGATGTTACATATCACATGGATGTCTAACACTGGTGAATAAAAATGTCACAGCACAACTCTAAAATATTAAAAAAATGGCGAAAACCATATTTTTGTGCTATTTCTGCCATTTTTGAGCTAAAAATGTAATTTTTGCATGGGGAAAAAATAAATATAAATTTTATTGATTTAAATAAATATGTCATTATGTCAACCTAGTTATTCTGAACAGTTAATGATGGTGAATGTCTGTGACCTATAGTTTTTGATCTATGGCCCTTTCAAATTCATATATGGACTAAAATAGCATGTTTTTGTTCAATATTTCCAATATTACGCCAAAAATGGTCCTTTATGGCCATTTTAACCAACTTGTTAGTTTTTGGAAAGTGGGAACTTCACTTAATAATATGAACATGTAATTGTACTTTAATGTTAAGCTATTTCAAGATCCACTAGTATGCCCACTACCGTGGTAGCAGCAATTTTATCTACTTTCAATGCAGTAAAATGATGACTAAAATGATTTTGCTGCATTGAAAGTAGTAAAATTGACGATATAATTGCTTCTGCCATGGAAACCGAGCTACCAGTGGATCTACAACTAGCTTAAAATAAAAGTACTATAATATATCCATAATATATGTGAATTTCCCACTTTCCAAACACTGAAAATTTTGTTAAAATTACAAAAAGTACCATTTTCAGCCTAATATTGGAAAAATTGACAAAAACATGCTATTTTAGTCCATATGTGAATTTGAAAGGGTCATAGATAAAAAACTATAGGTCACAGACATTCACCATCATTAACTTTTTTGTTCAGAATAACTAGGTTGATATATTGACATATTTTTTTAAATCAAGAAAATATATATTTTTTTTTTTCTCATGCTAAAATTACATTTTAGGTCAAAATGGCCAAAATAGCACAAAAATATGGTTTTTGCCATTTTTTTATATTTTAGAGTTGTGCTATGACATTTTTATTCACCAGTGTTGGAAATCCATATGACATGTAACATCTACAATAGAAATGAAATTTCTACTCAATTTATTTTTAAAGTTACAGCTATTTTAATATTTGGCATTTTTGGGCAAAAATGGAAAAAAATCACGAAAAACACATTTTTAACCCCAAATAACTCCTAAATGAGTAAAGTAAAACGTGGGAACTTTTTGGATATTAATTCAGACATATATTTACTCTTGATTTGTTATGTTTTTATGTTCTGCCCAAGAGTGGGCTACGGAAGTGAAAGATAAATGCCCATGTCCCATAGTCTATATCACCTCTTAATGTTTTACATATGTTTTACTCAATGTTTATTACATAATAGGAAACAAAGGAAACCATATTGTAAAGTCTTAAAATAAAAATAAAAATTGTAGATCTCCTCAACTATATGTAGCAAGTTTTTATTACTATTACTTTTGATTCTGTTTCATTCAAAGTAAACTGAGCTCAAAAAGAAACTTATAATTTTTCATGACTTCTGAATCACAAGGTCATATCTTAAAATTCTGTCAATGAACCAAAATCACACACAGGAGTACTTCAATACTCTATTCAAAACACGTGCCAGTAACCAAGCAGTTGTCCAACTGACACAACAGCAAAAAGCACTGATACGGAACAGCTTCCTGGACCACTTTTACAGCCCAATATTTGGCACCCAGCACAAGAAATCTGTGAGAATGCATACAAGATCCTGGCACAGATGATGAAACGGTGCTGCTTTCTGCTTTTCACGCCCTTTCGTCAAGAAATGCGCCTTTTTCAACACTATTTCACTTACCCTTTTGGACTTATCACCTGTACAACGATCTTGTACTCATTCTCACAGATTTCTTATGCTGGGTGCCAGTTATTGGGCTGTGAATGTGGTCCAGGAAACTGTTCCATGTCAGTGCATTTTGCTGTTGTGTCAGTTGGATAACTGTTTGGTTACTGACATGTGTTTAGAGTAGAGTATTGGAGTAAACCTGTGTGTAATTTTGGTTCATTTTGATGGACAGGATTTTAAGATATGAACTTGTGAAAATTTATAAGTTTCTTTTTGAGCTCAGTTTAGATTCAATACAAATTATATACCGGAATATCATACTTGCAATTAGCTGATTTTTTTTTTTTTTTTTTTTGCATCAGTCTGTAGAGTTCTAAAGCAAAGACATTCAAACCAAGATATACATGAGCCATGAAACTATACACGAATATTCTCGAGTAACCTTTCCAAAACCTCTCGCGGTTTCTTCTTTTTGGCAGTGGTTCAATAACAATAACAATGCGAATAAATTAAGCGTACCTATTATGTATCCATGCCTGACATGAATCTCACAGGTTTCAATAAATTGATTCAATTTTGCGATATTCTATTTTATTATTTATTTTTAAGTTTCCTCAAAAGTATATATAAATTCAATTAAGACGGTGTGCAAAATTATCGGCCTTATTTTATTTAAAATATTCTTCTTGTAGTGCCTTTGAAAATTATTATAATTTTCAATTATGTAAACACGACTTGTTCAAATCTATCTAAACGGATTCCCGCGAGACTTTTATTTTTCTAACCTTTTCATCTCGGGTGCCGTGATAGCGTGAATTAATCAAAATTGAAGATTTGAATTATGAAATTCACAGATGCATTTAACATATTGCAGATAAAATTAATCTACATAATTCTTTTTAAACTGAATTGGATTAATAAATTATGAATCTCAAGTTTTATCACAGTGTTGAAGAATATTACAGAACAGAGACACGTAGTAAAAATTAACATGAATAATTGCTGGGAGGTTCGGCGTGAGGAAAACATGATCTACATAGTTATAAAAAATGCCGTGCTAAGTGTAAGTGTTAACGTGGAGATTATTGTGTAGAGGTATACGTGCAATGGTGTGGTTGGTGTAGGTGTGTAACATGAGTGATGTGGGGGTGTGTGTGCGACTAGAGCGTCTTACTTATATTTTTAAACCATTTTAAACCTAATTACATGTCAATTGTTGTTTTTCCAAATAACGAGAGGTTAGTGAACTACGCGTCGATAATTTGACAGGACAGAATCAATTTAATTTGCAATATCAACATGTCTAATTTACATATTATTACATTTGAAATCTCGAAATCAGGTGGTTCGCAATAACAGTAATTCAATGAGAGGATACAACAATGTAAAGTTTAAGGCCAAAATGGTTTAATATCGCCTTTCAAATTTCAGGATATTTGCGAATCAATTATGCAGATTAACGAATTAATTTGATAAACTTGCGTATTTCGTAGTGTATAAAAAAATGTCAATTACTTTAAAGTTGGTTCGTATGCCAAATTATTTTGATTATTATTTTTTTTCTTCAGATTTAGTTACCAAGAAGAAGATGATGATTTATCAGAAGTGGCGACAGAAGATGTACCAGAACAAGTACGGCATTGGTTAACGTCAACGTTTAGTAGACAATCAACAAAGTCAAAACTCGGGGATGAAAAACCTAGATTTCGCAGCATTGTACAGGCCTTACGAACGGGTTTATTCATAGATCGGTGAGTGTCATGCTATAAAATGAAGTTGACTTGATTTTCATTTTAGTAAGGGGCTGTCAAATCAAAGAAATGCATTAAGTGAAAGTGCGATGCCGTAACTTCGTAATTATCCACGCATGACATACAAAAGTATGTACATTTTTGGAAAATAGTCTATATAATAAACATACATTTGGTATAACAGATTTTTTTTTTAGAAAAGCATGGTTTTTGCCCAATTGCGGAGAGGAATGTTTTTAACTGTACTAGTTCAAATTTGACCTTGCAAAGAAAACCCACAAAGGTTTAATTTTGACCGAGTACATTGTCTTGATTTTCAAACTAGAAGGATGTAACACATTAGTATTGCAGCAAAACACAGTAAAACGGATTAATAAATGTTTCATTTTATTTTTCCACAAAATGAATTTTAAAAAAGCCTTACAGGCATTTTGTGATCATGTTCTTTTCCACTTTTGTTGTAGAATGTTCCGCAGAGCATCTGGTCTAAGCGGCCCATCATTACCGCCTCGTCTTATAGAAATATTTAAGGTAATATTTAATTTTATTTTATGACATGATACTTGAGCATTAATCAATAATGAGTATTAATATTTGAGATATCTTCAACATGTACATTGCTCCTGAATGAAGCATAGCTTGTTTACTAACCTGTATTCAGTAAAGCTTAATAAGTTAAAGAAATCTCAATTTTGCCGCCGAATTTTATATAGGTTTACATTTTCCAAAATTTAAAAAGCGCAATGTATTGAGACTAGGAATTTGTGCTTATTTAAATGGAGATTAATTTGACCTGGTACGTTTATTATTAGCTTTTTGTTTATTCATCCGCAACTCACAATAATAATATTTGATTTCTAGGCACTGCAGCCTGGTTCATTCGATCTTAGGATCAGCCGTCCGGTCGGTGCATCGATACATTGATACTCGTTATTAATGTGTTATCAACTAGCTATCGGGAAAATTTTGTTAACAAGTCAATTAATTGATATCGACTATCGATAATCGATCAAAAGATTTACAAATTTGGCTCCATTACCTATAATCTTAGAAAGTATTGAAAATCGTCCCATACCAACAACAATACTTTACAGAGGTTGGATTGTCGTGAATAAATTAAATTGTTGAATGTTACTTATAACAGAATAAATCGAAATGCTAGAATCTCCAATTTGCATTAATTGTATTTGCTATCATTATTAAAATCAAACACTTCTTTGACAAATTATCCTATTGACATTTTGTGTTCTGGCTTGTTTTGAAGAAATCGTGTTCATTCTGTTATCCAGGCATCTAATAATGACTGTAATAGATGAACTCTAACTACAGTCAAAGATAGATAATGCACGTATCTCATAATAACAGCTCCATGTTACCATATGAGCTATTATGGCATCATTATCGGAAGGCACAGTTCATAACCTCCCTTCAACAGTCATAGCTCAACAAATGACCTCAAGTTGTAGAGTATGAGAGGTTGTACCCAACTCATTCAAAGGTCATTCAATAGTATGTACAAATATATTGGGGTTGAAGAACTGTGTCCTGACAGATGAGCGTGCTGGAGATCATAGTCTTGTTACTTGTCCTAAAACCTTGCTGCACATGGATACATAACAGAACATGGATATGGGGTTAGTCCGTAGGGGTTTGAAACACTAATTAGAATTCCTCGCTCATCTGATGGCCGTCTGAGTGCTATGCAGTCGCGACAATTTATTTCAGGAGGTTGGTGATAAGTATCTCTGCTGAAAACACGATAAAATCAATTCCCGTTTTTAAACATTTAATATCACACATGTTTAGATTACCACGATAGTAGTGTTTCAGTTTCCATTCAAAACCTTATTGTTCAAATCATGAATATGATTATGTTAAACTGAAAGCTCTCGAACACTAGATTGCATCTAATTTTTCCTAAAGGTTGTTAATATAGCTTTGACCTGCATAATTGTACCAACTGAAAATGCTCTATCATTGATACTGCATTTCCTTCTTCTAGCATAGAAGATACAAATATTCAAATATTCATAGGGGCATTTCGTAATCCACAGCCTCATCTACCACTTTTCTCAACAAGAAAATTCTTGCAGATTATTCGTTCAGCAAAAATATCGTCAAATTTGAGTTACGTTCTGGTACACCAGAACGAAATTACAACACAGTGGCTTATGGAGCAGTGTAATAAAAATTAATCGTGCATTACTCGCAAACGCAAAATCGGATCAACTGAAATTTTGGGAATAAGCTTTTTTCGTGGATATCGACTGAAAGTCACAAATAGAGGATGCTAGGATCACGAAATACTCCTTTAAACCTTTCCAAAATGCCAGAAGTGCAATTAATTGTAATGGCTATCAGCAAATCTTTGACAACTTATCCTTTTGAAATGTTGTGTTCTGACTTGTTTTGAAGAAATCATGTTCATTTCTGTTAGATGAACTCCAGAGTACATTCAAAGATAGATAATGCACGTATCGCATAATAACAGCTCCATTAAGGCCTTGCAACTCCTATGCAATCTCAAAACAAAAATATGCGGACAGCGTACTTTGTGTAATAACACAGGGCTAGCCGGCGCATTAAAAGGTTAAAAGGTCATTTTAGGCAGAAAAAATGACGCTGCTACACAGGAGGCTACACTCGTAAAATTTAGCGTATTGCTATAAAGACTTAGCTAAGATGACGTGAAAAATTACTATGCCACCAGCAATATAGCTTATGTAAAATAGCGTATTGATATTAAGATATATGTTCAAAAATATGACGCCACTTTATTCAGATGTGACAGTTGCCTGTCCACGCATTTCGTGCATTAACGTCTTCATTGGCTCTATGTTACACCACGAGCCATGATGGCATCATTATCCGTGGCACAGTTCATTAGCCGCCATTCAACAGTCAAAAAGGTCATTCAATATTGTGGACAAACATATTGGGGTTATAACTGTGTCCTCACAGATGAGCGTGTTTGAGATCATAGTCTTGTTACTTGTCCTAAAACCCTGCTGCACATGGATACATAACAGAACATGAATATGGGGCTAGTCCGTAGGGGTTTGAAACACTAATTAGAATTCCTTGCTCATCTGAGAGTCGTCTGAATCATGTGAATGATATACAGTCGCGACAGTTCCTTTCAGGAATTTGATGATTAGTATCTCTGCTTTAAACACGATATCATCAACCCGCGTGTTTTCCTTTTTTTTTAATATCACGTGTGCTTAGACTATCACAGTATCAGTGCTTTTAGTTTTCCATTCAAATGTGTTCAAACCATAATGATTATGTTGGCACAGCTAACTATCGCACGCTAAATCTTGGAGGTAGTTATGATGATTGCACAAACTGAGAGCTTCAGAAAATGTGTAATTATGAGACATTTCATGTGCTTCTTTTAACACAAATTCAAAATCACCCCAAACCTGCATAATAATTAAACCATTGTTGATGCTTGTCTCTCGTCTTTATAAAATCAACCTAGAATACGTCACCTTTGATGCGCACATTGTTACTGGTCCACGTGCGCAATAGTAACCTGCGACGTATTTTGCAAAGTATTCTGGCAATTACGGACAAAGGTGAATTAAGTATTTACCTTATCAGATTATGCATTTGAAATGCGCATACATATTAACATTACAGTCTACACTCTGCTGAAATTAACATTGTCATTACTGTCCACACTGCCCCGGGCATGATATAAGGTCAGAATGATTGTTTCCTTTTCTAAACTTCTTGCAAGCGCTAGTAGCAAGCATTTGTGATCACGTGCTATATGATTTGCTGACAAGTATCCTTCTATTATTTGCACTCGCTTGTGTTAGCACTTCTGATCTAGTCAATATGGCTAAATTATCTTATATGTACTTTTCAATCTAGGTTTACATTCTTGTGGCTAATTTCTGTCTAAGTAAGTGGTTGTGAACGTGGCTAAATTTACTTAACTTACTTATAGCCTATCAGTCTCGTGGAATATCGTAAAACAGTTTAAGTCATCACTGGTTTTCTCATATTAAGCTAGGGAACATTTAATACATTATATATATATATACACTAGCATCAGATTATTTTTGATAATCAGTGTCTAGACGAATGATGATGATCATAGTAATAATGGAACATTACAGTTGCTTAGTAGACACTTAGATTCCATACACATAATATCCATGAGCCATTTCCTATTAGATAGCATCAGTAAAATCTGTAACACAATATGAAATTACACAGAAACATAGATCTGATAAGAATATAGGTCAATTCTTTGTAACTAGTATAATTGGTGTAACAACTACAGTAAAGGGTGTATCAAAATTAAGTATTCTGTCGGTCCATTATCCGGGCTATCTCTAGTCTCGGGCCCAAACTGCATGTGGCTCACGGTTTGTTATGAACAACAGAAACCGGCTGTGAAGGAGGCTACATAGCGATGTTGCTGGAGTGACATTCAATTTCGGAAAAAACAACACTCGACCATGGAATTTAATTTTAAGTTTGTCAGTATATAAACGGTAAATCAAGTAATTTTCTTCCACTCTGAAGACTTAGAAACGGTAGTTTGATTCCACTGACTATTTGCGATCGAAATTTACATAACACCAATGACAGAAATCATCACCAAAAATCGAACCAGGGACTTGTTTTCACTCGACCGTGAGTCGCATCATCAACCGGAAGTGACGTGGCACGGACCGACAGAATACAATTCGAAAAAACCCACTAGATTAAAAAGTATGATGTATTTGGTCAAAGCAATATAGTTGATTGTTGTATCAACATCTTGTCGTTCCACAACTGCAAAATCACTGGCGTGTGACCATAAATAAGGACTCAGTGGCTATTTTTGTGAGCCAAATAAAAGTTGCGCGAAGGCAATTAAAATCAAAGCAACATGGAAACCACATGTTTAACCACTTTAACAGCCTTCCACATGGCCAACACGGCATGGTTACTCTTTATACATTCCTCTGTATGCAGATACCAGCTGTCATCAACATGACATTCATACCACGTCTTATGAGATGTCTGTCCTGGCTGGGGATGTCAACTTGTGTAATTATGTATCTCTGGAGTTCATCAAGGTCTGCAGATTTCAGATACCGTATCCCCACAAGAATAAATCCATACGATTGCCAAACAATTTTGCAGGTGTTCTATCAATGACTGTAAAGAAAGTGATTAAACTGAAAGTGATTTACATATTATTTCAATTTAATTCACAACTAATTTTTACACGGCTAACAAAAATAGGTACTGAGTCCTTATTGATAGTCACACGGCAGTGATTTTATAGTTGTTGGAAGACAAGATGTTGATTCAGTTATCAACTTAAGTATTTTGACCAAATACGCCGTACTTTTTAATCTAGTGGCATTTTCAAACTGTATAAACTCACTTTTGATACACCCTGTATATAAATGGTGAAAAGATCCACTGACAATCGATTTGTTGTCCACTAACTATTGTAAAACAACGAAACATGGCAATGTTACAACACCGTCACTATAATAGCACAATATGTAGATATTCTGATGAACATCATTTTGAAAATAAGCAAAACGTACTTAACATACTTACTTATCAATCACATTGAGTATCTAGTGTAGTTGAAACAATCGAGTCATTGCTGGCTTACTTTCAAAACAAGAAAACAACATTTGAGACATTGTATGCTGTGTCATCATATCATTTATTATCATCATTGTCTAGACAAATGATGATCATATACAGTAATAATGGAATACTACAGTCGCTTGAGGACAATTAGATTCCTTAATACCCATGAACCCAGTAGATTAAATCTGTTACACAATATGAAATTAGGTAAATGCTTTGTAAGTTACATAATAGCACGTTGTCTCACCTAACGCATAATTATTGGCGACCAAGGATGGATGTGGACAACCAGCATTAGTAGTGTTGTTTAGGATGTTGATAGTACTTGTTTTGCACGTTTGAAACTTGTCAACGTAATTGACAGTATCAACTTTGTTAGCGCTATTATCTGATTCTGGCATTTTGTCATTATATTTTTTTCGCATCACCTGTAAAACAGGATTATTATGAACAAAAAATGTTAAATATTAGGCTTGTTGAGGTTAACAACAACAGTATACAGTGATAAAAAGATCCATCAGCAGTTGATATGTAGTCTTTACAGAATTCTAAAACATCGGAACAGCATGAACAGTACGGGTTTTTGTAGTCACTAAAATAATACTAATGCTAATATTTATAAAGCACAATTACATACACATTCTGATAAATTTCAATTTGATATACTTGTATTTGGCCTATATATTCTAAGCACTTGAAACCATCAAATCAACACTTGTTTTCTCTACATTAAAGAAGCTACATTTTGTACATATAATGTAGCATCAGCTGATGTATCATCAGTGTCTAGGTATATGATAAATCATATAGAGTGAAAATGGAACAGTGCAGTAACAGTCGCTTAGTAGACGCTTAGACGTACACCATACACCTGTATTATCTATCCATGAGCCATTTCCTGTTAGATACCATCTGTAAAAGTTGTAATACAATACGAAATGACACAGAAACATGATCTGATAAAAATGTAGGTCCATTCTTTATCATTCATAATTGCTATAGTTATATTTAATAGCACGTCGTCTCACCTAACGTATAATTATTGGTGACCCGGGATGTAGAACATCTGCATTAATGGCGTCGGTTGATGATTTTTAATAGTAATAGTTCAGCACGTTTCAAAGTTGTGCAACTTGAAGTTTAAATGCGTGATTGACAATAAAATCTTTGTTTCAATAATACAAATTTGAGCTAATATCAAAACTATTATGGCATTATGTCGTTAATCTTTGTTGTTAAACTGTACGTGTCTAATTATGAACAAAAATGTGTAGAAATTTGGCTTGTTTAGATAAACAACCAACAATAAGTAAATGTTGAAAAGATCCAATAACAATCGATATGTTGTCCATTTAAGTTCAATAACGGACCATGTACATTGTTTTGCTTTTTCAGAAAGACGCAATAAATAGTATAAACCTATAGCTCAATATCAAAACATTCTAATGCATTTCATTTGAAAATTAGCCAACTTACTAACTTACTTTTTGGAGCCTATACTACCAGTCTGGTGGATAACTTCAAGCAGTTTAAGCCATCAAGTCATCGCTGGTTTTCCCTTCAAGCAAAAGAAGAGCATTTGATATATTATTTACTGTAGCATCAGATTAATTATGAGCATCAGTGTCTAGACGAATGATATTTGTAGAGTAATAATGGAACATTACAGTCGCTTAGTAGACTCTTAGATTCCATACACATAATATCCATGATCCATTTCCTATTAGATCCCATCAGTAAAATCTGTAACACAATATGAATTTACACAGAAACATAGATCTGATAAAAATGTGGGTCAATCCTTTGTTACTATAATTGGTATATTTATATAATAGCACGTTGTCTCACCTAACGCATAATTATTGGCGACCCAGGATGTAGACAACCAGCATTAGTGGCGTTGTTGATGATATTGATAGTACTATCGGTGATCAGTTGTTTGGTTATCAAAATCTTCCTTCGCCCAATGGAATTTGGGGAACTGCAGAGATAATTGGTGGATGTTACAATCCAAATGCGGATAGGTGTGCGCCGTTCGGCAGCAACCTAGTTGATGCGATCTGATTGTGATGATTCACCATTGCAGCGAAATTACGAAAATTGCGCTTTGAGTCCTCTAAGATCTGGAGAAAGGCGCTTTATAAATCCAAAAATTAATTTATTTACTTTTGTGGCACTTTTTCCGAGTTGTGCAAGTTGAAGATTAATGTGTGGTTGATAGTAACATCTTTAGTAGAACAATACCAGTTTAAGCGAATGCAAGCTATTACGACATTGTATGATGCCATTGCCGTTTTTCTCGCTACACCTGTGCGTTATTTTTTATCATGAACATAAATTATATATAAGAAATAATTCTTACTAATATTAGCAAAAATAATTGGTTGTGAAAATTATTGGCAATTGATGTGTTGTCCATTACTTTACTATAAAATAACGACACATGTACGTTATTTTTTTCTAACAGACGTCGTAAATACTGTAAATATATAGCCGAGTATAATTACACAAACATTATGATGAACGTCATTTGACAATAATATTGAATACATTCGTATAAATTGAAGGCTTATCATGTAACAGACCGCGTTTTTACTCATCGGATCAAGGCCTACAACATTCATGTTATACGATTGATTGAATGATTGATTGATTGATTGATTGATTGATTGATTGATTGATTGATTGATTGATTGATTGATTGATTTTCTTTCAGGGTATCGATGACTGGTCTTTTGATATCTTCAAGCTGAATGAAGAGAGTGATGGTCACGCACTTAAATGTACAGCAAATGAATTATTTACACTCAGATACGACCTTGTATCCAAATTTAAGGTAAGATATATTATTAAATTTTACATTAGCTGAAGACTATGGCAATGTATAGCTTAAGCTTTGTGATCCATCATGCGAAGAACATGTTTTCATGTTTTTGTAATATATATGAGAGCAGACAGTCCCTTAATAAGTAGATTCGCTTCACAACACTAGTGATTGATGATGTTTATCTAGGAAATCCTGTTTACCTTTGCTGCTGAATCTTTGTTTCTATTCACTACCCATTATATACTAATTTGCTAAGACGCAAAAAGCCATGCAAATCACGTATATGTAGCTATAAATATATCCAAGTGTGGTTGACTCGCTACTTTACCTGTCATGTCCCTAGTGTGTTTATATCCTCCTCACAAATATTCAGTTCTATAGTTGTATATAACTCCCAGGCAAACTAGCAATTCCGCAAGGTTACCTCGTCAAGTTGGTTTTTATTATCATTACACACTGTAAATCAAACTTTAAAATGGAAATTATTCAAATCAGGGTTCATCCGTATAAACGAAGTATTCGTGTATCTCCTTACAAGAAGTCAAATGCTTATTTGGTTGAAGTATCTGTATCTAACCACAAGAAGCAGGGCACGCCTTTGTGTTAAACTTTGCTTCTACTGATGTAATGTGATTAATCGCTTAGAAGTGTGATACGAAACGTAAAGAAGTGAAGTGTTGCATCAAATTGTGTTGGTTATATTTTGGTTTTTTTCACCACACGCATTATCATATTTTTACTTTCCTTGGCGGTTGTCCTGGAAAAGGTTTAAATATTGTATACTATAAGATGGGGGAGTAAACAAATACCGCTGAAGGTTTGCATATCTGATATATGATTGATTAGTAGGGTTAGTCGAAGCGATTGTCCCACTTTCCCATTTTAAACATCCTATTAAGAGTTGCCATATAATGAAGGATGTTTACTTTAACGTGTTATTAGTTGCATGATGCGTGTCTTAACTCAACATTCAGCTTTATTTTGATTTCAAATACGCAAAACTTGAACATGATTATAAATATGATTAAAAAGAAGATATTTTCAGATTTAATATTTTATAAATTGAATTACAACATCCATGTGTGTTGCCTTATGGCCCATTCTCCGTTAAAGCGTCCAAGTTTGGTCTCAGGAATGACAAAATGCCAACCACAAAGAATTCATAAAATTCATTCAGAATCGTAAACTTTAATAGTTTAAGAACACAAAACAATGCATGGGTGATTTTTCAACAATATTTCATTTTTGAGCAATATTACTTGTACGTATTGGGGGTAACGTATCAGTGGTAACGTATCTGTGAAACCCTTTCCCATCTTTGTCTTAATCGTGCAAGTGTAAAAACTGACCGACTTAATACCCATACTTGATCAGTCATCACCCATGTACTAAAGTCTGGTATGGTATTTGGCTTCATTTATCACAGCGTTTTTTCCGAGGAGAGTAGAATTTAGGTAACGTATCTGTGAAGGCATGAACGTAACGTCAGGACTTTTTGCCATTAATATACCTGATTTATTTTACTTTGAAACCATTGTGTTTTGTTCCATATATATATAATATAACTATGGAGCCTGCTTGATCCATCACATATGAGAACATTCATCTAGCCAATTATTTTCACAGATTGTTATCCTTTAGAAATATGGTAACGTATCTGTGAACAATATTGGCGACATAGTCTGAAAGACCCGTTGGAAAAATTTAATAATCTGTGTTGTGATGATTTATACTTTATAATTAGGGCATGATATCAGCTAATGAAAAGTACCTATAATCCATTATGTGCGCGCATGTTTAGAGAGCAGGGACACGTTATACTGAACACACCTTGGCTGGCGACATGGAGGAAAACAATGGACATGCATAATCAGCTTTATTGTTTTATACTTTCTAGGCATGTTACAACCTCTAGCCTCACACATTTTAAAAAGCAACTCCTAAGTATAAGTTATATTAATAAAAGTTATTTCTTTCTGAAGAAACAAGTCTGAATACGACTTGACATTATGGGCGACACATATTTGTCATTTTGAACACTTTATCGGAGAATGTGCCTTATAATGTTGATGTCTTACAAACGTATACCTTCGAGTTTTGATTTTTCATTGTTTATTGTCATTGCTATACAGATCACCTGTTGTTTACAAGGTATCTGTATATAACCATGATAACAAGAAAATACACCGTCAAAATGCCTTGAGTGAACATTACAGAACATATTGCAAATGACTCATAGCTGTTATTTTGTTTATCGGATTGTATAGGCAAAGTCGGCATATTCTTAATTGAGCCTAACAATAACAATCAATCAAAACGTCAGACGGGATTGTGGCTTGCCTAATAAGTGTATATTAAACTGAAATTCCGCTGCAGACGCTGGTGGTCACGAGTATTTCGATTACTAATCGATTCATCACAAATTAACATAAAGAATACCATCACGACCATTTGCTACTTCGTTACAATGGTCTCTTCTGGAGCATTGGCGAGGAATATTGATTGTACTGCTTTAAACGAACAGTGTACTCTTATTAAAAATAAGTGCAAACAGAAAAAGGTTGACAGAGATTTCCTCAAAAAACAACCCGACGCAAATGTCCGTCTTTATCATCCCAATAAATTAGTTTCTCCATATGGAGCTTTGTGCTTGTTTAGATACTAGAGGAGGACAACTCGGCCATGTCAAATCAACACCAATTCCATCTGAGACTAACACACTATTGTTTTGATAGTTTTAACGCTTATAATGATTTCATTGGTCAAAATGCCTTGGGTCAAAACATTGTCTACCTCCTTGGTCCGTTTTGTAATTATAAGATACAAGTTGCGATGCATTATACATTAAGGTACTGTACAAATAGATCTTTTTTGATAGAAAATAAAATGCCAATCGATTTGTGTCACACCTGGGTGTCATAATGCAAGTACTACGCCTTGTGTTAGGCACCAGAACCTAATTTGTTCGATCTTTGGATCGGCCGTCGATGCTGCTTCGATGTTTGTTATTAATGAACTAACAACTAATTAATGAGAATTAATGCTAAATTTATATTGGTCAATATCAATACATACTAAGATTGATATGTTATCACAACTAACAACAGTCAGTTAATTGATTCCATAAATAATAAGGATCGACCAAGCATCGATGGTCGATCAAAAGATCCAACAAATTTGTTTCTATTGCCTTATATGTTGTTAGGTTATTCCACTTGAATGTGTGATCTAGCGGTAGTACAGGCCTCATGATTGCGAGATTGTGGGTTCGAGCCCCGTCGTGGCCATGCGTGTTGTGCCCTTGAGGAAGGTACTTTACTCAACTACTCCTTTCTGCCCAAGCGTATAAATGAGTACCGGTATTCGTTAATGCTGTGGGAGATGTAGCGACCCCCCTACATTACATGGAGGAGTTTGGCCCATTCGCTAATGAAATGAGCACTCTGAACAGGTTCGCCACCTTTTTACCGGTTGAAACATAACAACAACAAAAAACACGTTTTGTTGTTGTTGCTATTAGTCGATAAACCAGATTTCACGGCAAAATCCCCAGGATCGACCGGGTTCCATGTTAATTCATACCTCATTCTAGTAACTTATTCAATCCTAGCTTTCAAGGTCACTCTACTTAAAACCGAACAGATTATATTATGCAAAAAGAACTATTAATAATAATAATAAAGTCAGCATAATTATATTATTTTATTTTCATTATTCTCATGGAATAGATGTATTAAGGATTGTAGCTTCTCATCTCAAAAATTTAATATTTGTGCGTGGCAAATCCAAACAAAATTATATTTCGCCAGCCATCTTGACTGAAGGCTTCCTCAGAATGATGGATGATGACCACTGCTTTTCCCGCGCGATTTCCTGATCTCATTACCAAGGTGCCTAGGTCTTCTCTATCCATTGATGACTACACATGCAAATTATTATAGTGTTAGAAAGTAATTGATGTATTATTCACAAACACGATTTTTTAATTTCGACTAAATCACGTTTCTGTTTAACTATCCTTTAGCTAAAGCTGAAATATAACTCCATCTCGGAGCGATTGGTGTTTGACTAATTAGGTACCTCCTTTTCCGAACACAACACAAAGCGCTCTACCTCATTGGCGAAAACCCAATCTCTCGTCGCTCAGCGATGTATAATTTCAACTTAGGAACCACTTTAAAATTGAGATTAAGCTCAAACGGAAATGACTTCTTTGATACACATCGTATTTCGGATATACTCATGAATAATACATGGTAGCTACATAATACATTATATTTTGCATCATTTGACTGTATAACACACTGTTTCACATTTGTAAATTAAGACTTAATTAAGCGTATCTTTTCTTAATTAAATATTATGACATTTAGCCTATTCAATCAGATGTAGAGCCATTTTATGATTTTGTAATATTTTCTGTGTTGCGAATACATCCCATAACGGTGACCCCGACTGATATCCCGATATTCTACTAGAAACACTCCAAGCAATGTCATTAGTCTTTTTTAAAATTCTTTTAAACTTAGGTATAACATAAAATACCATCCTTTTCAAACATTCATGAAAAAAGAACACGTAAGTGTTCCTTGTAAATGTAACTAATAATTCCTTATGGAATTACTGACATTCATAAAGAGTAATACTGGTAGGCTACAGTGTTTTAGTAATGATAATCATTATGATCATGCAATAAATTGATATCAAATGAGAGATCCTATTTTTCTCATTAACATATTGAAATAAGGAGTTCCCAATCGGTGTATTTCCGAAGATGTGATCAAAAAACTGTTGAATTAGTCTCAAACGTGGTATACCACAGTCAAAATTAATTCAACAGTTTTTTGGTGATTTCTTCGGAAATATACCGAATTGGAACGACTAATTTCAATATGTTAATGAGAAAAATATGAGATTTAATATGATACCAAAATCTGCATTTTGATAAAGTAAAGTGGGGATGAAGCTGTGAATCAGGTTACCCACCTTTAAATCGCTAATCGCAAATATGTAATTGCAGCTTTACGCTTAGTACACATATTACACAGGACTTTGATCAAATTTGATGTTTTCCATCAAATATTTGCCTGAATACTAATTAATCTCGAATGAATGGTAAAAAATAGTTTCCTAATGCTAATGTTTAATTCCAATATATGGATGGTAAATATCTGCCTTGCCGCTATTTTTGAAGCACTTTTAACGATATGAGTATTGCAACCCATCCAGATATATATATATAATAATTATGATTAAGGTTATACCAAGTTTGTATGCAATACAAAACAAAATGTCACAGGAGCTAGCCTTGAGGTTAATGATTGGCCTTACCAAGGGCGATGGTGCAAGGTGCACAAAGAATTTCTACCGACAAAATGGGTATCTTTGCACCTACAGTCATGCAGTGTTTTATGAATTACGTTCCATTTCAGCACTTAAAAGGAAAAGGAAGTTGGGACTGCAATACGGCGTATCTCCTTGGTCTAGGATTGTAAAATTATGAACGGAATGCGGAAAAGCAATCCTTCATTTCTTGTGTAAATATAACTTTTAAGAACAATACCTGCAAAGATTAAAATATTACACATTTATCAACAGCTAAAAACTATCTTGCGATCGACACTGACATTCTTCACATTGTAGTAACCTTTGTGTTGTTGAGGGAATGCGGTGTGTTATATAATAGGTCGTCTATATATTTTTGCTCATAAACTGTAAAGCATGGTTGTTGACATAATAGCCAAGTGATGCGGTGCGTATCCGTATCGTCGTCAGACATTGTTTTCATTCTCATCTAACAACAGATTATTATTATCAACATTCATATGTTTCACATTAACTTCGATACGCCTCCCAAGCATTTCATTATCAGCCCGTTACAACATTTGGGATCAATACATCATATCTTTATGCAACATCATTATGTTTTTATATGCCTTACAGATATGGTGCATAACCTGTTTGATGCTTTAAGTCAGCCCTAGATCTAAAACATACGACACATTTGCATAATTTGTATCCATAAATAGAACTCGGGCTAGGGAGATATAAATTTAGATTTTATTTCATTGTTGATTACAAACAAAATATATGGCGGCGGTTCGATTTCTTGATTTACATCATACGTCCGTTCTTCATTTTAGTCTCGTATAGCTGTTTATGTGCGTGACACCGTCTCTACATTCCAACCACGCTTACCGTGTACTATACTCTTCTTTACACCCTCTAGATCCCCTCACAAGCTCTTAGCAACTTCCTGGATGCGATGGAAGTAGGCTACAGTAAACATGGCAACCCCTATCACAATCTCCTCCATGCAGCTGACGTCACACAAACAGTTCACCATATGCTAGCCAAGATGGGACTTGTAGTAAGTACTGTCGTTCGCGCCAGCCAGCGCGACGATATTTAGCATATAGCCTTCCCTGGATTGGGCTATTCCAGTTGAAATCCATACACCCCCATGGAAATATGACCTTAATCTCCCACACAGGAGGCGTGCAGATTTCAAATGGAGTCACCCATTCAGGTAATCCCTTTGGAATTTAACACTCCCTGTGTTGAAGATTAAGGTCATGTCTTCCATAGGAGTGTAGATTTCAACTGGAATAGCCCTTTGTCACTATAAATCAAAATCGTTCCTTCATATAATGTTGTACCAGTTTTAAATAAAAATGATATTAGCATTATCTAAGATCAAAGAGTGTATAATGTTAATTCTCAATATTTTCATTTGCCAGTATTTTGATACTAATCGAATGGTGCGAATTAAGAGCTGTCGTTTACAGGTACTCTCCATGAGTAGGGTATACGTCAAACGATTGAGAAGAGTAAAAAGCTAGCTAGCTCTGTATGCATTTGCTATACACATTCTGCATATTTATTACTTATTCAACAAGGAAGCAAGCAGGCCTCACTTTGTATTCAGAGAAATATGATAATAAAATCGTTTGTAGCTCATCATTTACATAATACAATCATAATGAAGTCAAACCTTTTCAGGTCGACTTGATTTGTAAATTCTATTCACTTTATATATATAATCTTGTATTGTTTAAATAGAAATACAATACTGCTATTCAAATTTAAGCCACGTGTTGTTTCAAAGCCAAAGGTACAGTGTTTATGTGATCATAGAGAAATGCTATGAAAATACTTTCATTACATACTGACCGACCCTCGTATGTGTATGGTCTCATTTGCATGATACATGCTAGTTAGCAATGTGACTTGCATATTTGAAAATATCTCGTTTTAAATCTACAATTTTGGGATGCATTGTAATTGATTACACTAGGAGACATTTTGCCGTGAAAAATCTTTGACTGGTTGAGAAATCCGGGAAAAAATCCGTGTTGGATTACAGATTTTTCACCCGATCAAAGATTTTTGTCTCCTAATGTTAAATCAAATACAGTATGTTTTACAACATTAGTTGCTGCCGATTTTCCGCCGATATATATCGATAACATCTTCATGCCTAATATTGCGCTAAGTTTATCGTTTTTATATATTTCTATTATGAGTTATCTTCGCAATACCTGCTAGTCACTTATCCACACTACACAAAAATATTGCAACATTGCTGAAAAAGGCGAATTCCGCAAACTATAGTTGAACATTGATCCAATATCCTGTCGATTTCACATGACGTACTGCATGGAAAATGCTATATGCATAAAATAAGTAAGATTAGGCTAATGAATGGGATGGAAGATGTTACTTGTGGTGACATAGTCATGCGCCTATTCCGGTGCTTACATTGGCGGAAAAACTGGAAACCGTTTCAATGCAGACACAACGAAACTTTTATCTACAAAATGTCCAGATGCCTTTAGAATGCTCGGCAAATATGTTAATCAGTTTCTGCAAGGTATCAGGAAAATGGTTACAGAAGAAGATTGCACAGAGGTTGTGATTGGACGAAAATATCAGTCAAAGATGGCTGACGTCTTGTAAGGGTAGGAGGACTCGGGAATCTTAATTGCAACAATAAGGTCACGTAATTACCCCATAGAGAACACAAATGTCATTTAAACACGTAATGAACAGATATTTTGGTGCGATTCAAGGTCATTCGGTACCTTATGGGCTAGCCTCGGGATTTCTTCTGAGTCTTCCAGATTGAATGACGTTAGTTGGTCATTTCTTCCACCCGACACATCCATGAATCATTGTCCAACCATACTTTTTTTTAATACCTTGGAGAAGCTAAGTAAACTATTTAGGAACCATTGTTAGGGCATCGGAACCTTTTGTGGACTAAAGTTTCTTTACCGCTTCCATCCCATTTATTAGCCTAATCTTTCTTATTTCAGCAAAGAACACTGCTTCTACCTATTCAGTACTTCGTGTGAAATTGACAGGATATTGGTGTCGTGTGTGATTTCTGATTATAATCTCTGTGCTGCTTTTTGGCCTCACTAAGCTGGCCTCAAAAAGAAACTTATAATTTTTCACAAGGTCATATCTTAAAATCCTGTCTATAAAAATGAACAAAAATTACACACAGGATTACTTCAATACGTGGAAGTGGGACGTGTGAATGTGGTCTCGGAAGCTGTTCCGTGTCAGTATATTTTACTGTTGTGTCAGTTGGACAACTGCTTGGTTACTGACATGTGTTTAAAGTAGAGTATTGAAGTAATCCTGTGTGTAATTTTTGTTCATGTACAGGCGAATAACTGGAACCCAGCAAAAGAAATCTGTTGGGCTGTGAATGTGGTCCAGGAAGGTGCTCCATGTCAGTGCATTTTGCTGATGTGTCAGTTGGACAACTGTTTGGTTACTGACCAGTGTTTAGAGTAGAGTATTGAAGTAATCCTGTGTGCAATTTTGTTCATTTTATGGAGAGGATTTTAAGATATGACCTTGTGAAAAATTATAAGTTTCTTTTTGAGGCCAGTTTAGTTACAATATGTTTTCATCCTGCATGTGAACAACAAGTACTCGTAATAAAGTTGTTTTCAATTTACACTTAATTATTAATGTAACCATTTAACAGGTGTACTTTTATAACAATAGGTTCACCTAGGTGAAATAAATTGCAGTCAGTATCATGTACTTTATTTTTTTTTAAATTAACCACAGTATACGCACATCTGTTGTTTTTTCCAGCATTGGTTAACTGATCTACAAATATTTGCCTCACTATTAGCAGCAATCATCCATGATTTTGAACATACTGGTACCACAAATCTCTTCCATGTAAACACAAAGTAAGTAGGGTGGCCAATACATAATTATTATACTCTCTTCATATCTGTATCTGTTGAATTACTTCATTTAATGAATTTTACGACATAGCTAATCTTTTGTTATCTCTTTAAAAAATTTTAAGTTTTTATTTTTATATCCTCAGTTTTATTTCATTTATACAAGCAAATACCTACATTGCTTAAAATATTTTGTTTGTTTGTTCATTATTAGTTTGTTTATATTGTTCTGTCATTGGTTTGTTGTTATTCACTTTGCGATAAAATGAATGCACATACGGTCATTGTTTTAGTATTACAGGGTGTCCCTGAAAGAATTGTATCGTCGGATACTTAATCGTTTGTGTATTTTAACGCCACAACTAAACATAAGTAAATAACCGATATGGTTGAGAAATAAAGCAGATATAACATACTTTTTGAATTTTGACAATTGACCACACCGTTCGTGAAATATAAGAATTTTACGAAACTCCCTCATTTTTAAACATTTCCACGGATTCAAATATCAATCGATGATCTGCATTCGGAATGCTAATGACTGCGCACCATCAGCGCATGGGGCGTCTATTGTCATTGACAGATATTTGACTCAGTGGAACGGGCTGAAAATGAGGTAGTTTCGAAAAATTATTTTATTTCAAAAACGGAGCGGATTGTCAAAAGCAGTGATAGGTGATATAATCCTCAACCCCATCAGTTATTTAGTTATGTTTGGTTTATGCGTTAAAATACACACAAAAAATCAGTTTCCAGCGATACAGTTCTTTCATGGACACCCTGTATTGCCATGCACCAATCAAAGACGATATTACACATGATGTCATAGGGACACAGGACATGTGTCCAGAGGCTCTTAAAAGAACATCGTGACGGTATCGGTCTGAACAAATTAATCAAATTATTTTGCATCCAAATATCAACGCTACTCTGATATCCAAAGCATAGACACTATGTTGATTGATTGTACACGTTATTATCATTTTATCTGAAATGAAATGAACATCGCACACATGGAACTAGTGAGGATTCTGATAGTACGTAATTCCATTGGTCTCTATTTTATGTGTGAAATGATTTATGAAACCAGCAAACATTAAATAAGATTTCAACGCTCTGGGTTTTAAGGCGTCTTAGTACAACATACTGTGGATTTAAACCTAGAATCTCAGCGCATGTGACATTTAAACTTTAAAAATTATCTGATCGATAACAGAGAGATTTATGTTGATGGTAAGAAGCAGGTATTTGTGACAGAATTTCACAAAATAATTGGTCACTGATGAGTACTGTGGATAAAGTAGAAAATAATCCGAATCACTGGGTTATCGGATATTAGTAAATTGGCAAAACAAATCGTGATCGTCGATCTTTTATCGACAGCATTTTAATCAGTATAGTGTTTCAGATAATTCGAGTTTGAGAGCATATCCTCCACCTCTTTGTTATAGTGTTTAATACAGGGTGTCCATGGCAGAACTGTACCATTAGGAACTTTCATTTTAGTGTATTTTAGTGCCCGAACCAAACAAAACTAAATAGTTGATGTTGCTGCAAAATAAAATAGCTATTACGTACTACTTTAATTATGACAAGTGACCGCTCCTTTCTAACTTTATTTTGATATTTGCAATCATACCTTAATTTTAATTCATTCCTCGGAGTTAAGCATATAATGCACCTGACACAACAAGTAATAACTCGTGTTGCTCGTGAGGTGTCCAATTAAATAAATATCCGAAAATTAATAATACACATTTTGTTATGGAATATGTCTTCTCTAATTTCACGCTTCATTTGTGAACATTGAGAGAAAACGACGCGGATATCGGGACAGGAAGTCCGTTATCGACGAAGTCAACAGTTTGGTTTAGTTAACAAATTACGAGCACTAAGTCGTCAAGTTAGCTCAGTGCGTGCATCTAGACTTCAGTGCGAGAGGTTCTGAGTTCAAGCCCCGGTGTGGTTAGAAAATGGTCTCGTGAAAATAATTACGCTTGAAATGCCCCAGGACAAGGAACTAGCTCTCCAATTGTTTCGGTTTATACCCGTATGTTACCCGGCGGGCTGATCCTGGTTGCGATGGTTATATTTGGATAGACTAGTAGACGGCGCTTATATTGATCTGCATCTCTGATTGTTGTTTAATGATTTATAAGGTGTGTATTGGGCCCCCAGTGGTTTGCAAATACCTGTAAAGTGTGCAGAGGCCTGTGGGTTGGTATCGTGCACTATAAATCTCCAAATTTATATATTTTTATTTATTAAATATAACACTGAGTAGCTACTTTTTGTGCCAGGTGTACCAGGTGTGCCAGGTATAGTATATTGAACAATCATGACAATGGTACTCCAAGACATTTGAATCCGTGGAACAGATTAAAATTTAGGTACCACATGGCTTTATATTTTATGCATAAGAAAATCGAATAATCCAAATGCTGTGATGGTTATGTACCTCTAGGCTAGGGCTTCGTCAGTGGGTGTTCTTTTTATTAAGCAACCAGGTTACTTAAATTATTGTCAGATATACACTATTCTTCGTGATACGTTTTAGAAAATTAGGGGAAATAGTATCATTTTTGTGTATAATACATACTTTGTAAAAATGTTATATTTCAAGAACGAAACGGTCTATTTTTCAATATTCAGAAAGACACCTAGTAATACAATACTAATGATTTATTTTGATTCTATATGAAAATAACTCTCAAATTATTATAATTTATTTCTTACTTAGGTCTGAATTGGCAATGATATATAATGACCGGTCCGTGCTAGAGAACCACCATTTAAGTAGAGCCTTCAGGATTATCCAAGAAGAAGACAAAAATATCCTACAAAATCTGGGTAAAGAGGAATTCAAGTAAGTATTGTCTTATCTTTTGTCTCATGAAGCGCGGTCAGAGGCATAACAATAGCCTCACGGGCCCATGCACATGGATCAGTGCGGGCCCTTTTAACATCTCCTTTATGATCGGGGCTCCTGAGCCCTCGGGGGCTCTGGACTTCGTCCACCCTGTCCACCCGCATACTACGCCCCTGGAGGCTCTGTTCCTCTTTAGATACGGAATGGTTTGGGTCAGACGCAATAATTCTAATCCCTTACCTTGCAGATGATTGGTCAAAAATCTTGATTAAGATTTAACAAGTATGTCACTGCTATACAAGAAAACTTTCGTATGAAGAGCAAATATATTCACTGAGCCGGAATGGACCCAATAATTAGCGCGTGGAATACTACTGTTTGAGTTAAGAGGATTGCGTTGACAAGAGGTACTTTTGACTTCGACATATCGATCAATCAATACTTCAAACGGGATTATTATTGTTACTCAAGCACGATCATTCCTTTGCATTGTATACGGTGATCCGGGACGGTGATATTATTACAGAAAGTTGGTCATGGGTCTGAGTTGGGTCAGTCTTACGAAATCTTTTTAGTCAGGGTTGTTGTGTGTAAACCTTCCATCTGATGCAATTGCGTTCATGTCTTAAGGAGAACCTTTATTTTATTATAAAAAAAGAAGAAAAATCTCTCTAATTACAAAAAATACGAACAACGGACGGCCGCGCACACTGTACTTACAGTATGTCCAGCACCTCCTGGGAGATACTGAAGGGATGCTGCAGCCAAACAAAATTGTTTCGCTTGCCCAAGATCGCAATAGTTGGAGAAAGCTTTTAGTCGCCTGCTTCGCAGCCGACTGATGATGATGATGATTAATATTACAGTTTGGACTTTGGATATGTCAGAAAAGAATACCAAATTAATTAAGATTTAATTTAAATCTGGTCAACCAGACATACCTATTTTGACGGACGAACCGACGTTGCGACTGAAACCTTCAGTCTTCAGCTGGGTTTTGATGCAAATGACCTTGAGTACCGGACACTTCCGGTCATTTGCATCACAACCCAGCTGAAGACAGTCGCAACGTCGGTTCGTCCGTCAAAATAGGTATGTCTGGTTGACCAGATTTAAATTAAATCTTAATTTCAACATACCCAGATGAATGAGAGTCTACACAGTTTGAATACCAAATTAAGATGTTAAAATGAAGTAGACTATAGACAGAAAAATATGTAGAATGCTATATTGGTATTTTCAAAGGACAATAATATACATTGTTATGTTTTGATGGATCCAAGTTGTGATAATATTGGATCCAAAACATAATAATGATAAAATTGATGCTTTACGCCCAATATTTATTGGTCTCGCTATGAGTTGTAAAATATTGGACTCGACTACGTCTCGTCCAATATTTTAAAACTCATAGCTCGACCAATAAATATGGGCTCAACCGATCCAATTTTATATCAATATACAGCCCGTTGAATGGTACAGCTCTGCTTATTCTTACAGCAACACTCTAACATGTTTAATGCTATACCAATCAAACTGGTGATGACATTATTTGTCAATGAAGCTCCGTGCTTTTCCAAATCCACCATGGGGAACCTATTAAGCAGAAATGTTCTTTCTTTTGGTGAAGTGGTAATAGCAAATGTGTTTTATGATAGCCGTCCGTGGAAATAGATGAACACAGAGTACTATGGGTTATTTTTATGGCCATCCAATGACAGACTGGAAGTGGGAGTCAATATCCCTAAATACAAAACATGTCAAACGGAAAACATACAGTGGCATTAGACTATCCTCCCCTGCCTCCTATTAAATTTGGCAATAAATTGTTTCCATTGTTTAATTGTATTAACATCCTCTATCTCTCCCTTTCCAGTGAATTGCGTAATCTGGTAGTAGACATGGTTTTAGCTACAGATATGTCGTTTCACTTTCAACAAATCAAACACATCAAATCTAATGTCAACTCGCAAGACAGGTAAGAAATTGAATTTACTTTGGTTTATTCCAGTTCAAATCCATACACCTCTTATGGAAGATGTAATCTTAATCTTCCCCATGGATACATGTAGAGAGTGTGAAGTTCAAATGTGTTTACCTGAATGGGTGGCTCCATTTGAAATCTACCCTCTCTGTGCGGGAGATTAAGGTAATTTCTTTTATAGAAGATTTATGGATGTCAACTGAAATAGCCCTTTGCTACCTATTTTCCTTCTTCTTTTTTCCTCCACTATACTCGTATAGATGAGTTGACTTGTGACGTCATTGCCTGGCAGTATGCGTGCGAATCATCACAATTCTCATAGTTCTTTGCCTGGCAGTATGCGCACGCATCATAATTTGTTCAAGGCCCGTGCTTTTAAATCTCCCGCCACATCTCAATAAGACTATTGAACAGTACAGTGGTTGTATGCAGTTCGCTCAAGCATATCGATATACCAGTCCCTTGCCTTTGTTGATAAACATTGAGGTCAACTCATCTATTCGCGTCGAAGTGACGTAATATTCGGATTAACCACCATAGCAATAGATGAATACAATTTTTGAATAGATCGCCCTACACTACAACGTTCACGTGGTACCTCTGCATTGAACCATAGATGTCAAAGAAATGCTGATCAGAAAAGAGTGGTATTGTATTCAATCTATGATTGCAGACATACACAGGTGATGAGTGCAACCTGCTTGTAGTGCTCGGCGATCTATTCAAAAATTGTATTCATCTATTGCTATGGTAGCTAATCCGATTGTTACGTCATTTCGACGGCGAATGTATCCAGTTATTTCTTTTTCATCCTCGTATTCCTCCCAATATATGTTATAGAATATAACTTGACATTGGCGTACAGACGCTTCAGGTACCTTTTTATTCGTTATAGCATTTTCCCTGTTTTATCATGACATTATCGGGAAATACGTAGATAAATTCCAATTCATTAAGATCTTATCACTTATACCTAGGTTTGCGTATAAAATATCGTGTGTTTAGAGAACACGTAATCGCCTGTCTATGGCAGGCTACAATAAATTAGAGTTATTTTGTAACTCAGACTATAAAGAACAAAATTGTGACTCTAAAAACAAGCTAATTATTTGTTCTCTGCGGTGTTTTTTTACACCATGCAATCTTATATTGTCATATTATCATAATCAGTACTCAGAACAAGATTTGTCTATCATCATCATAATTCCTAGTAAGACTTTCACAGTGATGAAGATCATATTTCTTCAAGTACCATCCATAAATATTATGGCTCTATATTTTATGCATCGCTTTAGAATATCGGATAACCCAAATACGATGATGGTTATGTACCTCTAGGCTAAGGTTTTACCGGTGTTCTTTTTTATTGAAAGCAAACGTTTTTAAATTCTTGTCAGATATACACTATTTTTCGTGATAGGTTGTAGGAAATTATGGAAAATGGTATCAGTCTTTGTGTATGATACATATTTGCATGAAATTACACCCCGACAATAGGGAACAGGGGATATGAGTTTATGGTTGCTAAATCATGTAAATTGCCATTGGAACTATCTGCTTAGACATTTAAGAGGCTATATATCTGAAGTTCTGTGTTGAAAGTAGTGCACTATTTTGACAATGGGTATATTTTAAAGGAACAATATCATTTCCTCGTATTTGTTATACAAATATTAGCTAATAATTGTTTCGATGTCTGCATCGCGGCATCTATAAGGCTAAAACAGTAATGATAAAGGTGGGTTCTTGCAAGCGCGTGGCCCAAGGCTTTGCCTCGTCGCTAATTGGATTCCTTACGCATCAACTTTCACAATTTCCCTTTAGTTACACACAGCATAGTTGAAATCACACTTTAGCCGTTAGCGATACACGATTGATTTTTGACCAATGATAAAGATCATACTTTCTAGCGCAAGCAGATACAAGCCAGGTGATTGGTGGATGATTTGTCGCTGATAGTTACCAGCGGTGGTGCGGCTTTATTGGTAGATATCATCTACATGTGTAATGATGACACTCTACATAGAGTAAAATAATGCATATCTTGATGTTACGATCAGTCACCTCTCTAAGCACTGTTGTTATGAGTGATTGTGAACAAGACATCGGAAGCACAGACTTGGTGACAAAATATATAAATTATATCGCTTAAACTGATAGGCATTTTAATTAACAATTAACATGATTAGATACCCTCAGCAATATTGTATATCAAATTGAGTTCGTGAACTGCGCCGGCTGAAAAGGGCTTCAAATGTTCATGTAAGTTTATTATTTGATTATAAATACGCTAGGTTTTATAAACTGATCAACGTAAGCATTTGCCGGTTAAAAATAAAATACTAAAATAGTAAACACTATAACAACTACCTATGAATAGAATGTATTACTATAAAGCCCCCAAATTCCCTCTCTTTATTTTAAATAGATTTCTATTAAGTGTCCCTCGTACAATTCTTTTCATTTATATCGTTTTTAGCGTGTAGCATTATCGCCTTATTGTGTGTAAATTGCAGATTTCAATGATCATGATGATGATGATGAGAATACTCAAAAGAATACTCAATAGAAAAGACCATATCCACGTTTGCCATATCACACCTACCCAACCACACCCACACCGCCACACCCCCCACTCCTCCTAACACCCATACACCACATACATTTCACAAATCTATATTTTAAAAAATAGCCGTGATGCGCTTAAAAGTAAACAAGCATAAAATGTGAATTTTTTCAATCGCAACATTATTGGAACATGTTTGGATTTTACGGTTTTTCTTTTTCAAGGACACAAAAACCGCATTTATAATTCATTAGGTGTAGAGCGCTTCATGAGTTACTAGCATTCTCAAAACATGCTATGCCTTTTCCACAAACAAAATTATATTTAAAAAAAGAAGCCACTGCGAGGCGCACGTGCTAAAACGTCTGTAGGGCTGGACCTCCTGGCAAAACGAAGTGTGGATGTTAAACAGCTTGTGCTTTATAATTTACATGTAGACTATGCCATAGTCGAATTTTATTAAAAATATGTTATTATTAGTCATGATGAACCCATTTCTTAGAACTCAAAATTATACTGATGTTTATTAAAATTAAAGTATTCAATAGTAAAATGGTTATTAAGAGTTTAAAATATCAGATGATTAGTGACAATAAAAGTAATTGAATGCAACATTATCTTGCACAATTATAATGGCTCACTTTAATACTGAACAATTCTGATTTTGGAATCTACCAGTTTATTGATAGCGAACCCCGAACCACTTGGGAAGCTAACAAACAGAGGGAGTGCGGTGACTGAAAAGATCAGAGTTTTAGGCTTAAATGTAATAGCCAGAGTATGCAAAATGGGCAAGTGGACTACGGAGAAGTCTAATTTACATGCGACAGTGCCAATAAACAAAAAGCAAGGCAGGCAGGTAGGCAGATAGAAATATTCTGCAAGAAGAGCCAAGTTATCTAAATGTGCATATAGATCTAAAAAAAGAACGATTTTGACTGACTCAGCCACCAAACTTTCTCTAATTTTGAAAGCTACAACGTGAACAAATCAGCCAGAAATGTTGTAAACCAACAAGTTGTCGCAATATATAAGCCTCATATACATCGAATTCCAAACAATTAATAATAAGAAACCTTATTTAATTGGATGTTGTCGCATTCGATTCAGCAAACATAGACAATTCCAACAAATGAGTTCAACATGCGGTTATTGAACCGATAGTATGTGGCCACAGCAGACTGACCATGCAAGAGGCCCCAATGACTGTGTGTGTACTTGATCACTATTAGTAATTGTCTCAGTCCACCCAAGGCTACTTACACGAAGGCCTTTTTGACGGCGTCATCATGTTTTTTATATAATGAAAATTGTCATTCATATTTACTCGCTTAATTGCGACAAATATTATACAATTTGAATAAAACCATGTACTAGAACATTTTAGCAGGCCGTATCGTGTGTTTGCCACACGATGCAATTGTTTAACGACTATTTTTATCATATCCTTTGTTACATGAGTTTTATGAAACAGCACTTTACAAGTACATCTGTTGTCTTGCCTTTGTTAAGCAAAACGTGTATTGACCTTCTGCATATCATTTAGCCACCTCAGATAAAATAATGTACGTGTCTCTGAATGGAATCATACGGAAACTTTGAGTTATTTTAGTGCCCAAATTAACATGATGGAACACATGATGCGTTAATTTTGCTTTAATAATACTTTTTAAATATTAACAATTTTCATTTTTTGTTTTTGAAATATAAGAATGTTATGTGGTATTTCCATATCATTCTTATATTTTTTCAATGCGTTTCATGGATGACTCTATGCATGGAATGGATTAAAAAAAATATTAAATGATAAAATGATTTCAAATTGGTATAATTGAAGAACGGTGCTGTCATCTGGCAAAATTTAAAAAGTATGTGATATGTGTTTGGTCATTGCAATTGACAATAATGAGTTATCGTCTCCTTCTTTTTCAGTGTTGACAAATCCAAAGCATTGGCACTAGCAATCCATTGTGCAGATATTAGCCATCCAGCCAAGGAATGGCGGTTACATAACAAATGGACCAGACTACTTATGAACGAGTTTTTCAAACAGGTAATACTATAATAGCCTACATGTACGAGTGTCTGGCATGCAAATTGCGTATTTTTGAACATTACTCGCGGTATACGTCAATATCAATATTCAACCAAATCTAAAAATGAGACAATATCCCTTTTGTTTGATTGTCTCTTTGATTGTGGACTTGTGACGACTATGTGAATCGTATGGCTGCTTAGAAAGAAACATACAATTAGTCCGATAAAAAAAATAATTTCAACTTTATTCTTGACCCGACTACTTTGGAGTACTATCCAGTGCTATTCTAAATTGTATTCATTTGCATGACATATTGATAAAATTAACTGGTGACACGATTTCTTAGATATTGCAAGATCTGTTGACAAACATTCATTTTACGTAATCCTCAACGGTTTTTTTAAATACAGGGTGTCCCTGAAAGAACTGTATCGTCAGATACTTAATTTTTTGGGTATTTTAACGCCACAAGTAAACATAACTAAATTACTGGTGTGGTTGGGCCATAAATAGGCTATTACATACTTTTTGAATTTTGACAATTGACCACACCGTACGTGAAATATCAGAATTTTACGAAACTCCCTCATTTTCAATCCTTTCCACGGATTCAAATATCAATGAATGATCTGCATTCGGAGTGAAATGTCTATTGTCGTTGACAGATATTTGACTTAGTGGAACTGGCTGAAAATGAGGTAGTTTCGAAAAATTCTTTTATTTTAAAAATCGGAGTGTCAATTTCAAAATTTAAAAAAGTATGTGATAGCTGATATATTCCTCAACCACATCATTTATTTAGTTATGTTTGGTTTATGCGTTAAAATACCAAAAAAAATCAGTTTCCGACGATACAGTCCTTTCAAGGACACCCTGTACTTAGCCAATTTCTTTTGCTTAATATATCTAACCCTAAACAATGCGGTTGGACATAGGCTGTTAATCTTGATCATAATTGTGGACGCAAGATACCATCCCAATAATAAAAATGATTAATCAGAAATTACTCTCTCTATTTTACTGTAAAGTTGGCTTAAACTGCGTATATATTTGTACTTTCAACATCTCCTTGTAAATACGTTCTAATTCACAATGCTGTTGTAGAATATATTTGCATAATCATCCACTCGATTTCAACCACATATAAGGTCCTTAAATTAAATACCTTAGCATTAAATACTGCTTCCAGGCTATACCTTTGGTTATATCGCGCTATTTTCGACATGCAGATCGGCATTTCAAGCCGTTTTACGATTAGAAAAGGTATAACTTTCACTAAATTGGTAAGAAATTGGTCTCCAATTTCAATTTGGCTGTGCAATTGAGATGCGGGGCAAGGCTTTGGGTAATCCTGGTCAGATTTACCATTACTTACTTATTCCCACATCTACATGATCTACTGGACATGCGCTTATTTCCGTATGACTGCAAGAAAGTGGTATGTGCTGTAGCTGCGTCTTCTTTTGAAATTGCTTTTACAGAGGAATCTAATAAAACAAATATTTATCTCATAAGGCATAGTGTTTTGAGATTTACCATCCGTGAATTAGAACTGCTCCTGGAAGCAGGTCAAGTCCCACTATCATCAGACTTGATGCCGTACCAGTGCCATAAATTGTAAATATCAAAAGGCAGCTATTGCATTTACTACTTTCTCACATGACGATATGAATTTAACGGTTGTATACTGGATTTACTGTTCATCAGATATGACAGAAGCAATGAGTCGGGGATCATGGGGTCAATTTTGAATTATAGTGGCCTGGATTGCCTATTTGTTTTTGTTTATTTTATTATTATTATTATTATTATTATTATTATTATTATTATTATTATTATTATTATTATTATTATTATTATTATTATAAATTCAAAGTTTAGACCTTCTAGAATAGAAGTCGTTATATATATATGGGAAAATTCAAGATGAACATCAATCAGTATAGACTAGGCGAATGCTGCAAGCAAATTAGTGCTAATCTTCTAATGAATATACTGTCAATTTCAATCTATATAAGTCATATATGTATATTTATAGATTTAGCATTTGAGATGCTTGTTAAAAATGCCATCAGATAATTGACATACAAGTCTTTAAAAAAAATCGACAACAGCTGTTAAGCCACAGCTGTTGTTTTGTTTTTAATTACATATTTGATGTCAACGTATTATATAAAATGACATTTAAACTGCATAAACCGTCAATTTGTCAAATAATCTATTATTATTATTATTATTATTATTATTATCATTATCATTATCATTATCATTATCATTATCATTATTATTATTATTATTATTATTATTAAATATTATTACTGGTCTGTGACAATATTATATTACAATGATTACCGGGATAATTATAAGACGACTTGTGCTTCACGTTTGTTTCTGTTACACTACAGGAAAGATTACATTTATTTCGCGTTTGCTTCGTTTGTACAATAGCTTTATGTCAAAGTAATACGTTTTCTGTTCTCCTCGATCTGAAAGAATTATTTGATTCTTTTTCATACAGGGTGATAGAGAGAAAGAACTAGGACTTCCGTTTTCTCCACTATGTGATAGAAATTCAACTATGATAGCAGAGTCACAAATAGGTAGGTATTGTCTATAGCTCTATGATTACTACTGTGGCGCATACACGATTTAACTCTCGTCCTATTCAAGCAAGTTCTCTATGTTAAACGTCAAATATAAATGTATAGCGATGGGTCTTCTCTATCCATTGATAGCAAAATAAGTACAAACATTTCTCACGCGATATCGCTATGACGCTACATGAACGCACCCTAGCGAAATTAAGAGACCCGAGATATTAACTCGTAAAAGTTTAAGCCAAACTTGACCTTTGACTAAAAATCCAACGGAAATGTCATTGTTACCGGAATTCCTGCTCAACATGAAATGAAATGCCTATATTTTAACCTAATTGCCAAGTATAAAACGCATATTCTTTATAAAAAATATTCCTAGAGCAAAAATCCTACCATAGACTTACTGTAAGAAGTGAGCGCAAAGTTAGATCTATGATTAGCTAAAGCCATTTGGGTATAATCATAAGCGTTTTAGTAACCGTAGGGGGTTGTACAATCCCCCTTCTTAGGACTAGAGTTATTGTATGTACCATCTGTTCATCACTCATACAATCTAGCAATTGGTAACATTCCACACCAATAAAGAAGAATCGGGTCGTTATATCATAATACTTGCCAGGATGGTTTAAACCTTTTAGCGTGTTGCAAACTTCACGTTTTACCAAACTGATTATTAGGATATCACGTATAAAAGGCAACACGTCGATATACTGGGTGTCCCTGAAAGAACTGTCGTCGGAAACTGAATTTTTGGGTATTTTAACGCATTAACCAAACATAACTGATGCGGTTGAGGAATTTACCAGCTATCACATACTTTTGAATTTTGACAATTGACCGCTCAAATAAAAGAATTTTACAAAACTACCTCAGTTTCAATCCGTTCCACGGAGTCTATATCTATCAATGACAATAGATGCCTCGTACGCTGATTATGCGCAGTGATTAGCACTCCGAATACAGATCATCAATTGATATTTGAATCCGTGGAAAGGGACACACTGTATGTGCATTATTACCGTTCCATTGCACGTTGGGTCCAGCCTATATCCGTTGGACGGGTTAAGAACTACTCTTCTTAAAACTGACTGCAAGCTACGTCTATTCTGTACACGGGACGGACGGCTTAACTTTCCCTCCAAATGACGAAATCCTCTCATGGCTCATATACCTACCGCCCCTCAGGAAATCTAACCAGGGATCTAAAACACCAGAGGCAGAAACCGAACAAAGCAGCAACGCTCTCCCAAAAAGTAATGAAAACATATCTCAAGGCTTCGGTAGGTTATCTTAAGATTAAAATATTAGATTAAAAACAAGCGAACGGTTTGTTAACTGAATGTTACCTTACTTCTATTTATTTCAGGCTTCATTGACTTCATCGTTGAGCCAAGCATGGTAGTTTGCTGTGATATGGTAGATAAGATTCTAAAGGAGCTTCCACCACAAGATTCTTCAGACGGATTCAAAGGAAGCAAACGGAATTCGATTCCTTTAGCCAGACCTTCCAGTATGTCAAACACACCAAGGACTGCCAGTGTCCCAGCGTATGAGGTAAATACAACAATGTCAGATGTTCCACATGATTTTAAATGGCCAACTAGTACCTCATGTCCTAATTAATTGTATCAATTAGTCTCTAAAAACGGAATCCGGGAGGCCACTCTATATTAACGTAATATGTTGTACTCCATGAGGCAGAGTAACAAGCATCCTATTTTTGATACCATGTGATTACTATTTATAGTGGGTGCAAACACAAAACAATTCTTACTAAGAACCTACAAATACTTCTGTTTGCGTTTTGAATTGCGATTTCATACACTCTTAGATAGCGCGAACCAATCTGAGCAATCGTTAGAAAAAAATCCAAACCATGCATTGATTTTGTATATTGTGCACTCCGCGTACTACGCGCAGTGCTTGCACACGCGTTCGCGTCGCGTAGGCTTGATTCATTTTTGGGCGGGTTGATGCATTTATATTTGGTTCTGTTTTCCAAGTGATAATTTTGTTGAAAAAACAGCAAAAATCACGTGTTTTTTCTTCTCGTGCATTAGACGCATCAACATCAGCGCGTGTGCATTATTTTTGTCTAATTTCTCTCACAACAAGTAATACGCGTTCATTAACCTATAAATGAGACACAGGTGGCCTTAATTGTGATGTCACTTGCTGACCTTACGTTTAGTTTGGCCATATAGCGCCATTGCCTCAATGAATCTTTCTATCGTACCCTGGAGTACGTTGCATTAAGCATAATAATTAACATGTGCATATATAGTGCTATCGCTGTTCATTTAAATGAAAAACGATAGCTACCTATAGGGGCACCGATAGCGCGATAGGCCCCATCTGTACGTGATGCCTTATTCTTTGTTCCTTTCTAATTGGCCTTAAGGGTACTACACCCCTCGATAAATTTGTGTCTATTTTTGCATTTTTCTCAAAAACTAATAACACAGTGGTAACAAAAGTTATGTATATTATAGGGGCAAGGAATCCAATTACTACACTGGAATTTCAGTGACCCAAGACAATCGGTTCATTATTTATGATCAGAAATAAGGTACCGCGAGGATGTACCTCATTTCCTATCATATATACTGAACCGCTTGTCTTGAATCACTGAAATTTCAGTGTAGTAATTGGATTCCTTGCCCCAATAATATACATAACTTTTGTTAACAGTGTGTTATTATTTTTTGAAAAAAATGCAAAAATAGTCACAAATTTACCACAGGGTGTAGTACCCCCCTAACGAATGGGACATTTTCGTTTTAATTATATTTATTATTTTACTCATGGTGTCTCTATAGCCTTACCAACACACACCAACGATACAGGCTAACTTCGTAATTGCGTTATAACTAAAAGTGGTTTGAATCAAACCTTTTTCAATAAATCCAACAGAGATATTTCTTCTGCAATAGGTTATAGACGGTGTCTCTGGTAATTGTGGCATCCATACTTACTCGCCTATTCAAATGCATTCTTTTCTACTTTACATGGTGATTCCAGGACACCACTTATTCCTATTTGATGGGGAAAGCGGTAATGTGTACATTTTTGACATTATGTCAGTTTCGTTAGTTGACAAAAACATGTTATTTTGATAATATATTTGTACAAGTCAGAATGACTTGGGATGTAAAAGTTGTTTTGCCCGTGTTGATCCTGCGTGTATTGGACAAATTTAAAAGTCCATGTCTAAATCGCTGTAGGTGTTACATGTATTTTTTGAGATCGATTGAATTATCTGTAGATTACGTAATTGCTTATTTTTCCTTTTATACTTTCAACGTTTTGTTTCACCTTTTTGTTTTTTAATTGTGAGAATCTAAAACTCGTCATCGTTGGACGATAACAACTGTTATCAAAATCAATGACCGTATTGTATTTCACTAAATTAATAAGAAACTCGATTTTTTTTCTCGATGCATGTTACTAATTCGGCACATTACACGTTGTTTTTGTGGCAAATTCAATTTTTTGTTTTATTGAATCACATACACACATAGAAACAATGTAGTTATCATATTGCCCTATCTGTCATTCTAACAATTTAATCACATTTTATATAATGTTTTAGCAAGACCTAGTCTTATCATATCAAAATATAATATTTAACTGAAATAATTCGCATAAAAATCGTGCCGGATGTAAATCCAGGTGTTCAATCTACCATCATAAAACATTCATAATTTTAATATTGCCGTTCCATACGAAGTGAACAATCACTGAGACTGGGCTATATCATGTGATATATTTTTATTGTTTTACAAATTGCCAGTATATAGTTGCATTACATGTATAGAATAGTAATAGCACGAAGAAACCTTTACATAGCTGCAATAATTGCACTCTGGATACAGGCTGATCATCGACATCCATTGATGTCAGTTTGTCAGTATTTAAAATACGCACGCAGTGAATGCATGTACAAACTATTTTGTCTTTACTCCACGAATTAACAATATGTAGGTCAATTTGATATCATAATACATATTTTCATTAAACATTGAAAGCAATCCATTAATGTTAATTATTACAGGGGTATCACTGCTCGCGTTCGTAACAAATGCATTCATTGTTCTGCCCACAAAAGTATAGAGCTTTGGGTGTAGAGGCAAAACTTTTCGAAAGACCCTCGTATGTTAAGGTTTCCGAATTTGCTGCCTGATAATAGATGCACATTTACCATTTGCAAAATTTATAAGCAAAATCGTTCTAGATGGCAAAACTTGCTTCTCGATAGGCTGATCACCATGTCCACCATGAATAAGTTAAAATAACTGTGAAGTGGTGAATCGGGTAGATATGGAATTCAATCAAACATATTGTAGCTATAGATGAGTTCACATGAGTTCACATGAGCTCTCAATCTGTTGGTCTGAGATTTAAAAAAAAAACAGGGCAAAAGAACCTATACTATATCGATCGAGGAAGTTTATTTTTGCATTAGCTTGGTTTTAAAGCAATGATACCAAAATTAATGTTATCAAAATTGCTTACTGGTGTCACAAGCTATATGTTATGTTATGTTTTGAAAAACTTTTGTGACCTGCCATAAACATCGTTGTATTATTTTGTGTAAAACAACAGAGGGCGCCCTGAATGTAAACATCAAAGGTCAACTCATCTATATCATGTCACAATGCAATGACCTATCCTTATTGCACCAAAGAATACAAGTCTCACACACATTGCCGCACTTGTTCTGCACGTTATTGAGTTTGATATATTTGTGACAAATCAGTCTTGGTTGCTAAATATGTTAGAACATATTTTTGTATATAAAAGCGATTTATTCAATGAGACGATATTTACACGATGATTAACATCGTTGAGATTTCATGATAAGCACACACAAAACCAAAATAATGAAAACAATAAGTAACGAAATCAATTTAAAAATAAACAAAGAAATAAACAACCATAAAAATAACCAAGGGAGAGCGATAATGCAGAGCAGAACATTCTGTGGAAAAAGGCATTTTAGATATTGAAAAAAATTAAATAGCGTAATAGTCAGTAACATCGAATAAAAAGTATGTAAAATCACCCATAACTTCCTCGAGTTTCTATCTACAAACAGTAATGGTAGCAACCATGGCCAGTACTCATATTTTAATACGGAGTAATAAATTTGATGTTACTGACTGCTTACGAACTGAAAATGCAACATTGTTGTCCTGCTCTCTTTCAATACTGAACGCACCTGGACTACTTTACCTGAAGGATATCAACATGGCTCAAACACAAATGGACTGCAGTGTTGTATAGATATATTAATTGAAAGCAACTATAACTTAAAGCAGCTTTCTTAAGCAGCCAAAAAGGTCTTCTAGAGTGAGATGTTATACCTAATGAAGTAATATATTATTTCCTTTAATAAATGTATCCAGTAACTCTATCTCTGCCACTTCTTTTTTATTCAGGGTAACAAAGCTACGTCACTCCCAGATCGGCCTCCTTCTAGTCCAGCACGTATTAGTCTGACGAGGACTCCACAAATTCCTATTCGGTGTCCACGAGTATGGATTGATACGCTGAAATATAACAAAGGGAAGTGGAAGCAAGTGGCAGCAACAGGTACAAATGTTTTCATTGCTAGCATATAGGTCAACGATATTAGAATGTACGAAGTAAATTGAATTACTCATTCCCCGACTTGGTCATGTACTTGCCCCTGGTATTATAGATACATACGTTTGAAGCCGTCAATCCAGCACCTGTTATATTTTCCAACTGAATCGATAATATTGGTAGCCATCAGTTGCATAGCCAGTATTTTAGTGTGAGGGGAAAATTTGTAAATTTTTCCTATTGTTAGTCATTTTAAGGACGCTTTACTCTTTGCCGTCCCATTTTACTCTTGACATGACTTTCAAGGAGGAAGAATTAGAGAATGAAGGTATTGTTTCAGCCGCTGGAGTGACATCATTATTTTAAGTAAAACAAAGAGACGAAGCCGAGTTGTTTTACGCCAAAAATAATGATGTCACGTGTCATATGAGACGACAGCGGCTAAAAACAATACCTTTATTCTCACTCTTAAACACTTCAATTCAAATAAATATATTAATTATAAGTATATCAAATTTTAATCAAATTAAATCCTACATTTTACAAGGAATTACCTAGAGCTTAGAATCGATCAGTCCCCTTGTTGTTATGCACCTCCGATTGGCTAAAACAGCGCGTACGAGTATCATGTTGACAAGCACTCGCTAAAGTGTGTGATATCGTGTCTTATCATTCAGTAGACATGAATAGCGACATTTCATTGGTTAATAGCCAAATAATATAATTTCGTATTGTTCAGCGTTCATAAATTACCGTACAATATATAGCCGTATTATTCAGCTCTTAATCAGTAACGGCAATTAACGGGCCTGCATACTCACGTTGTATTGTACACTGTGCTGATTGCGTATGCGGTAGAGACGGCAATAACCCGCTACCTCGCGTCGCGTGCTTAGTGTGCGTCGCGCATTGGCAATGGCGCGCTGTATTACATGGCCTGGCGGTAGTTGCATGACGGAAAACTGTAAAGCATGCATGGAATAGTTTGGAGTAGGCCTATAACTTGATCTTTTTATGATTGTGGTGTTATTTATTTATTTATTTATTTATTTATTTATTTATTTATTTATTTATTTATTTATCTATTTATTTATTTATTTATCTATTTATTCATTTATTTATTTATTTATCTATTTATTTATTTATTTATTTATTTATTTGTGTTAAATTCATGTCTACTGAATGCGGCCTCGTGTGATACGACCTCAAAACCAGTGATATTTTTCGTATTGCATGAACAAACAGGGGATAACTAATAATATCACACATGTAAGAACCAATAAGATTGCAAGAACACTCTCAAGTGTTTAAGAATGGGTTTTAACACCCTATTCGGTAATCTTTTCGGTTTTAATAGGTTAGACAGTTGGATAACTTAATTTGAAATGCTCCCTCCAGTTGTGGAAGATATGGGGAAAACCATACACTTTGGGTCTCAAAATAAAAACCTTGGTCAATTCCATTTGAAAAACATATTCCGTCAGTGGGAGTACCCACACGGAATGGTCCATTATCATAAATTAAATAAAAATGTCTGATCAATTGATGTTTATCCGTCTTCATTTCAGAGGTCAGAGGACAACTCAATCTTCAAAGTCCCTTGCTCGAGGAGGATGAAGGCACAAGCAGTAGACCCGGTAGCAAAGTCCAGAAAACACTGCAAGACGGAGCTAGTAATGAACAAAGAAATGCTACACAGGGGGCAACAGGTGGTAGCGACTTGATCAATGAACTAAGAATCGATGAAGATGTCACACCCTCTACACAAACAGATATAAATAGTGCCAATCAAACTGCAACAGCAACGCCTCTAAATGCAACGAGCAAAAGTTAAAAGTTGAGGATATGGAAGCGTTATTGTCTTCATCATTTAATGTGAATTCCAACCTAATTTTACCACAGACTGGGAATATTTTAGAGGCATATTCTGCATGCGGATTTCGTATTGGAAGAATTTTCAACACGCTGCATATTCTTTACCGATATTAATGTACATCAGTCTTCTATAGGGGAGAATTGTCAATGTAGTGACATTCCGGAAAATTATCAAACTAAAGTGACAGTTTTCACATATTTTTGCAGCCTGAAATAGAAGTTTAATTCAAGCCTGGGTGATACTATATATCAGGTACCGAGCAGAGGTACTTCTGCAAGTATCTACATGTTTCAGAATATACTACATCATATTCTTGAAACGTATATCTTTTATAATGTATTGTCGGAGATGTACAATGTAATAGTAAGCATGTGTGTCTCTTTCACAAAAATAATGTTTTTACGATATATTATTATCTTTAACAAAATGATTAAAACACTTGTGCATTAAATGATAAATATACTTTTGTAAGATGTCTAAAATCTTAAGAGTTAAGAGTTGGCTGCAATTTATCCAATTTGTTGTGAATGGTGTAAGTAAGATAAGGTAATGAAGCCATATTTGCTCGATCTGGTGATCAATGACCATCGATCATTTTTGAAATATCAATTATTGACTATTGTTCATTGTGACAACATTTAATCTTAGAGCCTTTTTTATCTTTTAATTTTCGTTTCTATTTCATTTTCGGTTCCGGATCTCATTTTTTATTTTGAAGTGATAGCCTGGTAGATGTCATTAACACTTTTATTATAGTCTTTTGTTACTTAAAAAACTTGTTACTAAAAACTTGCAGGAAAGATAAAAAAAAATGTACGTATGTAGTGTACTTACCATTAATTCTAAATAATTGATAGTTTATTGATATGTTCAAGTATTGAAGCTGCATCGGCGGTCAAACACAAGATCGAACAAACTTGGCTACGGTGCCTAACAAAAAAACAAAAAGATAACTCTTTTATCGGGTTATTGTAGATGTCTTTATTTTCAAATAATGTTTCAAGGTATTTAGTCTGAAGTTTTTAACTAAATATTCAGCTTTTATGATACATTTTCCATAGATAAAAGTGAATGCGAGTCATCCAGATACTGGATAAAGACAAGTTATTTATCTAAACGTTTTTGAGAATATTGCTATACTTTTGAATCAAAAATTAACAACTTACGACGTTTATGACGGCCAGTAAGTCCGTGAAATATCACGGTCTATACTAGATATATTATATATTGCTTTTGTGTGTGAGAGTGTTAACGATTCTTGAGGTGAACATTTCTGTTGACAGTGAGATTTTCATCTCCATATCAGAGGATAGTTCAAGTGTTTATATATCGTAACGCTCATTTTTTATACTATTATATGCCTTCATATTGCCGGTTACTTCCCTTAATTATTAGATACTTTCAGGACATGCGCACACGTGAATTTACTGTAGGACGAACCAATAGACTGCTATGAAACTTGATGTCACTTTTATTTAGACCAAAGACGTCTTTTATAACGACCGGTTTCTATTAAGAATTTACAGATTGACTGTTTGTCAGTAGCAAGTACTGTAGGTTAGCAAGTAATTACGTAAACGGCAATTGGTTATTTTAGAAACCATATTTTGTCTATTGACTACATTACCATAAATAGAAATTTCCTTGATAAATCGGAGAATATATTGTGTATTATGTAGTATTAATATTATAAAAATCATAATCGTTTTGTTCAGCATAATGAGAAACGGGTGATCTCTCATAGCTTTCTATTTAAAATATCTCACTTTACCCTGAATTAGTTTTTTCATTCAGACCATAATCATTCAGACCATATCTGGAGCTATAATACCGTATATGTATGTATATTTTTGTGGTATTCCATATTAGATGCTTGGAAGACCATATGCTTCAGTCACTTGCGCAGATCGATTTAACCAATAGACTGGGTCGTTTTCTGTTCCTTTGTAAACAACGATTAATTTAATTGGTTACAAATCACTCGCAATGACAACTGAAGTATCATATATAAATATTCAGTCAATTTATTTCCATTTTGTTTTCTGGAATTAAGCTAGCCCAAAAACAAGATTCTATTTGAACTAAAGTTGCATTTTAATGCTACGAGTAGTTCTAAGAGCAAAAGAAACAAACGAAAATAATAATGATATTTTCCTTTTGTACAAAATGAACATTTTTGTCTGCTGTGACCACAAGTAAATTCCCCGCCATATTATATTGTTGCACTATACATTGCGCTATATGTTCCTTTAAATTGTATGCAACTCTTCTTGATAGCTAAAGGAATTATTTGCGATGACCACTTTACCAATTTGTCATACAGCCAAAAGCTATAATGACGGAGAATCAGTTACATCAGATGACATTGGTCGGTCTAGCAGGCTAAAAAGTGACCGTCCCCTGGTGTTATTGGTTATCAAATGTTGACAGTTGGTAAGAGTCATGCTGGTAGCAATTTTGGCCACAGTATGGTTGAATGAGTAATTGTCGCTTTTTCAGCTCAAACGTTGGTAAAATAGAACCAATTTTTAAGGCATCTATAGCGTACTGATGGAAAACATCAATAAGATGAGAAATCAGTAGCAATGGTTTAAATATTTATAGCAAAGTGTAATGTGACTGTGTTGTCTATGATTATTGAACGCATGAATGAAATATCGTCCATTGTATTTTTGCCAAATGAAATCGACATTCATGTTATTACTGCTTTTAATCATACAGAGTTATGTTTTTTCTCTACATTTTGTGAAAGGGTAAAATCGTGTTTGGTTAACCATGTTAACGTGACAGGTATTTTTGGTAGGAAATATGGATAAAGATATTTTGTAACAAACAAGGGGTGTTTCTTCCAGAACCAAAATTAGTTGAATATAATCATTTCTTTGACTGTCTTCGTGGTCTTCCCGTCTGAAACCTGTGTAAAGGCCAGGTTATATACATTTACATGTAGTCTGACGTTCTTGCGAACGATTTTCCGTAGCGAAAGACGCTGCATTTTCAGTTATCCACGGCCATTTTAGTTCTTGGTCTTGATTTCCCGCTCAAATGATAATAGCCTTGTTCAAGGCTTTGTTTTCTTGACACTGCTGAAATGTTTAACCGCTGCAGAAGACGTTGCCGGAAAATTAGTCTGTTGCAACGGAAAGTTGCCCGAATATATTCCAATGGCTTTATGAGTGATATGCAAAATTGTATAGTGCGGTACCTTTAAACGATTAATAGATTTGTTCGCAAAACTTGGTGGGAAATATATATATGTAAGGTCATAACTAGGGACAAATGTCCAAGCATATTTTTTTTGCTAGAGCACGTTTTGATTATTTTGTTGATGTACGTAGAATGTTTTAATGGTTTTGCGAACGTACTAATCCGACGATTAGGACCAGTTTTATCTTAGTTTAATACCAGACCATCTACTCAGACTCTGATCGTTCACTACAAGAAAGATTGATTGAGGAAGACCACTAACTGTGCCGCCCGTTAGGGAACAACGGAACATGTCTTTATTTCCCTTCAACACGTACTTAGATACGTTGGTGGGCAACGGAACATCAGTAGATGGTTTAATAACAAGGAAAAACAAGTCCAACTCGTCGGACTAAAACGTAACACATAGTCTAATAAGGAGTGTATATTTACGCAGTGAGTGAGAGCAACTCATTTAAAACTACTGAAATCATGTCTAAAACCCAACGTAAGCAGGTTGAAATTTATTAGATCCATTTGTCGATAAATTTGTCAGCATATGAATGAAATAAGTTCAATGGTACGCCAATTTAATATCTACCATCAGCCTTATTATGAAGTGGGAAATGGAAATCGTTGGAATTGGTGAAATGGTTGGTTTGATGCTTAAAATTTAAGACAACAAGAAAATGGACGTGATGTGGTGCATTTATCTGTTCTCTGTGCATGTGGTGACCAGGCTTAGTCGTATAACCATTACTTCAGCTATACTTTTGATAGATAGATGGTTGGATACCTTTGATCTTGCCAATGTTCAATTACGGGTCTTTTTCTTTGTAGTACTATAAATTTTAGCTATAAATATTTAGGCTTTATATGAAAAATAGATAGTAAAAGGAAGCTTAGTGATTGGAATAATGATTAATCGGGTGATTACGTAGCCAATCATTTCTTAAAAAGTACTTTTTTCCAGATATTCATTCTTGCTTTCAAAGTACATGTAAAGCTATAGTTTGTTACTAAAATGCTACCACTTGCATACTACTAGTATATACCCTGTAGTAAATGCTAAGAGCGTTATATCTAAATAGATATGCGACTGAATCGCACTCCGCTTTTTTGTCTTAAAGCCCAGGGGCAGGACCTAACTATGTTGGGGGATGAATAACTTAACCAGTTATAACGGGTAACCTCATCTACACCCACTGTGTGGGATATTACGGTCATTTACATCCACTAATTTATGATAGGGTGTGTATGGGTTTCAACTGGAATATCTCAATTATGACAGTCTGTACATGGAGGTAGTACCTCCATGGTCTGTATGAGTATTATACTAGGGGCACATAAAGTTCCTGGGAGGTGGCATGAGTTATAAGCTCTGTGTCCGGCCTATAGGCCTAGGTGATTAGCATTTGATATACACGTAACGTAATACCATTACTGTATTTCCTATATTTAGTGAATACCGAATGTTCTTCCTACAACTAAGCCTTTTGTGATCAAATTTAAACTATTGTTTGTCATTATTTCTTTTAGAAATATTTGTAGTTACTATTAGAGCAAAATTTCGGGTTCTCAATTGCATGGAAATGATTGCATGGATATTATCCTTTTTGCTTGAACATGCTGGATGCCCATCAGATGATGAGTCATGAGTGAAATTTTCAGGAGGTCGGAGCACTCCATCATGGATGTAATAGATTTGGCGTAGATGTTAACAATTTCGTCCGTATAGTTGGCCCATGTACCTGTTCATGCATTAAAGCTAGAGGACTTCATATCCTTCCTGTTATCAACCATCAAGGCCGCTGTCGCACCTTCACCGTCAACTTGAAATAAAATCACTGCGCGCAGTCAAGGTACAACCAGGAAAACCCTTATTCGCCCGTATGTGAAATCCGTGCCGACTATGACTGTTTTATGACGGTCGGTCCAAAATCTCCGTTTCAGATCTTCATGGTCGGTGGATGTATTTTTATTACTCTATTGACTTTAATTTTGGTAACATGAAATCCGTTATTGTATAATCCATCCACAGCAATTTCTTCATAAAGAATATAACTGATATGGTAAATGTGATCGAAATTTTATGACAGTCATGATATTTTGTGGGTCAAACTAAATATGCCAGTGGAGTGTGCAAAAGGAGGAACTCTTTAGTCAGTGGGTAGCAAAGCACTCAATTAGAAGAATTAAATGGTTTATACTAGGATTTGAGTTTAAAATAGTCGGGAAAATAGTGTAGAGTATCGAGATCCGCCCTCTCCTGATCTGTGATATCTTGCGGTCGCCACTGGGATAACAACAATTTTTAAAAGTAATTGGTTACTAATTGTTTTAAGTTAAGGTCATTGATATGCAAGGCATAATGAAATGTAAAATATTTGTGCCTTGAACTCAAAATTAATATAATTATATAGATTGTAAATGCTAGTTTTATTTCATTAGAAATAGGATTCTAATTTTCACACACAAAATTATCGACAATGAGTCTCTCTGGGTAGTAGACTACTATCATCATGGTAGTAGTAAGTGAGTCGCCTGAGCTTCCTAATACCATAAAAAGTAGTTACATAAGTTTTTAACGCAAAATATTACGGTAACTTTCAAAAGTAAAAAACTTTCATCCTCTTAAAATTGGCAGGACTTTTTGAACCAAATGGAGGATCACAGGCGTAGTGTAAACTTTAAAAACGTGACCGTAGTACAAGCGTTTAATAGTATAAGCGACATTAAGCGTTCAGGACCTGACCGTTAGAAAAACCAAAGTAGTGAGCAATTTACGCATGACTTAATTTGTAATTCTGTATTTTACATTTCGCCAAATGTTTTTGTTTAGATTCTAATTTCTAAATTTAATACCAATCATATGATCACAGATTCGTTTCAAAGACAATGTATATAATAATATTCATATTTTGATTGAAATGTGTTTTTAAGAGGCTTCTCACAAACTTGTTATTTAATATAAGGATGATTCAACTTGTTATTATACAAGGTTGATTTTACCTAGTTTATTCGATGTTAACTACATTTTAAATCATATAATCTATGAATCGTATTTTTGTTTCTAGTTATGTAGAAGTTACATTTTATAGCTCAATTTTGAACCTACAAAAGAGGTTATAAGCATTACTTTTAGGTATTGCTCTTTAAATGAAGAATGCCATATCTAACATGTTTGCTATAGTTGCTCAACATTAACAAGTTCTTGCTATACCTCTGTACTGTATCTTCTGTTTTAGCAAAACATGTTCATATTTGGAGAAAAGAAATGATCCGACCATTATGTGGTCAACATTAATTCTAACAAACATCAGCATATTAACCACAAACAAGCATTCATCCCAACATCTCCCAAACACCCGCTACACAAACCCCAATCGTGAGCAAACAGAAAACACAAGTTTGAAACAAATGATGGACAGAGAATGGTAAAGTAATACTAATTATTGGTACCTGCACACTCTACAAACATACCCCAACAATATAGGCCATACAATAAACCCTCGTGACATTTTAGGGCTGGTACACACCACTCCACACCATACATAAATATGAAATTTAAAAAAAGTAAAATTTTAATTTACTTCTTTTAAAGTTTGGCAGAGGCGGTGCTCGAACTCACGGCGCACCGCTTAGTACTCTATGAGCCTAGCGCCTTAGACCACTCGGCCACTTGTCTTGTTGTTATCCATTTGAAACTTATTTGAACATATAATCGCAACTTCAACATAGGCCTACCACGTGACAAGCAAAGGCAGAAAACGTATTATATTTTGGAATTTTATCTGCTTAAAACATTAATGTGTATTATAATAGAGCTATCATTATTTATATTGTTGAATTCTCAAGCGCATAGAGACAATTAATACGAGCGTCCTATGATACATACACAATACATAAAATCGATTTTGATTTCGGCCACGTGCTCTTGGCGGAAGTTGTATTACGAAGTGCATTTGAACTCCATTTTGAAGTGAATGCTTTTGACAAGCTTGGATTGTTCCAGTTTGCATCCAAAATCCACATTAGACCCCTAATTTTATTTACGAAATCAAAAGATTAGATTATCATAACAACAAAGCGGTAATCTTTTGTGGGGTCTAATGTCAATGTTACATAAAAAATACCGTTTTTACAGAATTTATTTTCAGTTAATTCCACACAAAAATGGCGTATATAAGATTGAAATAAATTCTCTACCTTCTATAGTAGATCAATTGTGACGCAAGTTGTCAAAAATTGTGATGATAGATGTACAGTTAATATTCATATATTCCATTACCTATCTGATGGTACAGTTTTTACACAGAAAATATTTATTTGAAAAACCTGCCACTCGGCTTTTTCCGGAAAGGTCACAGGGCTGCCGTGACCTGTGCAATAATTACAATTAAAATTTTTCTTATTCTAACAGCAAGCGTTTCTAAAATGCAATATGGCGAAATGTGGTGTAGGGCTGGTAAAACTATAGGCTATTTCTAATATTTTGACCAATGATGACTTGAATCATTGCCTATACACATGCACCCCCACACATAACACGTACCTCTCCCAATGCACACCCAACATACGTTAATATACAAATATATAATCTGATGAGATGAAGCTTTGTCTATAGGTCAAACAAACACAAAAACATAAACACCTTGTACAGGCATGTATGCTGATACACCCACTCCACACACCCCCACCCCAACTCAAGGAGCGTGCGCATCCCCATCACCCATACATGGCACACACTCACCCCCATTAACACACACCCTTCGAATACACAAAAACATTTTCAATATGATACCTCAGTTCTACCTCATGCCTACACATCCAATAGACGATACAATGCAATAGTCACACCACGTAACAAATCACCATGGTCTGCACACGAGGTTATAATCCCCACAAACAACCGGGACCCCCCCCCCCCCCCCACCCCCATTGCACACACCTCCACCCTCTCCACCACACAACCCGACACACTATAACTTATTTCCTCACCCAGCCACGCGATCTATCAGTTTCCTTTCATGAAATTTGGCGCATACAATCTTTCTTTCAAGTCATAAATATTAGGCTCTGTGCCACGAGTGTTTCGTTTTCGGCAGTAATTTGTATTATTATTATTATTTTTCTAGGAAACTTATATTTCCATGCAGAAATGCCAAAGACAATTTTGTTTTGATTGTAGAGTATGTTTACAACTTAGCGAGAAGAAATAAATAAGAAAGGGTATTGAAAAGAAAAGTTAATGTGCAATCTAAAGTACATTTGCATCTGATTTGATATATGATTTTTGGGATTTGAAGAATATTATAGCATAAATTCTGGCATAGAAATATGTACAAATGCAAAAAATCACCTCTTGTTTTTCATGTGGCCCCTACAGTTACACCTACAGAAAAAAAACACGTTTCGGCCTATAAAATACGTAGCAGTAAACGTAAATACAAACCAAACTTAAACTTCTACCACTCAAATTTGGTACATGTACCGAAGCGCTTTCACCGGGTCAACCAGCGTCTTCAGAGAATGTTATTGCTCTGAAGATTTGTTGTTGCTAGTAATGTTGCTCCGATGACGTCAACAGATTTCCTTGGAAGCAATCCATATCAGAACACAAAGATCCAGACTAAACCGCGACAAAGGGTTAGACATTGACCCTGTCTGTGACAACCTCCGGACACCCCGGAATCAAGGGGCGCCATAACATCTTCTTGTTTGACGTCACCTACACCTGTGACGTCATCGGAGGTATCGCAACATCACTTGCAACAACAAATCTTCAGAGCAATAACATCCGCTGAAGACGCCGGTTGACCCGATGAAAGCGCTCTGGTGAGTGTACTAAAATTTGAGTAGCGTAGTTTAATTTATATGCTTTCTATTATGTTTTAGCCTGATATCTTTTTTAACACAATTTTAAACTACATGTTCTACATCTACAGTGCACGAGAACACGAAATGTGTGAAACACCATGATCATGAAGGGCCTAAATATTAATATGTTTTGTGTGCAACAGCAGATTCAAGTTTGCGATAGCATGTATTGTCAAGATTTTACGCCCAGCCAATGGACATTGTTGATTGGCTGGGGTTTTCTATTTCATATTGTTGCATAAATTGACGGTGCATATGGGCACCCTGATCAAGCCATTTTTATATAACCAGAGCTCATAGATAATAGTAAAGGCACTATCAGTGAGCCCTGTGGAAAGTATAAAATTATAGGAATAGTAATTAAATCAAAGGATAAGTTAGTGGTAACAAAAAGTGTGCAGCTTCATTCAATAAGTGTGTTGCTGTATTCCTCATTTGATTTCTTTGGCCGTATCACTTACACTCTATAGTGATTGTACACTCTAAATTACAAGGATTTAAAAATAAATTCTTAAGGATTGTAATTAGGTACCAATCAATTTTAGATTTGAAAGTATTCTTATAGATTTGAATTTTAAATTTAAAGATTTAATTTTGAATTTCAAATATTTAATTTTAAATTTCAAAGATTTAATTTTAAATTTCAAAGATTTAATTTTAAATTTCAAAGATTTAATTTTAAATTTCAAAGATTTAATTTTAAATTTAATACTTGATTGGTCCCTAATCACAACAATAAGTTTCTTGCAAAAAATACAAAATCTGATTTTTGATGTAGGGCATCACTGCTAGTGTGTTTAAATGTCAGAAATGATATATCGTTTGAACAGTGTGATTAGACTAACTGGTTACTATGGCTTGCTCATGACGAAGAGTAAACAAATCCATGTTTTCTGTGACTATTTACCTATTTAACTAGAACATCGATGTGTACTACGACTACTGCCAATTGCGTGACAAGTACGCGTGCTAATAATATTCTTTATCTTCGTAGAATGCAGTGAAAATATTTAGTATAACTTTTTAATGACTATAAAACTTAAGAAGCTACGGCTAAAGGAGTCTGTAAATTTTGATCAAACAATGGATTCTTGAAGTTGACTGGACATGTACGTAACGAGTAACGTGGACATTGTAATTTGTGTTTATGGCTATTTATTATTCCTTATTCGGACACAAAAAAGTATATGATATAAGATAGAAACTATTGGCTGTCCTATGCAATAAAGTCATTAAAATTTCCATTTTCTAATAAAACACCTGATTGTATGCGTTATTTCTTGTTGTGTATAGATTTTTTAAACAACTTCATCTTCATGTATTATAATGATGTACTAGGGTCATTCAATAATTTCTACCTCCGCTCTTATACCTTTAGTTCTGTAAATGGTAGTTTCATTAAACTCAGCATAATTTGGACTGTTAGCTACAAATGAGGGCAAATGTATAATATTTCCGGATGTTCCTGTGATTTTTTAAACATAAGGATTCAGAAATGTATAGTTTGATCTACCTGTGACCTTTCTTTCCAGAGTTATAAGTCAAAAGGTCAAATGTCAAAATGGTCTCAATTGTTGGTACTGTTATCTCAACCTTAATACAGAACTACAACGACTCGTTACCTAGGTTCATGGAAATACCTATATCACCATCAATAGGACTCAATTGGCAATTACCTATTTTGCTGTATTACCTAGGTCACGAGTCATTCTAGGTGGTCCAAACTTCTTCAAAAAAAGTTTGGAAACTTTCCAAAACGGCTATATATCAAAAATATTTGAAATTCATTTCCATATTGTTTCATATCAATACAAACATTGTTCTCTCCTGTCAAAAATGACACCAAATTTGAGACCATAACTTATTCTATGGTTGAGTAACTGTCTAGCATCAGTAAATATGTGTAAGGAATATCACTCTGTTTCATTAGTCTACGGTTTCAAAGTGCTGGCAGCCTGATACCGGTCTTCTGTAGCCGTTGTTTTTCTTGGCGGGCCACTAATTCTGGGTCTGTCTTTGACATATCCGGTTTGACGAAAATTAGGTTTTCGCTTGGAGATCATACTGCGGGAAACTCCAAAAGTTGACGCAACTTGATTCTGAGGTACGCCAGCCTCAAGCTGACCAATAGCTCGAGCCTTATTTAGATCTGATAATCGAACCATGGTTGATTAGAACTTTCTTGCAAATGACCACTATGAAGAAGTGACCAATGATGAGAGGATTAATGCCCGGGATTAATGGCATAGGTTTCAATCACAGGGGGCACACCCACGAGGTGATGTATATGTTGGGCTGTTAAGACCAGTGTGGTATAAGACCCTCCCTTTTCAGCATCGGTGTAACCCAAAGACCCCATATTTCTTTTTCGAACACATGCTCTATCACCCAAAGAAACGGTTCGATTTGTCATTTAGGGACCGTTCACAAACACTTGTTAGGGGGGCCTGATGCAAAAAGGGGCCCTGACAATTTTTGACCCTCCTAAGGGGGGGGGGGGGCTTGAAAAAAATGACCACAAATTATCCTGGGAAAATTGAGTTTATATGCTTTTCTATGGGGTTGACCCATAATTTTTATGTCAAAAGGGGGCCCGGAATTTTTAGAGGTCTGTAAAGGGGGGCCCGAAAAATTTTCGCGATGATTTTTTTTGCATCAGCCCCCCCCCTTACAAGTGTTTGTGTACGGTCCCTTACCACTAGCTACCACTGATTTTTTAACACAATCAGACCAGTTTTGAATTTGGACCCCTGTATAAACTTTGATCTTGGATATCTCGCATTGCCCAGGAATGAACATTTTTCACAACTCGGAATCTCATTTTGTACTACCCATAAAACTATCAACAAATAAAAACAATCCCTTCAACTGGCAACTGAATTCGTGTGAGTGAGTTTAAATGCATCAAAACTCATGCTATTTGGAACCAATATTTATTTTTACGGGAGTTGTTATCACATAAAGAACAATTTATAAGTTGAAACTATATAGTTTCTCAATCCTTATGATGAGAGGATTAATGGCATAGGTTTCAATCACAGGGGGCACACCCACGAGGTGGTGCATATGTTGGGTTTTTAAGATAAAGACCCTCCCTTTTCAGCATCGGTGTAATCCAAAGACCCCATTTTTTTTCGAACACATGCTCTGTCGTCACCCAATAACCTAAGTTCGATTTGATTCGTCATTTACCACTGATTTCGTTACATCTATTGCAATAACAAAGCCATTTGAAGCTCCTACCCAATGACCCCATATTTTTATATATTTTGCTCTTACCGAACGTCCCTTACTATGGCAGTGTAAAGTAAGGCCTACACCTCAATTCATTTCATATTGAAGTCCCTCCCAAGTTGAACACAATCAGACAAGTTTTGAATTTGGACCCCTGTATAATTAAAAACTAGAAACTTTGACCTTGGATATCTCGCAATGCCTAGGGATGAACATTTTTCACAACTAGGTATCTCATTTTGTACCACCCGTAAAATCAAAACCATCAACAAATAAATACAATCCATTCAACTGGCAAATACAACTAACTTACCAATGATCTGTCACATGACTGTTTAGATAGAATAAACATACGCAGATAATATAAACAGCCAGGCGTATGGCTTAGAGTTTTATACAGGAGTGACGGTCGAATCAGAGGTAAATTGGGTAGACAATTGGCTACCCTTTCGCTGCGTTCTATGTATTGACTTTCTATCATATGTCCTTAATATAAATATGGCGTATGAATAGCGTGTATCATAAAGATAGTAATGTTTTGTTTTGTTTTAAATGATCTTCCCGTAGGAACTCGACAACGACCCATAATAGGAGAGGGTTAATGGCTCGCACTACCTCCATCCCCGGTCTACGCCAAGCTGGCCCAAGTAGGCCAATTTCGACAAACTTTTAAGTCTTTCAGGAAATGCCATTTCGTAAGACTTGCATCTTGACAATCCTTTTTGGACGGTACAATATTTGCTCTAGCCATTAACGGGTAACGAGAAAGGTTTAACTGATCCCAGTCTCTAACACCACTAAGGCATGAGCAGTGCTGAGCGCATACAGCGAGTTTTGAAGTTAGTCGTTTACTATAACTGTCCTGCATTGCACGTGTGAACTTGAACTTTGGGATGTACGATAGGCCTATATGAACCAATTTATATTTAATCCTCCCCTCCAAAAAATACATCAAAACTCATGCTATTTGGAACCAATATTTTTACGGGAGTTGTTATCACTTCCAATTTATAAGCTGAAACTATATAGTTTCTCAATCCTTATGATGAGAGGATTAATGGCATAGGTTTCAATCACAGGGGGCACACCCACGAGGTGACGAATATGTTGGGCTGTTAAGACCAGGGTGGTATAAGACCCTCCCTTTTCAGCATCGGTGAAACCCAAAGACCCCATATTTCTTTTTCGAACACATGCTCTATCACCCAAAGAACAGGTTCGATTTGTCATTTACCACTGATTTTTGAACAAAATCAGATCCGTTTTGAATTTGGACCCCTGTATAAACTTTGATCTTGGATATCTCGCATTGCCCAGGAATGAACATTTTTCACAACTCGGAATCTCATTTTGTACCACCCATAAAACTATCAACAAATAAAAACAATCCCTTCAACTGGCAACTGAATCCAACTTACCAATGATCTGTCACCCGACTGTTTAGATAGAAAACATACGCAGATAATATAAACAGCCAGGCGTATAGCTTAGAGTTTTATACAGGAGTCACGGTCGAATCAGAGATAAATTGGGTGGACAATTGGCTACCCTTTCGCTGCGTTCTATGTATTGACTTTCTATCATACGTTCTTAATATGTGGCGTACGAATGTGTATCATTAGTACTAAATTAGTTTCACAGTTGCGTACCTCACCGACATGCTCTTCATTCAGCATTATTTAAAAACGAATATATTAGTAACATTATATTACACTTACAGATATTACTACATAATATGAACATTGAAAAAAATTTACATAACAAATTAGACACCGTGCTATAGATAGACCTTGAAGTTTAAAATTCTAGAAAAAAGATTTAAAAAGGTAAGCCTAAAAAACACCAATATAGAAAAAATCAACAGGAAAACAATAAAACTAGACATTCATTAGGATTAAATTGAAAGAACGTAAACAGAATGGATATATTGGTAAGTTGGATATCACCCAAAGAACCGGTTCGATTTGTCATTTACCACTGATTTTTGAACAAAATCAGATCCGTTTTGAATTTGGACCCCTGTATAAACTTTGATCTTGGATATCTCGCATTGCCCAGGAATGAACATTTTTCACAACTCGGAATCTCATTTTGTACCACCCATAAAACTATCAACAAATAAAAACAATCCCTTCAACTGGCAACTGAATCCAACTTACCAATGATCTGTCACACGACTGTTTAGATAGAAAACATACGCAGATAATATAAACAGCCAGGCGTGTAGCTTAGAGTTTTATACAGGAGTCACGGTCGAATCAGAGATAAATTGGGTGGACAATTGGCTACCCTTTCGCTGCGTTCTATGTATTGACTTTCTATCATACGTTCTTAATATGTGGCGTACGAATGTGTATCATTAGTACTAAATTAGTTTCAAAGTTGCGTACCTCACCGACATGCTCTTCATTCAGCATTATTTAAAAACGAATATATTAGTAACATTATATTACACTTACAGATATTACTACATAATATGAACATTGAAAAAAATTTACATAACAAATTAGACACCGTGCTATAGATAGACCTTGAAGTTTAAAATTCTAGAAAAAAGATTTAAAAAGGTAAGCCTAAAAAACACCAATATAGAAAAAATCAACAGGAAAACAATAAAACTAGACATTCATTAGGATTAAATTGAAAGAACGTAAACAGAATGGATATATTCGTGTGAGTGAGTTTAAATGCATCAAAACTCATGCTATTTGGAACCAATATTTATTTTTACGGGAGTTGTTATCACATAAAGAACAATATATAAGTTGAAACTATACTGAGTTTCTCAATCCTTATGATGAGATGATTAATGGCATAGGTTTCAATCACAGGGGGCACACCCACGAGGTGGTGCATATGTTGGGTTTTTAAGATAAAGACCCTCCCTTTTCAGCATCGGTGTAATCCAAAGACCCCATTTTTTTTCGAACACATGCTCTGTCGTCACCCAATGGCCTAAGTTCGATTTGTCATTTACCGCTGATTTCGTTACATCTATGGCAATAACAAAGCCATTTGAAGCCCTCACCCAATGACCCCATATTTTTATATATTTTGCTCTCACCGAACGTCCCTTACTATGGCAGTGTAAAGTAAGGTCTACACCTCAATTCATTTCATATTGAAGTCCCTCCCAAGTTGAACACAATCAGACAAGTTTTGAATTTGGACCCCTGTATAATTAAAAACTAGAAACTTTGACCTTGGATATCTCGCAATGCCTAGGGATGAACATTTTTCACAACTAACTAGGTATCTCATTTTGTACTACCTATAAAATCAAAACCATCAACAAATAAATACAATCCCTTCAACTGGCAAATACAACTAACTTACCAATGATCTGTCACATGACTGTTTAGATAGAATAAACATACGCAGATAATATAAACAGCCAGGCGTATGGCTTAGAGTTTTTATACAAGAGTGACGGTCGAATCAGAGGTAAATTGGGTGGACAATTGGCTACCCTTTCGCTGCGTTCTATGTATTGACTTTCTATCATATGTCCTTAATATAAATATGGCGTATGAATAGCGTGTATCATAAAGATAATGAGCAGTGCTGAGCGCATACAGCGAGTTTCGAAGTTAGTCGTTTACTATAACTGTCCTGCATTGGACGTTTGAACTTGAGCTTTGGGATGTACGATATATGAACCAATTTATATTTAATCCTCCCCTCCAAAAAATACATCAAAACTCATGCTATTTGGAACCAATATTTTTACGGGAGTTGTTATCACTTCCACTTTATAAATTGAAACTATATAGTTTCTCAATCCTTATGATGAGAGGTTTAATGGCATAGGTTTCAATCACAAAGGGCACACCCTCGAGGTGACGAATATGTTGGGCTGTTAAGACCAGGGTGGCATAAGACCCTCCCTTTTCAGCATCGGTGAAACCCAAAGACCCCATATTTCTTTTTCGAACACATGGTCTATCACCCAAAGAGCCGGTTCGATTTGTCATTTACCACTGATTTTTGAACACAATCAGACCCGTTTTGAATTTGGACCCCTGTATAAACTTTGATCTTGGATATCTCGCATTGCCCAGGAATGAACATTTTTCACAACTCGGAATCTCATTTTGTACCACCCATAAAACTATCAACAAATAAAAACAATCCCTTCAACTGGCAACTGAATCCAACTTACTAATGATCTGTCACAAGACAGATAGAAAACATACGCAGATAACATAAACAGCCAGGCGTATAGCTAATAGAGTTTTATACAGGAGTCACGGTCGAATCAGAGATAAATTGGGTGGACAATTGGCTACCCTTTCGCTGCGTTCTATGTATTGACTTTCTATCATACGTTCTTAATATGTGGCGTACGAATGTGTATGATTAGTACTAAATTAGTTTCAAAGTTGCGTACCTCATCGACATGCTCTTCATTCAGCATTATTTAAAAACGAATATATTAGTAACATTATATTACACTTACAGATATTACTACATAATATGAACATTTAAACAAAATTTACATAATAAATTAGACACCGTGCCATACCTAGACCTTTAAGCTTAAAATTCTAGAAAAAAGATTTAAAAAGGTAAGCCTAAAAACACCAATATAGGAAAAAATCAACAGGAAAAGAATACAACTAGACATTCATTTGGTTTAAATTGAAAGAACGTAAACAGAATGGATATATTCGTGTGAGTGAGTTTAAATGCATCAAAACTCATGCTATTTGGAACCAATATTTATTTTTACGGGAGTTGTTATCACATAAAGAACAATTTATAAGTTGAAACTATACTGAGTTTCTCAATCCTTATGATGAGATGATTGATGGCATAAGTTTCAATCACAGGGGGCACACCCACGAGGTGGTGCATAAGTTGGGTTTTTAAGATAAGGACCCTCCCTTTTCACCATCGGTGTAATCCAAACACCCCATTTTTTTTTTTCGAACACATGCTCTGTCGTCACCCAATGACCTAAGTTCGATTTGTCATTTACCACTGATTTCGTTACATCTATTGCAATAACAAAGCCATTTGAAGCTCCCACCCAATGACCCCATATTTTTTTATATATTTTGCTCTCACCGAACGTCCCTTACTATGGCAGTGTAAAGTAAGGCCTACACCTAAATTCATTTCATATTGAAGTCCCTCCCAAGTTGAACACAATCAGACAAGTTTTGAATTTGGACCCCTGTATAAAAACTAGAAACTTTGACCTTGGATATCTCACAATGTCTAGGGATGAACATTTTTCACAACTAGGTATGTCATTTTGTATCACCCATAAAATCAAAACCATCAACAAATAAATACAATCCCTTCAACTGGAAAATACAACTTACCAATGATCTGTCACATGACTGTTTAGATGGAATAAACACCCTCAGATAATATAAACAGCCAGACGTATGGCTTAGAGTTTTTATACAGGAGTGACGGTCGAATCAGAGGTAAATTGGGTGGACAATTGGCTACCCTTTCGCTGCGTTCTATGTATTGACTTTCTATCATATGTCCTTAATATAAATATGGCGTATGAATAGCGTGTATCACAAAGATAGTGAGCAGTGCTGAGCGCATACAGCGAGTTTCGAAGTTAATCGTTTACTATAACTGTCCTGCATTGCACGTTTGAACTTGAGCTTTGGGATGTACGATATATGAACCAATTTATATTTAATCCTCCCCTCCAAAAAATACATCAAAACTCATGCTATTTGGAACCAATATTTTTACGGGAGTTGTTATCACTTCCACTTTATAAGTTGAAACTATATAGTTTCGCAATCCTTATGATGAGAGGATTAATGGCATAGGTTTCAATCACAGGGGGCACACCCACGAGGTGACGAATATGTTGGGCTGTTAAGACCAGGGTGGTATAAGACTCTCCCTTTTCAGCATCGGTGAAACCCAAAGACCCCATATTTCTTTTTCGAACACATGCTCTATCACCCAAAGAAACGGTTCGATTTGTCATTTACCACTGATTTTTGAACACAATCAGACCCGTTTTGAATTTGGACCCCTGTATAAACTTTGATCTTGGATATCTCGCATTGCCCAGGAATGAACATTTTTCACAACTCGGAATCTCATTTTGTACCACCCATAAAACTATCAACAAATAAAAACAATCCTTTCAACTGGCAACTGAATCCAACTTACCAAATGATCTGTCACATGACTGTTTAGATAGAATAAGCATAAGCAGATAATATAAACAGCCAGGCGTATAGCTTAGAGTTTTATACAGGAGTGACGGTCGAATCAGAGATAAATTGGGTGGACAATTGGCTACCCTTTCGCTGCGTTCTATGTATTGACTTTCTATCATACGTTATTAATATGTGGCGTACGAATGTGTATCATTAGTACTGAATTAGTTTCAAAGTTGCCGTTTACCTCACCGACATGCTCTTTTCAGCATTATTTAAAAACGAATATATAGTAACATTATATTACACTTACAGATATTACTACATAATATGAACATTTAAAAAAAATTTACATAATAAATTAGCTAGACCTTTAAGCTTAAAATTCTAGAAAAAAGATTTAAAAAGGTAAGCCTAAAAAACACCAATATAGAAAAAATCAACAGAAAAACAATAAAACTAGACATTCATTTGGTTTAAATTGAAAGAACGTAAACAGAATGGATATATTCGTGTGAGTGAGTTTAAATGCATCAAAACTCATGCTATTTGGAACCAATATTTATTTTTAAGGGAGTTTTAATCACATAAAGAACACTATTTATAAGTTGAAACTACACTGAGTTGCTCAATCCTTATGATGAGATGGTTAATGGCATAGGTTTCAATCACAGGGGGCACACCCACAAGGTGGTGCATAAGTTGGGTTTTTAAGATAAAGACCCTCCCTTTTCAGCATCGGTGTAATCCAAAGACTCCATTTTTTTCAAACACATGCTCTGTCGTCACCCAATGACCTAAGTTCGATTTGTCATTTACCACTGATTTCGTTACATCTATTGCAATAACAAAGCCATTTGAAGCTCCCACCAAATGACCCAATATTTTTATATATTTTGCTCTCACCGAACGTCCCTTTATATATATACTTTGGCAGTGTAAAGTAAGGCCTACACCCCAATTCATTTCATATTGAAGTCCCTCCCAACTTGAACACAATCAGACAAGTTTTGAATTTGGACCCCTGTATAATTAAAAACTATAAACTTTGACCATGGATATCTCGCAATGCCTAGGGATGAACATTTTTCACAACTAGGAATCTCATTTTGTACCACCCATAAAATTAAAACCATCAACAAATAAATACAATCCCTTCAACTGGCAAATACAACTTACCAATGATCTGTCACATGACTGTTTAGATAGAATAAACATAAGCAGATAATATAAACAGCCAGGCGTATAGCTTAGAGTTTTATACAGGAGTGACGGGCGAATCAGAGGTAAATTAGGTGGACAATTAATTGGCTACCTTTTCGCTGCGTTCTATGTATTGACTTTCTATCATATGTCCTTAATATAAATATGGCGTATGAATAGCGTGTATCATAAATTGAGCTTTGGGATGTACGATATATGAACCAATTTATATTTAATCCTCCCCTCCAAAAAATACATCAAAACTCATGCTATTTGGAACCAATATTTTTACGGGAGTTGTTATCATTTCCAATTTATAAGTTGAAACTATATAGTTTCTCAATCCTTATGATGAGAGGTTTAATGGCATAGGTTTCAATCACAGGGGGCACACCCACGAGGTGACGAATATGTTGGGCTGTTATGACCAGGGTGGTATAAGACCCTCCCTTTTCAGCATCGGTGAAACCCAAAGACCCCATATTTCCTTTTTCGAACACATGCTCTATCACCCATAGAAACGGTTCGATTTGTCATTTACCACTGATTTTTGAACACAATCAGACCAGTTTTGAATTTGGACCCCGTATAAAACTTTGATCTTGGATATCTCGCATTGCCCAGGAATGAACATTTTTCACAACTCGGAATCTCATTTTGTACCACCCATAAAACTATCAACAAATAAAAACAATCCCTTGAACTGGCAACTGAATCCAACTTACCAATGATCTGTCACACGACTGTTTAGATAGAATAAACATACGCAGATAATATAAACAGCCAGGCGTATAGCTTAGAGTTTTATACAGGAGTGACGGTCGAATCAGAGATAAATTGGGTGGACAATTGGCTACCCTTTCGCTGCGTTCTATGTATTGACTTTCTATCATACGTTCTTAATATGTGGCGTACGAATGTGTATCATTAGTACTGAATTAGTTTCAAAGTTGCCGTTTGTTTACCTCACCGACATGCTCTTCATTCAGCATTATTTAAAAACGAATATATTAGTAACATTATATTACACATACAGATATTACTACATCATATGAACACTTAAAAAAAATTTACATAATAAATTAGACACCGTACCATAGTTAGACCTTTAAGCTTAAAATTCTAAAAAAAAAGATTTAAAAAGGTAAGCTTAAAAAACACCAATATAGAAAAAATCAACAGGAAAACAATAAAACTAGACATTCATTTGGTTTAAATTGAAAAAGCTAAACAGAATGGATATATTCGTGTGAGTGAGTTTAAATGCATCAAAACTCATGCTATTTGGAACCAATATTCATTTTTACGGGAGTTGTTATCACATAAAGAACAATTTATAAGTTGAAACTATACTGAGTTTCTCAATCCTCATGATGAGATGATTAATGGCATAGGTTTCAATCACAGGGGGCACATCCACGAGGTGGTGCATATGTTGGGTTTTAAAGATAAAGACACTCCCTTTTCAGCATCGGTGTAATCCAAAGACCCCATTTTTTTTAAGCTTAAAATTCTAGAAAAAAGATTTAAAAAGGTAAGCTTAAAAAACACCAATATAGAAAAAATCAACAGGAAAACAATAAAACTAGACATTCATTTGGTTTAAATTGAAAAAGCTAAACAGAATGGATATATTCGTGTGAGTGAGTTTAAATGCATCAAAACTCATGCTATTTGGAACCAATATTCATTTTTACGGACCCCTGTATAAAAACTAGAAACTTTGACCTTGGATATCTCGCAATGCCTAGGGATGAACATTTTTCAAAACTAGGAACCTCATTTTGTACCACCCATAAAATCAAAACCATCACTAATACAATCCCTTCAACTGGCAAATACAACTTTCCAATGATCTGTCACATGACTGTTTAGATAGAATAAACATACGCAGATAATATAAACATCAAAACTCATGCTATTTGGAACCAATATTCATTTTACGGACCCCTGTATAAAAACTAGAAACTTTGACCTTGGATATCTCGCAATGCCTAGGGATGAACATTTTTCACAACTAGGAACCTCATTTTGTACCACCCATAAAATCAAAACCATCACTAATACAATCCCTTCAACTGGCAAATACAACTTTCCAATGATCTGTCACATAACTGTTTAGATAGAATAAACATACGCAGATAATATAAACAGCCAGGCGTATGGCTTAGAGTTTTATACAGGAGTGACGCACACCGTCATCATCCCTATATCTTCGTGTTAAAAATTGCCGTGATAGTACGATGAATCCTCACGTTTTTCAACAACTACGCATAATGATTTTGTTCGAGATAGGCCGTGCGACTCAGGCTAAGCATACAATTTGAGATTTTGAGAGCCTGCCACACTGTTTCTATTCTATGTTTTATGGCTGGCCGTAACCGCCACAACGTGGAGCTGCTACGCGTAGCTTACTTTTCGCTTCGCGGAGCTAAATTGACCAATCATGTTAGATCTTTTCATTACGCGGAGCCAGTGGATGCATCCTCGTCAGAGAGAGAAAACTCTTGCCAAAATGAATGTTTACTATGGGGATTTTAAATGAATCGATTGTAAATGAACCACGACCAGTTGTACAGGATCAATACCATCAGTGGCGTAACTAGGGGGGCAGGGGGGGGCAACATGCCCCGGGCGCTACCGTTAGGGGGGCGCCAAATTGACCAATTCAGCCAGGACCAGCATCAATTCTGCGCCCCTCCAAGGGATGAAAGTCAAAATTTTCGCGCGCATTTCAACACAAAATCAATTCAAAGAACATTTTAAGATCGATATTCAACTTCTAGTAACCAAAATTAATTAGTGGTAGGCCTTATTTGTCCAAAATTTCACGCGCTCCGCGCGCAATTCTTTCAAATTGAACATTCTTGGGGGGTAGGGGCGCCAATTTTGTTTCTTGCCCCGGGCGCTACCAACCCTAGTTACGCCACTGAATACCATTGTTTGATTAGTGTATAGTCAATGTTACCTTGCATGCATGTGTCATGTGTGTGGCGTGTTTGTTTGTTTGTTTGTTTGTTTGTCTACTGTGTCAGGCCAGGATCACTGACACCCACGGTACTGATACTCTCATACTATCACGGTGATCATATTGTTGAATGTTGTTGACTTTAAAATAATCATGATGCAGTCATGTCTACAGTAGAACTCACCACGACCTTTGAAGGACTTAAACCCTATTAAAAGCTATTAAACCAAGATAACACTCAATGAAAACAGCTCAACTATGTTACATCAGATCTTCTCTGGTTAAATACACACTGCACTTGTGTCTGTTTTACCTGTGCAATGAGCAATGAGCTGGTATTATAGTTTCAGTTGGGTGAACGATTATAAAGCGAACGCAAGGTAACAATACTGTGGGCTTTTGTTTACGAAATGAGACAATAGTCTGCTTATTGTTAACCAGCGTTCTTGAAAATGAGAAGCTTAATGACTTAACACGGTTTAGAAATAATTTCTTCATATTTTTTGGTGTTATCTGTCGTTTACATATCCTTCCTAAAACACTAAAGTACCAATATTTCCAAACACCTAAATTAGCTAAAAATTTAGGACATGTTACAAAACTATATTTTCTAGAATTTCAGAGAATACTTTAAATATTGGCCGGTTATTTTTTACACAGTGACGTCAACTAGGCAATGGCCTATACTTCTAACATACACTATTTGTAGAGGTCACGCGTCAATGGTGAGCGCACTGAGTATTGTGTATAGGAAAACGGACAGTATGTATGGCCTACTACTAGTATATAAAGTAAATCCGAACTGGTTTGCAGTTTGCTGAAGGTCGAATTCCGCAGGGACACCGCGCAAGTTATACAAATTAGCTCCCGGCGATACACTGCAGATCGCAGAACTGTGTGCATAGTTTACCACCACTCTGCCTAGCTATATATAGTTATGTACAATACTGTATGAGTTTCTTATGAGTGCATATAAGTCAGTTCGTACTTTTCATAAACTACTTTTTGAATCATAACTTTCGTGACCGAGGATATCTTGCAACTACGTGACGCTCGTCTGGCAAATTCTTAATGAATAAATTCGCTTCACGTAATGAGTAAGTCGTACTTAATTAGTCAGTTTTACCTCCGAGTAATGAAAAACTCTAACATGATCATGATTGGTCAATTTGGCTCCACGGAGCAAAAAGTCAGCTACGCGTAGCAGCTCCACGTTGTGGCGGTTGCGGCCTACCATATCAGTATCCCATATGATATTTCTATTGCAAGAAAATTTTATTTGTTGTCAGGTTTTATCTTAAATACACTAACTGGAAATTAAATACACTAATTAGTGAGGACCGGTATTTTGCTGTGGATATGTTTAACTGCAATTTGCGGGTAAAAATTTGAAATCCTGCGTAAAAATTTTGATCATATTCAACTCTTTGAGAAAAAATTTATATAAAAGAATGCATGTAAAATCCAGCTGCAATACAATGTACATTATTGACACCAACGCACTGAATGGTCTATTGTTCTATTGTGTCCGATTTGAGCGCTGACATATTGGAAAATGTTGCCAATCAATATTCATGAGAGTGTACATTCAACGTCCAATTTTCGAAATTGGGTGACTTGTGCTTGGCAGGTGTAAAATACATCTGACTGGGCGTTTTAAATACGTAACGCATAAAGGCATTGGCATCATCGAATGGCTGCCTATAGTGCTGATAGTGTTAGGCCTATGTGTGTGTGTGTGTGTGTGTGGGCGGGGGGGGCTGTGTTTAGTTTCTATAATAATTATAAGGCCTACATTTATTTGTCATTCATTTCTTTTCCTTTCTCTGTACTTGCTAAATGAGTATCACTCCCTCTTCTTATCTCCTTCCTTCTCCATCCCCTCTTACGTTTTGTCCCCTCTCATTCCTATCATTTTCCTTGCCTTTCTATTTATTTACGTCTATTTATTTATTTCTCTTTATTTCTTCCTCTTTCTCTCTTCCTCCAGTCCCCTCTCATTCTTCATATCCCCTCCTTCTACCTCATCCCCTCCCAAGACCTCTCACAGAAGAGCTGCCCCCTTCAGTACGCCACTGATTATGACATTCTCCTTCTGAAAATAAAATAAAATAAAATCTCAATTTGTAAAACAACTTTTACATAGGCCTATACCGGTATACTTATTATATGTTACATGTATACGTAGCTCCCGGGACGTAGCTATTTAATACCATTATAGACATGGCAGCCATGATGTGTAATCATTCAGCAGGCGCATTCAATTTATTTAAATGAAGCACCTAATGTCAGTGGGGTGACAACGAACTATGCATTAGCGGCTAATGTGTGCCTTTTGTGCTTACGGCTACTCAATCACACCCTTGGGTTTATGTATAACAATAGGTACTTTTCATTCCATTAAGCGCTTTCACGCGACCTGCATTTGATCACTTATTGACAGTAGCCTCCTAGGTAAAGCGTTAATACACTGTCGGGTCAGCTTACCGATTTAATGGTGGAAGCCCTTTGTCCCAAACAAAAGGTACCTTTCGATGAATAGCTTGTCAGATTTCAAATCGGCACAAGGTTTCAATGCGTTACGTAATCTATTTCCTCTCCATCTTATAATAGCTCCATGATTGACACACTATCACTCTCTTTATCTACGGCAATAATAGAATATCGATTTCAATCGAATTGAACACATTGCTCAGTTTTGAGTTTGTAGTTGACTACTAAGCGACCTAAGCGATCGATTGCTAGCCAATCAGATAGAACTCCTTTTCTTGCGTTCGGTGAAATACCAGTCGCCCGTCGCTCACCAACGGAGTATTAAATTTATATTTATCGTATAGGAAGTCGACACTGTGTGACGGTCGAATCAGAGATAAATTGGGTTGCCACTACGAACTTACACACTATACCACTGTATCTAAATGCTCGACAGCTTTGTAAGGTCAAACTTTTCACTGTGAGGTTACCACGCTTGCGCGGAAGCTGTTTTGTGTGACCTTTATGCTAATTCAGTGACCCGTGTTCACTCACGCTGCACTGCACTGCCCGCCGTGATTCAAATCATCCTCCAGACACGCTCCATAAGATATGCTAATGCATGGAGTACAAAGAATTACTTTGATCAATACCAGTTAAACAGGTGATTGGTATTGTACTCCATGCATTTGCATATGTCTTCTGGAGCGTGTCTGGAGGATGATTTGATTCACGACGGGCAGTGCAGTGCAACTTAGGCCGAGTAAAAATAAAAACATGTTTCTCGTCTGGGTTATAAAAAAAAAAGGAGGAAGAGGGCTTGAGGCCCTTTTTATTTTATTATTCTGTTAGGTACGCCCCTCTAGTGATCACAGAACCATCCAGAAGTGTTTCTTGCATATTAGCAAGGCTATAGAAAGCATCTCAACTTCCAAGACATCTTTCTTCAAAAGTTTTGACTGAATTTAAAAAATAAAAATAAATTAGAAGCGGCCTCAAAAAAGGAAGTGGGAGGAGACGAGAAACATGTTTTATTTTCACTCGGCCTTATGATCTTCCGTGCAAGCAACCTATACACGTAGAAACGGGAAAATCCGAAATGTTACTCAAATTTGGTCCAACTTTAGCGTAAATGTAACACAAAACTCGAAAATGTAACACGTTAAAACTTGCACAGTGTTATACTGTGCAGTTTTCCGATGATGGAAAAAAATCAAAGTATTCATCGAAAAAATCCACGAAATTGTGAATTTTGCAATGAAATTTATACCCCAAAATGTTCTAGAATTGTCAACTAGCCTGAAAATTCCGATGATCAAAAAGATGTGCGCTGAAAAATGTCATTATTTTCCTTATTTCTTCACCGATTTTCAAGGTTTAAAAAACTTTGTGTAGATTACCATTTTGTATAAATGCGAGTAGAAAGTTGTCGGATTCAAAGCATCATTCAACCCTCAAAGACCTTTCTAAAATCCCCGTGCCGAACACACGAAGATGAAAAGTTGGGCTGGTCATTCGGCAAACATCGGCAGGATCTCGCTGAGTCTATTGTGATTGGTCCAGCGCCTGGAGCATGCGCGGGTAATTTAAGAAGTATTTGGATACAGTAATATTTGTAGTGCAATGGCTACCCTTTCGCTGCGTTCTATGTATTGACTTTCTATCATACGTTCTGTAATATGTGGCGTACGAATGTGTATCATTAGTACTGAATTAGTTTCAAAGTTGCGTACCTCACCGACATGCTCTTCATTCAGCATTATTTAAAAAAGAATATATTAATAACATTATATTACACTTACAGGTATAACTACATAATATGAACAAGTTTAAAAAAATTTACATAATAAATTAGACACCGTGCCATAGCTAGACCTTTAAGCTTAAAATTCTAGAAAAAATATTTTAAAAGGTAAGCCTAAAAAACACTAATATAGAAAAAATCAACAGGAAAACAATAAAATTAGACATTCATTTGGTTTAAATTGAAAGAACGTAAACAGAATGGATATATTCGTGTGAGAGAGATTAAATGCATCAAAACTCATGCTATTTGGAACCAATATTTATTTTTACGGGAGTTGTTATCACATAAAGAACAATTTATAAGTTGAAACTATACTCGTTATGATGAGATGATTAATGGCATAGGTTTCAATCACAGGGGGCACATCCACGAGGTGGTGCATATGTTGGGTTTTTAAGATAAAGACCCTCCCTTTTCAGCATCGGTGTAATCCAAAGACCCCATTTTTTTTAACACATGCTCTGTCGTCACCCAATGACCTAAGTTCGATTTGTCATTTACCACTGATTTCGTTACATCTATTGCAATAACAAAGCCATTTGAAGCTCCCACCCAAAGACCCCATATTTTTATATATTTTTCTCTCGCCGAACGTCCCTTACTATGGCAGTGTAAAGTAAGGCCTACATCTCAATTCATTTCATATTGAAGTCCCTCCCAAGTTGAACACAATCAGACAAGTTTTGAATTTGGACCCCTGTATAATTAAAAACTAGAAACTTTGACCTTGGATATCTCGCAATGCCTAGGAATGAACATTTTTCACAATTAGGTATCTCATTTTGTACCACCCAAAAAATCAAAACCATCAACAAATAAATACAATCTCTTCAACTGGCAAATACAACTATCTTACCAATGATCTGTCACATGACTGTTTAGATAGAATAAGCATACGCAGATAATATAAACAGCCAGGCGTATGGCTTAGAGTTTTATACAGGATTGACGGTCGAATCAGAGGTAAATTGGGTAGACAATTGGCTACCCTTTCACTGCGTTATATGTATTGACTTTCTATCATATGTCCTTAATATAAATATGGCGTATGAATAGCGTGTATCATAAAGATAGTAATGAGCAGTGCGCATACAGCGAGTTTCGAAGAGTCGTTTACTGTCCTGCATTGCACGTGTGAACTTGAACTTTGGGATGTACGATATATCATGTTTCCATGGATGAACCAATTTATATTTAATCCTCTCCTCCAAAAAATACATCAAAACTTATGTTATTTGGAACCAATATTTTTACGGAAGTTGTTATCACTTCCAATTTACAAGTTGAAACTATATAGTTTCTCAATCCTTTTAACTTCCAATTTATAAGTTGAAACTATATAGTTTCTCAATCCTTATGATGAGAGGATTAATGGCATAGGTTTCAATCACAGGGGGCACACCCACGAGGTGACGAATATGCTGGGCTGTTAAGACCAGGATGGTATAAGACCCTCCCTTTTCAGCATCGGTGAAACCCAAAGACCCCATATTTCTTTTTCGAACACATGCTCTATAGCTCTCTATCACCCAAAGAACCGGTTCGATTTGTCATTTACCACTGATTTTTGAACACAATCAGACCCGTTTTGAATTTGGACCCCTGTATAAACTTTGATCTTGGATATCTCGCATTGCCCAGGAATGAACATTTTTCACAACTCGGAATCTCATTTTGTACCACCCATAAAACTATCAACAAATAAAAACAATGATCCCTTCAACTGGCAACTGAATCCAACTTACCAATGATCTGTCACACGACTGTTTAGATAGAAAACATACGCAGATAATATAAACAGCCAGGCGTATAGCTTAGAGTTTTATACAGGAGTCACAGTCGAATCAGAGATAAATTGGGTGGACAATTGGCTACCCTTTCGCTGCGTTCTATGTATTGACTTTCTATCATACGTTCTTAATATGTGGCGTACGAATGTGTATCATTAGTACTGAATTAGTTACAAAGTTGCCGTTTATCTCACCGACATGCTCTTCATTCAGCATTATTTAAAAACGAATATATTATTAACATTATATTACACTTACAGATATTACTACATAATATGATCATTTAAAAAAAAATATACATAATAAATTAGACACCGTGCCATAGCTAGACCTTTAAGCTTAAAATTCTAGAAAAAAGATTTAAAAAGCCAGCCTAAAAAACACCAATATGGAAAACAATAAAACTAGACATTCATTTGGTTTAAATTGAAAGAACGTAAACAGAATGGATATATTCGTGTGAGTGAGTTTAAATGCATCAAAACTTTTTGGAACCAATATTTATTTTTACGGGAGTTGTTATCACATAAAGAACAATTTATAAGTTGAAACTATACTGAGTTTCTCAATCCTTATGATGAGATGATTAATGGCATAGGTTTCAATCACAGGGGGCACACCCACAAGGTGGTGCATATGTTGGGTTTTTAAGATAAAGACCCTCCCTTTTCAGCATCGGTGTAATCCAAAGACCCCATTTTTTTAACACATGCTCTGTCGTCACCCAATGACCTAAGTTCGATTTGTCATTTACCACTGATTTCGTTACATCTATTGCAATAACAAAGCCATTTGAAGCTCCCACCCAAAGACCCCATATTTTTATATATTTTGCTCTCACCGAACGTCCCTTACTATGGCAGTGTAAAGTAAGGCCTACACCTAAATTCATTTCATATTGAAGTCCCTCCCAAGTTGAACACAATCAGACAAGTTTTGAATTTGGACCCCGTATAAAAACTAGAAACTTTGACCTTGGATATCTCGCAATGCCTAGGGATGAACATTTTTCACAACTAGCAATCTCATTTTGTACCACCCATCAAATCAAAACCATCAACAAATAAATACAATCCCTTCAACTGGCAAATACAACTTACCAATGATCTGTCACATGACTGTTTAGATAGAATAAGCATACGCAGATAATATAAACAGCCAGGCGTATGGCTTAGAGTTTTATACAGGAGTGACGGTCGAATCAGAGGTAAATCGGGTGGACAATTGGCTACCCTTTCGCTGCGTTCTATGTATTGACTTTCTATCATATGTCCTTAATATAAATATGGCGTATGAATAGCGTGTATCATAAAGATAGTAATGAGCACAGTGCTGAGCGCATACAGCGAGTTCCGAAGTCCTGCATTGCACGTGTAAACTTGAACTTTGGGATGTACGATATATGAACCAATTTATATTTAATCCTCCCCTCCAAAAAATACATCAAAACTCGTGCTATTTGGAACCAATATTTTTACAGGAGTTGTTATCACTTCCAATTTAAACTATATAGTTTCTCAATCCTTATGATGAGAGGATTAATGGCATAGGTTTCAATCACAGGGGGCACACCCACGAGGTGGTGCATATGTTGGGTTTTTAAGATAAAGACCCTCCCTTTTCAGCATCGGTATAATCCAAAGACCTCTTTTTTTTTTCGAACACATGCTCTGTCGTCACCCAATGACCTAAGTTCGATTTGTCATTTACCACTGATTTCGTTACATCTATGGCAATAACAAAGCCATTTGAAGCTCCCACCCAATGACCCCATATTTTTATAGTGCTCTCACCGAACGTCCCTTACTATGGCAGTGTAAAGTAAGGCCTACTCCTAAATTCATTTCATATTGAAGTCCCTCCCACGTTAAACACAATCAGACAAGTTTTGAATTTGGACCCCTGTATAAAAACTAGAAACTTTGACCTTGGATATCTCGCAATGCCTAGGGATGAACATTTTTCACAACTACGAATCTCATTTTGTACCACCCATATTAAATCAAAACCATCAACAAATAAATACAATCCCTTCAACTGGCAAATACAACTTACTATAAACCGCCAGGCATATGGCTTAAGCGCGCTTCAGACTCCGAGTATTATACGTACAATATTGTATGTACAATATGTACGTTATTTAATCTATTGCCATTCTATTTCCAGTAATGTTTAAGTTCTAACGAATGTTTGATGACGAAAATCGATAATATGTTACATACAATATCTAGCAGAAATATATTATCGATTTTACATCATCAAACATTCGTTAGAACTTAAACATTACTGGAAATAGAATGGCAATATATTAAATAACGTACATATTGTACATACAATATTGTATGTACAATAAAAAGTCTGTATACTGCTTTCGAGTTTTATACAGGAGTGACGGTTGAATCAGAGGTAAATCGGGTGGACAATTGGCTACCCTTTCGCTGCGTTCTATGTATTGACTTTCTATTATGTCCTTAATATAATCGAATGAGATTGAGTGCAGCGCCTGTGTGGTCGCTCTCACTTGGTCTCTGCAAAGCTCTTGGTATTGTACCTGTTGTAGGATGGTTTACTCTACAAATTTCACTATGATGTCAGATAAACCAACATAGATCATCATGATGTCATCTATTTGTAGATTTATGTTGCTATTTTGCCATATTTTATCATCTTTTGGTCTATCAAATCTGGACCAAAATTTATCTACACTGGACATACAGTACCATGCACAACACAGAGTTGAATGGACTTCTCATCAAATTGATTCAGAATTGATTATCCTCTTAAGAGGTGATCATCTTCTACATCAGTGTGATTATATCTATGAACAAGAACTGGTCATGGAAGAAAGAGATGAACTGGTGAAGTGGAAATTAACAGGTATGGAGTGTGAACATCAATCGTGTAATACCTCCTCTCGACCATTCCTGACCTTTGCATTGGGCCTACACTATTCTGCTATCTTTTTACACGGACTGAATACTCAATGTAACTACATTGATATATCAAATGTGTTCAACAGCCATTTTGCTAGTGTTGCAACTAATTTACTTAATGAAAGTGATGAAAGCATTAATGATGTAAACAATGTTAATAATATTGCTGATGTTAATGTGTTACCTACATGCGAAGATCTTCAAGTTAAACCTGTTCTTAATATGCCATGTATTTCATATGATTTTGTTGACAGAGAAATTCGCTCCATGAGCAATAAAAGGCTACAGGTCTGGATGATGTCAGTTGTAAGATACTAAAACTGGCTCGCCCAGTCATTGGAAAAAGTTTAGTTTATATTATGAATCTCTCTTTGTCAAAGGGTATTTTTCCTACTTTGTGGAAAGAAGCCAAAGTAATCCCTTTGCATAAAGGAGGTGATCTTGATAACACCAATAATTACAGGCCTATTTCCATCCTGCCTGTAATAAGTAAGATCATTGAAAGGGCTATGCGTAACCATGTTTCCTCTTTTTTAAATCGAAATGGTATTTTGAATGTTCATCAATCAGGCTTTCGTCCTGGTCATTCTACCGAAACTGCTCTTGTTGATATGGTTGACGATTGGCTTGCGGGCATCAACAATGGTAAAATGACCGGTGTTGCCTTTATCGACCTTAGAAAAGCGTTCGACACCGTAAATCATGATATTTTGCTAAGAAAGCTCCACGATATCGGAGCATCTGAAGATACAGTTAAATGGTTTGCTTCATATTTGTCATGTAGAAAGCAAAGAGTTACTTTTAAGGGTATTGTTTCTGATTCACTTGAAATGAAAGTTGGTGTTCCCCAAGGCAGTATATTGGGCCCATTATTATTTCTCATTTTTATCAATGATATGCCAAATGTAGTATCACATGGGAAAATATCCATGTACGCAGATGATACCACTGACGCTGTCTGTAAATGGTACTGATACTGATATTATTTCTAAAAAGCTCACTGAAGATCTTTCTGCAATTAAGGCATGGTTAAATGTTAACAAGTTGTTTTTTAATGCTGAAAAGACAAACGTTATGCTCATTGGTAGTGAGCCTAAGTTACGTAATGATAAATGTTCTGCTTTTTCAGTTACCATTGATGATCGTCAACTTGAAAGAGTTCATAGTGCCAAATGTCTTGGTGTAAAGATAGATTCTAAATTACTCTGGCACAATCATGTTAACTCTGTTATACAGAAGCTTTTTTTTTATATTAGGACTCTTAAGACGTCTTAAAACATATCTTGACGTACGCACTCTTAATGTTTTATACAAAGCTCTTATTCAACCGCAGTTCGACTATTGTGTAGTGTGGTTTGGTCGCTTCAATGAAGATATGCGTAAATTAAGTGTGTTACAGAAGCGATGTGCAAGAATCATATTACGTGCCAATTACCTTACGTCTTATGATATAATGTTTCCTATATTAGGATGGGAATCACTTCCAAATCGTGCAATGTATTTCAAATCTTTGTTAATGTTTAAATGTCTAAACGATATGGCTCCACAGTACCTAATCAACAGGTTTTCTTATATACACGAAAAGCATAATGTTAACACCAGACAAGCTGCGACAAATGTATTGGCTCTTCCGCCTTGCATGAATGGTTATGATACTGAATATTTTAAATCATCTTTTTCATACAGTGGGGTTGAAGTTTGGAACAAGCTGAGTAATGAATTAAGAAGCTCAACAAATATGCAGACTTTCAAACAAAGATTCAAGTCCTAAAATTTTGTACATATACTTGTAAATGATGTGTTTTTATTTACTTTGAAAATTGTATGTATTTTTGTATTTTAAATTTGTCTAAGAGTTGTATATACTATATAAATTGTATGTTGAAAATTGTTGCTTTTAAATTATTGTATATATGTGTAGCAGGGCCCCATGTTAGACCAGCTATTTGGCTGAATTGGGCTACCCTGGATAAATATGATTAAAATAAAATAAAATAAATAACTACACTGACTGCCCATTAACTGTTGAGACGTGCACAAAGTTGAATTCTCTCAATCTTCTCCGCCACCCCTGTCCTGATCACCATCATGAGACAGAAGAAGTTGTGTCACTACCAAAAAAGAAAAAACGTTGGCGCCACCGAGGTAGGCGTGGAGGAAGACGACTTGCCAAGAAAATTCCTGTTGAAACACCCTTTCAACCTGTACACCCTCATATTTTGAGCACATTGAACAATAACAATCTTACTGGTTCAACCCCCAATAATACGCATGATAATGATTCTGAGAAGTATTTAAATATAAGACTCTGGAATGCCCAGTCGCTAAGAAACAGAACAACAACGATATCGGACTATCTCATTCAGGATAATGTAGACATAATGTTTGTAACTGAATCATCATGATCATGGTTGAACATTAATGATAGTGTTGTGATAGGCGAGTGCACACCACCCAGCTATGACTTCTTGAATTTTCCGCGAGGAACAAGTGATCATGGTGGCATTGCCTTTATTCACAAACAGTCAATGAATGTTCAAATTGTAAATCTTGATTATGATTATACTACCTTTGAATATGCCAGTATTGCTGACCCAATAAATGGTGTCCAATACATAGTGATCTATATAGACCACCACCTTCAAAAGAGAATGGTTTCCTTCAGTCAACATTTCTCAATGAGTTTGAAAGTTTCATTAGTGAAGTTGCGTTAATGCCCAGAAAGGTGGTTATCATTGGGGACTTTAACATCCATGTTGATATGCCATACAAACCTGAAGTCAAACGCTTTTTATCTAGTCTTGATACTAGTGGTTTCCATCAGCATGTTATTACCCCCACCCACTCCTATGGTCATATTTTGGATCTAGTAATTTCTAGACTTGATGACAACATTGTCAGATCCTGCTGGGTTCAAGACGATCATTTGTCTAACGCAACTATTTATCATTACACAGTTCATTGTCTCATGAACTGCAAGAAACCAATGTTGACAAAGAAAACTGTTACTGTTCGTAATTTTAAGGCCATTGATCATAATTTGTATAGCAATGATGTTGCTCAAGAACTTGAAAGTATCAATCTTAGTATTTCTCTGGATACGCTCATAGATCAATTCAATAGTAAGATGTTATCTGTCTTAGACAGTCATGCTCCTGAAGAAAGTAAATCTCGCACTATAAGGCCGAGAAAACCCTGGTACAATAACTCCATAAATGATCAAAGGCGTTTGCGTAGAAAATATGAAAGAAGGTGGAGAAAGAGTCATTCTCCGGAAGACAAAAAGATGTATGTTAATCAGAAAACCCTTGTTAACCAACTTATTGATATGGCAAAAACAGAGTACTATAAGGTCAAGTTGAATGCTAGTAATATTAAGGGAGTTTTCCAGACTGTAAATACTCTATTGAACAAAAACATCAAACGTTTGCCTACTGGTTTCTCAACAGAAGTGCTGTGTGACAAGTTTGTCACCTTTTTCAGGAACAAGGTTCTCAAAATCCGTCAAAGTCTTGATGAGGAAACTCATAGTAGTGATAATAGTGTGAGCAATGATTATGATGATATTAATATGTGTAGAAGTAGATTTGACCAATTCAGTCAAGTTTCTGAACAGGAAGTGTGTAAGTTGATATCTGGTTCACCGTCAAAAACCTGTAAACTCGACTGTGTACCAACTTGGTTAGTGAAGGAGCATTTAAATGTATTCCTTCCGTTTATTACTCATGTCATTAATAGTTCCCTTTCATCCGCTATTTTTCCCAGATCCATGGGCTGTGCTCTTATCACTCCAATACTTAAAAAACCATCCCTGGACTCTAATGAATTTTCCAATTATCGGCCTGTGTCTAACATCAGCTTCATGTCCAAAATAATTGAGAAAGTTGCCAGCAATCAGCTCAAGGAATACTTGTGTCAGAACAATCTTATTGAGTTGTATCAATCCGCTTATGTTTCCAATAGGAGCACCGAAACTGCTCTCCTCAAAGTGCAAAGTGATATCTTGAATGCTGTAGACAGGCGAGAGGTTGTTTTTCTTGTGATGCTTGACCTGTCTGCAGCATTCGATACTATTGATCATGTTTTGTTATTGCAACATCTTGAAAGCAATTTTGGGATTTCTGGTAAGGCTCTCCAATGGATGAGATCCTATTTAGAGAGTCGTGTGTACCAAGTTCAGATAGACGGTGTTTACTCTCATATGCATAAACTGGACACTGGGGTCCCCCAGCGCTCTGTACTGGGCCCATTGGGTTTTATTTTATACACATCTCCTGTTGGTAATATCATACGTAAGCATGGACTTAGTTTCCATGTTTATGCTGATGACACTCAATTGTATATTTCGTTTGACCCTAGAATACCAGAAGCATGTAATACTGCTCTATCAAAACTAGAATTGTGTATCACTGAACTCAGCAATTGGATGACTGTGAATAAATTAAGACTCAATCACAGTAAAACTGAATTTTTCATTGCTGGAACCACCCAAGGACTGAACAAACTCTCTCCTGTTGAACTCAAAGTTGGTAATGAACGGATTAAGCCCAGCACTTCGGTGCGCAATCTGGGGATGATTTTCGACGATCATATGTCCATGACTAAGCACATCAACAGTCTTATTTCTTCTGTCAACTTTCACTTACGGAACATCCGTCGCATCGCTAAATATCTCGATCAGGACACAAAACATCATGTCGTTCGCTGTCTTATTCTCTCACGCCTGGACTATGGCAATGCACTCCTGTATGGAGCCAAATCAAAGGACCTGGACCGTTTACAATCTCTCCTAAACAAAGCCGCTAAACTTATTTTCTGTGCTGACAGACGTGATAGCCCATCACCTCTCCTGGACACTCTACACTGGCTGCCCATACGGGAGCGCATCAAATTCAAGATATGCATGTATGTTTTTAAATGTCTTCAGGGTAATGCACCAGTTTATCTCACAAACTTTCTCACTCATAAACTCAAACCTGCTACAGGACCCATGACACGTTCATCTTTCGATACTACTCTTCTCACCGCTCATGTCGGGAAAAATCGCATTGGAGATAAATCATTTTATGTTTCGGCACCCACACTCTGGAACAGCCTCCCAAGAACCATCAGGGAGGCATGCACACTGCCTAGTTTCAAGAAGGTGTTGAAGTCTCATTTTTATCCATCATATTGACTCTGTTTTTGTTATTGCTTTGTTTTTACGGCGCTTTGATCAAGTTGGAAAGGCGCCCTATTAAATGTTGTTTATGTATATAAATATGGCGTATGAATAGCGTGTATCATAAAGATAGTAAGGAGCAGTGCTGAGCGCATACAGCGAGTTTCGAAGTTAGTCATTTACTATAACTGTCCTGCATTGCACGTGTGAACTTGAACTTTGGGATGTAAGTATATGAACCAATTTTTATTTAATCCTCCCCTCCAAAAATACATCAAAACTCATGCTATTTGGAACCAATATTTTTACGGCAGTTGTTATCACTTCCAATTTATAAGTTGAAACTATGTAGTTTCTCAATCCTTATGATAAGAGGATTAATGGCATAGGGTTCAATCACAGGGGGCACACCCACGAGGTGAAGACCAGGGTGGTATAAGACCCTCCCTTTTCAGCATCGGTGAAACGGTAACCCAAAGACCCCATATTTCTTTTTCGAATACATGCTCTATCACCCAAAGAACCGGTTCGATTTGTCATTTACCACTGATTTTTTGAACACAATCAGACCCGTTTTGAATTTGGACCCCTGTATAAACTTTGATCTCGGATATCTCGCATTCCCCAGGAATGAACATTTTTCACAACTCGGAATCTCATTTTGTACCACCCATAAAACTATCAACAAATAAAAACAATCCCTTCAACTGGCAACTGAATCCAACTTACCAATGATTTGTCGCACGACTGTTTAGATAGAAAACATACGCAGATAATATAAACAGCCAGGCGTATAGCTTAGAGTTTTATACAGGAGTCACGGTCGAATCAGAGATAAATTGGGTGGACAATTGGCTACCCTTTCGCTGCGTTCTATGTATTGACTTTCTATCATACGTTCTTAATATGTGGCGTACGAATGTGTATCATTAGTACTGAATTAGTTACAAAGTTGCGTACCTCACCGACATGCTCTTCATTCAGCATTATTTAAAAACGAATATATTAGTAACATTATATTACAGATATTACTACATAATATGAACATTTAAAAAAAATTTACATAATAAATTAGACACCGTGCTATAGCTAGACCTTTAAGCTTAAAATTCTAGAAAAAAGATTTAAAAAGGTAAGCCTAAAAACACCAATATAGAAAAAAATCAACAGGAAAACATTAAAACTAGACATTGATTTGGTTTAAATAATTATTGAAAGCCGTAAACAGAATGAATATATTCGTGTGAGAGAGTTTAAATGCATCAAAACTCATGCTATTTGGAACCAATATTTATTTTTACGGGAGTTGTTATCACATAAAGAACAATTTATAAGTTGAAACTATACTGAGTTTCTCAATCCTTATGATGAGATGATTAATGGCATAGGTTTCAATCACAGGGGGCACACCCACGAGGTGGTGCATATGTTGGGTTTTCGCCAGCCCATACGCGGGGCTGGTATCTATTTCTGAGATTAGGTTTGTTTGCTCAAGAGATTAACTTTATTGGTATTGGTAAGAATTATTTTATTTTACTTTTTGAGGTGGAATGTTTTTAAATTATTGTTATTCGATTTGTAAGGAAAAGTATGTTTTGCCGTTTCAACGAATGAAAACGAGTGAGTATTACCAAAGTTATGTTTGAACTAATTATGACTTTAAAAGTTCTAGGTATAGGCCTAAATGTAACAATAATAGTTAATATACAGCATCATATGGTCAGCAGAAGAAAATTACATCACCTATGATGTCATATCAGTGTCCTTGACCGGGGTCCTTACTCCTTGACCACTGAACAGCGTGATATCATGTTGATAACAGATCTATAGAATCAAAATCTTCATCATACCACAGATTCTCAACAATCTGTGATCATATGGACCATATTGATGTGAAAGTAGTTATCTATCATATCCTGTGTCGTTTTATGGATAAAAATGACTCAAAATGTTATTGATGAAATGGTTGCTATCATAAACATCAGTTTTGTCTTTTCAACGGGAAAAATCCGATGCAAAATAAAGTTTTTAGGGCCTAGCTATAATATGGGCATAATTTATGCATGTAGGCCTATAGTATTGAACAATATACCCCATTTGACATGCACTTATAGATAATTAAATTTTCTTACTTTATTAATTTAATAACTTCTTTATTATAAATAAAATGACACATAACTTATGTGAAGTCACTTTCTATCTTTTTTATTTGATTCATAAAATTACATTCAACAAAATGATTGAAGAGAAAACACACAAGGCACTAGGCAGACTGTTATAGAATGGAGCAGGTAAGATGCCATGTCCATAGCTTCGCAGGAGTTTCCGACTAGCAATCAACATGATCAGCACATTCAGAAAAACACAGTTTAAGAGTGAAGATTGTAGTGAGTAATCAGTCCTTTATAAATGTGCTGGCCACTATCTATTATAATAACTATACATTGCGAATTAATATCAAGTTATTTTAAAATAAAATGTACATGTAAGTTAACTCAAACCGGCAGTGTATTTGTGACGTGGTATATTGAAAGCACTGAAATCGGACATTCCTAAGAGAAGATAATTGAGTTCGTAAATTCTGGTATTACAAAATTGGAAATTGAGATATCGTGGGTAAAAAGCTGAAAAGACAAAAAAAAAAAAAAAAAACACCAAACAACAACAAAAAAACCAGACCAGAACAATTTGGAGTAATGAATTAAAGAGTTGACATGAGATTAGGAATTAATGTTTTCTTCTGTTTCAGTGTACATGTTCTCATCGTTGATGGTTTGGTTGACTGTCATGTAACATGGATGTAAGCGTGATCCTAAAAATGCCTTTCACATTGACCAAAACTAATTACAGGACCTCTTCTACATTGAGGCTGGCTTTCCCTTTTAAAGGGTATTTTTATTAAGATAAAGGCCCTCCCTTTTCAGCATCGGTGTAATCCAAAGACCTCTTTTTTTTAACACATGCTCTGTCGTCACCCAATGATCTAAGTTCGATTTGTCATTTACCACTGATTTCGTTACATCTATTGCAATAACAAAGCCATTTGAAGCTCCCACCCAATGACCCCATATTTTTATATATTTTGCTCTCACCGAACGTCCCTTACTATGGCAGTGTAAAGTAAGGCGCACACCTCAATTCATTTCATATTGAAGTCCCTCCCAAGTTGAACACAATCAGAAAAGTTTTGAATTTGGACCCCTATATAATTAAAAACTATAAACTTTGACCTTGGATATCTCGCAATGCCTAGGGATGAACATTTTTCACAACTAGGAATCTCATTTTGTACCACCCATAAAATCAAAACCATCAACAAATAAATACAATCCCTTCAACTGGCAAATACAACTTACCAATGATCTGTCACATGACTGTTTAGATAGAATAAACATACGCAGATAATATAAACAGCCAGGCGTATGGCTTAGAGTTTTATACAGGGGTGACGGTCGAATCAGAGGTAAATTGGTTGGACAATTGGCTACCCTTTCGCTGCGTTCAATGGATTGACTTTCTTTCATATGTCCTTAATATAAATATGGCGTATGAATAACGTGTATCATAAAGATAGTAATGAGCAGTGCTGAGCGCATATACAGCGAGTTTCGAAGTTAGTCGTTTACTATTAACTGTCCTGCATTGCACGTCTGAACTTGAACTTTGGGATGTACGATATGAACCAATTTATATTTAATCCTCCCCTCCAAAAAATACATCAAAACTCATGCTATTTGGAACCAATATTTTTACGGCAGTTGTTATCACTTCCAATTTATAAGTTGAAACTATATAGTTTCGCAATCCTTATGATGAGAGGATTAATGGCATAGGTTTCAATCACAGGGGGCACACCCACGAGGTGACGAATATGTTGGGCTGTTAAGACCAGGGTGGTATAAGACCCTCCCTTTTCAGCATCGGTGAAACCCAAATACCCCATATTTCTTTTTCGAACACATGCTCTATCACCCAAAGAACCGGTTCGATTTGTCATTTACCACTGATTTTTGAACACAATCAGACCCGTTTTGAATTTGGACCCCTGTATAAACTTTGATCTTGGATATCTCGCATTGCCCAGGAATGAACATTTTCACAACTCGGAATCTCATTTTGTACCACCCATAAAACTATCAACAAATAAAAACAATCCCTTCAACTGGCAACTGAATCCAACTTACCAATGATCTGTCACACGACTGTTTAGATAGAAAACATACGCAGATAATATAAACAGCCAGGCGTATATAGCTTAGAGTTTTATACAGGAGTCACGGTCGAATCAGAGATAAATTGGGTGGACAATAAAATTGGCTACCCCGGGTTGGCTACCCTTTCGCTGCGTTCTATGTATTGACTTTCTATCATACGTTCTTAATATGTGGCGTACGAATGTGTATCATTAGCACTGAATTAGTTTCAAAGTTGCCGTTTATCTCACCGACATGCTCTTCGTTCAGCATTATTTAAAAACGAATATATTAGTAACATTATATTACACTTACAGATATTACTACATAATATGAACATTTAAAAAAAATTTACATAATAAATTAGACACCGTGCCATAGCTAGACCTTTAGGGGTGGTGCAATAATTATGTGTACCCCGGGGGTGAATTATAGGGGGGCAAAGATTTTTGGCAGGCCAAAAGGGGGGCAAGCATTTTTGGCAGGTCGAAAGGGGGGTCAAGCGATTTTTGGCAGGTCGAAAGGGGGCGGCCAGCAATTTTTGGCACATCTATTTTGGCACCGTTTCTATACTAGGCGTAGGAAAACGTTACGAACACGTTCAAATATGCCAAATTTCCTGCTCGCTGCGCTCGCATTATATGTTAAGACAATTATTTAAGGTTTTAAATTCGGGTTCCCCAAAATCTTGCATGTGTAAGGGGGGCAAAGATTTTTGGCACGTCAAAGGGGGGGCAAAGGTTTTTGGCACGGCCAAAGGGGGGCAAGCGATTTTGGCAGACCATTTTGAGAATTCACCCCGGGGGTACACATAATTATTGCACCACCCCTTAAAGGGGAAAATAAGTTAGACAGGCTGAAGAATTAAACCCACTAGGGGCATGCATGTTAATGTGCCATATCATTATACCACCAATTACAAAATATAAACAATGCCAACAGGAATTGACAACTGAAGGACAAAAGTTTGAAGCATTTCTAGAAGATGAAAACATGACTGCATGACCACATGACCACAATACATACCATAATTAAGTACATGTATTAACAGGCAGTAAAATGTTGATCCTGTTGACAGATGTGTCAAATCCCCTTTAAGCTTAAAATTCTAGAAAAAAAGATTTTAAAAGGTAAGCCTAAAAAACACCAATATAGAAAAAATCAACAGGAAAACAATAAAACTAGACATTCATTTGGTTTAAATTGAAAGAACGTAAACAGAATGGATTCGTGTGAGTGAGTTTTTAAAAATGCATCAAAACTCATGCTATTTGGAACCAATATTTATTTTTACGGGAGTTGTTATCACATAAAGAACAATTTATAAGTTGAAACTATACTGAGTTTCTCAATCCTTATGATGAGATGATTAATGGCATAGGTTTCAATCACAGGGGGTACACCCACGAGGTGGTGCATATGTTGGGTTTTTAAGATAAAGACCCTCCCTTTTCAGCATCGGTGTAATCCAAAGACCCCTTTTTTTCGAACACATGCTCTGTCGGTACCCAATGACCTAAGTTCGATTCGTCATTTACCACTGATTTCGTTACATCTATTGCAATAACAAAGCCATTTGAAGCTCCCACCCAATGACCCCATATTTTTATATATTTTGCTCTCACCGAACGTCCCTTACTATGGCAGTGTAAAGTAAGGCCTACACCTAAATTCATTTCATATTGAAGTCCCTCCCAAGTTGAACACAATCAGACAAGTTTTGAATTTGGACCCCTGTATAAAAACTAGAAACTTTGACCTTGGATATCTCGCAATGCCTAGGGATGAACATTTTTCACAACTAGGAATCTCATTTTGTACCACCCATAAAATCAAAACCATCAACAAATAAATACAATCCTTCAACTGGCAAATACAACTTACCAATGATCTGTCACATGACTGTTTAGATAGAATAAACATACGCAGATAATATAAACAGCCAGGCGTATGGCTTAGAGTTTTATACAGGAGTGACGGTTGAATCAGAGGTAAATCGGGTGGACAATTGGCTACCCTTTCGCTGCGTTCTATGGATTGACATTCTATCATAAATATGGCGTATGAATAGCGTGTATCATAAGGATAGTAATGAGCAGTGCTGAGCGCATACAGCGAGTTTCGAAGTTAGTCGTTTACTATAACTGTGTCCTGCATTGCACGTGTTAACTTGAACTTTGGGATGTACATGTACGTATATATGAACCAATTTTTATTTAATCCTCCCCTCCAAAAAATACATCAAAACTCATGCTATTTGGAACCAATATTTTTACGGGAGTTGTTATCACTTCCAATTTATAAGTTGAAACTAAAATATAGTTTCTCAATCCTTATGATGAGAGGATTAATGGCATAGGTTTCAATCACAGGGGGCACACCCACGAGGTGACGAATATGTTGGGCTGTTAATAAGACCAGGGTGGTATAAGACCCTCCCTTTTCAGCATCGGTGAAACCCAAAGACCCCATATTTCTTTTTCGAACACATGCTCTATCACCAAAGAACCGGTTCGATTTGTCATTTACCACTGATTTTTGAACACAATCAGACCCGTTTTGAATTTGGACCCCTGTATAAACTTTGATCTCGGATATAGAATGAACATTTTTCACAACTCGGAATCTCATTTTGTACCACCCATAAAACTATCAACAAATAAAAACAATCCCTTCAACCCCGGTGGGGTCACTCCCTGGCAGGGGGGACACATAGAACCGTTATACCACAAGTACAAATCACCCCCTTTTGCAGTAGATTTAAAGGACAAATCATGAAATTTTACCCCCTTTTTTACTCTAAAACAAGGACAAAATGGTACTCTGAAACACCCCTGTTTTTTAGATTCTGAGGACACATTTGCTATTTTGACCCTATTTCAAGGACGAGGATTTTATGAATAGTTTTTTTTCATCACAAAATTCAAGTACTTGTAGTACCCCTTGCATATAAATTGGCTATTGCAAAATTTGGGGGAGTACGAAGTAGGAAACCAAATTTATTCGTTATTTATCTGGCCAGCTATCCACGTGATCGGGAGAAAACAATAAGAACCCCCTTTTTTTTTTAATTTCGTGGACATTTGTGCGAAAAAACACCCCTATTTTTCCAATTTCACAGACAATTTTGTCCGCGGACAAGCCCTAAAAATGACCCCTTTTTCCGCGATTTTGGTAACGATCGTGCGGTCAGTATTGCAAGTTGAGTGACCCCACCGGGCCTTCAACTGGCAACTGAATCCAACTTACCAATGATCTGTCGCACGACTGTTTAGATAGAAAACATACGCAGATAGTATAAACAGCCAGGCGTATAGCTTAGAGTTTTATACAGGAGTCACGGTCGAATCAGAGATAAATTGGGTGGACAATATTGGCTACCCTTTCGCTGCGTTCTTCTGCGTTCTATGTATTGACTTTCTATCACACGTTCTTAATATGTGGCGTACGAATGTGTATCATTAGTACTGAATTAATTTCATAGTTGCCGTTTACCTCACCGACATGCTCTTCGTTCAGCATTATTTAAAAACGAATATATTAGTAACATTATATTACACTTACAGATATTACTACATAATATGAACATTAAAAAAAAATTTACATAACAAATTAGACACCGTGCCATAGCTAGACCTTTAAGCTTAAAATTCTAGAAAAAATATTTAAAAAGGTAAGCCTAAAAAACACCAATATAGAAAAAAATCAACAGGAAAACATTAAAACTAGACATTCATTTGGTTTAAATTGAAAGAACGTAAACAGAATGGATATATTCGTGTGAGTGAGTTTAAAAGCATCAAAACTCATGCTATTTGGAACCAATATTTATTTTTACGGGAGTTGTTATCACATAAAGAACAATTTATAAGTTGAAACTATACTGAGTTTCTCGATCCTTATGATGAGATGATTAATGGCATAGGTTTCAATCACAGGGGGCACACCCACAATGTGGTGCATATGTTGGGTTTTTAAGATAAAGACCCTCCCTTTTCAGCATCGGTGTAATCCAAAGACCCCATTTTTTTTTAACACATGCTCTGTCGTCACCCAATGACCTAAGTTCGATTTGTCATTTACCACTGATTTCGTTACATCTATTGCAATAACAAAGCCATTTGAAGCTCCCACCCAATGACCCCATATTTGTATATATTTTGCTCTCACCGAACGTCCCTTACTATGGCAGTGTAAAGTAAGTCCTACACCTCTATTCATTATCTATGCCCGTGCAACGGGGCATAGATATTGTATTTGTTGTGTTTAGTCTTCGGCTTCTCCTTCTCCTTCTCCTCCTTCTCCTTCTCCTCCTTCTCAAGATCAGTCCTTTGCACTCCTCTAGCTTAAGAACTAAAGTAGCCTCGGGGCCCATACTTGGTACAATGATGGCCCATGACCCCTAGATACATCCTAGGGTACCCCCGACCCCAAAGGTCAAAGGTCATGGGCTACAGGGGCCAATATGTGTAAAATTTCAAACAGCTCTAGCTCAACTACTATAGCGCCCTCAGGGTTCATACTTGGTACAATGATGGCCTATGACCCTAGAAGTATGCTATGCTAGCCGCAACCCCAGAGGTCAAAGTTCATATGCTTTAAAAAGCAAAATAGGTACGACCGGTTAACACAGTGTATCGCAATAGGTAGCATTTTGGTAGCTACCTGTATTTGCAATGATGAAGGCTTCAAATATACGTCAAGACGTACAATGGGGTTAAGAGGTTAACCGCTTAAAGGGACACAATGTTTTGGGATTAAAGGGTTTTCTCCAGTCTGGTGGTGTTTCAGAGAGAGTGAGGGTCTGATGGAGTATAAGAGAGAGTGATGGCTTGGTGGGGTATTAGAGAGAGTTTGGGCCAGCCTGGTGGTGTTTTAGAGCGAGTGAGTGTCTGGTGGATTATAAGAGAGAGTGAGGGTCTGGTGAGGTATTAGAGAGAGTGTGCGCCAATCTGGGGGTGTTTTAGAGCTAGTGAGTGTCTGGTGGAGTATAAGAGAGTGATGGCTGGGTGGGGTATTAGAGAGAGTTTGGGTTAGCCTGGTGGTGTTTTAGAGCGAGTGAGTGTCTGGTGGAGTATAAGAGAGAGTGAAGGCTTGGTGGGGTATTAGAGAGAGTATGGGTCAGCCTGTTGGTGTTTAGAGCGAGTGAGTGTCTGGTGGAGTATAAGAGAGTGAAGGCTTGGTGGGGTATTAGAGAGAGTCGGGTCAGCCTGTTGGTGTTTTAGAGCGAGTGAGTGTATGGTGGAGTATAAGAGAGAGTGATGGCTGGGTGGGGTATTAGAGAGAGTTTGGGTCAGCCTGGGGTGTTTTAGAGCGAGTGAGTGTCTGGTGGCGTATAAGAGAGAGTGAGGGTCTGGTGGGGTATTAGAAAGTGTGTGCCAGTCTGGTGGTGTTTTAGAGCTAGTGAGTGTCTGGTGGAGTATAAGAGAGAGTGATGGCTTGGTGGGGTATTAGAGAGAGTTTGGGTCAGCCTGGTGGTGTTTTAGAGCGAGTGAGTGTCTGGTGGAGTATAAGAGAGAGTGAGGGTCTGGTGGGGTATTAGAGCGAATGTGGTCCAGTCTGGTGGTGTTTTAGAGAGATTGATGGTCTGATGTGGTATAAGAGAGACTGAAGGCTTGGTAGGGTATTAGAGAGAGTATGGGTCAGCCTGGTGGTGTTTTAGAGAGGGTGAGTGTATAGTGGAGTATAAGAGAGAGTGAAGGCTTGGTGGGGTATTAGAGAGAGTATGGGTCAGCATGTTGGTGTTTTAGAGCGTGTGAGTGTCTGGTGGAGTATAGAGAGAGTGGGGGTCTGGTGGGGCATTAGAGAGAGTATGTGTCAGCCTGATGGTGTTTTAGAGCGAGTGAGTGTCTGGTGGAGTATAAGAGAGAGTGAGGGTCTGGTGGGGTATTAGAGAGAGTGTGGTCCAGTCTGGTGGTGTTTTAGAGAGAGGGATGGTCTGGTGGAGTATAAGAGAGTGATGGTCTGGTGGGGTGTTAGAGAGAGTGTGGGCCACGTGCATAGATATTCGTGTTTGGTCAAACACAACTGTGGTTTCTAGTTTCATATTGTAGTCCCTCCCAAGTTGAACATAATCAGACCAGTTTTGAATTTGGACCCCTGTATTGACCTTGGATATCTCGCATTGCCCAGGATGAAGATTTTTCACCAATCGGAATCTCATTTTGTACCGGTACCACCCATAAAACTATCAACAAATAGAAACAATCCCTTCAACTGGCAAAACCAACTTAATCCCAAGTTCTGCCACTAGTGTCTGCTATTAGTTTAGATTTTCGTATTTTTTAGATATTTGAAAAAATATAAAAAATATGGTCAAAGTCATCAAAGAAAAGTATTAGCACAGCCTTTGACCCAACGAAATTTATACTTTTTAAATTCCAAAGTTCAAATTTGAAACCCCATTTCTTTTCAATTTTGGTCTTTTCCCGCAATATTTTTATAAAAAGCCGTAGAACGTCGGGTACCATAAACTTTTTGAATCAATCTATTTAGTGCAATGGGGACGAATATCATAATAATTAGATGCGCTGAGATAGTATTTATTCGACCATCCGCATCAGGAAGTATTGCCCAGCAAAATAGCTATAGGCCTATTTTCGTCGTGTTGAATGAGACCCCACTGTTGAAACATTACGTTATTATAAAAAAAAATGTGAAGATGAACCCGAGAAAAAGAGTACAAACTGCCTATATCATGCTATACAGCAGTTGAAGACATGCAATTCGCAAGCGTCGTCGCCGGCCAAGTCTTACTACGAACGTGTAATGAGAAGATACCATAGAGTCCTACATAGAGATCTGAGGAAGAGACGGTCCGAATTGACCTAGTGACCTATAATTTATTAGAGAATCACATTTTTAGCAGGGGATAAGAGTATAAGTCCGCCCACCGCTGTCAATCATTCTAATGAACAAATGAAACAAGCTCTGGCATTCTGGCAATGACGTAATCCTAATTATAAATGAGAAAATCACATTGTACATGTAACTGTCTGCTGTACTTCATGTCTTCCAACAAGTGCCGGAGTGTCGCGGCCCTGGATGAACTAAGGTTTTCAGAATAGTCCCAGCTTATATAAATACATTCCTTGTGTACTTATTTATTTATTTATTTATTTATTTATTTATTTATTGTGTGGATGGGTCTGAGAAAGTCATTTGGAAACAAAAGAAATTTTGAACAAGAAAATATTATTTAAAACAATGAAAACAATTCTTGTCAATTCTCTGTTTCTGAAAATGTCAAGCGGATGCTGATATTCTTAGGAAGGAATGATGGTATTAAACTAAACTCTATTTACATTGTATCGATGAAACCAGTCGAAATTAGAACGAAATCCATAATTTTATGTCATTGTTTGGGAAAAAATAATGCTCAGAATAATGTTATGCACAACGTAATCGGGCATCAGCTTCGCCTAATTTCGTGCAACAAAAACTGGTGGACCATAGACATGATAGACCCTACCCAATAACCGGAACGGTATATAACAATTGAAATGGCAATACAGATTGGTGCAGATTTTTTTTGTGCTAAACTCGATAGGGTCCATGCCCTAAGTTGAGAATGGACCGTCCCACTCGATTTGTGAAAAGGTCGCGAACCCTTTTGGTGGACCCAAGTAACTGCCTAAAATGAGGCAAAATTGAAAAGAAGTGGGGTTTTAAATTGAACTTTGGAATTTGAAAAGTATAAATCACGTTGGGTCTAAGGCTGTGCTAACACTTTTATTTGACGAATTTGACCACAACTTTTTATTTTTTCAAATATCTAAAAAAATACAAAAATCTAAGCTAATTGAACAGACAGTAGTCGAAGATAGAAATCCAGTAAAAAAGGTTGCAAAGATGTGAAGGGTCTGTAATTGCCGTGACGGACCCAGGTCTGTAACACCCGCAAATGTTAAATACTTCATTAGGCAATAGAACCAAATTAGTTTGATCTTTCGATTGACCATCAATGCTTGATTAATCCTTATTATTTATTAAATCAATTAAATGGGCATTTCGTGATCCACAGCCTCATCCCCCCACTTTTCTCAAAAAAAGTAGAGATTTTTATATCACTGGAAACCTCTGGCTACATAATGTTTATGTACAAAATATTTCTTGCAGATTAATTCTTTTAGCAAAGATATCGTGAAATTTGAATTTCGTTCTGGTGCACCAGAACGAAATTACAACGCATTGTCTATGGAGCAGTGTAATACACATAATCATGCATAACTCGCGAACGCAAAATCGGAATCAACTGAAATTTTGGGAATAGGTTTTTTCGTGGATATCTAATGAAAATGACATAAATAAAGGATGCTAGGATCACGAAATACTCCTTTAATTGACTATTGTGAAAAGATATGAACGTGCATTTAATGATATTAACCAATACAAACTTACCACTAAATTCTGATTTATTTGTTGATAGTTCTTTGTTAACAAGCATTGATCCTTTGATCAAACGAAATTGGTTGTGATGGTACCTTACAAAAACAATTTGAGGCTTGAAGTGGAAAGATTTGCTATTTTGGGGCCAAGAACTGCTGCAAAGCAAAGTAGTGAGAAGTAAAATGACAAGTAAACTATTTTAGAACTTTTTATATATTTTTTTATTTGAATTGAATATCATAACATGATGAACCATTACAGAATGCGGATGCTTAATAGCATTTGTTTCATTTAAAGAAACATAAAATATTGTTGTCTGTCAGTGTAAGAATTTCATATAACCATTTTGGTATTTTTGCAGGAGAATCAATTTTATGTTCTACACAGGCTTTAAATAATAGTCAAATAAAAACCAACATGATAAGAGCAGAAAGGAGAAAATGTTTTATTTTAATTTGCAAATTTATGTAAATTTCTATAAATAATTTGAAAAAAAAACTAAATTCAGTGTTAAAGAAACTGTTTATGTATCACCCACTTAATGAAAGAAATTTGTATACACCATTGAAACTTGTTATTAGTTTTTTCTGCAAAAAACTAGACAGTGATGAAAAATTGTTAATATTAACAACATTATAAATATCCTGAGCAAGAACTTTAACTCCAAACTTCAATCAGAATGCCATATATTATAACCATTGCAAGAAAGTTGTATGTATCCTAGGTATGCAGTTATGGTTCATACGACTTTCTTTCACATGCCCAACATTATGCAACTGAAAACAAATGAAACTTTTTTCAGAGTTCTTGGGAATGGACACACAGATTGGTATATCCAATCTCAATTAACCGACCCTAATGGGACCACGCATTGGGCAGATACTTGCAAAATCCGGATAAGCAAATCATGTGTAATCCTGCACTAAAATTGTAGATATCATGCATACGGGGCAAGAATGCTGAAAAGATAGTAACTGGGTGAAGCAGTATTGTAGTGCTTCACAGCACCAAAATAAGGTCTTGTAATATTGAAAAATTTACTTTTACTTAATAGAAAACATTCATTTGGATAAATGAGATATCTGTATACAAACACGCAGGAAAGTGGGATTGTACAAGATTTTACAGAAATCAATGTATATAAAACACCAAAACCCAAAGTTAATATATTACTTATATTATCAAAATACACAAAATGCTCATTTTCATATTGTATCAATTTTATTGTTGTAAGTCAATGAAAGAAAGCAATAAAACCTCTTCCAAATAGATTGGAACCAAATATGTAATTGACAGGAACCAAATATTATCTCTGTAGAATCAACATATCAAAGTTCATCTCAGCAACATGATATAGTATTTTACAAAAGTTTTGAAAATGACATTCTATCACATTTTGCATCTGAACTCTACATTAGATCCCCAACATCAAATTTATTGTTTCACCTTCATTTCCTTGTTTGGCTATTCCAATTAGAAAAAAAACCATACACACAGTATGGAAGACATGTCCTTAAATTTCCTCAGAGGGTGTGAATGGTTGATTCCCTGAGTGGGATATTAAGGTCATGTCTTCCATCATAGGGGTGTATGGACTGAACTGGAATAGCCCAATCATTCTCTGGTTATGCGCTGAACTATCAACTACTTCGTAAATTTCAGCAATTATTGTAGAATACATTAATTACTGTCAAACTTCAATTCCATACACTTTTAATTCTACACATGAACTACATACCTGAATATCTTAAAATCATTATCAACTTCCACCAAAAATTGCATGATTTTTATGACTGATGACAAAAGGTAATAGGAAATAGACAATAGAAACACAATATATTAGACCCATCTCAAAGTGAGCGATCTTGTTGGCCTGGGTAACATAATACAACACTTTGAAGTATGTTTAAAGCTAATAATATCACTTATGTTTGTTTATAAGCAGGTTTTGGCCAACAATTGAACCCTGTTGGCATATTACACAGAGTGCACTTCATTTCTTAATTCAATATTTTATTATTTAAATAATGAACCATTGATTGATTGATATACCTCTTCTGTTCAAGAAACCATGGATTGCATCAAATAATTTAGGTACGTTTTTTTTTATTTGGGAGGTATTGTAGTTTCAGTTTTCAATCGGTTTCATGCGTGTGGGTCACTGGGTCTTAGGGAATACACCTTTCTCCTCCTCCAATTTTGCACAACATGATGACATGAGTATTCATTCAATTCCAGGGTTTCTAATTAGGCCTTGACCTCAAACAATGTCCTATACCTCGATGTTTAAGCAACATGGTGAGACAAATGAAATTCTGAAGCCGAGTAACACAACAAGCAACAACAATTTAATGGTCAACACACAACTATACTTAAGTAGAGCCTGTATTTATGTGTCAATGAATATTTACCCGTCTTTTTCCTCAAAATGCAACAAGTATTATTATTCATTTACAATCATGCATGTACCTGGAAAACATATCTCTAACATCGAGTGAACAATGCCAAATAGGATTATATTATATTTGACATGATCAAGAGGAATGAGTCGCATGTCGACCCTGGTCGAAAACGAGTTTTTCACATGTTTCTAAAGAGGACATTTAGGGCTTTCAGAGACTGAAAACCCCATGTTGATACCTTTCTTTGCAAAGTTACATCAATTTATCAATCGCTGAAAACAATATAAAACAAAAGAATTTTAACACTTTCTTTGTTAATATCTCGAAATCAATATTAGCGACATCCGACTCATTTCCCTTGATCGTGTCACATATTGTATAATATCTCTTACACATCAGGGCTCCTGTGGAACATGGTTGTTGCTGATCATGGTGCCCAAGACATTCCATAAACCATTTAACATCAAACAGACATTTGCTCTTAAGAAATGCCTCACCTATTCATTCTACAACATAAACCATCAAAACCAGGATCAGCCCCTGGGGTTTTGTACAAGTAAAGCTTCCATTAATATTACCATTTTCAAAAGTTAGTGAACAATGGCTGGGGAAATCCATAACCCAGATGCATTTTGAAGAACAAATATCCCCTGGCTTAAGATTTCCTAGAATTTTAAAACACTAGCCTGTCCACTTTAAAGTACGAAGTAAAGTGTGCAGTAATTTACGCAGATTCTGCGTGCCATAATGTCAAATGGAATTAACACACTGCTAGGCGCACACAAATTCATGAGCATCTTTATACGCGACGCATGACTATATGCTTACTCACAATGTGCGTACCTTACTTCGTACTTCAAAGTTTTAAACAGGCTTTTTTTTCTGACTGTTTGTAAAGGGTGAGGGAGCTGTATGTTGATATTTTGCAGTATATTTTGTTGCTGTTGTTGTTGTTGTATTGAAACTTAATTTAGGCCAGGGGCACTTAATACAGGCCATCCTGCCTTCTGAATACATGTACCTCCTCATTCAATGTTTGTGTTTGTTGTCTTGCTGTTGTATTTTATCGTAAACCAGAGGTCCTGGGTTCAATTCCCGGGCGGGATCACTTTTCCTATTTCCTCCTTTAATCATTGCTCGACGGCGAAACTGATAAAATTGCATCATAGTTTGCTTATTCCCGTCGAAAAAAGCTGCTGTTTTTCATGTTGTATTTTATTATTGAATGAAATCCGCCATTAATTAACAACAAGAGAGAGTGAACAATCAAAACTAGCTAAAATTCTCCATTGTATAACACAAACCTGTGCTACTGGGTGCAGCTCATGTAATGTCAAACCCCTTCCGATTCCAAATTTCTCTCAATTCATACTGGTTTGCTTAAAGGGTAATAAGTCTAACATAATATTCATGTGGGGTTACTCATTACAAAAAGCTAGCTGCATCAGCTATAATTATAAATAATCAAATACATACATTACATAATTATGCAACATTTCATTACTCTCCTTCTTAAGGGAGCACACACATTATTAAGTCCTCTTGGTTATTAGGTGACCAAAAAAAACCACCCTGTTTTATGGGCCACACTGAACCATATTTTCCATTTTTTTTATTTTTTTTTATTTTTTATTTGCTGTATATGCATGTAAAATCAGCTGGATTTTTTTTGGATTTTTTTTTGGACAAAAGTGGAATGAGTTTGATGCAAATTGTTGTATGTATGAAAAATCAGCTGTTGGAGCAAAAGGTAGATTATGACCAAAAAAACATGTGCAAAACAAATATTGCAAAAAACCAGTAATTTATTAACAGATTTTGGTGATTTTTAGAGCGATTTTAATTGCTAAAAAGAACAAAAAACACCAGAAAACAACGCCCAACCATCCAACCCTACTTGAAAGGTCTGTCCGCCCATAAAACAGGGTTCGGTTTTTTCGTCTCCTTATATGTATAACAAGAGTTGACTACAGAATATTTTCAAAAATCAATATCACTTGATATTTTGGAACTTATCACTATAATCTGATTACATTACTAAACTTAGCTAATACAAATGTCACCAAATATGTCTGAAGTTATCTACCTGGTCAAGTTATACAGAACAGGTTATACAAGGACTAAAAATACATAGGTGCTACGGTCAATTAGCCCCCACCTCCCCAGATTTCACAAAATAGCTAAGCTCACGTGAAAAATAATTCTCAATTGCAAAAAGTACACACAAGGGCTACTTTTTGTAGAATATACTCAATATAGCTCAGTAAAAATGTATTTTGAGTCCTTTGTTATATATAGTGCACATGCACTATATAACTCTAAATGTGTGCAGATTTGAAAATCAACTATTACTAGTGAAGAAATATTTTACAATTAAGTATGAAAATACAAAGAAATACTTATTAAAAATTTTAAAAAAAACACAAATAACTTTCTCTTCCATGCTGCATAACTTCATGTACATAATGTTATGTATGTGTATATTTCATAGCATATTTTATTAAATATTAGTTTCACTGCTGCATCTTATTTTCAGACATTAACAGAATACAAAATACTTTTCAACCAATAAATCTGTACTATGTGGTATCATCATTACCATTAAAACTCACAGCTGCAGAAGGTGAGGATTACATAATCTAATCTGCACTGGAGATACATGGTTTACTAAACAAGTTATTACTACAAAGAAAACAAATTTAGGACACGTTTATTTTTGAGCTTTTCACATTTCAAGCCGCTCCTGTAAAAATAACAAACACAAATATATTCCTTCTGTGTACAGGTCAATGTAAGGAAGCGTGGCATTGCAAATTTTAAAATAAGTGAAACAGTTAAAGTTAAAGCCATAACATTTGCTGAGGAGGACACCCTCAATATTTTTCAAAATTCTGTTCTTCACACAATTGTAATATACTTTATTTTCTAACATATCCCGCAAAAATCAAGACTTTAGGTGCTGTAGTTTTGTCAAAATCTGTGATTTTGAAAAAAGTGCAGGAACCATCATTTAATTGTTACGATAAAAATATTAATCAAACGCGTATGTGATGTTTATAACAAATCAGTACGTACATGGTATGCCCGACAGAGTGATCGCATTGGCGACATCACAGCTGGTAGTAAATACCAACTAAGTACACAACTTAAGGGTGTGCTTCACAAAGAATTATGACATGCAGAACCTAATTAATGAGGATATTGTACACCTTTTGAACATTGTATCAATAAATCCCTGTGGGCCCAAAATTAAAAAAGAAAACATGTACACTCACACACAAAAAACCAAAGACAGTCACACTAAACAAACAAACAAAAATAAAAACACGTAAAACATGATTATGTCCTTTAGGCTTTAAGATTATGCAATTACTTTCGGTGTCCAAAATGCTTAAGGCAAGACCAGACTAAGAACATTCTTTATATTTAGTTTCTGAATATATTCATTCCGTACAGCTTCATTTGAAATCTGAAATTATGTTTCCAATTTTGATGGTGCACAATAAACAAAGTTACCACACGTACACTTATTACACTGTATGTCGGCAAACATGCATATTGCTTAAAAAAAGTGACCATGAATGATACAGTCAGTAACTATATTATATTGACAGAGATGAACTGACTAATGGGTTATGCCAGTAGAAATCCACACACCCTCTTTGGAAGACATGACCTTAATCTTCCACACAGGGGGTGTAGATTTCAAGTATTCAGATAACTCAATTTAAAATACATACTCCCTGTGTGAACAATTAAGGTCAATTCTTCCATACAGGGTGCATGGATTTCAAATGGAATAGCCCAACATGACAGCTAGCAAACTGATGCTCTATAAAGTTCGCAGGAAGCAAGTTTTTTTTTTATCACAAAACAGTGAAATATTGAAGCATAAGTAAAAATTTCAGTGATACAATTTGATCTAATCAAACCAAAGTCTCAAATTTTGAAAATTGACATTGACATACTTGGCATACTTGGTTACAAAGTTATGAAGTTTTATAAGCCCATTTTCTTATCTTTTTTATAGTATTTTTGCTCCTAATATTTGCCTATATCACAATTTCATTATTGCCCACTTTGGTCTATTTGAATCGGATCATGTCACAAACATACACCAGCATAAATGATTATTCACTCTTGTTTTCCTCCTTTATTGTTTGACCACTTTGCGATGCTTGAGAAACAGGTTGCTGCTGAGGAACTGGTTGCTGCTGCTGCTGCTGTTGCTGCTGCTGTTGTTGCTGCTGCTGTTGTTGCTGCTGCTGTTGTTGTTGCTGCTGTTGTTGTTGCTGCTGTTGCTGTAAAACCTGCTGCTGCTGAAGTTGTAACTGCTGCTGCTGAGCTTGAACATATTGCTGCTGTTGTGCTTGTGATACCTGCTGTAGATGAGCCTGGGACACCTCTACTTGATGCGGTTGAGAGATCTGTTGCTGTTGTAGCTGTTGCTGGTGAATCTGAAGCTGCTGCTGATATTGCAGCTGCTGAGCAGCTGTCAACTGCTGTTGGTCATTAATACCTCGGGGTCTCTGTAGAATAGAACACAAAATTTGATGAAATACATCCATAGACATAATAAGATAGATTTTGATCTTTTGCTTGGTACAGTACTTGCCATAGAATTACTAAATTGGTTCAGGACCATCCATTCTGATCAAGTTTAATTAAAGCTTGATGAAAACTCACAAAACCATATGGAAGTAGTAAACCAACGAGAATTCTGGAGAATTTCATATTTTCCCACAAGTAAAATACATAAGCCTACAATCAAGTGCAAATTTGCTGGGACACTTTCATAGTTCAATGACCCTCCCTCACCTTATTCAATGTTGTATACCAAACGCCTCATTTTTAAATGGCCTATATTTTTCTCCAACATTGGTTAGTGGGGAGGGAGGATTCGAAATAGGTTGGAAACTATACAAATAAAATATCACATGGTGAACTTCATATGACCGGTTTTATTGAACAGAGGGCTGAAATATGAACAAGTGTCCCAGGGAAATTTGCACTTGATTGTATTGAAGAAGACAAAAATAATCTATTACTTTCAGTAAAATTACCATAACTCGCAAGCGTTGTTCGATTGACATGATTTTTCACTAATTTAAAACAAATAACATTAGCATATTTTGGTTACTTTAATTGTCATTTTTGTCAAACTAAATATTTTAGGTATCAAAACGCTGTAATATATGCATTATTTAAGGCATATTTGACACATGATTGCTATTATAAGCGCATTATCTCAAAATTCACTTTTAAAACAATTTAAAACTAATCAAAATTAAATCATATTGGAAATATAGAGTACAATCAGTTAAAAATACCTACTGAAATAACAAAAAAATCATAAAACAAAACAATTGTTTCCCTTTAGTTCATTGATAAATGTAAATTGGCAACATAAAGGAAAAAGAAAAAAAAAAGAAAGAAAGAAAGAAAGAAAGAAAGAAAAGAAAGAAAAAGAAAGAAAGACAAAAAGAATAAAAAAAGAAAGAAAGAAAAACAGCATTACATGGATTCGAACTCGAGATCTCGAATGCGAGAAGCAAAGCCAGTAACTATATGCCACCGGGAGACTGATGACAATAGCACTCGATTTCAGCGTATTTAATCCTATCATTGCAATGCTACTGTATTGTGTTATCAAGCTTCGATCCAATGAAATCATTCATTAAAACTCATGTTTTGGTCGTATTCAGCATTTATCTAACGTATATTTTGAATATACACGGTCACATTATACATACCTTCCTAACTTTGATATGTTTATTGGTAATTATTCCTCCATTTAAGCCAAATGAGCACGGTCTACCATAATGTTAAATAAATATATATTACTTTTTAAGTTATATTATTCTGGTAGACCGTTATTGCGTCATTAATTCTTGTTATCCTTGTTATAAATAAATTCGCATGAATAACAACAGCTCAACCATAGTGTAGTGGTTTGCTTACTGCCTTCTGATCATGAGGGCTACGGTTCAAGCTCATTGTCGCCGATATGTTTACTTTTAAATCCTGCTCTTTATCTCTTTTTATTTTATTTTTGAATACCAATAATAAGCACATTTAAAATGTGTAATTGTATATAATTGTATATACACTTTTTGGCATGGCATTGTTACGTTGAATTAGCGTATCTGTGATGGGTAGTTGAAGGTCTATATTAAAGAGTTTAACGTGCATTCCGATAATAGCATTTGAAATAGGGTAATGAGTTTGAAAGATCAATGATGAGACAAACATCATGATTCTGTTCTATTTATTTCTATATTTTCTTAATTTCTTATTTGGTTTGCTTTTATTATGTTTGTAAATTCTACCAAAGGAGAATTTATATGTCCACTCTAATATAAGCAATCAATGTGTCAAATATTCCTTGAAAAATGCATGCATTGCAGGGTTAGATATTCAAAAAATGTTTATTTCAATAAATTTTTTAAAATTGGCTAATCATGTAATGCATAATGAAATTATCTTGACATCACTGAAAAAATTATGAAAATCGAGCAATGCGTTCGAGAGTTATGGCGATTTTATTGATATTAATAGATTATTTTTCGCATCCCTATACAATCAAGTGCAAATTTGCTGGGACACTTTCATAGTTCAATGACCCTCCCGCACCCTTATTCAATGTTGTATACCAAACGCCTCATTTTTTAAATGGCCTATATTTTTGCTCCAACATTGGTTAGTGGGGAGGGAGGATTCGAAATAGGTTGGAAACTATACAAATAAAATATCACATGGTGAACTTCATATGACCGGTTTTATTGAACAGAGGGCGAAATATGAACAAGTGTCCCAGGGAAATTTGCACTTGATTGTAGGTTATGTTAGCTAGCAAGGAATTATCAGTCATTAAAGTCTGTGTTTTCTTTTCCTTTGAGCACACTTTGAACATCCATCTGTAAGGAGGCGGACACAAACAGCTCCAGCAAAGGAGAAAAATACTGCAAGTCCTTCATAACACAGCATATCATCACAACTGACTGTTTGTGAATGTTGGTCAGCTTCAGGAATTAGTTTTTCTGAGAATTACTTTAATTCCTTCAGTTCCATTATGCAATACAAACCATGAAATGTTTGTTTGTTTGTTGCTCCCTAAACACTCACCTCAGGTGGGGGCTCAATAGGTATAGGATTTGCCTGCCTTTTAGGCGGTGGCCTTTTAATTCCTAGCTGCTGCTCAGGGGAGTAGTATGTTATGCCTCCATAGGTCTGTGATGTGCCTGATGGAGGTGCAGGATGCCCCGCAGCTTGTGGAGGAGGCAGGTTTGGTGGTGGCACTGGTATTGTAGGTGGGGGTTGGCCTGGTATAGCTGGACCTGCTTGCACTGGAATTGTTGTCGGGCCAGACATAGTCTAATGAAAACAAAAGAAACAAAAACATAAATTGTTATGATGTGGTCCCTGTAGAAGTACTATATTGCATGTACCCCATCCATAAGGTTACTTCTAACAATGCAAATCTAAACATTACAACCTTGGAAAATAAAGATAAACAGTAAAATGTAGTCCATTGCTGCTTAAATGAATTTCATGCAAGTCCACATTTCATTTTTGCCAAAACATTTGTTTGAATAACATACACCTTTCTTTAAAACAAAATAGTAAAATCTCTCTTATTATTATGATGGTTTTTACAATTTTAGGTTAACAGGGGTGGTGCATAGGCTTAATAATGAACTATTTTGTATTTCCATATCATATTCTTAATTTCTTGTTTTGCTTGAAGAGAAACTGGTGTTTTTACAAAAGTTTGACAATTCTTATAAAGCCTTGTATTAAATAATCAATCCCACATGATATCTGGTAATGATAACCACTTACAGATACAGGTTGAGCTGGATAATGCTGTAACGGTACAGGCCCTCCTATCTGAAAGTGTGGTCCTGGTGGCTGGGCATAGTTGACAACTCCACCTGCTACAAATGGTGGTGGAGGGAAGGGAGGACGTGGAGGGGGAGGCTGTTGTGTTGGTAGATTGGCAGGGGGATGCATTAATGGTGGCGGGGGATTGTTGACCATGTGCGTAGGTGATGGATGCGGTATTCCTTCAGAAAAAAAAAAAAAAAAAGAATTAGACTTCATGTTATCTTTAAATTCAAATCATAAGATATTATATGCTGCATGATCAAGAGATACATTTTGCTCTTCTTTATAATATTTGAAAATGAATGACAACAAGCAGAGGCCATAGCATACGTAATCATCTCACCTAGTAGCCAAAAGAGTATCGTCCACACTGAGGTATTCCAAAGTTGAATTGCAGTGGGTAAAATAAGGCAACTGAAGTGGTTCAGCATACATCAATTCAATTTTTGATTCTACTATTCATTGAAAATTTTGATTTTTCTCCCACTAGGCTAAAACAGTATGTCTCAAAGCTGCCGCACGCATTTGCCATGCACATTTGTCTCAGAGAAATATTGTATTAAAATAATTTGTTGGAAAAATTGTGTAACTGTCACTATAAATTAGTGAAACACAAAATGTGTTTTAGAATGTATGTTTTGAAAGTTCAAAGCATTTTATTTTTTTAGGGTGGTGAAAAAAAGAGGGAAAGATGCATTTTGCATTGGATTTTAAAATCTTCACAAACTTTGAGACATGCTTTTGTTGCTTTATCCATCATATGAATACCTGGATGTATCGGCACATCTGTCCTAACCATCATCCCCTGATGAATCACTGCCTGTGCATCACTATGAACCAGTGGGTGTCGCTGCAATCCAGGTGGTAATCCTTCACTTGTTACCACAGGTGGGGGCACCACAGTGCGTATATGAGGCACTGATGTTTCCACCGGAGAAGAATGTCTAGGTCTAGGTACTGCTACTGGTGGTGGTGGGGCCTGGGATTGTATGGCTGGTTGTGGGGGTGGCACTGTCATAGTACCATGGGGTGGGGTGCTGGGTACTGTGTGGGGTGGGGTGGAAACCATGTTGCGTGGCGGGGGAGGCCCAGATATAGTTGCTGGTGGCGTACTGCCTGGATGATAAATGTGACCCTGTTGACCTGTAATAGCAACATAAAACGAGAGTCAATCAATTCAAAACCTTGTAACTAAGACGGCATCTGGTAATCAACCATTGAATCAGACATTTAGGTACGGAAGATACAAAATGCACTGGGAGAAGTGTTAACACCATAGCGATATATTATACAATTCTCTAAATATCAGATGTCCTCTGGTCTTGCCTGCCATGGGAAGACTAAGCAAGCAATCAGTCTCCTAACAGTCACTTCTCAAGAGGATGATGGTGAAATTCCCTTTCCAATTCTTATATCTCAAACAAGCTCAATTTAAATCATTCTATTGAAAGCTCTCCTAAACACTCTTGAGAGCGTGTGTTCCATATCTTGTCTGCAATTTTCAACAGTAAACAACCTGTCCAACAGTTACAGATTGCATGTTATTAGTGATGGCTTCAAAACCCAACACACGTACATGTTCAAAGCCTGAAAATGACAAAAATATGGGAACTCGCCTGGGGAATAGACTACAAGTATCATCCCAATACAAATATTTTTTGCTCTCCTCAGCAAAAATATCACTCAATTCCAGAAAAAAAGAACCAAATAGGTAGAAGAATGTTCAAAAAAATAAATAAATAAATAAGTAGAATTTTTTTTTTTTTATATATGGTCCCAGATCTGTATTTCTTGATATCGAGGGTCATTCAAAAAGTTCTACCTGTTGGGTCATAACTTTTGTTTTGTTAAAGGTAGGTACTTGAAAATGTGCATACAAATAGTTCGTAATGTCACCTACAGGTAGTGAAAAAATCATGTCAAGACCATTTTCAGATTTTTGTAGGTGACCTGAAAAACACAGTAAGATATGGTACATCGGAAACGGTGATACATCTTTGGATATTGCACTTGAAAACATGCGTGCAGCCAATGTACGAACTTCCCTCTTTATACAAAAAATCATATTAGTAACAATATAAATTTTGAATGAATATACACCTTACAGTCCAAAACATCATCTGTGACTGAAAAAGTACAATTTTGATGGACAGAAATTACCCAGAATTCCAATTTTGGAGGGATATCTTGTAACATCTCAGGTAATGATAATCAGCATAGTGTCCATCCCTACAGCGTGACTTTTCTAGCTGCGTTTTTAGATAAAGCACTTGTAAAAGTTAAAGCTACTATAACACATTTTTCAGTCAAAGAAGTAAATTTAATTCCCTTTGTGATTTATTGTGGTATTTTATTCCAAAGAAAGCGATATAATGCCACCATTTTACACCTTGTTTTATTAGAGACAGTATCTTCATAAACCGTGTTTGTGGTCATCTATACTAACTTTATTATACTGACTATTTGCTCTATTAGTTTTGTGCATATTAATGTCTATCATTTTCAGTTTGTGGCAATCTTTTAACCAGTACATATAATTTTATGATTATTCTTGTGTTTTCTACAGTTTTTACTGTATAACATGACCAAATGGAATAATTATGGGATCGTCAACACACTGTACTTGAGACGCCTTTGTAAATATTGTACATATTTTGACCGTTTCCGGTGAACCATATCTTACTGTGGTTTTCAGGTCATCAACAAAAATCTGAAAATGGTCTTGACATGATTTTTTCACTACCTGTAGGTGACATTACGAACTATTTGTATGCACATTTTCAAGTACCTGCCTTTAACAAAACAAATGTTATGACCCAACAGGTAGAACTTTTTGAATGACCCTCGTATCTTGAAAAGTTACATCTCTGCTAACTAATCGCTGATCGACCACCGACAGGATGATTGTTCACTGTTCAGAATAGAAATTAGAATGCGGTTAAACCACCCTTTCTGCTAGGGCGCCGGCGGTTGGGTTTTGAAGCCATCATTTACACAAGGTAGGTTATAAACACACATGGCTGGGCAAATAAAATAACATTTTCTTTGCACCCACAAAATAGTGATAAAATCCTCTACCGAGTTCATAAGCATTCATGACATACTATATGTGTTACCTTGTTCATAATACTTTGGCACTGCTTGATCTCCAGGTGGCCTCTGTGGTGCTGCATCACCAGCTGAACGCTGTCTTTGAGATGAGTAACGCTTGGTTCTTGCAGCCTGCTGTGGAAAAACAAATTAAGAGTATACACTTCAAATAGTAGTTCTCTCTTTCAAATCATGTCATATGGATTTAAAGTGTCTTATTCAGTCTGTTTAACACATGCTTTGAGATTTTTAATGTCCGATAATTTTAAAAGTATGTATATGCACATATACTTGATATTATTGTATTGACTTATTTTTTACATTTGAGCTATTCGTACAAAGTTGACTTAGTGTTTCACTTTTGTCTTGGATCACTAATAGAACCTTTTACTAAGTATCTTACCTCTCTCTTGTCCATCAATGCATCACCTCCAGCACTTGGCAATTGTGCAACTGCTGCTATAACTAACAAATAAATTAAAACAGAAAGAATTTTTCATTACAGTCATAATACGATTTCAGTCAAATTTTAATTTTGTTAAATTCTTTGCTATGAACAAGATCGTAGGAGATTGTGAGTACCAGGTAGATTTCACCTCTCTTGCAAATGTTGACTTGATTTCCTTTTCATTGATTTGATCATCTAATACAATATGGGTGATACCATTAGCTTTTATAGTAGAGTAGCACAATGAGTTTGAATCATGTACAATATTTTCTTACGTGTGTATCTCTACCATTCCCATTCTATTGGTCAAATAGCTGTATTTGACCAATAGAATTAGTGCACAAATAGTTTCCTTGGAAATTCTGTCTGGAACCCTCTTATAGCGGACCCTTTATATGTAATATCCCTTAACAAGAGGTTATAGTATTTCTATGAGTACGCCATCAGTTATCGGTGCAGCTGGTACCTATTTGAATGGTCTAGCTTTCGTCACATGTGTCTCTGACTTCATCATAGTAATGAAATCAGAGACACATGCTACGAAAGCTCGACCACTCAAACAGTGACCGAATGCACCACTGGTACTGTGATAATCGATGGCATAACCTTAGAAATAACTTATTATGAATTCCCATATCCCTGAACAACTTACTATCTGATGGTTGCGGCAGTATCACATCCTTCCTTTCCATCTTCAGTCTTAATGCTTCCTCCTCCGTCATAAACTGTGCTTTCCTCTCACTACCTTGAACGGTAATCTTCAAGGCCTGAATCTGCCTCTCAAGGCTGTCATCAGACAATGCCACCCCAGCGACATTTTGTTCCTCCTGCGTTGCCGGAAGACTCTCCTGCTTGACAGATCGCTGATGTCTTTCTCTTGAATAAGATTTTGTCTCTCTAGGTTTGCTTGGTTCCACTTTTGGTTCCACTTCAACGTTGGGAATAGTCCTACTTTCAATGACTAAATCTTGAGGGACAGTGTACACTTCAGAAACTGTTTCTTCACTAGTTTCTTTTTTTACTACAACAATATCATCATCAGCAGTTGACCAACTCCCTTGTTGCTGTTGCTGATATCCTAAATCTTGCTGATAACTACTAGGTAACACTTCATTCTGAGCTTGCTGGCTTCCCCTCTGCTGTTCCCAGTAACTATCTCTTTGTTCCTCCGACCTATTTCTATTATTATAATTCTGCCTATTCCGTCCATACCCTCTTGTGGGTCTGTCCCTATAATCACTTCTATTGTCCCTGTTGTCCTGCCTTCTTGCATATTCATGTCCATTATATTCTTGTTCATTTTCATGCTCATTATATGCTTCATTGTCATTTCTGTTATAGTTCCTTCTATTGCTCCATTCTGTTCTGTGAGGTCTGTCTGGATCCTGTGGTTCATTCCATCTGCCTCTCCCTCGTGACCTTCGTGGTCCACCTCCTCGTTGTTCCCGTGGTGGTGCATTGTCATCTCTACCAATAAAATCACTCAGTGTAGGTCTGTCTTTCCTGCTTCCATATCTGCCATCTCCACCTCTGTACAATAACAAAATCACACATTCAGTGAATTAATATGGTTATGTTGTATTTAGGTTCATCTGGATTGTCCCATCAAACTGAATTAATCTGGGTTTGATAATGTGTGGCAGATTCATAAGCACCAAGTCAAATTAAATTGAAAATTGAGGTGTTATTGTTAAATATTATGCTCAATGCTAAGTCGTTCAATGCTGAATACCCTGTATGTCTAGCATTGAGGGATAGTACATTAATTAAGAATAACATCTTGTTTGTGAACTATTTATTGCATGCCATATCTCTCTGTTTGAAGAACATCTTGTGCAAATTGTATGAAAAAGAAAATGCTCCTTTTTTTCTACAAGTTAACCCTTTCACCGAATGAAATAAGAGGATATACTGCCCTCAATGACCACTCTCTTTCCATAGAGTTCATGTAAACCCGAACGTAAACACCATTTTATAAAAATGCCCATTGTTTTTCACAAAAATTGCACATTATGATTTCCAAACAAAGACATATATGTCATGCAATAGTTTTAAATGTAAAGTGTTTAACGTTTAGCGTAAAATTTACGCTTTGAATTATAAAATGTCGCAAGTAAACATTTCTGACAAAGTGACATTGGTCATGTATAGCAAAACTCCTGCATGATCAACTTCAATCGAAGAAAGACCCACTGGTCTTGTATAATATTTTATATTTTAGTCAATCACAGCAGACATATTTAATAAATTTAATCTCAACATGAATTTATACCCACCTTCCCCTGTAGCCCCTTCCTCTGCCTCTAGGGGGCGCACTATCTCGCCTGATATCATGCCCATACATGGCCGCCAGTTCTTCTCTCGGTTTAGGTGCCTGTTCTGCTTCAATGTACTTGTCATGACCCCATTTCTGGCCGTCATCTTGCCAGAGCCTCTTCTCTCGCCTGGGCCTAGAATATCAGAGTTGACAAATGAAATATCTTTTAATATACAAAGGCTAGTTAGTTATGTATTTTTTTCGCATTGATATGAAAAGTATATTGTGGCTTCACAATATTTACTTCATATGTAACAAGTTTATGAATAAACTTTAAACTACAACCATGGCCAAAATGTGTTGGGACACTTATGGAAAACGTACACTATAGTATGACCTTATTTCCGTTATTATTAACGTGATAAAGTGGAGGTTTCTTTGGTGTCAAGCCTAAACACTTTCCTAACACCCCAACCCTCCCCTTCCCCACCAATCAATGTTGGGTGCCACAAGGCTCGTGTGACCAAAAAGTCGAATTCAACATTGATCGGGGAGTGGGGGCTTATTTACATTACCCTATCAAACCGTCCCAACACTTATGGCCAGCATTGTCTCTAAGGTACAAAAAATCTAATTTTAAAATGTGTGTTTTGGCCCATATCTCCTCAACCATAGCTTGGATTTTCATCAAATTTTACATGAAACGGAGAAACTATTTATCTTTTCACTTATATAAAAAATATTGCATTTTCCTCATGTGATTTAGGGATACGGTCACGTTTTATACCCAATATCATGTATTTTACAGTGCGTTCTGAACATTATTAGCCTATGCCAACTACGTATTTTGCTTAAAATGACGTTTTATTTTGAAAGAGTAGTGATTTAATCACCAGAAATACATGATATTTGTTGACAGGAATTGATTGAAGTCTTTTAAAAGAGTGATTTTGGGAAAAAATACTTAAAATTAAAAAAAAGCTAATTTTAGAAGAAAAAAACAAAACTTTAATCATTTTCATCGTTTGCATCAAAAAGCGTATGTGGTATTTGCAAGCAGTATATCGTGTAAATATAATCATAGTCGGCAGGAGTAGGCTTAAATTACATTTTATGACTGAAATTTATTAAAGAGCTTTCAAAGAAACTTATAGTAAGTATAGAAAGTAAAATATAGGTAGACATACAGAAAAAAAGAAGGACGGACATTGGCAAAAATTAATAGAACGACGAATATAATATATTGAAGGATATTGTAAAATAATAACAAAAAAGAAAAGAAAAAGAAATCTAAATAAATTCAAGCTAAAGAATTTTAATATAATATCCACTTTCTTTTTCTTTGGCAAATATATCGTATCCTTTTTTCCCACAAATCATTTTACCTCGGACCAAACTGAAATATAATGGAGCACAAATGTCTAGCCAACACCTGCTGTATATAAATATCAGCTCTACACGATATACAGTGCCAAAAAAAAATGTGATTTTTTGACATGTTTTTCATTAACTGAATATTTATATATAGCAGGTGTTGGCTGACATTTGCTCCACATTTAGTTCAGTTTTGTCGGGATAAATGACTACAGGGACAAAATGCAATGGATACGGTATCTGCCGTCAGGCAAAGTGGACACGGGTTTTAATATGAATATTACTTTATATTTCTTTTTACAAGCGTTTTCGATTTTTTTTGTTATTATTTTACAATATCCCATCATATCATATTCTGCTTTCTATTAATTTTTGCCAATGTCCGTACTTCTTTTTTTCTGTATTTTGTTGCTTCATTTGTGGTAGACTGCGGTCAATTGGGAAAACAAGTGTGCATGGGTTCGATTCCTTTATTTGTTTTTTGATCACGAGATGTTGTGATAACTTTTATTTTCTTCTATAGCTGTAATGTAACATTTTAATTGGTGGAAACAATCATTTTCCATTTTAAAACCCAAGTTTTTGACAGTTAAAGTGACGAATAGTGAACTTAGACAGGGCCAAAATATCGTTTTAAGACATTTTAAGTGACCAGTCCCTAAATTTCAAATGTAGCCATCCAAAAAAATTTTGGTAAAGCCACATGATAAGATCTCTAACTGCTCCAAATTTGGTGTCAATATCATATTTACTTTTTGAGTTATAAGCAAAAACTGAAATTAGATGATTTTTTTCAACTTTTCAAATACAACCATGGCCAAAATGTGTTGGGACACTTATGGAAAACGCATACACTATAGTATGACCTTATTTCGTTATTATTAGCATTGATAAAGTGGAGGTTTCTTTGGTGTCAAGCCTAAACACTTTCCTAACACCCCAACCCTCCCCTTCCCCACCAATCAATGTTGGGTGCCACAAGGCTCGTGTGACCAAAAAGTCGAATTCAACATTGATCGGGGAGTGGGGGCTTATTTACATTACCCTATCAAACCGTCCCAACACTTATGGCCAGCATTGTCTCTAAGGTACAAAAAATCTAATTTTAAAATGTGTGTTTTGGCCCATATCTCCTCAACCATAGCTTGGATTTTCATCAAATTTTACATGAAAACGGAGAAACTATTTATCTTTTCACTTATATAAAAATTATTGCATTTTCCTCATGTGATTTAGGGATACGGTCACGTTTTATACGCATAATATCATGTATTTTACAGTGCGTTCTGAACATTATTAGCCTATGCCAACTACGTATTTTTCGTAAAATGACGTTTTATTTTGAAAGAGTAGTGATTTAATCACCAGAAATACATGATATTTGTTGACAGGAATTGATTGAAGTCTTTTAAAAGAGTGATTTTGGGAAAAAATACTTAAAATTAAAAAAAAGCTAATATTTAGAAGAAAAAAAACAAAACTTTAATCATTTTCATCGTTTGCATCAAAAACGTATGTGGTATTTGCAACGAGTATATCGTGTAAATATAATCATAGTCGGCAGGAGTAGGCTTAAATTACATTTTATGACTGAAATTTATTAAAGCGCTTTCAAAGAAACTTATAGTAAGTATAGAAAGTAAAATATAGGAAGACATACAGAAAAAAAGAAGGACGGACATTGGCAAAAATTAATAGAACGACGAATATAATATGATGAAGGATATTGTAAAATAATAACAAAAAAGAAAAGAAAAAAAAATCTAAATAAATTCAGGGGCTCGAACCCGTGTCCACGGCGCCAGTGGCAGATGCCGTATCCATTGCGCCACAGAGCTGTGTAACTTCAACAGGCTTAAACTATAATATAATGCTATTCAACATGCATGTATATAAATATCGCTCTACACACGATATACAGTGAAAAAATAAATTTTCACGGCATTTGTTTCATTAACTGAATATTTATCATATAGCAGGTGTTAAAAGCTGATTTGTTTGACATTTAGTTCAGTTTTGAGAGGGATATTTAATACATGCATCAGGAAAAGGATTATATTACAGTCTTTAAAGTAAAGTAATACAGCTCTGTGGTGCAATGGATATGGATTGCATTTGCCACAGGCACAGTGGACACGGGTTCGAGCCCTGAATTTATTTATATATCTTTTTCGTTTCTTTTTTTTTGTTATTATTTTACAATATCCTTCATCATATCATATTCGCTGCTCTATTAATTTTGCCAATGTCCTGATTCTTCTTTTTTTCTGTATTTTGTTGCTTCATTTGTGGTAGACTGCGGTCAATTGGGAAAACAAGTGTGCATGGGTTCGATTCCTTTATTTGTTTTTTGATCACGAGATGTTGTGATAACTTTTATTTTCTTCTATAGCTGTAATGTAACATTTTAATTGGTGGAAACAATCATTTTCCATTTTAAAACCCAAGTTTTTGACAGTTAAAGTGACGAATAGTGAACTTAGACAGGGCCAAAATATCGTTTTAAGACATTTTAAGTGACCAGTCCCTAAATTTCAAATGTAGCCATCCAAAAATTTTGGTAAAGCCACATGATAAGATCTCTAACTGCTCCAAATTTGGTGTCAATATCATATTTACTTTTTGAGTTATAAGCAAAAAACTGAAATTAGATGATTTTTTTCAACTTTTCAAATACAACCATGGCCAAAATGTGTTGGGACACTTATGGAAAACGTACACTATAGTATGACCTTATTTCCGTTATTATTAACGTGATAAAGTGGAGGTTTCTTTGGTGTCAAGCCTAAACACTTTCCTAACACCCCAACCCCCCCCCTTCCCCACCAATCAATGTTGGGTGCCACAAGGCTCGTGTGACCAAAAAAGTCGAATTCAACATTGATCGGGGGAGTGGGGGGGCTTATTTACATTACCCTATCAAACCGTCCCAACACTTATGGCCAGCATTGTAGTATTTCAGTCACAACAGATCATAATCAAGTTACTTGGTTAGAGAATCTGTCAATCATCACAATAGAGAAGAATAAAAGAGTGAAGACTTCAAGATGGAAAATGCAATTAGGCATTTTTCAAAATTTCTGAGTTTAAGGCCACCAACATCTGCCCTATCATGCTAGTTTTAAATTAACTTTACTTTAAGAATGACAAGGTAAATTTCTAAAACTATAATAAACAGGCATGAAAACTAGACTTGAAACGCGGAAAATAGAAACGCAGAAATAGGAGGAAATGCTGATAATTTTCATAAAAGTAACTTATATTTTCTGATGAGTTCCTTTATATTTGACCAGGTATAATTGCTTAAATTTAAAAAAAAAATGATGCATCGGTTTTGGCATCTAAACTCAAGTGATCTTATCTGGGCTTAAAATTTTGCTACACTAGTATTTCGGTTACAGTATCACACCAAATCCATGGTGCATATCATCAGGCCAGGGGATCTTTATGCTTGTTAACCTGTTACCATATACTATTGTGCAATTCAAGTTTGTGTAGTTTAACAAGTTAATACCATCCTGAATTGAGCTTTATAAATTTAGCATAAAGGGTGGCAGTTTGCTTGGATTTTTCCTACTATGTGTTATCTACCCCCCCCCCCCCACCATCCAAGGATGTACTCTGAAACAATTTGTTGAGGGCTAATACTCACTTAGGTTTGCCATCGTCATCTGATCTCATGTCATGCATAAAGAAAGCACCTTTCCTTGGAATGTACGCTGGGTTCTTGTCATCTTGATCTGCATCTAGATTTTGCTCCTCCTGAAATTTGTTTTTAAAAGATTACTTTTTCTCATATTTTAAACAGATTGTTGTATACATACAGGTAAAGGCCAGGTGTTATTTTCCACTTGTCAAAATCATAATTCTACTTTGAAAATCAATATACTTAGTTCTCTGGGTTAGTAGGATGAACAACTTTCCCCAGAGTAGGCCAGTGCCTCTTTAGCTCAGTTGGTTAGAGCGTTGTGCTAGTATTACGAATGTCGCCGATTCGAATCCGGCTGGATGCACTGTTTTTGTTGTTGTTTTTTGGGTTTTTTTTTCAATGTTTATTATGTTGCACTGGCCATAATTCTACTTTGAAAACTTTGAGAGAGAAATATTCATAATCTTGGTACTTCATAGTAATACTCCAAAGCCATATACTGTAAGCTTCATAACTCAATAATTGGTCATAGCACTGATCCAGAGATCCAAGAGTGCCGGGTGCACAAGTTTTGGTCAAGAATGATGACTTTCTTTCCTTTTCTTTTCCATCTGTCACACAATTCTAATGTAATAGTATAGAGAGTTGATAATAATAGAAACAAAGACCTCTTCTAAAAAGTGATTCTTTAACTTTGATAATGGCGAAATGTATCCCCTGTTTTTATCAATAATTCAAAATCAACATTAAACTCATTCTTCAATTTCTTTTATGTTACCTCTCCATCTCCACTGCCTCTCTCCTCTGGTTCATCTGCTGCTTCATCATCAAACTGGCCCTCCTCGTCTTCTCCTCCTTCTACGTAATCCTCTTCCACCACCACATCATCATCATACTCCTTGCTTGGTCTCGCATCCTCCTTCTTGTTTTCAGCTTCACAGTGATTTCCTCTTGAAGGTGTTGTGTCCGTAGATTCGCTAAATTGTTCCTGAAATTAATACGAAAAGAAGGAGTACAATGTCAACAAATGTAAAGTTACAAACCTGGTTGGTAGAATTGTGATACTACAAAACACACCACAAATCTCTCATGTTCATATATGTTTGTATCCCCTGTGCTTGTATAAGCGATTCTTTAACTTGGATAACAGAGTAATGTACCAGCTGTTTTTATCAATAACTCAAAATCAACATTTAGTGACGTTAATTGGCCTTTGTTTCACATCACATCACACTTTGCTGCACAATCTAGACAAATTGGTAACTAGGGGTGTCTACATTTACACGACCGCAAATTGCATTATCTGTTTAGAAAATCACTAACCGCTTAATGTTTAAATTTTTTTTTTTTTTTCCGGTTTTGGAGTGGGACTGTACTCGAAGGTGGGGCTATACTCGCTTATTTTTGGAAATGGGTTCCGAATTTGAGGGGCCAAATCATGCAACTTATTTATTTAGTCACCCTATAATTGATTATTTCTATGGTGTAGTGTCATCCGTATTGACGGTCTGAAGTATTGATTTATCTTTCCACATGACCAATGCCCATTGCCTAGGCCTTTACAGTATGTTGTTAAAAAATATATATATTTTTCTGACCTACCGACCCACCTCAAAAATTCCACTTGAGGGCAAGCAAACAATTTTTTTACCGTCTATTGGCCTTACTGTAAGGGTGCTATGGTATAATTCAACAAAACATCCAGCTTGATGCAAGCCTGTATCTACCCGGGGCAACATACAGTAAGCTACGCGTGTAAGTAACAGCCAACGATGGTGATCGATTCTCTAGTGACGGGGATACTCAAATATACGGTCTTGATCAGCCTGTATTAAATCTCCGAGATTCCAGATTTTATATAGACTACCAAATATAGAAAATAATGAGATGCCGCTGAATATTCATGACTTTAGCCATCCAATCATGTACCGAGATCTTGTTGATACATACACTGCTTAGAAAATAGTGAGTTTCTTATTTCCTAACTGATGACCATTTGATTTTGATTTTAAGGAACTGTATTCTGGTAAATGCAGTTGTTTGAGATCCTATCTTGATAACTTACCTTTGTAAAACTAGAATCTTGGTGTTCCTCTGCACTCTCATACTCGGAATCATCATCTTCATTATCTAAGATTGTATCACTCTCCTGTGGCACAAATAAAAATAAAACAAAACATTCCATCAGTACAATATTAGTAATTGTTAAAACTGAGAGCAATTTAGACTCCTATACGCTACCGAGTACTTTCACCTGAGTTCAGGCATTGTCAGCTGTTGTTAATGGTACTTACATTAGGGTGCATCAGGAGCCCCATGATTTTCAGAAATGTTTGCATTGAACTTCTACCTACCCCTAATTTGTTCCACTTCCTAATTGAACCCTTCATACAAAATTTGGTTGAAATCGATCACTGTTAAGGGGGTCCACGGGCCAATCAAAAATATGTCGCAAATGTATTACTGTATGCAACAGGCAGCTATTTTAATGCATTGAGTTACTGTGACAAAAATGGCTCCCATATGATTTATTCTCTATATTTGCCCTATTTGAGGCTAGTTACTGATAATTTTTTCACATTTAAACTACACACAATTAAACATGAAGCAGCTATTGGATAGACAGTGACATAGTTAACAATAGCTGCCTTATGATTTATGTAATACATTTGGAATGCATCAATGTAAAATCAGCTATCATACTTGAATCATAGCAACCAGAACAAAAATAAAACCTAAAAAAACCAAAAAAACTGGTACATGCAAGTCAGAAATAGATTTGCATGAGCACAACTTGTAACACAGTTGGTAGTGTTCAGTTTTGACCACTCCAAGATACTAAAAGTAGTTTGAACTCAGTTTAACTCCAAGCTTAGCACAATTGTTTACCACATTCTCGGCATCAATATAACAACTGAAGCGTTTGGTAGCATCAGAGTTTGGGCACCTTTCAACATATTCTGCAAGAAACTCATGATCTATCTGTAGAATTTGAAGAGTGAACCAAGAATCATTGCTGAGAATCATGGCTGAGCAGAGCAAGGGTAGTAGACTGTTTGATGTCTCTCAGTCTCAGTCACTTGGGCTTCCCGAATCCAGTACCAAAACGGCCACATGGTGCGGGCTAGAGTTGGGCGACTAAGTCGCCAATAGTCGTTAGTCGCGACTATTACTGATAGTCGCATCTATGACTATTGAAAACCAAAAGTCGACTAATGCAAGTATATTTTTGTGTTAAAAAATTACTTAAAAAGTGCCAGTTATTCGCACCAAAACCAACCAAATACTAACATATAAACTGCGAAAAATGTGAAAAAATGTTAGTCATTGTCTTACCAATAGTAACACTAACCAACAAGTAATCATAATGTCCATAAATCATCATTAAATTGGTGTTATTGACTTGTTGTCGAACTACTTTCCCACAAGATAAAAGCCGTTAAAAAACTCAAATTACTTAGAACTGTCGAACATTAGAGTTGGGCGACTAAGTCGCCAATAGTCGTTAGTCGCGACTATTACTGGTAATCGCGACTACGACTATTGAAAACCAAAAGTCGTCAAATGGAACTATATTTAAATGTTACAAAATCATGTTAAAAGCGCCAGATATCTGCACTAAAACCAACCAAATACTTACATATAAACTGTGAAAATGTGATAAAAACATTAGTCATTGTCTTACCAATAGTACCACTATACAAACAATAATCATAAAGTCTATAAATCATCATTAGATTGGTCTTGTTGACTTTTTATTGTAAATTTGCACCAAACTTTCACCCGATTTTTTGGTCCAATTCTAACCACAGATAGTCGCGACTATAGTCGTAGTCGTGACTATTTGCTGCCGACTAGTCGACTAGGAAAAAAGTGATAGTCGCCCAACTCTATCGAACATCTCATTATGATTATAATTTATGCAGCGATAACAGGTGTAGCAGCGTCATAGCGTGCATGTACAGACCCAGGTTGGGTGTTTGTACCAACTACTGAAGGTATGAGATTATTTCAACTTTGGAAAGAAACAGCGAGAACTACCGAGAAGTGTTTTCCAAAAGCGAAAATTTAGGAAAATATTATTAGATTAGAAGTACTTTTCACGTAATTTCAAAAAGCTATGCTTATTGTATACATGTAGTAAGGTAAGGTTTGGGGTGGTTAGACTTTGTGTAAGGGTAGGAAAAACATTGAAAAACTTTATAAAAATTACAACAACAACAAAAATTGGGGTTTTTTAATTTTTTTTTACGTTTAAACGGTTAGCGATTTTTCTAAACGGATAGTGCATTTAACGGGCGGTTACACGTGAAACGTTTAAACGTAGACACCCTTATCTGAGACCATTTTGGTTCCACACATGTGGTCAGTAGGCCCTGCACAGCACGCCACACCAAAAGCAGCTTCCCAGGAATGATAGACTTGCTAGGATTTAATACTCAATTGCCAGGGCATGGGCGATAATACCCAACTCTGTGTAGCTGTATTTATTTCATTCATTCATTCATTTATTTCCACAATTCACATAAAAATTACAAAATATGCACTAAAATACCATTACATCAAAATACCATCAAAGAATCATGGAGAAGATGGCTGTAAGGCCAGAGGTAGCCATCCCCTTTAATAGAAAAGTTACCCAACAGAAAACACAAAAAACAACAGCAAAAAATTAAAATTAAAAACAAACAACAGAGTCATTCCATGTCAAATCAACCAATGGGTTGGCAGGTCACCCCCTCAGATTTCGCTGAAAATCATTTCTAGCATACCTCTATGGTAATAATGAACACATGGAAAAAATTAGCGCTCAACTCCAAGCGGTTTGGAATCTGACTTGTCAAAATTTCACCCAGACCCCCTTTTTGCTCTCATGGTCGCGTCGTTGAATTTGTCACGTTTTGGAACACTCATATTTTGACTTTAGGAAAAAGATATTAAGCTGAAAATTGCTACCTAGAGTGACTTTCACCCAAATAAGCAGAATCTGGCCTTAAAAACAGTGTATAGTGCTTCCACTTTAAAAAGTTATGGGTCTCCAAAAACCCCTTTTCGTTTTGTCATATTTCATCGTGTACGGTTTCCAGAGCCCGCTCGTACTCTTAAATAGATATCAGAGAATGTTCAAACTTCATATTTATGCTTAATAGGCTAATATCTCTCCCTGAAACAATAACAGACCATTGACACCTTTAATTAGGTATTGGCTTGGACCCAAAGTTTGCTCTGCAAAATGAAATCCTGAAAACACGCCTACCAGTTGACCTTTGACCCTGCAGATGAAATCCGACACACTTGAAACTTACACAACACATACTTAAACATTTGATATCTACCTATACCAAATCTTAACTATGTAACTCCACCCCTTCTTGGTTAGAGTGGATTATGAAATTTAGGTATTTTGCCAAATTTTACACACATTGATATAGGATGCTGGCTAATCTCTGTCAAAAAAATGTGAAATTTGTGAATTTTGAAAAGTGGAGTTACAAAGCTAAGATTTGGTACAGATGTAGAATAAGTGTTTAAGCATTCATGGTGTAAGTTTCAAGTTTGTCGGAATTCATCTATGGGTCAAAGGTCAACTGGTGGGGGCGGTGTTTTCAGGATTTCATTCTGCGGAGCAAACTTTGGGTCCAAGCCACAATTTTATCAAAGGTATCAGTGGTCTGTTGTTGTTTCAGGGGAAAGATATTGGCCTATTAAGCATTTTTATGAAGTTTGAACATTCTCTGATAGTCTGATATCTATTTAAGATTATGAGTGGGGTCTGGAAACTGAACACGGTGAAATATGACAAAATGAATAGGGGTTTTGGGAGACCCATAACTTTTAAAGTGGAAGCACAACACTGTTTTTAAGGCCAGATTCTGCTTATTTGGGTGAAAGTCACACTAGGTAGCAATTTTCAGCTTAATATCTTTTTCCTAAAGTCAAAATATGAGTGTTCCAAAACGCGATAAACTCAACGACGCGACTCATGAGAGCAAAAAGGGGGGGTCTGGGTGAAATTTTGACAAGCCAGATCTCAAACCGCTTGGAGTTGAGCGCTAATTTTTTCCATGTGTTCATTATTGCCAAAGAGGTATGCTAGAAATGATTTTCAGCAAAATCTGAGGGGGTGACCTGCCAAGATTTTCAGCAAATTGGTTGATTTGATATGGAATGACTCAACAACCAACAAGAAATCTACAATGCTCGACAATTAATCATATTTTGAAATTAAGTGTCTTTTGTACACGTTCCGGAAATGTTTCACTAAATAAGACGCTCTTAAAGATTTTTGCAATGAGTTCCATAATATAGGACCAGCTGTATGGACAATGTGATCGGCGAATACCATGCTATTTTTAGTTTTAAAGTTATAGTTAATACTATATTAATAATAGCGTTTTTTGTTTGGTAATCATGAATATTAGATCGTACGGTAAACAAACTGTTAAATGAGCTCGGTACCGGGTAATTTATTAATACTGTACTTGTACATGCAGCGCTCGAAATAAGGCGCGTCATTGCGTCAAATACCTGTGGAAGTAGGCGCGGACCCGCAAATTTCCGATGGTACGGGTCCGCGTGACCCGTAAAAATTGAAACAAGCAAAGAGCAAAAATTTAGTTAACACATTTGCTAGTCAGCCAAATTCGCCTAGACCGGGGCCCAAACACAATACATATTTACATAGAAATTTCAAACTTTTTCAAGAACAGGCCGGTCAAGCTAGAAACCTACATAAATATGTTTTCTATACTTCACTTGACCCAAATATATCATTTTTTATGGTGATGAGACACTCACACATGGAATTTTAGAGGGATTTTGATAGCAGTTCCATTATAAAAAGCTGCTATCATCATGAGACTAAGATCTAGAAACACCCCCGAAATGCTGTTTTGGGGAATTTTGCTAGCAGAATCTTTTTGATGAAAGCCAATCTTACTTTGACAACATGTAACTTTGCCACGGAAAGTGCTATGACAAAAAGGTTTTCAGTTTTGGCTTTCTTTACTCAAGGGCTTGATATAAAATGATGCAGTTTGATGGCAAATTTGAATTCACCTAGCATACCCAGATGTATCATACTTAAAATACGCGCTCGTCAAAGGTTTACTGAATTTGAATATATCAGTCAGATTAATCCTTTTGTTGTAAAGTAAATCATGTCTTGATGTAAAACAAAATAGAGAGGGTGGTTACATTCAACATGTTCAATTTTTCAGCATTATGTGCAGACATAGACCTTAAGGTACATATTTCGAGGAGCATAACAAACACCAAATTGGTGTCGTATGACCTTTGACATGCATGCATTCTTTTGTCGAGAGTGACATGTCTTTCAATTCGTGCCGAGTGTCCTTGGCAGACTTGACCAAGCCTGGAAACAAGCAGGCGCCGAGCGATTTTTACCCTACGGTTACTGAGTTTTAACGCCTGGATCCAACCAAAATTACACGCCCAGGCGCCAGAGAAAATCTGTATTTTGCGCCCGGTATCAGTGCTCAGGAAATGGCCCAGTAAAACTTCGTCAGGCAAGTTCATTTCCGCTCAAAATATTAGCCATTTCCAATGTATTTTCAACAAAATGCAGTGCCAAATCTTATCTTTTACCTAATATTTCACCAATTTTCCTTGATATTTGCTTTCAGGGCTCATAATTTTGGTAGTATTTTGCCTTGTTTTCAGGTTAGGTGATCACCACGATCGCTAAACATGAAGGCGGCCATCTTGAATTTTGGCGACATTGTTTCTAGATATTTAAAATTTTCCTAAAATCACGAAATAAAAGGCCAAATTGAAAAAAAAAAAAAAAATGAATTAAAAAAAAATGAATAAAATAAAATAAAATAAAATAAAATAAAATAAATTAATAACATAAAATAAAATAAAATAAAATAAAATAAAATAAAATAAAATAAAATAAAATAAGAGTCAACTGGTCTGTTCAGATATAATAACATTCATTGTATAACTTGTTATTTGTTAACTTGTGACAATAATTAATAATATAATAAGTTAAATAACAAATAACATGGATCTAAAAGTCTCAGGTGAGCATCGAAAGCTGTAGAAATAACAAAAATATAAGCATTTTGATACTTTAAGAAAAATGACTCCTGGCTCTTTGAAAATGGCTCCTGGTTCACTAGAAAATTACAGGACCAGGAGCCGCTTTTCCAAATGTTTGGCTCCTGGTTCAGACCGACTTATTTCCAGGCCTGGACTTGATGCTTCAGTGATCATGAAAGGATTCAATAGATAACCTCTGCCCCAATAATAATCCCAAGCTATTGTCTGAAACTGCACCTCGAAAGTAGTACAACGAACTTATACGATGTCCTCATTCACAAACTGATACTATCTGTCCATCGTATAAGACTGTTACCGTACGGCAATGTGGTGAAGGAATATTACACAGTCAAGAATAGGCCCCATCATTTTTTTATTATGATCCCTCCCAGTCTCCCGAAACATCAAAACATTAAAAGCATTGCACTTACTTACTTAAGACTGTCCTTTTTCACATAACGTAGACAAAGTAGGGCCAACTTGCCTAGAAATGGTCAAATTTTGGCAAGAAATATCTCTGTGTAATCCTAAAGTCCCATATCATATCGTTATCGGCGATCGAGGTTTTTATTTTCTGAAGTTTGGTTGGTACCCACCAGCGTCATAGCCGTCATGCATGTGACGTGACACAGCTAAAATAATCGCCGGGAATCGGGGATCGTTAAAACGTCAACAAATTTCAAAACACAGAAAGCAGTAAACTTATACACATGTCACTTGTATGACCCACCCTAGGACCCCCGGGGGATGTGCGTCATGGTTGGGTCATTTACCAACCAATTAGTGACGCAGGGTACGGTCATTTACTCAATATGTGCGTCACAACATACCCGAGGGGTGCGTCAGTGTCAGTCACTTTACCTAGGTGCGTCAATGGTTAGGTGCATCAGTGTCATTCAAAATACCTAAATGGTGAGTCAAATTTGCGTCATGAGGACAGTCATAATCCTCAACATGTACGTCACAATTTTGACGAGGGGCTCAGTCATTGTCGGCAAATGTCAGTCATTGTTTAGACGCACATGTGGGTCATGGTATAGTTAAATCCGACGCACCTTTGTAAAGTGACTCACCACCCCCGGGGGTCATGGGGTGGGTCATACAAGTGACACGTGTATTAATGGCGAGCGGTCCGAATTTTGAGCCATACAAGTTTACGTGGTGAACTACCTCGAAAGATGTATCGTAAGAACTCAGTCCACAAATGATAGTCATATAATGACCAAAAGAAAAATGACTGACTATCATTGAGGACTGAGTTCCGCAGTCTACATTATGTGCATAACACATGTAACATGTGAATGATGCATGGAATGAGAATGAGATCAAAATTCGGCAGTCTTGCACTTGCTGCCCTGATTAAAACCATTAATGTTACTAAATAACGATACCGACAATCATCAAGAAAACCTACATCTGCTGATAGCGATAGGCCCTCTCCACTGGCAGAGACTCGTTTCTCATCTTCGCCTTCACTCCCTGCAGTTTCACTATCATCCAAACGTCTCCGATGAACTCGACGTCTTCGGTCCGCCATAATTATTTTCAGAATAGCGCTTGTATACCATCGCCACCGAGCTCCACGTATGTATATCAGGTGATTAATATTAATGAAGTGATGTCATACTCAGTGAACGATTTCAGAAAATGTATTTTTTTAGGGCGGTGCAATAATTATGAGCCCTGGGGAGGGTAAAATTGGGGGGGAAGAAATTTTGGCGAGTCGAAAGGGGGGGCAAGCAATTTTGGCGCACATTCATGGGGTGCCTTTCAAATAAAACGCTCTGAAAAGGAAAACAGTACGGAAACGCTTTTAAAATGTGCAAATGGCTTTTAAAATGTGCAAATTTTCCTGCTCGCTGCACATAAAATATATGTAGGCCTAGACCATTTAAGGTTTGCAAATTAGGATCCCAAAGATTTTTTGGCGGGCCGAGAGGGGGGGGCAAGCGATTTTTGGCGAGCCGTTCGGAAATTCCCCCGGGCTCATAATTATTGCACAGCCCCTTACCCTATTTATTTTATTTATTTGTTTATTTATTTATGTTTAGGCCTACTCAATCAATCAATCAACATAACAATAGAGTAATCAGTGATGCCCTTAGAAGACACAAGTCGAATACCATCACTGGGAAGAAGTAGCATCCCTGACATTCCAGATCTCCGGATTGGTGAAGAAGGCGTGCTGAAGCAGATTAACAACCTGAAACCAAACAAGGTCCCTGGCCAGATGGTATATACCGCCGTGGATTTCAAAATGTGTGCTGAAGAGATAACCCCTGTTCTCACAGACATTTTTCAACAGTCGGTTGAAGAAGGAACTCTGACCCAATCAATAGAGAGAGGCAAATATTTGTGCCATTTTCAAGAAAGGTGCTAGAGACAAGTTAGACAACCCTGGTAACTACAGAGGCGTATCTCTCACAAGTGTAGTGAGTAAAATTCTGGAGCACATAATCCACTCACATGTTATGAAACACCTGGAGAAACACAATATTTTGGTGGACAACCAACATGGTTTCAGAGCCAAGCACTCCACTGTCACTCAACTAGTGTTAACCACTCATGACCTTACTAGAAGTATGGACCCAGATAGCAACACTACGTTGGCCCAACGTTGGTCCAACGTGGGCGAACTGACCTTACTACGTTGGGCCAACGTTGCTTTTCGACGTTGGCCCAACGTAATTTTGGCCGGGCAGCCAACCACCACAACGTTGGGCCAACATTGGGCCAACGTTGGGCCAACGTCGATCCAACTGACCCAACTGACCCAAATGTAATTTGCGACGTTGGGCCAACACGTTGATCCAACCAATAGCCAACGTTGATCCAACCATTGGCAAACAAGCCCAATGAGAAAAAAAAACCGAAACAAATCAGTTACTTGTGTATACTGTGCTTACTTTAAGTCTTAAATTACCTAGACTATGCCATAGTCGAATTTTATTAAAAATATGTTATTATTAGTCATGATGAACCCATTTCGTTGAACTCAAAATTATACTGATGTTGATTAAAATTAAAGTATTCAATAGTAAAATGGTTATAAAGAGTTAAAAATATCAGACGATTAGTGACAATAAAAGTAATTGAATGCAACATTATCTTGCATAATTATAACGGCTCACTTTAATACTGAACAATTCTGATTTTGGAATCTACCAGTTTATTGATATAGCGAATCCCGAAATTTCGACTATGAACTTTGAATTGTAAGCAGAACTTTACCCACTGGACTTTGCTCTCTAAAAACACACTGTCAAGCATACTTGTTTATCAGTCCATTAACCACAAGTACGCGCTAGATGTTTGATGAGAGATTAACTTTCGCGTCAACACAAAAGCGCCGCAAATACCACAGACAGTTGTTTACGGTGTAGTTAATGGTAATGGCGCGGGCCCAGACGATTTAAACCATAGCGAGGTATGGGCGACCAATCACAAGGCAGATCCATTTCAAGATGCATTACATCATAGCCAATTTTAGTTAGGCCAGAAATTGGCCTAACTCTCCATAGAGTCCCGTGTTAAAAATCTTAACCGCAAGGCAATGTCAGTAGTCCACTTGGGAAGCTAACAAACAGAGGGAGTAGGGTGACTGATCAGATGTGAAAATCTATCAATTGTGCACACATTAATTAAATCAGAGTTTTATGCTTAAATACAATATCCAGAGTATGCACAATGGGCAAGTGGACTACGGGGTAGTCTATAAATTACCCTACTCTCTATTTTACAACGAAGACAAATTAACTACCTTAATTTTATACAAGTCACTTACCTTAGTACCTACTGGGATTCGAACCAGGGACCTTCTGTTTATAAGTCTGATGCTCTACCAATTGAGAGCTAACTGGGATTACATAGTTGGAGAAGTGTTTGAAGTTAATATAAGCTATATTTTCATGACTAAACCTGCCAAAGTGCATCTTTTTAGGGATATTGATCAAATTTACTGTCAATATTGATAACATTTGCTATAAATGTTGATTTAAAAATATAAAAAAGAAAAAAAAGAAATAATATAAAAATATAATTCTTATTGTTGATTTAATTCCAAAGCAATATTGTTATTACATGTACCGGTATTATAATTACATACCTAGTAGGGTATAAGCATTATCATTATTATCATCATCATTATTATTATCATTATCATTATTATTCATTAGGCCTACTATTATTATTATTATTGTTATTATTGTTATTATTATTATTATTATTATTATTATTATTATTATTATTATTATTATTATTATTATTATCATGATTATTATTTGATATTATTATAAGTTTATCTAATGGGGCATTGTCACTCTTTAATACGCCTTAGTAGTAAAAAGAAAATAATTATAAACATGATCATTTCCATGACTTGAACAACAGTTTATACCATCGTTGGTCCAATGTTGGGATTCCAACCGTTTGTGCGACGACATTGGAACAACCTCCACGTAACAGCCGTCATTTTACGACTGACTGGCTACGTTGGTGCAACGTTGGCATACCGACTATCATTTTAAGGTTGGCACAACAACGTTGGCCCATCCTCGGCGTACCGACCGTCATTTTAAGGTTGGCTTGCTCTGTTGGCTCGACGTTGGCATATCGACCATCATTTAAGGTTGGCACAACAACGTTGGCCCAACGTTGGCATACCGATCGTCATTTTAAGGTTGGCTAGCTACGTTGGCTCGACGTTGGCATACCGACCATCATTTTAGGTTGGCAAAACAACGTTGGCCCAACGTTGTCATGCCGACCGTCATTTTAAGGTTGGCTGGCTACGTTGGCTTGACGTTGGCATACCGACCATAATATAAGGTTGGCATAACAACGTTGACCCAACGTTGGCCTGACGTTCCCATACCAACCATGACTAAAGGTTGGCATGTCAATGTTGGTCCAACGTTGGCTTGGCGTCGGCTTACCGACCGCGACCATGCCGACCACTGCCAACGTTGGGCCAACGTTGTCTTGCTATCTGGGGAGAATGACGAGACAGTCCATATGGCCATCCTAGATTTTGCCAAAGCATTTGACAAGGTCCCACATGAGAGACTCCTTGGCAAACTTGATCACCATGGTATCAGAGGATCTCTGTTGAAATGGATTGGACACTTCTTGACTAAAAGAACTCAGAAGGTGGTATGCAACGGCATGGTATCGGGACCAAGGGAGGTGCTTTCTAGTGTACGGCACAGTTCTAGGCCTCCTATTGTTCCTGCACTCTTAAAAATACCTAGTCGTTTTTTCGACTAGAAATCCTAGTCAAAATAATTTGACGAGATTCTGGTCATTTTGAGGAGATTTTCTAATCATTTCAACGCTGATCTAGTCATTTATGCCTGGTCAACGCATATCTAGTCATTTACGCCTGGTCATAAATTCTAGTCAATTCCAAGTTTGGGTAACAATTTTGTAACAAATGATTATTGTGATGAGTGCTAGTGTTTGGAGGACCTTCTCTAAATCCTAAATATTATACTCAGTTGAAATAATAGGAAACAAAACCACGGATGAAGAACACAGGGCAAACGCTATTTAACACCATAGATTTTATATTTTCAAGCAAATACATTATAATTTTCTGCCATCCTCTTTTAAGACCGTAATTTTATAGATAATTTCTGTAATACGTGTCACCATGCTATCAAATACACTTGATGGCTATTTAATTCCACAAATTAACATGACTAGAATTTAAAATGACTAGAATCTAGTAAGATCCTATCGCAATCTAGTCAACTTTGACTAGTTTCTAGTCAAAAGTGAAAAAAAAATGACTAGATATTCTGGTCATGTTTTGACAAGACTCCCTAGTCGTTCCTGTCGACTAGATTATCCTAGTCAAAATGACTAGAGTCTAGTAAGATCCTATTGCACCCCGCAATCTAGTCAAATTTGACTAGTTTCTAGTCAAAAGTGACTAGGGATTTTTAAGAGTGTGTTATTCATAAATGACCTGCCAAACAACATCAGGAGTACTGCTAGATTATTTGCAGATGACTGCGTCATATATACAACAAATGGGTAATTACCAAGGACATGGAAAACAAGATCAATGCATTTGCAACATCTTGCTACAGAGTCATGTTAAACATCAAGCGTGTGGATCGGATTCCAAATGAAACCATCTACAACCTGACCAACACCACTCCACTGTTTGCCAGAGTCAAGATTCATCAACTCAAATTTCTCGGCCATATACTGCGTCTTGAAGATGGCGACCGAGCCTGTGAAAGAATATGCGCTTTATATTCCACCACATGGGAAGAGGAAACCGGGACGGCCGCGCACACTGTACTTACAGTATGTCCAGCACCTCCTGGGAGATACTGAAGGGATGCTGCAGCCAAACAAAATTGTTTCGCTTGCCCAAGATCGCATTAGTTGGAGAAAGCTTGCAGTCGCCTGCTCCGCAGCCGACTGATGATGATGATACAACTGTACATCTGGGAAGTCACTTAGAGAGATATGGACATGCTGCAGAAAGATTTACATCAGTTGGAAAAGTGGCAAGAAGAATGGGAGATGTCATTCAACCCAGCCAAGTGTTCAGTCATGAAGCTAACAACTATACCACTGTGAAAACAGTGTTTAGAAAGTGGTGGCAGGAATGTGTTTAGAAACGTTATATTTAGAATATGGATGTCAGATGTTTAGAAATTAAACACCATCACTGACAAATGTTGAGAAATTTGACACATGATGTTTAGCTTTTAAACATGTTTACAAAGTGGTGCTACTGAATCTGCTATTAAACACAACAACTTGTGCACATCGGACGCGGAGGATTTAAGGTCAAAAGTGTCATCTTGCCTTGTTAACGCGAAGACTCCGAACTCGAATTTGAACAAACAGCAACGAGAAGCTATCAAAACCCTTGGTGGAAATAATGACATCACTATTTTACCAGCGGACAAGGGTAGGTGCACTGTTGTGTTAGATAAGACTGAATATCATAGCAAGGTGTGTGCACTGCTAAATGATACCAAGACTTACGAGCCACTGAAGCGTGACCCCACTAGTGGATATCGTAAGAAAGTGATAGACTGTCTCCAAAACCTTGAAAAATCTGAGGTTATTGATCGCAACTTGTATCACAAATTGTACCCGGGCGAGTCGATACCCAAGTTCTACGGTCTGCCGAAGATCCATAAACCGCATGCTCCGTTGAGACCTATAGTTAGCTGCGTGGACTCGGTGACTTATAATGTAGCAAAACACATCGCTTATATTATTGGACCGCTGGTTGGGAAATCCAAACATCACATTGTCAACTCCCAGGATTTTGTTAACAAAGTGTGTGACATTCATTTGGATGACAACGAGACAATAACTTCGTATGACGTTTCAGCGTTGTTTACATGCGTACCACCTAAGGAAGCGGTGAACTGTGTTCGCGAATTCTTAAGGAAGGATAATACCCTAAAGGAGCGGACAGACCTCAGTCCGGATCAAGTTTGTGAAGTTCTTGAATTATGTCTGAACACGACCTACTTTGTCTACGATGGCAAGTTCTACAGACAACGCCATGGTTGCGCAATGGGATCACCAGTATCACCGATTGTCGTAAACTTGTTTATGGAACAGTTTGAACAGTTGGCCCTTACATCGTATGCTGGTACCCCCCCTTCGCACTGGTATCGTTATGTTGATGACACTTGGGTGAAGCTACGTAAAGATCAACTAGCCCCTTTCTACGATCATATCAACAATGTCAATGAACATATCAAGTTCACGCAGGAAGAACTGAAAGACAACAAACTTGCGTTTCTAGACTGTTTGGTTACAGTGCAAAGCGATGGCAGCCTAGAAACATCGGTATACCGCAAGAACACGCACACAGATCAGTATCTGTTGTTTGAATCACACCACCCATTGGTGCACAAACTGGGTGTAATACGCACTTTATTTCATAGAGCGAACACTATTCCCTCTAGTGAGGACGCGAAGGAACAGGAACGGGAACATCTACAAAAAGCACTGAACCTTTGCGGTTACCGTAATTGGACCTTTCACAAAGCACTCGCTCAGACCAAATCTACCGACGAAACCGCTCCCGCACGTAAGACTCGGGATGCATGACGGTGAGGTGACTCGCGGTAGGAACATCACTATCCCCTACATCTCCGGACTTTCAGAGAAACTCCGTCGGATTTTTCGTGACAAAGGGGTACCGGTATCTTTCAAACCCAAGAACACTTTACGTCAAGCGCTAGTCCACCCCAAGGATAAACAACCTAAAGACAAGCAAAGCAACGTCGTTTACGCGATTCGGTGTCAAGACGGTGGATGCGAAGAGCTGTACATAGGGGAGACTAAACAAACGCTTGCTAAACGCATGTACCAGCATAGACGAGCCAGCACTGGTTGCGGTGACTCCGCCGTCTATACGCATTTGGACATTACAAAGCATTCTTTTGATATAACAAGGATGTGAAAATCTTGGACAGAGAAAGCACATGGTTTGAGAGAGGGGTCAAAGAAGCGATCTACGTGAAACGGGAGGAGCCTTCAATTCACTTAACAGGGGAGGCGGCCTACGTCACAACTTGGCCGGGCCTACAGTTCAGCGATCAGGAAGATACCTCTCAGGTTGAACTCAAAGGTGGTGACCTGTGATACTACAACATCCGTTTCACAGGTCAATGAACTTTTGCCGCCACAACATCAGTAGGGCTGATGATGCGTTCAGGATTGGACGTGAAAATTTCCCACTCAAAAATAGTAAGTCCAGTTGACTAGATTATAGTTTAATATTAATACTCTTTAATCGCTAAACACTGTTTTTACAGTGGAGCGCCCGACAGAAGTTACAACTTCTGTGGACAACCGCTGCAAGAGGTAAAATCTCACCCATACCTTGGAGTTGAAATTGATAACAAGATGAGCTGGAAGGTTCAATACCAGAAGTTGACATCCAAAGCCAACAAGATTCTAGGTTTCCTCAAACGTAACTTGTGGTTTTGCCCGAGAGAAATGAAAGAGACAGTATATAGAACGCTGGTATGACCAATCGAGCGGACAGCAATGCATTCTTTCTGAATCGGAGATATGATTAGGTCATTGGCTAGTCTTTGTCAAAGACGACTCGCTATCCCTCCCGACGATCCTTGTCAAGTGGGAAGGGAGCGGCGAAGCCGCGACAGCGAGTCGCGAAGCGACGAGAAACGAGAAACGAGAAACGAGCCGGAAGCGGCGACCGGCGAACCGGCTCCGTGTCGCGGCGGCGCTATTTTATTACTGGGTATTTTTACTGATACAATATTTATGTGGGAAAATAACCAACGGGCCTTTCAGAAAGGCTAGTCATTGGCCCTAAAGGTTATATCCACTAATAGGCCTGGGCGATACATGGAAATACGACGAATAACTATTTGTTTGCATCTGCTTTAAAATCGCTGATATACTTTATACTCGGGCTGTATTAGCGGTGCAGGGGATATGAAGGTCAAACAACAACAACTACTGATGTAAAGCGCTGTGTAAAGATATCGCTTCGGTTTTTAGTAAATATTCGCCCTACATGTACCATATTGTAACTTTCAGCTTAGAGGGCGCACTGCCATTTTGAGGTGTTTACGGTTCAGTACGTTAAAACAAGAAAAGTCTCAGGTCAACCTATGTTGAGATTTGGATCATTTGGCATCTAAATCATACAGGCTGTATTAAAATGATTGGTACCCAACGGTTTGCACTGATTATGGACAAGACTACCACATCAAAATGCAACACACGAGCTACCATATTTATAGATTAAAGCTATACAAGGTCATTGAACTATAAATCCTGGGCATTTCAAGATGATCCATTTTTGCATATTGAAGAAGCAGGCTTGTCAGTAACACTGAAAACCGATGGGTACCAATTATTTTGATACAGCCTGTATTGTTTCACCTGACATTAGTGGCATTTAACTGTGAGAGTTCTGAATATGAGAAACGTCCACCCGAAATTAGCCATTTTCCCATTGAAACCTGTGTAATACATAATTAGTGGTATTTAACCTATAGTCAGCAAGAAACAAACAAACCCAATTTCCAAGAAGCAGAAAGAAATATTGATGGGTATGAGCATGTAGAGGTCACTGGGAATCTGGGCTGGGAATAGAAAGACCCTTCACCATGTCCACATTTAATTTTCCAAAAACAAAACACACACAAAAAAAAACCTGTGACATTGCATTTTAAAAACAACAATTCAAGTGCATTGTCCAGTCCTCCATTTTTTTTATAAACATTTTTCTATTGTTTTGTACAATGTTTGATCTTTCTTACATTTGAGATTTGTTTTCAGTATCATGCAGTCCTAGAACTAAATTTATAGATAACATTGTATAAAACAAAGAAAGATGTTACTTGGTATGTCAGTTGCTGTTGTTGCTATAAACCCCAGATAGGGTAGAACAACTGGTAAAAAAGACTTTAATATTATAAATTATCACATTATCATTATGTTTAAACCATTATTGGTGAGATATTTCAGATAAACTCAATCAATGGGTCCAGAAGTGAATATAGGCCTAAATAAGAAGTAGAAACGATTATTATACATGGAAACCCCCTAGCCTACTCCAGAGTAGTGGTGTAGGTTTTAATGACCAATTGACCAACTGAAATATAATGTGTATTATTTGGTTTCAATAGTTATAATCGATTTATCCATTGTTTAGGAAGAGTAGAGATTGTAAAAGACAGATAACCACCACCAAGAAATTAATGCCCAAGGTAACCATTTTTGCGGCCTAACTTTGCACATTTTTCATGCATTAAACCATATGGCTGGGGGAGGGGTCACTGGCAATTTACTAAGTGAAAATGTTTATACTTACATGTAAATAAATGATAACCCATGGTTATGATGGGTCAATGAACTATTCCGGGTATGTTATTTGCAAATCACAAGCCAACAAAGGATTTTTTATACTGTCAAAGTGCTATGTAATTAGCTCATTTTTATCGAAAATAGCGAACTTTCTTCAAAGTAAAACTTCGTTATGGGGTAAAGACCCCAATTTTTTTATTGGTTGGTTGATCATCCCCATTCATGGTTATTCTCATCCTACCCCTGACTTTAATCAGCAAACTTCTTCTTGAGAGTTATTGAATTTTTAAGTTATACCACTTTTACAAATGAAAAAAATTGCAAAAAAGAGGGATTTTGCATTGCATATTACACAATATTCTAGGTGGGTGAGAAAACTGGCAATACTATTTTGTAACGTCTAATACATAGGTATTTATCAGCAGCAATTTAAATTGTTCCATACTTCTAGCAATTTCGTTAGTGCTAGCTAGAAAAATGTGTCTTTTTCGAACCGTAAAATTGAAAAATGTACTTTCCTGTGGCAATCTTCAAAGAACCGTTACCATGGCAACAAGGGATTTTCGAATTTTTGATCAAGTTACAAAATCATTAGACCCAAATACCTTTCCTATCACAAGATTTAGGCAAATTCCATGAACCTGTATTTTTGGCTTTGTCCGCACATTGCTGAATTGATACAGACCCCCAGTCTTAATAACTTATTTACTTGTTTACCTATTTCCTTATTTATTTACTTGCTACTTTAGTTATTTGTTTACTTATTTACTTATTTATTTACTTATATATGTATTGTTATTTACTTATTTATTCACTCATTTACTAATAGGCCTACTTAACTTATCCGCTTAAAAATGCCCAAAGATAAACATAAATCAAGAACATATTAATCAATATAAATCAATATGGCAACAGAAATAAATAAGAAATGGCAACCCGCTTGCCTCACTTTTTTGCCACAGTACCCATGTCGGTACTCAGCTGCAGAGTACCTGGCAGGTGAGTACCAGTGTCGGTACTCGGAGTACTTTCAAAGTACCTACGCCACGAGGTATTCGCGAGTTGCAGCCAGCTTGCTGGGCCACAAGGGTCTGGTGGCCGACGTATATGGCAAGCCAAGGGGGCCAAAAGCGTGGAACAGCTACGCGTAGCTTCTTTCTCGTTACGAGCAGCTGTTTGACCAATCAAAATAGTCAAATTTAATCACGTGGTTGGGTCGTTAGCTGCGCGTAGTATAGTTATAGGTATCCTCTTTCACAATTATTATCTTGTAATTAATTTACGGAATTAGCATAGATAACGAACGGGTAAAGGAGGCCAAATCACAGCACGTGTCAAGAGAACATGTTGCTAATGCCTGGCTAAAATGACACAAAGCATATTTATTTAGTGTTTCCATGTTTACACCGTGTTTAATAGCAAGTAACTTTATACTCGGGCTGTATTAGCGGTGCAGGGGATATGAAGGTCAAACAACAACAACTACTGATGTAAAGCGCTGTGTAAAGATATTGCAGAGAAAGCGATATCACATGCCACTGTGTAAATATGGAGAGAGTAAAATGGGTCATCAATTTTTTCGGAACGGGGGGGAGGGGTTCCTAAATTTACAAAAAGTCGGCGTCAATAAATTGCGGCACTCACTATTTCGGCATCAAAATGTTATGACCCCCGACACCCACCACCGATACACCGTACCCCCTAGACAGGCTAAAATTGTATTGAAATCAGTCTTTTTGAATACAATAAACACACTTGTGACTCCCTACATTTTGTCATTATCAATTTATGACCCCCTCCCCCTTATATTAAAAAAAAAAAAAGTATGACCCCCTATATTTGGGATCCCTTCCGAAGAAAATGATAGCCCCTAAATATAGAACAATCATCATTCTGTTCAGATATTACTTTAATAGCACCTATACCATTTTTGCTGATATACTACAGATATTTTCATTTACAAAAATTAACAACGTAATATTTGTGAGAGAGGATGTTTACATCAGCTCCACGTGTTTAAAACCGCGAATCTGATTGGTTAATAAGCTGCACGTAACGAGAAAGAAGCTGCGCGTAGCTAGTCCCACGTTCTGAGCCGCTTAGCTTGCCATAGACGTAGGTACTCGAGAGTAGCAGCGCTGCTACTCTCATGAGAATCCCGTAGTGTATCACATTGTCGCCACTTGCACATATGCATTGACCTTAGCCAGTATCTAAATTATTTTGTGTTCACAGATTCTTGTGACATTTGTCTAGGTTTTTCATATGCTCAAGGCCTATCTTTTTTATTTATTTATTCAAATAAAACTAATTTTGGAAAGTCGGTAAAAAATTTCTGTTTGCTGTTTTTAACAGCCTGTTTTTAACCACCCTGTAAATGTATAATACGAAATATTTGCATTTTGCAATTTCAAGCCAGGTACCGATCACAGGTTTTTGTTTCCTAGTGACAGGTATATATCGTGTTAAACTCTCAAACATAAACAATATCGTTGCAATATATATTTCCTCGTTCAAATTCACGGACCAATGCCCAAAGTGAATACTCATTTCTTTATTATATTGTAATATTCACGTACCGGTATAAAGTGTAAAGCATTTCCTTCTGTAGTACGACATATGTTATCGCGAGCTCGAGGTAAGTTCACAAACAAATTCATTTTTGGTAATATGTTTTAACTTTTGTTTAAGTACGGTAGGTGTTTCATACAAGCTGAATCAGAAATATTATTACCCATTCGTTTTGGTGGGTTTTTGTTTTTCAAACTCACCATTGAATGTTAAGCTGACTTAAAAAACCACCAAAAACCTATCCGTAACAACATTCTGTATAATTGTTATTATAAGCTTTTTATGAGGTACCATACCGTAAAACCTCGTTTATAAGCATATATAGGGTTTTTGATGAAATTAATACAACACATGCGTAAATATGCCAATACAATAGATTGGTCTTACAATACTACTGGTTTGCATATGCTTGGATCTGTCATGTATTTGCTCAAACTCCATAATGACAATTACTTTAACTTTCATCAGAAGCACTCTATATGCTTGTAGACGAGTTTTTACGCTATACTACATAACATTTGGTGTCGCAGACTTATTTAAAGGTGTTACATAGTGTGATGTACCCTGAGTAATTTAATTTGATCATTAACAAGTATAAATTTTTAGATTCGTTTAAAAACTGTTTCATGAGAAATGGGAGTTCCCTCACATATAATCACAATAATAAAGTCAATCAGATCTATTTATGGATTGGGAAATCCCGGAATAACAAAATGTGATCAATTCATTGCATCATCATGAATATGAATCCTGTTGCTATAAATGTGAATGTAAGAGAGTGAGTTATTAATAGAACGGGACTTCCCAGTTTTACTAGTTTGGTAAATATGATGATAACAATCCCTGTATAAAAAGTGAAGTCATTTCGCCGGCAGTTTGATTGACGGTTGCTATGCAATCCAGTGCGGGTTGCTATGCAATCCAGTGCGTAGCATAAAACTTACGTACTTGTGCACAGCTATGATGCGCGTTACTGCTTTATCGGTCAAAAGGACTTATGTATTTGATTGACATTCCACTGCGCAAATTAGTCTTATTTTCAGACCTGCAAGTACAGGTACGATTGTAACGCAATCAATTTGAAAGTATGTTTATTTGTTTTAAGAAAGAAATACCATTTTCATTAAATTTTATGTTTGTAGACATAATATTAGACCCATATTTTACTTGTTTTATTGAATTTCGAGCTAATTTTATGTATATGAAATGTGCACATTTAGACCGATACAGTGCAAACGACACTCCGTCTTGATCAAGTCTAACATCGTCAGGCTAAAATCTCCTCAATCTTGAACGACTGTCGAGGAAGTCTATCCGGGAAAAATACAGCTTATTTAGCCAGTCTCATCATGGGGTCATCGCAGAGAATATTTTTCTAGCGTATTGAGCTAACTCCTCAGCTATTTGGTTTTTCACAATATCATAGGAATGAAAAGAAACTACCAATTGTTCGTCGTTTTTCGCCATTTAATTTTTTTTTAAACGATGACGTAAACCTGCATCACCTCTTCCACAGGTAATACACTCCTACACATCGCATCCCATCACATGCATGATCGCGCATTGGGTGTGTGACTGACTTCATTTGCGCAAACGTGTGGCTTATCCTATAGTATATTATTACTCGAGAATCCTTGGTAATAAGGAATAGATATGGTGCAGATTTATGTGAGTGTTCCAAGTGTCAGCTGTATAGGACTGCAGCTCTATATGTCTTCTTAAAAAGAGCACTTGCAAACAAGTCCATTTTTGCGTAGCTAAAGAGCTACTATTCCAGCCAAAACAAACGAGATTTGGAGTACGCCAATAGGGCGCATCTTTTCTAAAAAGAGAATTTGTATCTTCATTCGACTTACTGAAGTTTGGTGTCTGAAAGGACACGTCTATCAATGAAAGTAGTACAGAGTGCATATATGACGGTTCCCATATATGTCATCTATGAAAGGAATCTGTGCAAAGGAATTTTAATTTTAATGTTAGCCAATGAGCTTCAGAAGTTATATATCATTTAGTAACTGTATCTCGACTTTGCTACCCTACAGATAATATGGCATCTGATGCGAACTACCTCAATCCTTCATACAAAAACTGTAACAGTCAGGAGAAACAAGATGATGACAATGTATATGATGACATTCCAGCACCAATCAGTACGATCTCCAAACCACCAATCCAACAAATGGGAATAGCAGATTCGGTCAAAAAGAAAGGTTTGTTATTTTTGGTGGACCGCACAGCGGGAACACCCTAGCTTACTAGCTTACTTACTAGCTTACTAACTAACTAACCATTTGGTCTTTAATGGGCATATCTCGAAACGCCACGAACGTATAACCCTCCAAGTGTGGCAAATGAAAGAGAACAAAAAAGCCCGGTGGGTTCAGTCTTCACTGACAATGTGTACGCATGATGGTTCCAATTAGGGGTACTTTTCAAGAAATGTCCTCGGAATTTTCGAGGACAAAATTGTTCGCGATTGTCCAATTTAGGGGTGGTTTGGAGCAAAATTGTCCTTGAAATGAAAAATAGGGTGTATTTCTAGGACTTTCGTCCGCGTTTTACCGCTACAGTTTTCGTTATTGTCCTCATTTCCCCGTGAAATAGGGGGAAAATTCAAAAGCGTCCTTGAAATGGTAAAAATAGGGGTATTTATTTCGGAAAAATGTCCTTGATTCCTTGTGATAAGGGGGTGAAATGAAAATGCGTCCTCAAAATGATAAAAATAGGGGAGGTTTTTGGGGGCAAATTGTCCTTGATTTCGCGCAAAATAGGGGGTAAAATTGCTGCAAATGTCCTTGATTCCCCGCAAAATAGGGGTCATTTTCAAATCCTGGAACGGTCATACGTCCTACCTTTAAATACAAACTGAACCCACCGGGCAAAAAAGAAATACAATAACAAACACGGGGTTCTACTCCTAATACTTTTAAAGTTGTGTCTTACGCCCTGCTGGGGTACATGCCACCTCAATTCGTCATTTTTGAAATAGATAAATAAAATAAATTAGTTAATATTATTTAATTAAATTTTTAATCAAGTTATCCTTCATTATACTTAATGTAAAATGGACAAATTGTGTTCATTTTTGCGAACCCAATTTCGAACGTGCAAAATAGTCAATACTGACGAAATACACACAAAAACGGACTTCATGCGAATAACATTTTCGTGTTTCAGGGACAGCATACAAGAAATCACATACTATGACCTGCCAGAAGTTGATTTGTTTGGTGGCAGCTGCGATCATAATAATTGGTGTTAGCATCTGTGTTGGTAGTGTTGGAACCTTCTACGGAAATATGGCAGCATCAAATGGTAAAGATCTATACATATTATACAGGGGTCCCTGGTTCGATTCCCGTCCCACATTTTCAGTGAGTGGACTGTGCCCCCGGAAGAAATGATTGACCGGTTAGGATTATTTGTTATTTGTTATTACTTGTTTGTTTGTTTTTGTTTAATTCATTTTGAAGTTTCCGTCTCATTGACGTGTTGATATTTTGGTACCTGTTGCTCCAACATGTCCAGCAAGAAAGAATTTAACACCTGCATCAAATGCTATAAAATTTCATATCATCATCCATCATTTCACAGGAGCAATCGTACAATGTCCTTTGGTGCAAAACTCTTTCGCGAATAACATTACTTTCAGCAGTCCAACTGTTCATCACTTCCCAAACTCAGACGACGTAACCATTTTGTATTCAATGAATGGGCAAGAAACAACGATACCGTTATCTTCAAATCAACACAGTCTAGGAGAGTTTACAGAAGGATCAACAATGATAACACTCACAGCAATGGATTCAGTTGGCAATCGTGTAGCATGTCACTTTACATACACACGTACGCCAAGTAAGTTGCTTGCTTTTTCAAGTTGAATATTATGTCCAGATAAGTTTAATAATGGTACACCATTGTAGAAACGGGTTGGCCTTATTTTCAACACGTTTTCCTCTATATTGTATGAATGACTGTAGCAAGTTCCACTGTGATGTCGATCATTACACTTGCATTGCATCGTGTGTTATTATAAACATTAACAATAAATGCTAAAATCTACAGAAAATAAACAGTTTAACCTAAAATCTATCTCATTTTCAATTCATTATATTAATTTCAATCTTATATATATATGTGAAAAGTTCCTGTTATAGTGTGTCCATCACCCGACAAAAATGGAAGTGCTTCCATCAGCTTTGACAGTCCAGTACTAAGAAACTTTCCGAATCCAGAACGCGTAAACATTTCCTATTCTAAAAGTGGCAAATTAATAGTTACTTTACCTGTGACATCACCACAGCATGAATTAGATGATTTTGACGTTGGAACAACTATGGTAACAGCGGTGGCATCTGACAGTAGGATCTTCATTTCCTGCGAATTTGAATATATACGCATTCCAGGTACCCCATCTGCTCCTCTCAGGCTAACATCGGAAACTTTGAAAATTGAGTTAAACTACCATTACTAACTTGTTCCCTTTCGCTTATATCTCAATTTCATTATTGCCGAATTTATCCTGATTGGACCAGATCTCATCTGGTCACTTATACAAAGTTAATCCACGTGAAATATACCCTTGGAAATACTTGTTGCCATAATTTTATTTGTTTACAAGATATCTTACCAATGTTATACAAACTTCCTTTCAACATGGGCATATCTTTACAATAGTTTAAGTTAATCTCTGTATCGCGTCATGAGCGCCATTGATTTGGTGGAGATGTGCGCATTATAAATTCACACTATTATTATATTATTATTATATTATTATTATACCAAACTATTGTCCTATAGTTCAAAAAGCAAGGGTTAAAAAAGGGTTAAATCGGCAACTGACCTGAGAGCGTATTAACGCTCTATACCAGGCAGGCTACTGTCAATAAGTGATCAAGAATGTCATGTGAAAGCGCCCACGTGAGCGAGAGGTACCCTTTGTCCTCATACAGCACAGGGGGATGACTGCTCCACGGATATAATAGCTTCATGTTCTGAACCGTATTCAGCCAACCTAATTTGATTGTGCACTTTAGTCTGCTATGCGCGTGCGTGAGATGAGATTCGCTCATCGGCATAGTCTCCACGCCAGCCAGTTTGGTTCCGCTCCTCCACACAAACAGTCTGCCAATGGCCACTTATAACGCCGTTTCTGATTGGCTACACGTATGCAGCTGTAGAGCTGTATACGGGAACTTGATTGACCTCAGTCAGCTGGCGAGATGGCGGGTCAAAATTTCTCATGAATAATTAAGTAGCCGTCTAGCCGATCGACCAATTGAAAGCTTTGTCTGACGTCGTCCAGTTCGTCATCATTGGCAGACTGTTTATGTGGAGGGAATGTAACCAAACTGGCTGCGAAGGAGACTATCATCGGCAGCGCCACGGCGCTCTGACTAGGCCTTTATCCGGGCTTTATGCAACTGTCTTATGCAACTGAAAGTCTCCAGGAATGGTATAGAATACGAAGGTTGATACAGTGCAAAGATTAATGAATGGTAAATAAAAAAACACCAATAATGTACCCAGAACTATAAATCCAACCTTGGGTGAATACACAGCTGAAGTTCTGAAAGTAGGGAAAGAACAGTATCATGGTAAAACGTGAATATATTTATGTTGCGGTCATTATTCGAAAAGTTAATAAATTGCCAGAGCTACATTACCACATGCATACATTGTTCTGTTTTATTTCAGTCATGCAATGCCGTGATTCCCTCAGTTCCACATCAATTTCATTGTCCATACCAACACCAACAACAAATTTCGTCGTGACAAGTTCTTATTATTACTTCCGAAAAGGTGTATTGTCTGCCGTCGCCCCTTCTTCAGCCTATTTGCTGTATTTCGATCGTGGACACTCGACTGAGATAACTATTTCAGCAACAGATTCACTGGGGAATAGTGCTACTTGTTCGTTTACATTCAATGTAACGTCTGCCGAATCAGGTTCAGGTGATCTTATTATTTTCGTTTTTCTTATTACGAGATTTGCATGGGAGTGTAACTATGATTTCGGAGACGGGGTATAAAAAATAATACAAATCTGAAAACGGTCAAGCTATGGATCGAAACAGGCGTAATGACAGTTGGACCAGTTTGGAGACGGAATCATCAAAATATTTGTCGGGTAGTAAAATGGCGTATTTTAGCCTTAAATTAAAAAAAAAGATATTTTTCAGCATTATCGAACCTTCTCAGATTTGCATCGTTGTAATGGCTCATTGTCTTTGTTATCACTTCTATGTAACCTTTCTCTTAATGGTTTTGTAATAATAAATACACCATTTCCACGATATTTAACCAAATTAATGATTGACACACATACAGCTTCTTTCCGATTGGTAGGAGGACATAATATATACGAGGGAAGAGTGGAGGTATACCACGATGGTGTCTGGGGTACAGTGTGTGATGACTCATGGGATACAGATGATGCGATAGTTGTCTGCCGCCGTTTGGGATTTCCTTATCAAGACGTTTTATCAAGAAGCTTGGCATACTTTGGTCAAGGATCTGGAAAGATATGGCTAGACAATGTTGCCTGTTTTGGAACAGAGACATATCTGTATAGTTGTGATCACCCTGGATGGGGGGTTGAAGATTGTGGACATGAGCAAGATGCAGGAGTCATTTGTACAGATGGTAATCAAGGAGATAATATATTATGCAAATAAATTGTCGAAGTTAAATGAAATGTAATTAAATGGTAAACAATAAAACTAAGCTATAAACTAATACATACATACATACATGCACACCGCAACCCACCCCACCCCACCCCCACCACCACCCTCTTACACACATACATACACACCTACATACAAAGGTTTCTAAAAACGCAATTTACCAAAGCAACATTGTGTTTGCAAACATAACATGAGCAAAAATACATATGCAATAAAACCAAAAAAATCAAAACAAGTGTGTTTTTAAGAGTTTCTTGAAAGTGTTTGTATTGTAGATGAGGCTCCCCTACCACTGCCTATCCAAATATAAATGTGTTTTCGTAGATCATTCTATGCTTTGGCAGCAACAGCAGGACACCTGTGTTTTCCAGCAACAGAATTGAATCTGTCAATTGCAAACCAAAGAGGACCGATAATTATAATAACTTATAATAACAAACAATCGTTTCTTTTGATTGAGTTTTTTTATGAGTTATATTTTTTATTTTTTATGCTTAACCGTATGTCTCAACAACCGTTTTTCATTTTCATTCATTTAAACAACGAATTCAGACTTTACTACGTTTTTATAATTGTGCTTATATATAACAGGTGAGTATTCGACGAGTAGACGACATATTCGGTTAGTTGATGGAAGCAATCCCAATGAAGGTCGTGTTGAGGTCCACTATAATGGAATCTGGGGTACAGTGTGTCACGGATCTTGGGATGTATCTGATGCAATAGTCGTCTGTCGGCAGCTCGGACTCCCTTATGGTGCAGTAAAAGCTTATCGAAGTTCTCATTTCGGAGGAGGAACGGGTGAAATCTGGATGAATAATGTAAAGTGCAGAGGAACTGAAGCTTACCTAAGTGACTGTGCTCATCATGGTTGGGGAGCAACATCGTCTTATTGTGATTCCCACAATTCCGATGCAGGAGTCATTTGTACAGATGGTATGAACCGAATACAAAATAAAATTTACTTTACAAATTAAACCTAAACTAAAACATGTAAACCATGAGATTGTTGGGGTTGTTAACTTAATTAAGGTTGCTGCTACAGTGCAAACTTTGTCAATCGAAGTTCAGCGGCGTTGAACCAGTGACATGCCCCGATGACATGCTTAAAACATGTAATGTAAAAGGCCACTGGTGTAGTAAATTCGCCGGAAGCTCTCGACATTGACAGCATTTCAGGGGCAACAAGTTTCATTAATTTGACCCGTCCTTGACATAAAGTGGAATTATAGGCAACAAGCAGGGGTCCGAGTCAAAAGCTCATAGTTCTGGCAGCATATGCAAAATGGTACAACCATAGACCGTGGTCTATGGTACAACACGGACTGTAAACAATTGAAATAAAAATTCCTTTAAAAAGGAACAGGGCGAGCAAATGAGGATGTACTTAGTGTATGGACAGTGTAGCCTATTTGCTAATCATTTTGACTATTTAATTCTGACCATTGTGATTAAAACAGGCTTTCAGATTGGTGAGCTATTGTATACCAAGTGATAAGACCGGGCACGTATAATAAAAATACACTGGATAATTCATGACAGCCTATTTACTGGCAAAAGTGGTCCAAATAAATCTTAGTTGATTCTTGAACACAATTTAAGCAGGAACCTTGAGGCAGAATTTGAATACATATTATCCTGTAACGTTTACGTAGCCTAACAGTCAATGAACGTTCATTGTTAGCATAATAAGTAGCTTTGGGTATCCTATGTTTATGAAAAAAAAGTGTTTACAAACGAATAACATCTGTTATACATCTACTTGCTAATACACTGAAAGTCTAATAGAAATGAAGGATAATGAACAATTACAGAACATTTATTGTTGATTAAAGTAGCTATGGGTATACAATGTTTACAAAATAAGAGCGTTAATGTTTTGTACATGAAGTTAACGTCTTTGCTACATAGCTAGTTGTTAATACATCGAAAATGTGACCAGAGATTTACAATTTGATGACATTCAAAATAATTTAGTATTGAGAATTTCAACAAATTACAGAACTTTCATTTGCTGACATACTAGCAATATTGTTAACAATGTTGAAAATCATGTTCATAAGCGTAACATCCTCTTTTTATTAATGTTCATAAACGTATAACAATTTGATACATCTATGTCTTAATGCTCATAAACGTAACATACTCGATACATCTATTTATTAATGTTCATAAACGTCCTTGATACATCTATTTACATCTATTTATTAATGTTCATAAACGTCCTTGATAACATTTGTAAGAGGTAGAAACCTATCAGGCGGCGAGTGGCATGATAGAGCAACTTGTGACACCGCCCGGCCGTATGACATTTTCCAATATACTCGGTTAATTTTGTGGGATTCATTATCGAACCCAACGGTTTTAGCTTGTATTTATATTATTTATTAACATAGGCCTATTTGTTTGTTATATTTCAAACGTTTTAAAAATAATCCCATTCAATTACACGGTTGACGATGGAAATTTACTGAATTTAGAGAATGCACTGCGACCACCCCCCTGAAATAGTATTATTAACTAATCCCTTAACTGTTCAAATATTTATAATATGTTAACATGTTTTAATGTCAACAACAGCCTGTTAAAAAGGGCATTTCGTGATCCACAGCCTCATCCCCCACTTTTCTCAAAAAAGTTGAGATTTTTATATCACTGGAAACCTCTGGCTACATAATGTTTATGTACAAAATATTTCTTGCAGATTAATTCGTTTAGCAAAGATATCGTGAAATTTGAATTTCGTTCTGGTGCACCAGAACGAAATTACAACGCATTGTCTATGAAGCAGTGTAATATGCACATAATCATGCATAACTCGCGAACGCAAAATCGGAATCAACTGAAATTTTGGGAATAGGTTTTTTTCGTGGATATCTAATGAAAAATGAGATAAATAGAGGATGCTAGGATCACGAAATACTCCTTTAAGTGCTAAAGTAAATATATTTTCTCTTATCGGCTGCCTAAGTTTCCCCATTTAGGGGTGGGGTATGAACGTTTGGACAGTATTTATTGTGGGACATTAGAGCACATCAGACATGTTGAATTGCATTCTGAATACGAAGAATGTCCTTTTGATATAAAATAATTTTGATTTTTTGAAATTCGCAAATGATAATTTTTACTTAAAGTGTATGTAGGTGGGATGAAAAAGCCGACGATCAATTGAAAATTTGGACCTTTCGTGTTGAAGATATGGATCTTTTTCCCAAAACACAAAAAAAATAGGTCATTTTGGGAAAAAATCCATATCTTCAATATGAAAGGTCAAAATGTTTCAATTGATCGGCTTTTCCTCCCAGCTACATACACTTTAAGAATATGTCATTAGATTTATAAAATTTACTTCGATGACCGATGACTGTTATATATTAAAAATATGAAAAATATCAAATTTTAAAATTTGTATTTGTATTACATCGTGATTTTCAAAAAATGAAAATTATTTGATATCAGAAAGACATTCTTCGTGTTAGGAATGCAATTCGATATGTCTGATGTGCTCTCATGTCCCACAAAAAAATTATCGAAACGCTCATTCCAGATCCCTTAAGTACTCTCTTTAATTTAGTCAAGGTTGTGTTTGTATAAATGAATTCAGTTATATAAACACAGCCTCGTGAAAAGGACATGTTGACATAAATTAATTGACTGTGTGGTTATAGTATCATTAACAGATTCTATACGCTATAGCAGAACAACACGCACATACAGGCAAGTATTTTGCCAGTATCAATAAAACTATAACATGTATAATGAGGCTATTAATGTAGCCCAACTGTGCGTACAATCTGGCATATACCGCTAAATCTTAAAGAAATGAAAAATATCTGTTGCAATTTTCGGATTTGCATAAAAGTAATTCTAGTTCATCCAAGTTGTAAAACAATTATTTCTTTTAATACAAACACATTCCTTGGTAAGACAACTTTATAGCACTGTTTGAATATCAACATGAAGTAGTAATGACAAATTTAAATGTACACTATCGCCTCTGTAGTTTCCTGATTACATAGACAGCACGATTATTTTATTTTTATTCTGCAACGCTGTGAGGAAATAAGTAAGCCAAAACCCATCGCAATAAGGTCGAAAAAGTAAACTACTAATGTCAGGGACGGATCCAGGATTTCAAAACTTGTCAAATTATGAGCGGATAGGCTAAAATTGTTTTTATAAGTTAATGCAGTATTTTTTTTTCCACAGGGGAAAACACTGTGTACTGCATGGCGGCCACGTTTTGGGGATTGATTAAGCCCCACTTTGTAAACAAGAATTTTTTGACCCTTCATGTTACATCTGACACATAGGTTGTGTCCCCCTTCCCCTTAATAACTTGTAAAGTGTAACATTTTGTGAAGTAGTTTCCAGATTCTGAGGTAATTGCGCCGCCATGGCTATGTACTGAAATATGTGAGAGTCCTTAAAAATCTTGCCAAACTTGAGGTTGCTTGTCTTTAGCAGGTTGCAATAGACAGTGAATCCCAGTCGATTTCCAAGGGGTCACGTGGGGGTATGTTTAAACACCCCTAAGCCAAAATATTTTGGAATTTGCTTATATCATTCCTTATATTTGGAATCCGATAAGAAATGGCTCTTATAGACATTTGTTTTTAACTTTCAGGTTTCAATTATGTCCGGTTGGAAGGTGGAATAAACACACACCAAGGACGGGTAGAAGTTCTTCATAATGGAGTCTGGGGGACAGTCTGCAGCGATTCATGGGATACCACTAATGCCCGTGTTGTATGTCGTCAACTTGGCCTCCCATATGATGCTGCCGTATCTGTCACTGATGCAAAGTTTGGTCCAGGTACTGGAGAGATATGGATGGATAATGTCAACTGTGATGGGTCTGAAGATCACATTGGCAACTGTGGGCATAATGGGTGGAGTACACATAATTGTACACACAATAGGGATGCTGGCGTTATTTGCAAGTAAATGTAAAAGATCAAAAATTATTTTTGGAAATTTTGAGTAATAACTCGAAACCATTTCAAGGAAATCCGTGTGTAATATGCAAGTGCAGCAAAGAAAAAAGGTGAAAAAAGGACAACGTACAAATATTTCAAGTGCTTTTCAGATGTTAGTGAAAAGTTTATTATTATTCAAATTAAGGGACTGTTCACAAACACTTGTTAGAGGTGGGCCTGATGTAAAAAGAAAAAAATCACATAATTTTTTCAGGGCCCTTTCGGACCTGAAATTATTTTCATGGTCCCCCTTTTTTTTTGTTTTTATTGTACGTCAAAAGGCCATAGAAAATAGTGTGAGCCCAAGTTCTACGACAAAAATTAAGGTGATTTTTTTTAAAGGCCCCCCTTCAGACTGTCTCCACACAGTCTTTGATTACACTACACGGTTGAGTAATCCCATCATTTTCCCTTATCTTTCTATTTATTTACTTCTCTTTATTGCTTTGTCTTTATTTCTTCCTCTTTCTCTCTTCCGCCAGGCTCCTCTGATTCTCCATATCCCCTCCTTCCCTTCCTCCCCTATCCAATCCCAAGACTTCTCACAGTGGAAGCTGCCCCCCGGTACGCCACTGTTTCTATGTCAATCTCTTTCTTGAAATAAAATTAAATGGAAATTTTACATGACTTACTGACAGTAGCCTGCCTGGTAAAGCGTTAATACGCTGTCAGGTCAGGTCAGTTTAATGGCGGAACCCTTTTGTCATGAACAAAAGGTACCGTTCGATGAATAGCTTGTCGGTAAATCAAATCGGCACAAAGAAATAATGCGTTACGTAATCTATTGCTCCTCCAGGATTTACTAGCTCCATGGTATTCCCAAGGAAATAATTTTATATTTTATACATGCCAGTCCACTCATAGCGAACGTTGATACTCATATCAATTGGTAAGCGCTCTTTAGCAAAGTCATCGTTCTTTGAATTTATAACCGTATGAAAAAACAGGCGAAAGTAGTAACATTTTGGGATTATTCCCACTTGGTCCAATCCCATTTGGTCCAATCCCACTTCGTCCAATCCCATTTGGTCCAATTCCACTTGGTCCATTCCCACTTGGTCCAGTTCCCACTTGGTCCAATCCCATTTGGTCCAATCCCATTTCGGCCAATCCCACTAGGGCCATGTCCCACTTGGTCCATGTCCCACTAGGGCCATGTCCCACTTGGTCCATGTCCCACTAGGGCCATGTCCCCCTTGGTCCATGTCCCACTAGGGCCATGTCCCACTTAGTCCATGGTCCATGTCCCACTAGGTCCTAGGTCCATGTCCCACTAGGGCCATGTCCCACTAGGGCCATGTCCCACTAGGGCCATGTCCCACTAGGTCCATGTCCCACTAGGGCCATGTCCCACTAGGTCCATGTCCCACTAGGGCCATGTCCCACTAGGTCCATGTCCCACTTAGGCCATGTCCCACTAGGGCCATGTCCCACTTAGGCCATATCCCATTTGGACCCGTACATAGGTCTAGATGTACATAAAAAGATGAAAAGGTTTAGAAGAACAGAAAGGAAAAAAATGAGATGATGTAGAAGGAGGAGAATAAGGTGGATGAAAAGGGAGACGAATAGACAGAGGAAGGAAAGGAGAAGGAATCAGTAGGACAAAGGAAGGAGATGGAGACTGAAGGAGAAGAAGGGACTGTTTGCCAACATAATGCCGAAGACTATGAACAGAAATGAACCATAAATGATGATATTTGGCTTGTATGTGCATAATCATACGAAAGTGGCATTTTATCATAGGCCTATGTAATTTGCATTATATTATCTAGACCATTTAAGGTTTGCAATTTGTGCGAACGCACATCGTCACACACCAATTTTGCAAGAAAAATGAGAGTATCTTCTATCATGCACGATAGTGACGAAAAAAAGATACCCTGTTCTACGGTCGGTCGGCCTTTTTTTTTCTTTTCTTTTTTTAAATGACCCAAAAAATCACCAAAATTTGTAAATAATTTGCAATTTGAGAAAATACAAATAAATACTTTTGTTCCTGAAATTTCCGAAATTTGGGTCGACATTCATTTGTACAGGTAAAAATTTTTCCCAATTTGTTCAAACTCTGGGTCGGTCGGGCCCGTAGAACAGGGTTTTCTTTTTTCGTTGCCTAAAAACAAAAACAAAATTGCTCCTTTCAGACTCAAATCAAAATGGGTACCATTAGACTCTGAAAACCAAAAATGAAATTTGTCATCTAAGATTCACGTGACCACAGCCAAATCTTGCAACAAAAGAAAGAAATGCTCTTTACACCCCCACCCTAATATCTCACTAGAAATAATAGTTGTCACAGCTATATATACTGAAACATTATTAATCTGATGCAATAGGTATAGCATGCAAAGCATATGAAAACTCCAGGTTAATAACATTTTTACATTATATACCAACTTAAACATTCTCAATTACTGGATATACTTAGACGACTGTGATCCTATACCAAAGAACAGAAGAACTTATGACAGACATTGACTATCTTTCCGTTCACAAACACTTGTTAGGGGACCTAAAATTATTTTCAGGGCAGAAAATATTGTGGTGATTTTTTAATGAGCCTCTACAGATGGATTAAAATATTTAGGACCCACTTTTTGCATCAGCCCCCCCCCGTTACAACTATAGGCCCTACTATGAAAACTAAAACAAGTACTGAAAATGACCAAACACAAATATTACTGTATAACCATAGTGGGACATGGCCCTAGTGGGACATGGCCCAAGTGGGACATGGCCCTAGTGGGACATGGCCCTAGTGGGACATGGCCCAAGTGGGACATGGCCCTAGTGGGACATGGCCCAAGTGGGACATGGCCCTAGTGGGACATGGACCTAGTGGGACATGGCCTAAGTGGGACATGGCCCTAGTGGGACATGGACCTAGTGGGACATGGCCTAAGTGGGACATGGCCTAAGTGGGACATGGCCCTAGTGGGAATGCCCTAAGTGGGACATGGACTAAGTGGGACATGGCCCAAGTGGGACATGGACTAAGTGAGATTGGACTAACTGGGTCAGGACAAAGTGGGATTTGGACCAAATGGGATTGGACTAAGTGGGATTGGACCAAATGGGATTGGACCAAGTGGGAATTACCCACATTTTGCACAAGATTTGCAATTTAAAGAGAATTGATCATTGCTCATTCTAATGACGCTACTATATGGACAATATAAGTGTGCTCTTTCATTTAATGACATAAAATGTGAAAAATATTGCAAGGAACACTTGAGGTTTTGACATTTAAAATCTACATTTTGGTCAAAAATCGCTTGGATGCTTGGAATAGGTCGTCTTCAACAGATTTACCACATTCGCCTTGCTATAAACATTGAATTGCGTTATCTGTTAATCTAATAAATATAAGTATTTTAGGGGGAAGTATCAGCTTTCATTCGATATTTAAAAAAAATATATCTGATTGAATGAAGGAACACTTGAGGTTTTGACAAAAACCAATCCCAGATGCCTGTTTTCCACTAGATCTCACACAGCTCTTATGATGCTATGCACTCAACCGTGTAGTATAAACACAGACTGCGGTTTAGTTGAGGTTTTTCTGATAGAATAGCCTTGCTGAGTCTGGAAGTTGTAACGAATAAACAAATAATGTGTTTACAAAATATCAGATAGATAATGTTATACTAGAAGTCGTTTATTGTGGCTTCAAAAACAGTAATAAATTACAAAATTCCTTAATCAAATAATCTGAAGACTAGTTTTGACCCAAATAATTTATGAGGTTGAACTACTGTCTGTTCAATTAGCTTAGATTCTTGAATTTTTAAGATATTTGAAAAAATAAAAAATTGTGGCCAAAGTCATCAAAGAAAAGTTTTAGCACAGCCTTATACCTAACGTGATTTATGCTTTTCAAATTACAAAGTTCAATTTAAAACCTCATTTCTTTTCAATTTTGCCTCATTTTAGGCAGTTACTTGGGTCCACCAAAAGGGTTCGCGACCTTTTTACAAATCGAATGGGACAGTCCATTCTCAACTTAGGGCATAGACCCTATCCAATTTAGCAAAACAAACTGTCCAACAATCTGTCCTGCCATTTCAATTGTTATACCGTTCCGGTTATTGGATAGGTTCTATAGGTGATGATGGTCCACCTGTTTTTGTTACACGAAATTATATGGCGCGATTACGTTTTATGCATAACATTATTCTGAGCATTATTTTTTTCATAAACAATGACATTAAAATTATGGATTTCGTTCTTATTTCAACTGGTTTAAAATGATTGAGTTTTGTTTAATACCACCAAGAATATCAGCATTCGCTATACATTTTCAGATACAGTGACTTTACAAGAATTGTTTTCTGTAACCTGATTGTTTTAAATAATATTTTCTTGTACAAAATTTCTTTTGTTTCACAGTTTTTTCAGTTTGTATTCAACAAACAAAACGAAATAACAAATTGAAAATAAATGTGTAGTTTTATAATAGGCCTATAGGCCTACACCTTGACCTTCTCAGACCCATTCGCACAATAGATAAATACATAAATAAATAAATAAATAAATAAATAAATAAATAAATAAATAAATAAATAAATAAATATGCAAGGAATTTATTTATATAAGTTGGGCCTATTTTAGACAACCTTAGTTCATAAATAATAATGTAATGTTTCAACAGTAGGGTTTCAACACAAATTAGGCATACTGGCAAATATTTTGCTGGACAATACTTCCTGATACGGATGGTCGAATAAATACTATCTCTGCGCATTGTGACATTCGTCCCCATTGCTCTAAATGGATTGATTCAAAAAAGTTTATGGTACCCGACGTTCTACGGCTTTTTATAAAAATATCGCGGGAAAAGACCAAAATTGAAAAGAAATATAGTTTTAAATTGAACTTTAGAATTTGAAAAGTACAAATCACGTTAGGTCTAAGGCAGTGCTAACACTTTCCTTTGATGACTTTGACCACAATTTTTTTATTTTTTCAAATATCTTAAAAATTCAAGAATCTAAGCTAATTGAACAGACAGTAGTACGTAATTTCTCTGCGATATTCTAGTTATTTGACGAACATGTCATAATCTTATCCGAGACGAATAGATATTTCTGATATCACCTAATATTTATTTGATAAAATGCTTCCATATGAGACCCCCTGTTACCAACCATATTTACAACCTTTTTGACAAAGTCTTCTGTTCACATCTGTTGTAGCCGATTGTCCCACCTGGGTCATAATTACTTTTGGATATTGTATGAAAAACTAGCAGACTGGTTATCTAAGGAACATGGAAATATTGTTCACATAATTGCTTAAAACAGTTTTGAAGAAAGCCCCGTGATTAAACGTGCGCTACGCACAGGCACAACGCCTAGACGGCAATCCACGTACCTCGGCATACTTTACAGATTGTCGCCGACCATTGTGGTCCCATATCATTCCACAAATCATTAAACAACAACACAGAGACTTAACAGTTAAGAAGCGCACACACTGGACATTCCAGGAGGCAATTAGCAGTAAGACCAGGATAATTTCAAGCTGACTCAATTGTTATACAAGAGCGTACTAATCACATACATGGTTCGAACTTGCATGCAACCTCTCGTACCATAAGCTACCATAGTCGAACTCCTTATCGATCCAACTAACCTGACTGCTTGTACTTTAGGATGGAAGGATGGTTAAAGGGGTTGGCAACGTAATGGTTAGGCAAAAGACCATCCTATTGCAACAAGCCGACTGCATTCTGTCGTAAATAAATAGTTTGCGAAGTGAAAATTGACTTTAACTTTAACTGCAACTTGACATTATATCGAATGGAGTCGGGTTGGTCTCTAGCCGTTTCCAAGAAAACATCAGAGCTGACAACATCGGCTGATGACGAGGAAGTTCCTCGAAAGCGCTCCCGGTAAGCGAAATAAACAAGTAGTGTTGAAGTTTAAATTAATAATTTTCATGATTTAATTTTGTTTGCTTTGCCTCATCTATTTGGGTCAAAAATCAAATGCATCATATTTTAAAGTGAAACTTACATTTTGTTAAAAAGAAATACAATTCTATATATTTCTCATGATGTTAAATGCAGGCGAATCATGATTATGCTAGTTTAACATAATGTGACAAAAAGGTCCCAAATTGTAAGCACAATAGTACAAATGGTCCACTGTTTCAGTGTAAATGTTAAGAAATTATCCGAAAAACACATTGAGATTCGTATAGTCTTCTTTTTACATGCAGGTATAGGGAATATGCGAATTCTTCTATCCCCGCGGCCTCATTGTACGCCCGGATTGCGCGAGTTAAAAGTTTTAAAAGGCGTAGTATTCATGGATTTGAGCTTTTCGATGGGTTACGCCAAGGGGGTGACACTAAATTCACGGTTGTTCTATTAGCAACGCAAAACCTATGAACAATTCAGCTGGTTTACTAGCTAGAAAGTGAGGCCAGTTATCGATCCGTTATGAATAATTCATGTTCGACCCCTTGGATCATGTTAATTGATATTGGCAAATAACAACGTTGTTAGTTTTGCGAACTTTGCCTGTTCAATGAGAGTATAGCGCGCCCCCAATACATCTGGGCACAAACGAGGCGAAAATTTTTTTTATTGGCCTAAGATCAAACAAGGCAGTGACTATGTAAACATGAACAAGGCCATGTTTTTGAGTAGTATACTGATAATGATAATTGCAGTCACACACAGCACGCTAATTAAAAAAAAATAAAAACCGCTTATTTTGTAAACAGATAATACTCTGTGATTATTTATGGAAGAAAATTAATGGAACTGCTCTCATTGAAATAATTGATATATTAAACATACATTTTGTTTTTTAACGATGGAAATCCGTTCACAAATAAAGTTTTTACGACATTATTTGACAATTCAATTCATTCGGAAAATGCAAGATTGATTCCAGGCGGCGAGTGAAATGATAGAGCCGGCAACTTGTGAAACCGTCCGGCCGTATGGCATTTTCCATATACTCGGTTAGTTTTGTGGGGTTCACTATCAAACCCGAACGGTTTTAGCTTCTATTTATATTATTTATTAACATAGGCCTATTTGTTTGTGATATTTCAAGCGTTTTAAAAATTCAAAATAATCCCATTCAATTACACGGTTGACGATGGAAATTTACTGAATTTAGAGAATGCACGTCATTCACCACCTGATTGGATCATGAAGATGTTTGCTTATCTATAAATGGTACAAGACAGAAAGGGCAAAGAGACAGAAATTTAGAGTTTTAAATTAGAGAGTTGACAGGAAGTTGTAAGAGTTAAATTGTTATGGACATGATTGGTGTAAGCGCGAAAATGTTGAATGTCAGATCAAAGTCATCCGAGGTGAATTAAGTAATGTCGATCACAATTCTGCCCCAAAATTGTTACAGGTCATCTGAGGTGGACTAAGTATATATTTGGATTGTCAGAACACCTTCCCCAATCAAACACATTTCTCTTGCATTTGATCATCTTCTACTCTTCCCTAGAAAAATCATTATAATACCAAATCTACACACTATGGAATTCATCATCACATCCAAGCTCACATTGGGCTCCCCATTCCTTTTTAAAGGAATTTTTATTTAATTCGGTCTTTAATTATACACATTAACGTTTCGTTAATTTCTTTCCAACATTTTAAGACAATCATCTACCCAAATATTCTTACTCAATCTTACTCAAATATTCTTACTCAAATATTCTTACTTGGGAAGCTAACAAACAGAGGGGGTACGGTGACTGAAAAGATCAGTTGTGAAAATCTATCAATTGTGCACAAATTAATTAAATCAGAGTTTTAAGCTTCAATGCAATAACCAGAGTATGCACAATGGACAAGTGGACTACGGAGTAGTCTAGTTCTCCATTAAAAACAATAACACATGTCCCAACTTACACAACAATTGAATACATGAATCCAAAACCCACCCAAGTCCATGGGAAGTGATTTTGAGAAAAAACCTGTGTATCATTTTAATTCCTTCAGTTAGATTTACCTGGTCAATATGGTAAGTTGTATGTGCAAATGGGTGGGTTAAACTGTATTAGGTATGACGATTAGCATTTCAGGGACTTTGTGGGGTTCATTTTAAATTCTGGACTTGGGTGGTTTTTTTAATCATATACTAATACAATAATGTTGGAATGAGATTACCACTAGTAAGATAATACAAAATAAAGCACACAGTTATGCATAATGTTGATAAGCATTCTGCCATGTAATATAAACCACACACTTTCCTTGATGAAACCCATTTTTTTTTTTTCAAAAGTCAATCTCCGGCAATGAATGTGTTACAAGTGGACTTTTATACATACTGGATTTCAATCAATGTGTTACAAGACTCAAATCATGGATGAATTTGAGTTGTTCTTTCATACATATGACAGGCCTATGTATAGCAACACTTTCCCATGCTTAACTCAATTTGGCCAAAGTATGGACTTGGGTGGCTTTTGTATTCATATATTCAATTATTAGATTCAGCCAAATTCATTGCGTATTTAGGACAACATTAAGTTTGAATTAATGTCATAATTATGACTTTTATTACCCCTACAATACAGCACAGTTTAATAAGATATTTGTGAGTTTTTTGTTTGTTTGTTTGTTTGTTTGCTTGTTTTCATTTTAACTCATTAGTTTGGCTTTAAATGGCCAGAAACTTTCCTTATAGTTGTTACAAATATATATTTTACAATATTGGGCAAAGAATAAATCAAATCAAAATTTGACCGAAATCCTATTTTAAATGTTTAATAGTGTCACTTGGCTTGTGGATTGCATCTGGTGCATGGTGAAAACAATACATATATGGTTGAATCCAACCAAAAGTGTCCACGGGCCAAAAATAAAAGTCCGAAATAAAAATGTCTCCACAATTTTTTCCTTTTGCCCATTGATTGATGACATATTGGCCTTATAGGAACCAAAAGTGCCATTACTAATCTTGAAAAATAAATCCAGGACGTGTGATTGTAAATGTGATATCAAAACCCAGTGTTGCCTACGAATACCACTAGGATGCTTTCACTATCGCAATACTAATCAACCTAAAACAAATGGAATATTCCCATTAACGCTTTTTTCGTATAATGTAGACCACAGGGTGTCAGGAAAATGCTAGCTCAACCAGAAAATATTTGTTTTTATTTTTATAACGCGATCAATATGATCTTAGTCAATTTATGCTAGTTTATTTTTGAAAATGAAGTTTAGGTCAGTTTCTGTATTTTATTTATCAAATGAGTATGAATCAATTTACACATTGTATAAGAACGAGTAGGATATATGTTTTCAAGAATATTAGGAATTATAAGCATACACCTAACGCTTTATACAATGAAAAGGTGAAAAAACCCGGGTATTCGTAGGTAACATGAGCGATTTAACAATATCTATATTGAGTTTAGAGGTTTAAAGTTTGCTATTATGGTAATGAATTAATAAAATGGTAGTTTTAGATCTCTTTCAGATGGTACGTCCAAATGAATAAATGCTATTACCTTAGATCAAAATTTTTTGATGCTTTTAGCAAGATTTTGACCACTTCATTTTGATATACAAGTAGTTAATCAGCAATTTTACATAATAAATAATTGTTGAATGAATCCGTATATGGGTAATAATAGTGTCCTAGGGTACCGCTTAAAGTTTTTGACAATTAATTTCCATTGGTAGCGACACTTCATTACACATGTCATGTATTATGCTGTATTCGTAAGTAACATTTCAGTATTTGTAGGTAAGAATTAGACTTTTGGTGGATACCCCAATCAAAACTTCATTTTATAAAGCACTTTGAATGTATCATTTTTTTATGTGCGTTTATTGATACTTTAGACCCTATCATGTATTAATAATGTCGGTTCACAGCGGTTGAAAGAGTATTGAAGTAAGAAACAAAGGCACTAAAGTGACTTTAATTTGCTTAATTGCACACAACTCGCTTAAAACCGTTATTGCGGACTTGTGAAGTCCATCTTGGAGTCAGTTACGTCTTGTGGCCTTTCGTTTGAGGGCAACTACAATTAGCTTTATACCAGGGTCCATCATTATGTTGTCTAGATCATGAGACAATGAGAACAGTCGTTTTTTCCATGGTATTCGTAGGTAACCTTAGCGAAAACGTCAAAAGTTACCTTCGAATAAATCAATTTGGACACAAATTACTCAGACGCCAGAAGGTCGGTAAACATTTAAAATGAAGCACACATGACAGTTGACAAATCCAAGTATTTATCCCTTCTAATCTTCTTTGAATCTGATTTTTCTTTCAAATGAGCAGACCGTCGTCTATTTCAGTACATATTTTTCAACAATTAAGCCGTATTCAGTTTTGCATGGTGGGCATGTATGTGAATTCGCAACTTTCATTGACATATGATTTGATAGCAAACATACAGGCCTTCGTTATGTACCAATATGGGCATTGGCATGAATGGCGGTGTTTCACAATACTGTCATGATGTCAAATTGTATTCGTAGGTAACATTCGGTTACCGAAATTTACCTACGAATACTTGCTTTTATTGTTGACATCTTAGAAATATTTAAACGCAGGCTATTGAAACTTGGTAGAAATAAAGAGTGTATTACCCTGCACCTATTGCTTAACTATTGTTTACTATTCTCTCACTTTGTGGAAATGACACAGCTTTTAACATGTATTCGGAGGTAATGCATATTTTTTACCACACCTACCTTAGTGCCATTTAGAATTTCTGGCAGCTAAACACAATAATAAAGATGCCTGAATGCAATGGATTTCAGTATTGGACATATCAAAGCTTGTATCAATTGCGCATTTATTAGTGATTTCCATTTTTTAAAGATATATCTAGTACTATGAAAAATTGTATTCGTAGGTAATGTAAAAAATACCACTCAAAAAATGATCACAAAAATTCATAATTATGTACAAATATGTGAAAAATTGAACAGGCAATCTTTGAATACACGCCTTTCAGGAAATCAATTTAGATTCAATCCAATGACTTCTTTTCATAACTGATTTAGACGTTTTTAAAAATACTTTAAGAAATATTTTGAAAAAATGGGTAAAAATAGCATGTTTTGGGGTCTCTGTGTCTAAGTTTTTCACAGAAGGGGGTCTTATTATATATGGCGCGAAGCGTATGATCAAGGCGAATAAACACAATACAAAAATGAATGCCAATTGATTAATACTTTTAAGTTATGGCCCTGAACATGCCGTGTACACTTTTCGTTGGATTCGACCATATACGTTTATCCACTTACTGTTAAAAACAAAGATCCTAAAAATAATATTATTACGGGCTCTTTTCCAAGTACATGTATATAACCTGCCGCTACTGTGTGAGCCAACCTTTGGAGAGTTGGGAAATATCTTTCATTAGCGAATTATGTTACTTTGAAAAGCAAAAACGTTAACCAAAAAAGCTCATGGGGCAAGTTGAGGCCTGTAAAAATCGAAAATAGTAGCCTAAATTTTACACTTAAGTTTAACACCAGAGTATACAGAATATACAGTACCAAGCATTATACGAGTATGAAAATTATTGCTTTTCATTTGACCGAGAAAATTAATTATGAAGTGAAAAGGTGTAACTAAAACTTGTGCTAATTTCAACACCGATTTCAATCGTTTAGTGCCCATTTAACTAAGTGGGTCTTGTTTAACAATTCTCGCTATTCGCAATAAGGGCGCCGCCAGCGGTTGCGATGTAATCGTGATGTATCATGGGAAAGATCGACATCAAGTCCGCGCAATACGAATATTACCATGCTATTACATAGGAACACGTGACAATATTTTTTAGTTTGTCAAAATAAAGGTGTTACACGCGAATCGATACTCAATAATACTTAATAATGTGATTTGAAATGTGCACAATTAATTTTTTCTCTATCGATTTGCGTGTAATACCGTTATATTGAGAAACTCAAAATATTGTCACGTGTTCCTATGTAATAGCATGGTAATATTCGTATTGCGCGGACTTGGATGTCGACCTTTTCCCATGATACATCACGATTTTCCCATGATACATCACGATTTTCCCATGATACATCACGATTACATCGCAAACCGCTGTCGGCGCCCTTATTGCGAATAGCGAGAATTAGCCAACGACTCGACTGACTAGCGTTTTGAGTGACATAGAGATGCTGAAACGACAAAGACAAAGACACCATCACAAATAGTCGCTTCGTTAATTTCTTTCCAACATTTTTAACAATTTTCATCATCTAGCTAAATATTCTTACCCAAAATACTGACTCCACCTTTTTCTTGTTAATTCTCTTCATGAAGGCATTTTTCGACTTTTCTTTGGTAACATCAAGCTCACAAATAAACAGCGTTTTGTTCAAGGTTTTTTTACAGCAGCTTTCTCTAAATCCCCTTTTTAGCTAGATTCCTCACTTGTAGCAAAACGTTTCTCGTTGTCGCTGGCCGCTCATTACGATTACTTTTGGTGCCATGATTTATATTCACGAATCTGTTGATCATGTTGATGGCATGTAGAAAACACATGAACAAATATTTGTAATGTAATTGTTCTAGTTTTCCATTAAAACGATAACACATGTCCCAACTTACACAACAATCGGATTCAGCCAAATCCATTTATAGAGCAACATTAAATTAAATGCCATGAGGGACTCAATATAAAAACGGCCTATCCCTCATTTTGGGTTATTTTGAGAAAGCTGGACTTTTGTGTGCGAATTTTCAATACAATACACAACAATTTCACATCTTGATTTTACAGCTTTACAACTTTACCAAATTACATTCATGTTTCATGTTTGTAATAATGACCTTTGGTGACCGTCAGGCGGTGATGGAAGCGATATCGCCAATTTTGAGGTCGCCATATTGGATTAACACATAATCATGAAATCGTTACAAACAATTCTAAATTTGTTATGTGGTGTCAAAGCAAAATTATCTTACTCTAAAACCGTCCCACTGCAAGTATGTTAATTTTCCATTTGTAATTGCTAACCGTGTATTTTGAATGGGGCTGTCAGCCCTGTATCTTCGCCAGCCTCGTACGTCACGTGTTGCGCTTCCTATGCTGCCTGGTGACCGTTACATTTTTCAGCAGCGCCCTCTATTTTTACCCAAATGTGGGATAGACCGTTTTTATATTGAGCCCCTCAATTCAATTGTATGAACTTTAATCGCCCATAAAACAGCACAGTTTAATAAGCAACTAAGATAGTTGTGAGTTTTTTGTTTGTTTTCAATTTAACTCATTAGTTTGGCTTAAAATAGCCAGAAACTTTCCTTATAGTTGTTACAAATATATATTTTACAACTAAAATATTTGGCAAAGAATATATCAAATCAAAATTTGACCGAAATCCTATTTTAAATGTTTAATATTGTAACTTGGCTTGTGGATTGCATCTGGTGCATGGTGAAAACATATACGGTATACGTTTATCCATTTACTGTTAAAAACAAAGGTCCTAAAATATGGATCTTTGTTTAAAATTATTACGGGCTCTTTTCCAAGTACATGTATATAACCCGGGATATAACCTTGAAAGAAATTAGGCCTACACTCTATCTTAAAGCATAAAGAAATCAGTTTAATTTACTTACATAATTAAGCTGAGATTAATTCCAGGTTGAAACGACCAGTTCTGCAGTTTAAGTTCCCTTTCGCTCAACAAAACCACTAATATATAATTTCTGAAGTGAATTTGACTGGATCTGCTTTCTAATATGTGACGTCATGTCAAAAACAGACACTTTTGGGCAGGTTATAAATTTTGAGGTTTTTACATATCTTAAATATAGAAATATTTTGCTCCATAACGCCATTTTCCCCAATGAAATCGGACATTCCTAAGCGAAGATAATGAGTTCGTAAGTTATGGTAATATAAAATTGGAAATTGAGATATCGGCCTTTAAAAATATTATTGACAATGTTGAGAGTAGGAATTACCTTGAAAAATGTCTCAAAAAATACAAGATGCCAGTTATATTCCGGTCTGAAACTATCAGACAATATTTTTAACATTAATAACGTCACAAATTCGCAACAAACCCAAATTGTGAAAAAATCACCCCGGGCAGATTTTTGGCTATTTCTCCATTTACTATCCTGCCCAAAAGTGTCTGCTTTTGACATGACAGGTCACATATATACCAAGCAAATACAACACGTTTTCGACATCATTCGCAAAAGGTTACCAGGAAACGTTTAAATGTCGGGTATATAAAGGGTATAAAACGTTTTCATAACATTTAAATACATTTTTTGATAACTTATTGCAAACATTCTAAGATATCGTTATTAAGCGTTGACAAAATATTTGGCAAACAATGTTTGTAGAAAATATTTTTCAATAACATTTTGAAAACATTTAACAAAATATTTTTATAGTGTGTTTTCATACAAAACGTTTAAAACGTTTTCATGAACTTTATATAACCCGACATTAGATTTTATTAAAACGATTTTACCAAAACCCAAAACCCAAAATATAACCTGTTTAAAACGTTTTAAAAACGTTTTGTGTTTACACGTATACACTCACCCCGACTTGCGATTATGTACCGGTTCCATGGTATGACCAAAAAAAACTGGCGTATCAAATTTAAAGTAATAAACCATACTTTATGATATTTCTTAAACGTTAAGGGATCTGATATTAACGTTTATCGACGTTTTCACGTATTTTTGTGGGAGCTGAGAGTACACCAGACATATCGAATTGCATTTTGAATACGAGGAATGTCCTTCTGATATCAAATAATTTTGATTATTGAAATTCGCGATGTAATACAAATTGTATGACAAATTATTAAAATTTGATATTTTCTAAACTTTATAAATCTAATGATATGTACTTAAAGTGTATGTAGCTGGGATGAAAAGCCGACGATCAATTGAAAATGTTGACCTTTTATTTTGAAGATATACGGTTTTTTCCCAAAAAGGCCTCAATTTTGTTGGTGGTTTTTTTTGGGGGGGGGGGAATCCATATCTTCAATACGAAAGGTCAAAATTGATCGTCGGCTTTTCATCCCAGCTACATACACTTTAAGTACATCATTAGATTTAAAAATTTTACTTCGATGACTGTTAAATATCAAAAACATCAATTTTTAATCATTTGCCATAAAATATGTATTATATCGCGAATTTCAAAAAAATCAAAATTATTATATGCAATTCGATATGTCTGATGTGCTCCCACAAAAAATACAGCCCAAACGTTCATACCCCACCCCTTCATTTTATTTAGTGTTCCTTCCTCTTTACTTGATACTCGTAACACATATAGGTTGTCCTTTATTGGGTTCAAAGTCCTTTCAACTTAACTTATTTCCCGCAACTTACGGTTGTCCTTTTCTATATGGTTGTCCTTTTCAATATGGTTGTCCTTTTCTATACGGTTGTCCTTTTCCATACGGATGTCCTTTTACCATGTTTACTGCATGCCGTTGTCCTTTTTTACACACAATTCCGTAAGTCCACAATATTCTGTAAATGTTAGGACTTTTTCTATATTAATAGTACGCAAGTGTAAGGTGCTCCAAAACAAATCGAGTGGGAAAATTGTGATTTTTATTGACAATGTACTCGATATTTTTCTCAAATTCTGAAATTAGAATTAAATTCCTTATGTCAAATCCTTTCCAAAAATTACGTTTACACTTCTTTGTTGCATTAACACTTTTTAAAGTACTAACGTCAATACATAAGTTCCCACCAAACGCCATCCTGTGTGCATCCCCGCATATGTAAACGAGGTATTATTGGTCGAAGCAGCCAAAAAAGCAGCTAAATCAATTATTGAATAATAACATATACTTTGAAAACTTGCTTGATTTTAATATTGTTGTGAATGAGTTATGTACGTTGTTGTTTCAGCCCTCTTTACAACATAACTCAAGAACCACCGTTCTACAAAAGTATATCTGTGATATTTGAATTCACACTCACCATGCTCACTATGAAATGATCAATGCAAGTTTTGCCAAAGCTCACTATCTTTCGCAAGATGCTGTGAACTACCAAATCGCAACAGTTTAAAATAGTTGCTTATATGTACACCAATGGTCATTACAACGGTACAAATGTAGAAATTCGAAGAAAAAAAAACACCCATTATGTCTTTAAGGTATTTTTCATTCTTTATTGCTTGAGTTTCTACAAATGCTTACGGATACAATTCCTGATAGGGCCTATGCGGCATTGTTTCCAAACTCATCACCCGTCGTACATCTCTCTATCAGATGATGAATGCCAGATTCTACTTCCCTGTTGGATTGTCCATATTCATAATATTCATGATCTTAGCTTTGATGAAGATTAATACTGTACATGAAACCACCAATTCTTACAAAGCGCCTTTGAATATAGATAATAAAGGAATTGTAATTATGCAAGACATATCTTCTTGAATTGTATCTTATATGTGTATTTGTTGTTTGGGTCTATTATATAACAGATTAAGAATTTAGATAATGTAGTTCTAGCTATAATTGGCTTGATGTACTCACTATTCTAGCCTAGGTGTAATCTACACTCTTATAAAATTTATAAATAAATTAAGGTAGTAATATTAGGAACCAATCGATTAATCTTATAGATTTGAATGTTACAGATCGAATTTTAAATCTAATACTTGATTGGTCCCTAATCACAATCCCTCATGATTTATTTTAAATCCTTGACAATTCAAAGGACATTCAACATGCACTGAAGGACATGGAATCAGTGCATTATTATAATTGATATTGGAATTGGAATTAGGTCGTCATGGTTACGGGTTGCAGAAACACAATTTTCTTCAAACACAATTTTCTTCAAATACTAGTACATTAGTGCGAGAGAAAACCCCGGGGGGGGCACTTCCATAGTGGATACGCATCATGTGCCTCAGGAATGACCCCTTTTTCAAACCGGCTTGTACCCAATGACCCCCTTTTTTGTGTTATGGTCCTACCTATTACCCAATGACCCCCTTTAAAAAAATCCATGTACTCAATGACCCCCCTTTTCTATTTCCTGCTATACCCAATGACCCCTCTTTTAATTCCCAAATTTAGGTGGTATTTGTGTTTTCCTCCAGAAATAATGAGATTTTTCACATTTCCAAGGTGGCCAAGTTGTTTTTACACAGTTTGGCACTTATTTATGTGTACTTAATGATACTCTTTTGGCAATCCTGTACTCAATGACTCCCATTTTACTTTTTGTTACCCCAATGACCATCCTTTTTTCAAAGTTTCATACCGAATGACCCCATTTTTTTCAGGTTGTGTACTGAATGACCCCATATTTTGTAATTGTACATTTGACCTGAATGCCCCCTACTTTTAACATGGCCGAGGCACATCCCTGCCATTTCAGATAGGAGTGCCCCCGGGGAGAAAACAGCCGAGTCATACTTAGACTGCTAGTATGCTGACGCGTGCCTGGCAACCTATCACGTGTTTACCATTGACTATATAATATTCGCTTTGATATCCAGTATCTCTCGTTCATTTTGAGTAAAAGGAAGGTGACGGCAGTACAATAAATTAAGGTAAGTACCATATATAAAAGTGTCGTTATTATGTAATATTGTGACAGGCTCCACTGTTTTACATGTACAATATAATTATTATTTAATCATTCTTCTGCAAAAAGACTTTAGACCGCGTCATGTTGGGTAACCACATGCAATTGAATATATGAATACAAAAGCCACTCAAGTCCATACTTTGGCCAAATTGAGTTAAGCATGGGAAAGTGTTGCTATACATAGGCCTGTCATATGTATGAAAGAACAGCTCAAATTCATCCTCTGTGTCTATTGAACATGTGAAATAGCATGTATGAAAGAATCACCCCAAGTCCATGATTTGAGTCTTGTAACACATTGATTGAAATCCAGTATGTGTAAAAGTCCACTTGTAACACATTCATTGCTGGAGAGTGACTTTTGAAGAAAAAAAATGGGTTTAATCAAGGAAAGTGTGTGGTTTATATTACATGGCAGAATACTTATCAACATTATACATAACTGGGTGCTTTATTTTGTATTATCTTACTAGTGTAATCTCATTCCAACATTATTGTCTTAGTATATGATTCAAAAAACACCCAAGTCCAGAATTTAAAATGAACCCCACGAAGTCCCTGAAATGCTAATCGTCATACCTAATACAGTTTAACCCACCCATTTGCACGTACAACTTACCATATTGACCAGGTAAATCTAACTGAAGGAATTAAAATGATACACAGGTTTTTTCTCAAAATCACTTCCCATGGACTTGGGTGGGTTTTGGATTCATGTATTCAATTGTTTGACTGCAGTCTCTTCCACATGTACATACCTACGTTCATAGAATTTGTTACCTCTTATTCCTGATTTGACCATACCAAAACAAATTATGATATAAAATTGGATCGATCAAGCCCATATTTATTGGTAGAGCTATGAGTTTTAAAATATTGGGCGAGACGTTGAAATTTTAGGAAAACTTCAATGCGAAAAACGAATATTTTCAAAAATGTCAAAGATATCATAATTTGGCATAAAATTTGTATTATATTGCGAATTTCAAAAAATCTCAATTTTTTGATTTCAGAGGAACATTCCTCGTATTCAGAATACGAGCAATTCTCTCAGGTCCCACAAATATACTGCAATAGAGCAAAGAATTGATATTTATGCAAGAACCAAGTCGAACTTTCCCAATATTGAAAAATTCTATAAATGCCACACTCAATAGTCACCTTCTGTGAAAATATGAAGCGGATCGCGACTACCGACTAATTTTCATGAGTCCTTTTGCTGCGATACCCAATTTCGTTATTTGTCCACGAGGTACCATGTATTTTGAATAAGAGCACGGTACCCAGCAAAAAACATTTTAAATAAGTTATATTTTGGCTTTTGGTTTAGGTAAAAACGTTTTAATAACATTAAAATGTCGGGTTATATAAAGGTCATGATAACGTTTTAAAACGTTTTGTATGAAAACACACTACAACAATATTTTTAAATGTTTTCAAAAATGTTATTGTAAACTATTTTTGCAAACATTTTTGCCAAATATTGTGTCAATACTTAAATAACATTATGTTAAAATATTTGAACCCAGCAAACACAGAAATGTTCTTAAAATGTTTTTTTTTCTAAACCTTTTAATAACATTTAAATGTCGGGTTATATAAAGGTCATGATAACGTTTTTTAAACGTTATTGAAAATATTTTGGGCAAACATTTTTCGCAAAATATTTTTTCAACCCCAAAATAACATTCTGTTTAGAACGTTTTGTATCACGTTTTCAAGAATGTTTTTGGAATGTTATTAAAACGTTTTATACCCTTTATATAACCCGACATTTAAACGTTTTCTGTAAAACATTTTTGTTTGCTGAGCAGTAGATAATCAAAAAATGTTTTTTAAGGTTATGAAAACGTTTTTATACTCTTAATATACCCTTTATATAACCCGACATTTAAACGTTTTCTGACAACCTTTTATAACCTTTTGCGAATGATGTCGAAAACGTTTTGTGTTTGGGGGTAAAGGCTCGAAAACTGACTTTAACTTAAATAAGACTGGTTGTTGCGTTATTTTAATTTCTTTTTTTTTTCTGTTCACGCAAACTTTCTAACATTACTTTAAGTCCTCCATACCTCACTCGATTCCAACTCCAGTTTTTTTAATAACAATATGTCCAAATTACTGGATATTTTGTAATTCACTCCATTTCAATATGCGCGCTTTTCATTTTGACATTTGAAAACCCGCCTACAAATTTGTATGTTTTTGATAGAGAATAAACATCTTTTAAGTAAAGGTAAATTGAAAATCACAACAAATAATGTTTCTTCTCCGTATACAAGACCAAGGGCAATAACACTTTGGGTGCTCCATTTTATTTCAATGCCAATGAGGTTATGGAAATGGCAGTTGTTCATCTACCTTACACAGGTTGGGCTGACATTTTAGATAATTCTGACAATTTTAGATGTCTCTTGGACAAACATTAAAATTGGGTATCGCTATAAAATGTGTCATAAAAACAAAACGGTAATTGCTAATTCCTTTATTTTTAACACAAGGTCACTGATGAATATATCATATATATGTTTTAAATTCTTAAAGGTTCAACTCGGTTCTTAAATAAAAATGGATTCTTTTCTCTGTTGCACTTTTCTTGACTCACCCTGTATTATAAAAGACTAAAATGCAACTTTCTATGTTACTTTTCTATAGGTTACCTTACATCTAAGATTACCTGCAATTTGATAAAATGGCACCTAAAGTAGTGGTCATCACGGGCTGCTCTACCGGCATGGGTCTGGAGACTGCTGCACTTTTGGCAAAAGACAGCGGAAACCGATTCAAAGTGTTTGCAACAATGAGGAATTTAGCCAAGAAGGCCCAATTAGAAATTGCCGCAGGATCTACATTGAATAAGAAACTTTTTATTCGTGAGCTTGACGTCACTAAGGAGGATATGATTGTCGAGTTTATTGATAGGATCAATCGAGAGGAAGGGCGAGTGGATATTTTAAGTAAGATTCTTTTTATTACATTTTTCACAAATTCATCCGTGCATACATTGATATCATGATGGACGAGCATATTATTGTTTCAGGGGGAAATTCGGAGAAATAAAATGAGAATATTTTTGCGCATAATCATTTTTTTTGTAGTTAAATAATATAGTAAAATATACTGTAAAGATTCGCCTAATGGCGCACATGGGCTATTTTCCTCTAAGGTAAATTTCACGTACAAGATCTCACTCGTCACTGGAGAGCTCACTCGTCTGAAAATCCCAACAAGAATTGAGGGTTCATGTCCTTATTTGCTGGCGGAGTTTTTACGAGAAGTCACTTAAGCCCAAAATAAATTCTATTTTAGCGCCTGTATATTAAATGATCACTTTAATGAAGTGAAAAAATGGTTGGACATTTATAGATTAATAGTAGTCTCTGGAGTGAACAAGGAGTGCAATTCAATTTCAAATAGAGCAAATGCAGAGTGATTTTGAGCTGAGTATAAACTAGAAATAGAGAAGAGCTTTGTTTCAAAACCCCTTACATCCACTTACCCAATTTTGAGAATACATCAAAAAATCATCAAAATAATCACTGATATAAGGTGTTTTTCAACAAAAGCAGTTTTTGGCAGGATGCTCATCCTACCCAAGCATACCGCCAAAAACTGCTTTTGTTGCAAACCCCCATATATTAGTGATTTTTTGGATGATTTTTTTTTTTTTTCTCAAAAATGGGCAAGTGGGTGTAAGGGGTTTTGAAACAAAGCTCTTCGTATGTATAGATAACTGTATAAATTACATGATCTTTTTTTTTTTTTATTTAGAGAGTGAAATAATAGACTTGGGCCTACTTTTTTCAATTATATATTTCGTTATGTATCATTTTTTATTTCTCTTTTTCAGTTAATAATGCAGGAGTAGGACATGTTGGTGCAGTGGAACATGTGCCAATGAGCCAAATTAGGTCGATATATGAAACTAACGTATTTGGCTTGATTCGGTTAACTCAAGCGGTTATTCCTGGCATGAAAGCTAATCGAGCAGGGCATATCGTTAATATTAGCAGTATTGGAGGACTTTTTGGTAAGTTCCACACATTAAAGCAATAATGTGTGATTTGCATAAAGAATAGATTCCTATTTAAATGTTTGTTTTCACTGATCACATTATCCCCTTTTAATTTCGAGCCAAACAAATGAGTAATAACGAAGAAAATTATTTTTAATGCATTTTAAATGATTTCTACTATACACTACAGGCTACCCATTTTGTGATATATACAGTTCAGCCAAGTTTGCAGTTGAGGATTCTCCGAATCTATTGCACCATTATTGAAAGTATTCAACATCAGGTGAATAATTATTTTACCCTACACTATGTGTCTTAACCAGATAATTCAATTTGTAATTTGCTCGTATTGTCAACCTCATTGAATAATTTATGCATCAAAGCATTGATTTGAAATATTACACTCTAACAAGAGTGTTTAAAGTTAGATTTTACTTTTCTAAACGCTAAACTGCGCCACATTTCTAAGTTTTTTAATTAAACAATTCACGTAACACCGCTGCATGTTTCCCATGATCAAACCGCCTTGGGGAGGACGGACGTGACGTCCCATTTTAAAAAGCATTGCTGTTTACAATACATTCTGGATATGTAACAGGTGAATTCGCCGTAGAAGTAGTGACGTAACGGAATTAATTACCATAGCAATGGGTTTACACTGTTTTTGAATGAATTGCCCCGCACTATAAACAGATGCACTCATTACCTGTATGTCGACTGCAGTCACATATTGATTACAATACCGCCCTTTTCAAAGACAGCAATCTTACAGGTGCGAGTGATCAGCATGATAAGAACATTCTACTGAATCTTTTCTTTGAAAATCTAAGTGCAATGCAGTGGAACGGCGTAACACCTAGTGCAGGGCAATACATTCAAAAACAATGTAAATCCATTGCTATTGTGCTAATTAATCCTGTTACATCACTACCCGGCATCACTACTTCTACAGCGATAGAATGTATACTAGGCACCGCCAGGGTTCGAACCCGCAACCTCTCTCACCATAGTCGAACGCCTTATGCGCCTGTCACACTACACCGAATAGGTCTTCCGTACAAGAAACGGATGGTATTTTAGTAAATCCGTTGTTGTTCGTCAATGATCGTTTTATGTTCTTTTTATGTCCTGCTATCATCCGCCAAATGCGTTTCGTGTTAGGTGATGTTCGTTAAGTCCGTCGGCAAGTTTTGTGCATGCACAAAACTTTAAACGGAGTGTACCGAATACACATGTACGGTATTTATCCGATGTGTGTTCGTATGGTGCTGCATATTGCCGGAGTTTGTTCGCCCTCCTTTCGTTCATGTTCGTTCTTTGTTCGTTGCACTCGGCCCGTGTTCGTTGCAAATACGTTCCTGTGAGGCCTTCACCACCGGATAGCATATTTTTGCATTCGGTGATGTACGTTGACCCAGACCGTCTTAGTGTCACACTACACCGGATCGGTCTTCCGTATAAGAAACGGATGGTATTTTAGCAAATCCGTTAGTGTTCGTCAATGTTCGTTTTATGTTCTTCATATGTCCTGCTATTATCCGCCAAATGCGTTTCGTGTTAGGTGATGTTTGTTTAGTCCGTCGACAATACGTTTCAAGTTTTGTGCATGCACAAAACTTGAAACGGAGTGTGCCGAATACACATGTTCGGAAGTTGTCCGATGTGTTCGTACTGCTCTGTATATACCCTGGGTTTGTTCGTTATTCTTTCGTTTATATACCGCAGGTGTTTGCAAGGTTTCGCAGGCGCTTGTGCCGGATGTAGGCCTATGGCGAACATGTGCATCGATCATGGGGGGGGGGGACTTTCTGAAGCGTGTGTGACGCAATATCATATTTCCCCCAGTACTTTAGTGACTGACAAGTAGAAAAAGGGGAAAGGAGAAAAAAAGAAAAGAAAGTGAGAAAAATTGAAGAGAGAAGAGAAGAGAAAAAGTTAAATTGCACGTAATTTAGTAGGCCTATGCATGTAAGTAGTATTGAGGGAGGGGCACTTTCTGAAGGGTAGAGGACGCAATATCAAATTCCTACCAGTTTTAGTGATTGACAAGAAAGAAAAAAGAAAGAAAGCATGGAAAAGGTTAAATTGTACGTTATTGAGTAGGCCCAGGATAGTAGTAAGCCTAAGTATAGGCCTGTGATTATTATAGGCAGTGCTTAAAATTAATGTGGTTCCTTGGCCCAAAAGCCTGTGAAAATTACTGCCGGCCCGTCGATATGTAGGGCCCGTGACATTTTGTCACCAAAGTCAGTATTTAAGACGGACTTAGGTCTATTACTGACTTTAACATATCTGACTTTAACATATCAATCCATGCATGCTTTACCTGAAATTACGATAGGCAGTGCTTAAAATTAATGTGGTTCCTTGGCCCAAAAGCCTGTGAAAATTACTGCCGGCCCGTCGATATGTAGGGCCCGTGACATTTTGTCACCAAAGTCAGTATTTAAGACGGACTTAGGTCTATTACTGACTTTAACATATCAATCCATGCATGCTTTACCTGAAATTACGAGTCTGAAGTCTTCAGTGGATCAGTGTAACATTTTAAATTTTGCAAATTCAGTTCGGGCCTTCTTTGTTTTTTGTTTAAGGCAATAATAGTGTAAAAATGATGCACCAAAAACAATTTTCCAAATTTTCCATTTTTAAAACTAAATTTTTACACAATAGGACTAGGCCTAATAATGTAAATAGGCCCTACAGTCCCCATGCAAATGGTTTCAATTGGACCTTCATTTTGAAAAATGGACAAGTCTTCCTTTTTGCTTCTGCTATGGACATCCACGTGTTATTTTTGAAACAATTGTTTATATTATACAATAATGGTGAAAACTTTTCAATGGCTTCAATTAGACTTTCGTTTCACCAATTTGCGGCTGTTTCAAACTAAAATAGTACCCAATAATAGTGCTAAAATTTATCCAAAAAATGACAAATGGCTTCAATTGGGCCTTCATTGTTTCTCACCTCTATTGCCCCCGGACGCTGGTTGCCCTGATATATCAGATTTGTAGCCCTTTTGTACTTATTAGCCAATATTTGACCATTTTCGTCAAAGTTTCCCCCCTTAAAAGTTGTCTTTCCCCACTTTGTTCACCCTCTGAAAAAGTGCTTGCTACGTCACTGCCTCTAAGGGGTCAAAAACCCTCTCAAACACCCTCTCCTCCCCCACTTTTCTGATAGGGTGGACGTCCCTGTTGGTGCCACATGCGACGGATTCGCCGGTCATTTGTCGGACGTTGAACGATTGAATATAAAACGCCTGCAGGATTATTAGCGGCCACAACGCATAGAGAGACGAACGGGAATCGGACCCCCAAATCCGGTCATTTGTCGGACGTTGACCCCCAAATCCGGTCATTTGTCGGACGTTGAACGGTCGAATATAAGACGCCTGCAGGATTATTAGCGGCCACAACGCATAGAGAAACGAACGGGAATCGGCCCCCCAAATCCGGTCATTTGTCGGACATTGAACGATCGGATATAAGACGCCTGCAGGATTATTAGCGGCCACAACGCATAGAGAGACGAACGGGAATCGGACCTAAAATCCCACCGAATCTTCTGCCGGACTGGTGATTTTTCCACCGAATAAAATATTTTTGTATTCGGTGATGTACGTTGATCCAGTCCGTCGTAGTGTGACAGACCTATTAACGATTGAGCTAACTTGACTGCAACCGTCATCACCAACGCATTTCCGTTTAAACCTCCTCTTCGTAAAATTTTAGATAATTATTTAACAGTTTATACACCTTTGTGGTTTCATACTTGAGTAGACAAGATCTCGAGGTCTGAATTCGAAGGTAACACGGTTAGTGAAATAATTATATCGTTGTTTCAATACAAAGCACTTAATTGTATGTGATCTTACAGCTTACTCTTCATTTCTATATCATTTCTTTAGCGTCAGTGTGATTGAACCAGGACCGGTACAAACTGAATTTGCCAAGAATGCCATCATGCTCCAGCTAGATGAAAGCGTAGATGAGAAAACTCGAAAATGTTTCCAAGAATCAGTGGGCGGTGCTATGGCACGTGCAAAGTCGATAGTAAGTGTCAGTGACGAAAAACTATGTTTATTAACATAAAATAAAGGTCCCAAAGTTTCAAGCAGAAAATGAGAGCCTATTCTTATACACTATAATGCTTTATCTATGCACTGTACACCGTACAAACGACCCAAGTCTCGTTTGATAACTGAAACCAGCCTTGCTTAATATACACTGTTAACGCTTAATGCTTTATGCACACAGGACCGAATATTAGAGCTTTTCCAATCCCTTAATAATTTGTCCAAAGTTGACATTTAAACAGTAGACTTCGGTTGTATATATAAATGCGCTTTTATAAATGCGCACGTGCAGATGGCCAGCGCCATATTTGCATTACATCACTGTCAATCACTGAAATGGCGACCATTGAAGGAGTGGCTACAGTTGTGACCTTGTTTCGTGGCTAGCACTGGCAAGGAACATTGGCTGGAGGTTCGATGCTATAAATTTGCAAGGATAAATCATGGATATCAAAGGATCATGATTATTGCACAGCACCCCCCCCCCCATGTACAAACATAACTAATGTTTATTTATTTATTTATTTTTTTTTTTATTTATTTATTTTTTTTTATTTATTTATTTATTTATTTATTTATTTTTTTTTTTTTTTTTTTTTTTTTTTTTTATTTATTTTTTTTTATGCGACGAAAAACGAAAACCCTGTTCTATTTTGAACAAATTGGGAAACAAATTTTTCCTGTACAAATGAATGCCGACCCCAAATTTCGGAAATTTCAGGACAATTTTTTTTTTTTGTATTTTCTCAAATTGAAATTTATTTACAGATTTTTGTGATTTTTTTTGGGTTATTTAAAAAAAAAATTTAAAAATACCAACCGACCGACCGACCCTACTTGAAATGTCCGTTCGCCCGTAGAACAGGGTTTCTCTCTTTCTCGCCTTACTTATAATTTTATAAATATTATTTGTCCCCCCCCCCCTTCCCCCAAAACCACCCCTCCCCCCTTTTACACTCATAAATTAATTGTTTTTTTGCTAACTTTCCCCTTCCGTGTAAAGTAAAACTTTATAAGCCGGTTGAATCAAACTTAACAAAATTGACGTATACAATTACAATATAACATGACAATAATATGTATGACGAGATCTAACTTACTAGCTGAATAAACCTCAAACCATGCATAACATACGTGATTGTACGTCATATTGTCATATAACGTATGAGCGTGATGTATAGTATACGAGTCTTCCTCCAACATCTTCCAGCCGGGATGATTAGAACATGTACAGTCATCTACGTGTTTATACTCTAAATTGTACGTCAAAGGGTGACAAAGGGCGTACAGATTACCGATTTAGCATGGGGGACACAAAAAGGTGCTTAAAAACACATTTTGAATTTGTTTTGTGTCCATTTGCGAGCGAATGAGTAAGTTAGAAGAAAGAATTGAGAAGGTCGGGCGGGGACATCTAGCATATTAGTTTGAGAGGGTCATTATACCAAAAAGGGCTAAAGTTATAGTTTCCTCAATTTACGTTATAATTAGAGTTAAAATTAGGGTCAGATTTATGTTCATTGGCGGCGCTACGGGGGGGGGGGGTACTTATCTTGACTCCCAAATAAATAAATCCATGACCCCTTCCTTCCGAAGACGAAGAAAATGACAGCCCCCTAAGTTCCCTACGTGCAAACATTATTAAATAACATCATCGGCAGCTACCCAGTTCTGACCTTAATGCCAGTAAGAATCACATTTCGACATCAATATGGCCAATTGCCACGCCCATTTAGCACGGAAATAATGAAATATAACTTTTTAAATCACCTATATCTAGCTTTTCCGTCATAAATTTTTTTTCCGTAATGGAAAATCCAAATAAAGAGTTTATGTTTCGGGTCAAATTATTTTGCCCTTTAATTGCAATCAATGCCACTATTTTGCAAAACCAATTTTCCTTGTAACCTGTCATTTTCGCCTATACTTTTGCGTGTGGAATTTGTGCACATCCGGGTATCTTACATCGTTGAACACGGTATGGTGACGTGCGCATTTATAAATGCGCATTTATATATATACCCGAAGTCTACTGTTAAATGTAATAGACGTTACTAACTTTATTTCCTTGTCAATATTCCTGGCAAAAAACCCGGCCCGCATGCGTAATTTATTTCTGCAACCATAACAGGACGCAAAATTTTATTAAATCTTTTTCCTAACCCTAACCCTAACCATAACACTTATCCTAACTCTAACACTTACCCTAACCCTAACCCTAACCATAACCCTAAACCTTTCCTATGTGTTCCTATGGGTAATAAACATTTTCCGTTATGGTTGCAGAAAAAAATTAAGCGGCCCGCAACAGGCATCAGGTATATTATGCACCTGACGCAACCCTACTCTAATATACTCTACTGGTACTCTAAAATCGCATTTAATGGATCATTTTGTTTCATTGTAATATCACAGGGACAAACAGGAGCACAGATAGCAAATGTCATCCTAGACGCCATCTTGTCAGACAACCCTCATCTTCATTATCCAACCTCAGAAGCCATGAACAAAGCAGCAGCTGCCAAATTTATTGATCCTACTGGCGATTCGGTAGTTCGTGCAACAACTGCGCAACAGCAGTGGAAAGAATAACAATCCCAGGATTGTTTGTACTTATTTCAAATGTATAGTACCAATAACAGATCTTTTTTGTTCATCTTATCATGTTCTCTCTGCACTGTCATTACCTTCCGCAACCCCGGAAAAACATGATTGCACACTTTCAATAGAGTTCAGTCAGTGCAAGGACACGACAGAAGAAGACCAAGAAGACCATCGCAACATCTTAGAACATTATGGGCCTTTGGTAAACAAATAAAATTAATTCATGTATAAGGTTATAGCGAAGACTGTTGCGTCCTTTCAGGTAGCTAAATCATGTTGTTGATAACAACAACAACATGGCAAACCTCGTCATTCATCGTACTATACATGCGGTTCCATAGTACAGGAACTGCTCTCTTTAAAGTGAAGCGTAATATCATCCAGTAATTGCAATACAATAAAAACGCTGTCATCCTGGTGCTAACTGACATTTCGTAAGCCTTTGACACTGTTGATCAGGGCATTTTTTGCAGAGGTTTAAAAATATTTTTTCTTTATCTTTGCACAATTATTACATTATGTTCCGCTTGTATTATATCTGTTGTTGTATTACTGTGGTTATTTATGCAATAAAAGATATGAACACTGTATGTATATAGATGTATGTTTATATATGTATGTACACTACGCAAAAAAAGTTTCTTTATGGTTAGGAAATTTACCCACTATTAAAATCTAGCGACTAATTTTGTACGTTTGCTAAATAATCGCATGCGAGTGATTGTCCTGCGCATTTTGGCACCTCACTCACTACCCTACGACACTCCTGAGAAAAGATATGAATGTTTAAGTAACACGAGGTCGAAAAAAAAAATTGCAAACAGGCCTATTCAAGTTTTCAGCATAAAAGAACACACAAAAAAAACCATGCAGATAACATTTTTTGTTTACTTGCTGAGCACATTTCAGGCATCATACTGCCGCGGCTTCCAACTTCACTTGAGATTAATCTCTTTTTCTTGCAGTACTTTGTATGTCCACCGTTGGCTTCCCTTACTGCAACAGCCACGCGGCGTCTCGTGCTCCTAATGAGGCGTCGAATGTTACCTTGCTCAGTCCCGTTCCATTCATTAATAACGATGCGACGCAATCCCACCAGAGTTGTATCTGCCTTTATCTTCTTTTTGACTCGTCTCTTGAGCTGATCCCAAAGGTTCTCCAAGGAGTTAAGATCAGGGCTTCTGGAGGGAAGTGTCTCAATTCCTTCTGTTTTGGGAAAATATTGAACATACAGTATTTTCCAAACTGCTGTAATCATGACCTGTTTTCAATCCCTTTTCCAAACCCATCTCTCAAAACGTAAATGTCTTAGTACCCACACGCCTTTGTTTTTGATCATTCAACTGCACAATAAGCAAAGAATTATCCAACATGCATCAGGGAACATGCTTTAAATTCAAATTGAAAAGGCGGGAATAATGAAACCGTCTTTGATCAGTGAATCAGCTCTAAAACCATTGAATAGGCTTCTTTGCAATTTTAATTTTCGACCTCGTGTTACTTAAACATTCATATCTTTTCTCAGGAGTGTCGTAGGGTAGTGATTGAGGTGTCAAAATGCGCAGGACAATCACCCGCATGCGATTATTTAGCAAACGTACAAAAGTAGTCGCTAGATTTTAACAGTGGGCAAATTTCCTAACCATAAAGAAACTTTTTTTTGCGTAGTTTATATATAGCCTCTAATATCATATCATCTGAATATTAAAATAAATAACAATAGTTTGCAATTCTTTGTACAATATCATTCAAATGTATATATATGTAGTGGCTGATACTGGATGAGATAGAAGATATAAATATTTGCATCCGTAGCTGCATTACGGACTCCAAAGTTGTTATCTCTATTTAAGATATTTTCAATTTAATAATAAGAACATTTTTATAGCGCTTTACACCAAAGTCCCAAAAACATTCTTGAAAACTTGATACAAAACATTCTAAACAGAATGTTATTTTGGGAGTTGGAAAAATATTTTGCGAAAAATGTTTGCCCAAAATATTTTCAATAACGTTTTAAAAACGTTTGCATGGCCTTTATATAACCCGACATTTAAATGTTATTAAAAGGTTTTGAAAAAAACATTTTAAGAACATTTCTGTGTTTGCTGGGTTCAAACATTTTAACATAATGTTATTTAAGTATTGACACAATATTTGGCGAAAATGTTTGCAAAAATAGTTTACAATAACATTTTTTTTAAACATTTAAAAATATTGTTGTAATGTGTTTTCATACAAAACGTTTTAAAACGTTATCATGACCTTTATATAACCCGACATTTTAATGTTATTAAAACGTTTTTACCTAAACCAAAAGCCAAAATATAACTTATTTTAAAACGTTTTTGTGTTTGCTGGGTAACCATGTTGATAACTCCACTAGATGACAATATTAACAACGCCATCCTGCTAGTGCTAACGGACATGCCCGGGGGGGTCTTCGAAAAATTTTGTACGGGGGTGTGCCACGCAGACTTTCGGATGCTGACATTCTCTATACCTACCTTTTGTTGTTTTTGCTACCCATCAGTATACCAATTTTCAAGAAAAAGCACCCAAAAAGCACCCAAATTTGCCATAATTGGGCGCTTTAAGGGCATTTTTGCCCAAATGCGCCCAATTGGACGCATTGGTCTCCATTGAAAACCCACCCATCGATATACCAAAATCGCTGAAAAGGTACCCCATAACCGTGGCACATCCCCGTATACCTTCAACCAGGAAGACCCCCCGGGCTGACATGTAGGCAGCCTTTGACACTGTTGATCAGGACATTTTTGTATAAAGATTTAAAACCTATTTTTGTTATGAATGAGTCTCTAATGTCATTGTTGTTTAAACCCTACGTTGAAAAATGTCATATCTGGTGAACACATCGTCACCTATTGCCACAAGGATCAATCATTGGCCTGCAACGTTTTATTATGTAAACTACTACACTAGTGAATTGGTAAAATATTTGAGACGTAATTTAGAAAAAATAAAAATAACAATAATCCGACCCAGGATTATAATGTTATATTTACGTACATTTATAGTTTATAGTGTGTGTCTCGTCTCAAGTTGAGAGTAACGCCATGTCGGATATCCTTAGTGTCAAAATGGTGTGCACAAGAAAACGGCTAAGTTCCACTTTTGCTGTCTCTGCGATGTTGTAACATGGGATTGTGAAGAGGTTGGGTTGTTTCTCCTATGTAAGAGTCTCGACAGGCTCGCTCTCCAGAACAGCGGACCCCGTAAGCTCCCGTAGACAACCTTGCTTATCCTCCCCTTAGTCTGTTTATCCTTTGGATGTACTATGGCGGTTCGTGTTCGTGTGTTTGAAGTAGATAGTGATCTCGTGGTTTTTCAGACTATATGCGATGATGGTAATGGTTATTTTCCCTTTCTGATTAGAACTCATGGCATTTCCATGGGGCAAGGATTTTTTACTGTTATCTTTGCACACGACCTAGGTGATGGCAAAGTCCTGATAACCACAGTTACCCAGAGCTTTGCGAAGATGTTCAGCGATCTTGTTAGACTTTTTGGTGATGATGGGCTCTGCCCTGTGGGACAAGGTGTTAACCGGGGTGAGTTTCTGAATGTGTGGGTGATTGGAACAGAATTGTAAGTACTGGTCCACTCCTAGTGAGTATCGTGTGTGTCTGTTTCCGATAAACATACACTACAAGTGAGCGATCTTCTTTCACAGATCCAAAGTCAAGTTTGTTGTCTGACAATCATTCCTGAGTAAACTAGAGATGGGGATCAATTTGATAGATGTGGTTGAAAAAACTATCAAGTTCATTGGATTTAATTATAATCAGAGACTAAGTAAGTCACAAAATTTATCACTGAGGAGATAAGTTAGTTCCTGCAAGTGTTGTATTCGAATAGTGGTACCCTGGGTCAGAGCCCCTAAAAGGGTATGTTTTTCACCACACAGCGTCGCCGACGTCTTTTTGAAAAAGGGGTACTTTTTCAGGCATCGCCATTTAAGGGTCCGTTTTCAACCAAATCTTTAGACGTTTAGGGTTAGTAATATTATTGTTTGAGTGAGTTTGCACTAATTTGATAAAAATCACCACCTTTTAATTGATTCTTGTTATCTTTGTGCATAATTTCGGTATAGGTCTAGTGCAACATCAAAAAGACACCTTGGGTATCAAATTAGCACATTTTCCTGTTTAGGGTATATTTAGATATTTCTCAGTTGACGCCATTTAGGTAATGGTTTTTGCATGTGCTACTCCATTTAGGGTAGGATTTTGCATGTGTTTCGCCATTAAGGGGTGCGGTTTTGGTTATGTAAATATTCGCCATTACGGGTGTATTTCAGAGGTGGTCGGACGCGGGTGGGTAGCACTTTTATGTGATAGTGACCACCGCCCCCCCCCTCCGGGGACATTTTATAAATGAATTTAGAAGTGCAGCAATGACGCTACTTGCATTACATTCCAGATGTTAAATCTACATCATATGCAAAATTTGAGGAAAATTGAATGGGGCGTTTTTATTTTAGGGCCGTTTTGCTATAACTTGTCTTTAAAGCCCTATGGAGAGAGTGTCCGTTAAGGGAGCTATAACCCCCATTTTAGTAACAAAAATGCGATTAAAAAAATGACCCATGCTAATTTTCTAAACTTTTCAGAGTATGTTGTATGAACATGTAGAAATATAATCAAGTAGCTGCCCTGCCTGCTCTTCTCCGAAAAAATAAAAAGTCCTATACTCTAATGATTATGAAACCTAGGTGCTAGGACTGAGCAACCATCCCAAAAAACCACGGTTGAGGTGTACGGGGAAAACTTTCCCACGCAGTGACGCCGACAAAGGGGGTTAAGGGGGTGCGTTACCCCCGGGCCCGGGGTCATAGGGGGCCCGTAAAAAGTTAAGAAAACATACTTTACTACGGGCCTGTAAAGTAAATGAAAGGGACCTCAGGGGCCCGTAAAAAAGTAAAGAAAAGATACTTTGGCATCTTTTCTTTGCTTTATTATACGGGCCGACTAAGGTACCTTTCTTGTCCATTAGGCCTTAGGTATCTCTTCTTTGCTTTTTACGAGCCCTCCTTGACCCAAGGTCACTTTTTTTCGTTGCTTTATACATGCTCACTAAGGTCTCTTTTCGGGCCCATGGTATCTTTTCTTTGCCTTCACTGGTTCATTACAGGGTCTGTTTTCTTTGCTCTTTTACGGCCAATAAAAAGCAAACAAAAGTAGCGGGCCCGTAAATACAAGTAAGTAAAGGCATAGATACAAGATAGCCTTTGACACACACTAAAAATATTTCACTTGAATTATGTTACTGTCTGCTTTCCTCGGCTTCCTGTGCTCATCCTCGATATAATGAAGACTTCGAGAAACCAGGGGGAATGCAGCTTAATCGTGGAGACACAAATTGCACATTTTCTGGCGCGAAGCGCGCATTTTGCCAATAACTCTAATCTGGGAACAAAAGCCGTTATTTTCAAATTGCACATTTTCGCGCGCTTTGCGCACATTTGTCCAATTCAACGGTTCATAGGATCATTTTAGCTTGAAATTGGCACATTTTCTGCAGTTCGCACGGAAGGTGTTCAGAGAAACTTAATCTGGGAGCAATATTTCACTTTCAATTTTCAAATTTGTGCGTGCTTGGCGCGCATTTGTCTACTTCAATGCTCATATTTTGATTATTGGCAGCTAAACACACTACTTTGAACATGGTTCAAGCATTTTACACCAATCTCCCTCCCACTCCCCCGCACACACACACCTATGAAGTCCTACACCATCATCGCTCGGATCAAAGGGGCCCGTGCGTTCATATTACCCCCCGGGCCCGTAATTGCTCTCGGCGGCACTGTGTGGGAATCCCACGACTGGGACAGAATCACAAAGGACATTTCTCGACGATTGTCATCTATACCGGAATTTACTGGTACTCATGGTCATTTGCATCAACAACCCAGCTAAAAACTGAATGTTTCAGTCGTTTGTTATCCGTCAAAAATAGGTGTGTCTGGTTGACTAGGTTTTAGACCCATTCAGTGATGTTAATATCATAGATGTGCTAATACAGCCTGCTAGTGGTTAAGCCGAAAGTCGACGGTGTATTAAAGACAAAATAAGACATTTTACATGTATCTGCAATTTCTATACTGCTGTTTTCTTCGGGTTTTTATTTTTTGCCAAACGTTTCATAGCAAAAATACCAATGACAATTTTAATGCCTTATCCTTCATACTTAGGCAATTTAGGCATAATATAAAAAATACACCTTCGCTGGGATCACTGAATGGGCCTTTAAGTCAAATCTCAGTTATATCCCAAGAAACTCACGTTTTAAAGAAAAGGTTTTTAAAAATTATTGTCGGGTTACATAAAGTATGGTTTGAGTTGATGTTAGGATTACTCCCCATTCCAGAAAAATACAGAACTAATTTTTTTGGATTAAAGAATATTATCCTGTTTTGCCAAATGAAACATAGCTAATCCTTTAGTTAGTCCTAACTGTCAATGAAAGCCAAATTTTAATATTTAGTCAAATTTTAGAAATAAATAAGGGCTAAAAACAAAAAAATTTAAGGGTGTTTTTGTTAAAGGTGTTTCAAGTTATACATTCTAATTTTTGGGAAACACATTTTCCAATCTTTTTCATAACCTACCGTAAACGTTCGCCTAATGACGCTATGGAGTGCATGGAAATGAGAGAGCGCCATCCCTGTAAAAGCCGACTTTTATCACTGATCATTAAGGGTACGTGTAGTTAAAGGGTGAAACCTATCGACACATACAATTATGAACAAGATCGAACAAACTTGTTCATGATAATGCGGTAATCATTCACCTGATACGTTGTGGCCCAGTGAGCAGAGTATTAGACTATAGTGCGAGGATAAAGAGAACTTGTGGTGAAGATTGATGGTTCGAATCTCATGCAGTAATTTCTGACAGATTATGATGTCTGTCAATGGTTTTTTTTCTGATTTGAGGAAATTTTATTCTCTATTTTATCTTTAACATTGTTTATATAATTTTATTATTTTATCTTGTATGTGTCTTTTTTCATGCTTTGTTTTTATCGTTTCATTTTAATCAAATGTTGCAATGAACCTATTTGATTGTATAAGCATTTGTTATGTGTGTGAGACGAACTGTCGTGTGCGACAAGTCTTTCAATTCGCGCGAGTGTCCTTGCCTATGCATCAGTGGTCATAAGAGGAATATCATTTTATTCGAAAGGGGGGTCCCAAATATACGGGGGTCATAATGTCTTGGAAAGAATAATAGGAGGGGGTCATAAAATGTTTGATGACCAAAATGTAGGGAGTCACACGATGACCACAGAACGTGTGTTATTTTATTCAAAAAGACTGATTTCAATACAATTTTGGGGTTTGGGATCATAAAATGTTTGTTGCCGAAATATGGGGTGCGCAATTTTATTGACGCAAACTTTTTGTAAATTTGGGACCCCCCTTCCGAAAAAAATGATAGCCCTCTAAGAGGATTCAAAAGATAACCTAGCTATATTTGTTTGAAACTGTTCCACGGAGGATGTATCATAATAGGCTCAGTCTTCAAATGATATAAATAAAATTTGAATGAGTGAACGAACAAAATCATACAACGACCAACCATACTGCAGTTACTGTCCGTTTTCCTATACACAATACACAGTGCTCTCACCATTGACGCGTGACCTCTAAAAATGATGTACGTTGGAAGAATGGGCACTTGCCTAGTTAACATCACTGTGTAAAAAATAACCAGCCAATATTTTAGCTATTCTCCAAACTTCTAGCAAATATATTTCTCTAACATGACCTAAAATTACAGCTAGGTTAGATGTTCAGAAATAGTCGCACTTTTGTAAAATATGAGTGAGGGCAAGGCATAGCTAGCCAACTCCCCCGTGTTAATTGAATGGAGATTTGACCGAAAATATTGGTATCGGACCACTCACTTCTGAAGGATGCCACAAAAAAACGGTACAAGCTACATTTTAACTATTCTAAATAGGTTCTAGAAAATATAGTTTTGTAACATGTCCTAAATTTTTAGCTAATTTAGATGTTTGGAGAGGGTCGCACTTTTGTGTTTTAGGAAGGATATGTAAACGACAGATAACACCAAAAATATGAAGAAATTATTTCCAAACCGTGTTAAGTCAACGATCATTATGTTGCTCATTTTGAAGAATGCTGGTTAACAAAAAGCAGGTCTTTGTCTCATTTCGTGAACAAAGCTACACATACCATTGTTTCCTTTCGTTTCCTTTATAATCGGTTAACCAACTGAAGCTATAATACCAGCTTTATTGCGATGTCGCACATTGAAAACAGACACTTGTGCACAACCAGAGAAGATCTGATTTATTCAGTTGAGCTGCTTCAATGAGTGTTATCTTGGTTTAATAGCTTTTAATGGGGTTTAAGTCCTGCAAAGGTCGAGATGAATTCTACTGTAGACATGACTGCATCATGCTGAATAGAAGCTGTGCATATGACGTATCATCCCGTAAATATGGCGGACTACTCAAATGCATTCAACAAAAGCATGATTGCATCTACCGCGACAGTTTGTCTCACACACATTACAAAATGCACTACGATCAAATAGGTTGATGACAACATATGATTGAATGGACTGCACTGCACCATGATTACGGGGAAGAAACCGGTTCAAATCCTTTGTTTGGAGCCAATCGATAAACGCAAGTCCTCTATAGCTATCATTGAATACTGGCTAGGATTCCACAACACAATGAGAACATGTTATAAGGCGCTTTGGAAGGCACAGGATACCCCAATGGCTTTCCATATTATGTGCACTCAACAACTATTCACTATCGAAGCCCGTTATCGAAGTTACGTAATGTTACTATGTCAACGGGATCACGCGCTTAAGTAATGAACCACGATCGAAACAATCAGTACACAAAAAAGGCATACCAAAATAGCGTGATCGTAATGATCGCCATACAAACAGTACTTGGTTCCGATACCATCACGGAGTTACGTAACTACTTCGTGGTCTGATAGTTATATGATCAATGGTCTGATCTACTTGGGTTCGATCCTTTTAATAAAAGAAAAAATAGCTGATCATTTATACAGTTAGCAGCCTGCACAACCGATTCTTTTGTTTGGCAAGGCTCACTCAGTCATTTAATGAGGCAATACAAACGATCGAATTTGGTGTTGAAATGAGCTAAATTTTTAGTTACACCTTTTCGATGTAAAATTAATTTTCTCGGCCAAATGAAAAGCAATCATTTTCATTTTTTCAGTAAATGTCAGGAAAAATTGTAGTGCTTGATACTGTATTTTTTTTCAAATTCTAGTGTTAAACTTAGGCGTGAAATTTAGTCATTTAGTGTAAGATTTTCGATTTTGATAGGCTTAAACTCTGTCCGCGAGCCTTTTTTGGATCAACCTTTTAGCTTTTCAAAGTAAGATAGTTCGCTAATGAAGGATTTTTCCCAACTTTCTAACGCACATCACCGCGAGCGATATATCATAGTTTTGTCAGAATTTGCGTTTTCATTTCACTATTTTAACTGCCGGCTGACCATTTTTCAAAATCAACGAGTGAAATCTAAGGCTAATACTAGCATTGTGGATCGATATCCCTGGGTTTAATAGGAATACCGGCATGGCTACAGTGTTGCTAGAACTTCAATATAGCAAAGAAATTCCCAGGCCTATAGCGCTCCTACTGATCATGTTTAACCAGAACACTCAATTGGGGATTTGGGCTACCAAATCGCTGGTCGGGCAATTTGCTTTCAATGGAAAATTGACCTGGATAAACAACAAAGGAAATATCGACTATTTCTGTTGGTTGCTCTCGAGATAAAAGTACTGAGTTAGACATTTCCGAGTATGAAGGGAAAAAGGGTAAAATAAAACTGGCAATTCTAACAAAACTATAATATATAGACCCACACGATGTGCTTTACAGAGGTGGGAAATATCTTTCTTTAGCAAACTATATTAGTTTGAGACGCTAAAAATGAATTCCGTAAAAAGCTCGCGTGCGAACTGAAGGCCTATAAAAATCAAAAATATCACACTAAAAGACACAATTTGATGCTTAATTTTAACACCAGGATTTGTAAAAAATGCATATCCAAGCACCAAGTTTTTAACTGACATTACTGAAGAAAAAAATATTGCTTTATATTTGACCGAGAAAATTAATTTCATAAAAAAGGTGTATCTCTGAATTGTGCTGATTTTAACATGTATCGATCGACTTTCAGCGCGACTAAGCATTTCTAAAGAATCGGTTGTGCAGGCTGCTAACTGTATAATGCATAAATGAAAAAAGTAATGTAGTTACACAATTTGAAACATTGAGGCCGTTCTATTTTTCAAAGGTCATTTAACTGTTAAATGTAGTGGAATATATCACGCATTGATAGGTAGCAGGTGGAGCAATTTTTGGGGACAAAATCCAAAAACATTTCTTGACCGTTCTTCACATAAAAGTGGGAGCAGAAATCAAGATTCGAACAAGTACCATTCACCATTCAAGGCGCACCCTCTATCGACTGAGCTAACGGGTCAGACAATAGCAGGGTGTAATTTTCAACTGAAGAATATTAAAAAAATATGAAGAAATTACAATGTTATAAAAAGATTTACCAAAATGAGTTAGGTATAACGTATGAATCGATTTACAAATTAAGTCAAATGGCACTTTGAGAAAGAATACCTGAAGAAACCCCAAAACATCTGCTGCACTAGCAACTAACCTAGTGACCTAAAGCATTGGGTCATGTCACGATATTTTTTTCTGAGGCATTATGTCCAGGTTGCTCAATTTAAGGATGGCGCTCTCACATTTCTAAGAATCCAAAAGCGCCATTAGGCGAACGTTTACGGTATTAGCAACAATAACATGAAATATTAAAATTATGAGCTAACTCTTACCCTATACTCAAGATTTTGAATACTTAACTTGTGCTAAGTCTTACAATTTTGTGACTACAATCGAAGAAAACATGCAAAATTGCACGTTTTTGGACCATTTCAAATTGCAAAAATATTAAAATCTAACTAATTAGGATTTAGCTATGTTTCATTTGGCAAAACAGGATAATATTTTTTAATCGAAAAAAATTAGTGCTGTATTTTTCTGTAATGGGGAGGTATGGGTTACGGGTAGGTTTAGGTTAGGAATAGGGTTTGAGTTATAGGTTGAGGATAAAGTTTAGGGTTTGGGTTAGGGTATGGATTATGGGTTATTATTTTGGTGTTTTTAGACAAATGTCCCTTCGGACAATCGACCTGATCTGTAACCCCAAAAACCCCATGTTTTGTTCCAAAATAGGGTAACATTGCACACATTTGTTCTATTTTTCCGGTACATGCCCAAATTCGTCTTTATTTTGAACTAATAAGCCTATGGTCCGAAATTGAAACTTGATGACCCCAATTTCTAGCAGTTCATACCGAATGACCCACTGATTGATTAAAATAAATCATAGATATTGATATTTATTTTTCCGCTTACTTTTCAAAAGTACAACAAGCTATTTGCAATTAGATTGAGGCAAACCCGGGATCTCTCGGGTGTGAAATGTAATGTGTGGTCGTGTGTCTTGAGCCAGCCACCAAAAAAAGGTGGCGACGTTACATTTCGCCAAAGTCGACTCAAAACAAATGATGATATCTCTGTCAAGCAAGAAGGTATTGTCATGCTTGTGGTCTCATTTTATTGCTAAATAAAATGCACTTTCAACTCTGTAAAAAGAAATACTTGAACTTTTTTAATACTGACACTGTGCTTCATAGAATTCAGAATGGGCAGGGTGGCGGTGGTGGGGGATGTGGTGGTGGGGGAATGTGGTACACACACACTCTATGGGATTGATATTTTTAGTGCGTAATCTGCTTCTGTAAAGGCTGTAAATTGGATTTGGACTCTATTTAGCATCTAAAACACTCATGGCCTTACAGCTAAACAATTCTACTAATTGTTTTTAATAATTTATGATTGGTTTAGTCTAGAAAATACAAACTTTTCCATACAAAACTACCCGTTGTCATATTAAACACTGTAGTAAGTAATGCAGATGTCTTCAAAATCTAAAAGTTACTGTAAAATTTTAATTACTTATCCTATCATAGTCAAAGTATAGATTTTCTGAAGGAAATTTGACGAGGAATCTAAATATGGACACATTTTTTTTTTATGGGTTAGGGGGAAAATGTTTAGGTTCAAAATATGTTGAATTGTAAAAAAATCTAACATACTTTGGGGCACCCTATATTCCTAGATTACCAAACAGCTGTGATTTTGGTTTCTTCCAAAGTCAGTTGGCTCTCCATATCCTCTAACCAAATGAATGTTGTTTACTTCCAGTTTATTAATGTAAGTTGGTAATACGCAATGCATTGGGTGACCCATTTTTTATCAAAATCTTTTTTATTCCACCCTGTATAACTTGCAGGTCACCCTGTATAATGAGTTGAAATGTATATATTTGAATTGCTTATGCCTTCAGCTTTCCAAAAATGTATACTGTACTTTTGCTAGTTTAGGGTTGATTATTGTCGAGATAATCTAATTAGAAACCCGGTTGGTGTAAAAATTCATAATATTTGTCATGTAACGCTAAGGGTGGCGAGTGTATAAAACACGAAGCCAAAAACTGACAACGAAAATTACTATTGTTTTGTTGCCTATTCACTTGATGCTTAGCGATATAATGCCTGTAATGGGTAACGTGTGAATGCTGTCCTTTACTGGGTTCGTTGTCCTTTCAACTTAGATTCAGAAATGAAGAGCTTTGTTGCAAAACCCCTTACATCCATTTTGACTTTTTGAGAAAAACAGCTTTTTTTAATTGTGGAAGTATTACTGGTTCGATTTGATTCAATTTGGGTTTGGATAAAGTGTTGATGAATAGAAACTAAAAGAATAGGTTTGGTAAAATTTTCAAGCCTTCCTATTTATTTTATTATATCTTTTACATCGCGCCTTTTGTGGATGTAAGGGCTAAGTTGCAACAAAATAAATTTACCTCTTTTCTAGAAACCACCTTTGCAATCATATTTGAGCCAATTGTTTGCACTACTTTATGTGACTTGACTAATGCTTTCAAAATCAAAAAGAAATCTCATTTACTTTTTTAATTATGAATTTTTAATTAAATTCGGGAAAACAGCATTTTTTGAGTATTTCCGAAGCTACACCTTTTGTTAATTAAAATGATTTTTTCAAAAATAGTGACCCAAAAACAGTTCCCTTTGGTTTTAATAGGTAAAGAACATTCCATGCTACTAGTATACATCAAAAAATTAAAACAAAACAATTCTATATTCATTTTATGTTCAGATTTCCGGAAATTCCCTGAGATTTCCCAAACGGGAAATATACGATATCTCCGGAAGGGAAGGTGGTATGAAGGTCAAACAACCACCAAAATGTGTATTTTTACCCACACTATAATATCATGCCAATAACTAAATTTCAGCCAGAAGTGGATGTCAGGGCTTTTGAAACAGAGCTCTTCAAATATGAAAATTGGAGATCACACAAAAACGGCCAGATTTCCAAAGATAACGAGAAAATCTGTTGGTTTTTTCGGGGTTTTTTTTATCTCGAAGTCCGCAAGTAATATGCGCGTAATATGAAACTTTAGCCCGGAAGCAATTCTATTTTTTTGACGCCAGAGGAAAAAAGCACTTGGAATTCCAGAAAAATGCATGTGAAATTTTCATTTTACATTGAACCCTATGCAAAAATATACAAGTTGGAGCCAAAATTGAGCTATATCCTACACATTGGCTGCCTTGAGATTCCAGTGGTTGAAAATATGAGCGATTTCGAACATTTCGAATTTTCGAAAACGTTTCGAAGCGTAGCAAACAAGAGATTTGGCATATTTGAGCTTTTTATCTAAAGGTGCCCCATAAATGTGTATCTTCCCCCTCCCCTTTTTGACTTGCCAAATATCTCTCCCCATCCCCTCGGCCTAAGAAAAAGTGCTTGCCCCCTACTTTTGCCCTCCAAAATTGATTGCTCCCCCCCTCCTTTTGCCTACGGTGGGCAGATACTTATTGCACAGCCAACGTGAAGCTGGTGGATGTTGAGTTATACCGACAAAATTGCTAAACATTTGTCTCAAGTGTCATGTATTGCAAATAACACGTACGCTACAAGTCAGTGCAATTAGTGTTCACTCTTAAAATGTATTTCCAAAGATAATCTTTATGTTAGAACATGTCATTTATCATATACTTTTACTGATTGCTAAGAAACCTGTCTTTCCTATGTCTTAATGTCCTTTTGTTCAAAGGACATTCAACCTTTAATGACATCGACTCAGTGTTGCCATTCCGTGTTGTCATTAAATGCATTCGTAGCATTTCCCGGGAGCATTTCATGTGTAAATTATGAGCTATGTATCGTAATTAACACAGAGCACAACTTTTTTAAAGAAATTCAATAATATATATAAATTAAACTGGGTTAATTGTTATAAAGTCTGTCTTCAATAGTCTATCCCATGATTTTCAGTTACTAAATTGTATTAAATTGACCATATTGCTCAAAGGACGGCAACCTGTAGGTATATTAATAAAGGACATCGACTCAGTGTTGCCAACCTGGGTTGCCAGTCTGCTTGTGTTTAATTTGACGTGCTTGAATAATATTTGACATAGATATTGGCATAGTTGCAAAGACAAGGGATATATAAATAGTTCCCGCAACGGTGGGGATTTTGTACGCATGTTTTATGAAAGTAACGGATAATAATATGATGTAAGTAACTTTGTCTTTCAACAACCCCCCCGAAAAAAAACCACACCCCCAACACACCCACCCCCACCCACACACCCGCATGATGTTTACCTAATTTCGTGACGAAATAACGAAATAAAGCAATGAAAACAAGTAGCTTCGTACTACATAATTATTTCCAAATATCTCCAAAATTAAATTACAGAATTTTCTTCCGTTTTAGACCTAAACCTTTAGTAGTCATGTCATGGTAGTTAATAACCTATTCTTCTTTCAATGAAAAAGATGTAGCAAATATGTTGTTTCCAAAACAATGGAATAATTCATTACAGTTCTCAATTTTCTTCGCTAACTGCCAATATTTTTTAAATGTAGTTTTAATTCATTCTATTCAAAGAAGTGCCAATTTCCACCCAGTACTTTGGATACAATTCATATTTCTCAAATATTTCTCAAGCTAATTCTTTGTGTAAAAACCCGGACTTGTATACTTTCTAGGAAATGACTACTGCTCGGGCTGCTGCTTAATGTGCAAAAAACCTTTCTCAGATAATAATTTAAGTATCCCTATTTGGCTCTGTACAGTCATTTATAATTTTATGCCATTTCGTAATCACAAAAAAGATACGCTGGCCAACTACACATAATCATATTAGGCCTACAACAACTGAGATTACAAGCTGCCAGACCAACCATGTTAAACAAATCGTGCGTGGAGAAAATACGCTGTTGCGGGAACTTTGTATCCACACCTCGATTCTCTTAGACTAGGGCACATACTGCATACGGCTCAATGAAAGAAATCGACTGTGAAGGAGACTAATATTCGCTTTACTATCCAACTTGCTATCCAGGCTTTATCTAGTTATTATTATCGAGTAAAAGAAAGGAGACGCACACTGATTGAAGGTAAGTACTTTAAGGTTAGCAACTATTTTAAACTGTTGCGATTTGGTTGTTCACAGCATCTTGCGAATGGTAGTAAGGCAAAAATTGCACTGATCATTTCATAGCGAGCGTGTATAAGAATCAAATATCACAGATATACTTTTGTAGGTTCTGTGGTTCATGAGTTATGTTGTAAAGAGGGCTGAAACAACAACACTTTTGTAAAACGTACATAACTCATTAACAATAATCAAGCAAGTTTTCAAAGTATATGATTTGTAGAATGAACTTTTGCAGAACATCAAGGTGTTATTTTTCAATAATATATTGATTTAGATAATGAAAATCGTTTTTTTTTTGGTTGCTTCGACCAACAATACCTCGTCTACCCTAGGCTATAGCTTTCAAAGTTAGGTGCTTGTTATATGATTTTGGACTAGACTTCTCCGTAGTCCACTTGCCCATTGTGCATACTCTGGCTATTGCATTTAAGCTTAAAACTCTGATTTGTATAATTGGTGCACAATTGATAGATTTTCACATCTGATCTTTTCAGTCACCGTACGTTCAAATGAATGCGTTCATCATGATTAATAACATATTTTTATTTATCAAAAATCGACTATGACATAGTTTTGTACAGACGCGTTGTTTTATAAAAATAATACTGAATCATTTAAAGGCTGGGGTATGAACGTTTGGACAGTATTTATTGTGGGACATTAGAGCACATCAGACATATCGAATTTCATTCTGAATACGAAGAATGTCATTCTGATATCAAATAATTTTGATTTTTGAAATTCGCAATTTAATACACATTTTATGGCAAATCATTAAAATTGATATTTTTGATATTTAACAGTACTTGAAGTAAACTTTATAAATCTGATGATTTATGCTTAAAGTGTATGTAGGTGGGATGAAAAGCCGACGATCAATTGAAAATTTTGACCTTTTGTTTTGAAGATATGGATTTTTTTCCCAAAACACAAAAAAAAAATTAGGTCTTTTTGGGAAAAAATCCATATCTTCAATATGAAAGGTCAAAATTTTTAATTGACCGTCGGCTTTTCCTCCCTGCTACACACACTTTAAGAATATGTCATTAGATTTATATAATTTACTTCGAGGACTGTTATATATCAAAAATTTGAAAAATATCACATTTTTATAATTTGTCATAAAATTTGTATTATATTGTGATTTTCAAAAATGAAAATTATTTGATATCAGAAAGACATGCTTCGTATTCAGAATGCAATTCGATAGGTCTGAGGTGCTCTCATGTCCACAAAATTACTGTCGAAACGCAATAAACGCTCATAACCAACAATACATCGTAGCATCATCGGTATACAATCCGCTAACTATGAAAACATAACAGGTAGGCAATAACGTGTTCTCCATACGTGTATAGTTAATTTCTATCCGAACTTATTGTTTTTGTTTACTTTTCGTCATCAACAGAATATCTCCGAATACAATCATGGCGCCAAAGGTAGTTGCGATAACTGGCTGCTCAACTGGTATTGGTCTTGAAACTGCAGTACTCTTAGCCAGCGACAACGAGAAACGTTTCAAAGTGTTTGCCACAATGAGAAACTTAGCGAAAAAGGGAGACTTAGAGAAAGCTGCTGGAGAAACCTTGAACAAAACGCTGTTTATTTGGGAGCTTGATGTTACCGAAGAAGAGTCGAGAAATGCCTTTATGGAGAGAATTAACAAAGAAGAAGGCGGAGTCGATATTTTGAGTAAGTGTCCGAATAGTGAACGCCGTGCATTCTCAAATTCAGTAAATTTCCTTTGTCAGCCGTGTAATTGAATGGGATTATTTTGAAATTTAAAAACGCTTCAAATATCACAAACAAGTAGGCCTGTGTTAATAAATAATATTAATACAAGCTAAAACCGTTGGGGTTCGATAATGAACCCCACAAAACTAACCTTCAAATTAATTAAATACAGTAAAATTTGATTATTACTGGGTGAGAGTCGACGTGACGGTTTTAAATTTGCCGTGTTGGTTAGGCTCCGATCACTCAATGTGCAAATTGAATGGCGCGTATCAGTGATCACGGCAGCTGCAAAATTCAGTCCGATTTACTTCCGTGTTCCGATTGTGTGGAAAGCGCCATACGGCTGATCACATCTCTATCATGTCATCTGCTGCCTGCGAATACTTTTGCATTAATTGATTATGTTCTCTGAATCTCTTTGGCGTAAAAAATAGAATGAGTTGTCTAATCATTATGTCCTGTTGATTAACTCTGATTCCAATATAGGTCAATTAAATTAAGGAAAATCAGGGCTTAACCCACCACTATTTGCAACAGAAACCGTTTAATCACCATTTATTTCAGAAAAGAATATTAAAGAAAATATCGAAAGTCCCCAAAAGTCCAAGCAGTAGAACAGTGCCTAATTTGCATAAATCCAAAATGGCCGCTTATGCAGGGGGTGAAATATCAAAGTTGGTTAAATTTTGTTTAAAACAATACCAATGTCTTGCTCTCATCATAAGTATTCAGAACAAGAACAGTTTGACTATTCTACGACATACAGTTCTTAAGTTATATGCAAAAAGGTCAAAGGTAAAAAATAAATCAACATGAGAAAAGTTGTATTGTTTTGGATGTTCTGTTACATAGGAAACATCACAAAATAGGTCAAGGTCAACAGGGTTCAATGGAATTCGATCTTCTTTGCCTTGTTACCAAGGTAACTCACCACCTGAGATATGGCAAACTATTCTTTTCCTTTGTTTAATGTTTCTGAGTATTTTTCAATTTGTATCCCCTGTGGAATCCAAATTTGACCATTTGACCTTTCCCCATAACTCAAGTAATGTATATCGGAGATAGGTCAAACTATACTTTTTTCTGAATCCTTATGACGAACGGAATACATTGGTATGGTTTTTAACAACAATTGACCAAATTTGAAATTTCACCCCTGCATAAGCGGCCATTTTGGATGCAAATTAGGCAATGTTCCACTACTTGCACTTTTGGGGACTTTAATATACTTTTCTGAAATGAATGGTGATTAAATGGTTTCTGTTGCAATAGACCTAATAGATTTATATCAACGCATATTTCTGTCTATAAAGTTGGTTCTCTTCTCAAGCGGGATGTCGGGTAATTTCAAAAATGCTTTAGCAATCCAAAACCTTATTGGTGGGTTTACTTCTTACACCATCAAGATAATTCCCGCTGGATACCCTGGACATAAGGGCCCGATCACCCACCTTTGCACAGTATGTTTGTGGGACCTGAGAGGGCATCAGACACACGAAATTGTAATACGAGAAATGTCCTTCGAATATCAAATAATTTGGATTTTTTTGAAATTTGCGATATAATACAAATTTTATGGCAAAGGTTTATGTAGCTGGAATGAAAGGCCGACCATCATATGAAAATTTTGACTTTTCGTATTGTAAATACGACGGAAGGATGGAATAATTGTGGGTCTATGCAACATGTATTTACATTTCATTCTGGATCCCCTGTTTTTGATCTTTAATGGATTAATTACGCTATTATAATTATTCCATCAGTTAATAATGCTGGTGTTGGATATAGAAATGTTATTGATCTAGTAACCGAAGAGGATATCAAGAGAGTATTCGACACCAATGTGTTTGGTTTGATTCGTCTTACCCAGGCTGTGATTCCAGGCATGAAAGCCAAGAAATTCGGACGTATCATTAATATAAGTAGCATGGCTGGAGTTGCAGGTGAGACACATTGCTTCATTTTAGTATTAATGGGTACAAAATCCGATCCTCCATTGAAAAATACACAAACAGTCAGATCATTTGGAGGACAAGTGGGAATGAACAGGGGTTTCAGTCGTGGGGGGAAATAACATGGACATAATGATAAAAACCTTCAACTTTCAACTTGCAATTTTCTTTTCACAGGAGTCGTCTTTAATGAAATCTATTGTGCCAGCAAATTTGCAGTGGAAGGGTTTTCAGAAGCTCTAGCGCCATATCTTAAACAATTCAACGTCTGGTACGTATTTGAAGCTCCTTACTCTATTTCCTTTTTTGACAACAAAGGCTGAGAATGTATAGACTTAACCATTGGCTGCATGTCGTACAATAATGTTAGAATGTTTTAGTTTTCACAAATGCTTTTGAATAAAACGCTTTTTACTCGGGACCCTTTATACATTTAAACGTTTTCATTAAATGTTTTGTGTTTGCTGGGATCACTAAAAATGATACCGTTATTGAACACAAACCATAATGTTTACGTCGTCAAACCAATAAAGTCAAGTCAAGTTTATCTGTATAGGGGTATGTAGAGAGTGGAAGTTTACGTGGCGTTGGGTTGTATGTGCTCGTGTGTAGCATGGTGGGTATACGGATGTGGGTATTAAAGGAGTATTTCGTGATCCTAGCATCCTCTATTTATGTCATTTTTCATTAGATATCCACGAAAAAACTTATTCCCAAAATTTCATTTGATTCCGATTTTGCGTTCGCGAGTTATGCATGCTTATGTGTATTACACTGCTCCATAGACAATGCGTTGTAATTTCGTTCTGGTGCACCAGAACGAAATTCAAATTTTACGATATCTTTGCTAAACGAATTAATCTGCAAGAAATATTTTGTACATAAACAGTATGTAGCCAGAGGTTTCCAGTGATATCAAAATCTCAACTTTTTTTGAGAAAAGTGGGGGGATGAGGCTGTGGATCACGAAATGCCCTTTTAAGCTCGGGGATGTTGTAATCGATCACATTTGATTTAATCTTTATCAAAACAATCCCTTTTCGATATTTTCACAGGGTGACTTTGATAGAAGCTGGCCCGGTGGTGACCAAATTTGTGGATAACATGGGAGGACTAGGACTATTAGGTGTAGATCAGAAAATCGACAAACAAACACAAGAACTACAACTCAAACCCCGTAATGGTTGGCCTGCGGTAAGTTTAAAATTAAAACAAAGCATTGATATCCATTTACTATTGGAGTAAAAGAAACCATTTTCGGGGGAAGTATTAACCCTGGACACACCATAATAATGTTTATTCGTTACTATTCTCAGCGTCAACAAGGCAAGGACATATCTGAAGTCATTAAGAAGGCTATTCTATCAGACAAACCTCAACTCCGTTACCAGACATCGGAGGTGCTAGTGAAACATGCTTCCTTGAAACTACAAGATCCAACTGGTGACAGCATCGTGCAAGCCATCACACACATGAACGGATGGGATAAATAAATCACATCACATGGACATAAAATGCTATGGGCATTACTCTAAACATGTGTTTACATTTGGTGCGCCCTCTGTTGGTCTAAGATTTTAAAAAACCGTAACGGTAGAAAAAACAGGCGGCCAAATATCTCAAATGTAAACACCAGTGTCGTAGATCAACTCATCTATAGTCAAGTAATGAAGAGTTCAAGACTTTGTTTCCAACTATGTCGTTTTAGAAATCCGTTTCGTTAGCATTCTGTAATAAGCTCCGTGGAGAGCTTCACCAGCATCATGCAGGTGCCATTAAAGCAATGTTTTTATGTCAGATACATACCACTTTAACTTTGGGACACACAAATGAGGTAAAACAAAGAACATCATTAATTCCAGCGCCTATATCATATTGCCAATGCGTGTATCATCCGTCGGCCGTGACTGAGGTCAATCTGCTTGATCAGTTGGTGTGTTATGAACATCCCGTCTGTGTACACTGTACATGTACGCACGTACAGTGTAATGAACACCGCGTACACAAGCTCGGCTAATATTTCGATTGTATGAAGTTTAAAAACGAAATCTCAGAATCAAAAGGCATATAATTTTGCAAGGTATGTTAGTCCATTAATGTATCTTAAACACTTGAGAATGTTTTTGCAATCTTATTGGTTCTTACCCGTGTGATATGACCCCGGGGGTCACTCACTACTTGACTTGCTACGCACCCGTGTCCAAGAAAAACGTCTTAAAGCGTATGTTTTTCACCACACAGCGTCGTCACGTCTTTTTGAAAAGGGGGTACTTTTTCAGAAGGCATCGCCATTTAGGGGTCCTTTTTCAGCCAAATCCTTAGACGTTTAGGGTTAGTAATATTATTGTTTGAGTGAGTTTGTACTAATTTGATAAAAATCACCACTTTTTAATTGATTCTTGTTACTTTTGAGCATGTTTTTATCAGTATCTATATGTCTGCAACATCGAAAAGACACCTTGGGTATCAAATTAGCTCATTTCCCTGTTTACGCCACTTAGGGTATCACTATAGATATATTTCCATGTGCTACGCCATTTAGGGTAGGATTTTGCATGTGTTTCGCCATTAAATGGTGCAATTTGATTACGTGAAAATTCGCCATTAAGGGTGCATTTCAGAGGTGTTCGGACGCGGGTGGGAGACACTTTTGTGAGAGTGATCCCCTTCGGGGGATATGATACGATATATCACACACTTTAGCGCGTGCGTCGACGCGATACTGAACTAATCGGAGGTACTATTTGAACCAATAGCAACAACGGGACTGATCGATTCTAAGCCCCAGGTAATTCCTTGTAAAATGTAGGATTTAATTTGAATAATGATTAATATATTTATTTGAAGTGTTTAAGAATGAGAATAAATGTATCGTTTTAGCCGCTGTCGTGCATCTATCGTCTCATATAACACGCGACATCATTATTATTTTTTGGCGTACAACAATTCAGCTTCGCCTCGTTGTATTACTTAAAATAATGATGTCGCCCGTGTTAGATGAGACGATAGATGTACTCCAGCGGCTAAAAATGAGCTTTATTATCTAATTATACAATCGTATAAAAAAACAGAATTTGAATTTTAAGGCGTTCTCAGCATATTATTATAATATTGCTTTGAGAATCCAAGAAAAGAACTGTTGTCATGCGTTAACTTTCCAAGGATAATCAGCATTTCAAAGCAGTTGACATAATTATGAAGTATTTTCCTTAAAATAACCCAGTTTGACCAAAATGTGACATTTCATTGCGAACGACAATTACTGTTTTCTTTCTGATCCCAATTAAAGATCACCAAAACAATGTTTACTTGTGTACACGTACGACTGTTTTATTATGCACTGACGGCCCTCAGAAAAAGAATGGGTTGCCCGGGTTGTACTGTCGTGACTTCTCTCTAGTCCGAAGGGTCTCTTGTCCGAAGGTTCTCTAGTCCGAAGGGTCGCTAGTCCCAAAACCAAATAAAGTTCTCTAGTCCGAATATAGAATAAACGTTAGGGTGAGGGTTACTTAAATGGCCCATGTGATTGAGGTCACCACATAAAGATGTCGTAAGTTTAATGTATCGAACCTGTTGAAGAGAGTAAAAACGCCCTCAGTCGTGGTCAGGCAGAAGTGATTTATTTTCACAAGAAAGTCTTATTATTTGATAAGCGAATGTCTTTTTGCTCTAGTAATGCCGAAATTAGGACTGTCATTTTGCGGTCACAAAAACATGTGACACCTCACGTGACCTTGCATCATCATCATCTCAACCATGTAGTATAACACAGACTGCGTGGATACTAGACTGGCTGTGCTAGTCTCCACGCAGTCTGTGTTATACTACATGGTTGAGTGCATAGCATCATAAAAGCTGTGTGTGATCTAGTGGAAAATAGACATCTGTGATTGGTTTTTGCCAAGATTTTTTTTGTATCGAACGAAAGCTAACAGCTAACATTTTTTTACATTAGGTTAACAGATAACGCAATTCAATGTTATAGCAAGGCGAATGTGGTAAATATGTTGAAAACTACCTATCCAAGCACATTTTTTCACCAAAATGTAGGTTTAAAAGACAAAACCTCAAGTATTCCTTACAATATTTTTCAAATTTTATGTTATTAAATGAAAGAGCACACTTATTTTGGCAATATACTAGCTACATTGGAATGAGCAATGGCCAATTCTCTTAAAATTGCAAATCTTGTGCAAAAAGTTACTGATTTCGCCTGTTTTGTCATACAGTTGTAAATTCAATGAACTATGACTTGATAAAGAGTGCTTACAAATTGATATGATTCCATTCAAATAATACCAAATTCTAGCAGATACCTGTGCAGAAAAACAGTACGAAAAGTCTAATGCGATTTTTAATGTATTTTCAAAAATTAAAAGGACCACTTTTTAGCGGGAATTTTTGTAAGTTACACAGCTGAAGTTGTGAAATGGTTGAAATACTACAATATTACGGCGTAAACAAGAATATGTTTGTTTGGTCTTTATTCCTATAGCCACATCCCTTAAAAGAGAAAGATAAATACTATAGTATACGCAAGTATCAACTGTACAAAACAGCTGTGATCAGGGGGCATAATGATTTCCAGATCACGTAATAGGGAACTAAGTCAGAGAACTTGAATTATAGGAAGGGCGAGTGGAATTACGTCACGATCTATGTATCCTATGTCTAGAAAATAGGCATGCGCCATTATAGCGGCCATTGTGGTTCCTACATGATGTTATTCATGTGTCTTAATACTTGCGTACAAGCAATGACAAGTACAATAAAAATTCCTTTAAAAAGGAACAGGGCGAACAAATGAGGAAGTGTCAAGATAAAGGTGTAGTTATTTTATTGTTTGAACTGTTTCTATAATTCGCATCGATCACAATGAGTATGTTTTTACGTACCTCAAATGACAAGGACTACGATACTTAGCCTATGATCTTGCAATGAGACTGTAGTCAGTGTATGGACAGTGTAGCCTATTTGTCTAATCATTTTGGCTATTTAATTCTGACCATTGTGATTAAAACAGGCTTTCAGATTGGTGAGCTATTGTGTACCAAGTGATAAGACATAATAAAAATACACTGGATAATTCATGACAGCCTATTTACTGGCAAAGGCGGGCCAAATAAATCGTAACAAATTACAGAACTTTCATTTGTTGACATACTAGCAATATTGTTAACAATGTTGAAAATCATGTTCATAAGCGTAACATCCTCTATACATCTATTTATTAATGTTCATAAACGTATAACAATTTGTCACATCTATGTCTTAATGCTCATAAACGTAACATGCTCGATACATCTATTTATTAATGTTTATAAACGTCCTTGATACATCTATTTCTATTTCAATGCTATTTTATCTCCGTTCGCCCAAAAATACTTTAATCAACATTTTTACAGTTTTTGGTTTATAAGTAGAGCATACAATATATTTTGTAGTAAATTGCTAGTATATGAATTACAGATTCATGTAAATGCTTTATTTCGGCTGAACCACTAGCAGGCTATGTTAGCACATCTATAACAATATCAAAGGTATCAAAATCTGAATTTTGATGATTTTTACGATCCACCGGCTGAGCAAAGCACTGAAAGGGCCTTTAAAGAATAGTCTTCCCTCAAACTCGACTCAATGTTTCGTTACCTACCCAGGGTTACCTAGGTAACGGGGTAATTTCCCACTTCTCCTCCTTTTGCTTTGAAATTAATTTTCTAGGTCAAATAAAAAACAATAATTGTATTTTTTCAGCAATGCCAGTTCAAACCATAGTGTTGAAATTAGGCACACAATTCTGTGTTTAAGATTTTCTATTTTTACAGACCTGAACTTGGTCCGTGTTCTCGTTTGCCATGTAATTGATCTTGGCATTTCAATCCCATTTCTGTGAACAAAATTTGCTATGGCCGATGCATATGCTCAAGTGACATCATTGTACTACCGTATGCTCCCGGGGGGGCACTCCAACTTTGGAGGTGACGCGTATGTAGGGCTGTTGAGACCCCCTTTTTCAGAGTCGCTGTCACCCAAAGACCCCATATTTTTTTACGAACACATGTTCTATCACCCGAAGATCCCCTATTTTTTTCATTTGATCTGTCACCCAAAGACCCTTACTTGTTCAATTTTAACAGCAACTTTCATTTATCACTGATTTTGTCACTTATTTTGAAAAAACAAAGAAATTTGAAGCCATTTAGAACTAGAAATTCGATTTTCGAGGTTTCTGTTGCGCTGTTTCGGCTCTCACCCAAAGCTTCCATTAAAAAAAAAAAGGTCATGTTCTCACCCAATGACCCCATATTTTTTACATTTGCTCTCGCTGAATGCCAAAAATCATGCTCTCACCCAATGACCCCATATTTTTTACATTTTGCTCTCACCGAATGCCCCTTAGTGCGAAAGTGCCAGCCCTACACCTATCCATTTCAAATTGAAGTGCCCCCCCGGGCGTATGCTATTTACGGAAGCAGCAGCATGTTAAAAGTATTTTGTTACACACCGGAAATGACTCCTAAATGACATTTTTCCCCCAAATGTTTGTACAACCGGCTAACCGATGAATATGTGCAAGTGACATCTTGCTATAGAGAAGTCTAGATTAAACCGCAAAATCCCAAGGTATGTAAGCAATATGAGGGCGCTATGCACATAAAATGATAAAACCGTACGCTGTGCATTGATCTATCAAAATTAGCTGAAAAGTAAGCAAATAGGGTACATTGGATGGACCCTGAAATGCAGGCTGGCAAATATTTGCAAAGAATTGCCATCAACATAATAGTTAATGATAAAATTAATTTTTGTACGGGAATCTACGGGAATCTTCCTGGAGCTTTTTACAACTTGAACATTTTATTATCACACTCACGTGAAATTCCGATGACAGCTATGTCGAATCTGGAAGAATAACCGCTGGCGGCCCATATGGTATTGCGAGAATACTATACAGGAGCATTGTGCTTGAAATAATACATAGCATGGAATGCTTGCGAATGTGAACATCGACTACATAAGAATTATTGTACAGTATACATAAATGCATAAAATATACGCCTGCTAAATATTAAACAAATAAGCTGGTTTTGTTTTGGGAAGAAATGGACTTTGAAACCTGCCTGGAACAATCGCGGGTCTATATCCACAGTTACTTTACAGATCGTGCAATCAAGTGTAAGGTGTTTCATTGACAGGTGAGTGGATATTAATCATTTATAGCAAAATTCAACATAGTTATTTCGCACAAGGTTTAGCTTTTCACGATTAGTCGTTCACGTTTTTAAAGAGAAGGCGAAAGACGGCTTGTCTGAGCCATCGAAAACATTACTTGTTAAAATAAGTTGACTAAATTATAATTCTGTTCAACTGGACTTACTATTTATGATGGCTACGGTATCACGTCATATCCATGACGCATCATCAGGCCGAGTGATCTTGAATTGGCTCTGTATTCTTGACCTGTGACGTCACGATGGTAGAAGTGACGTCACACGAGAATCGTCGAGGATCTTCCTGATGGTCGGTTCGTAACTCTTGGACAAGTTGTGGCGTAGTCCCCCTCCGCGATTCAAGGTTGGCTCCTCCCTGCGAACATATATCGCTTCTTTCCATCCCTCTTTCATACCACCTGTGTTCTTTATCAAGCACAATCACGTCCTTGTCCTCAAAGTTGTGTTTGGCTGCTTTGAGGTGCGTGTATACCGCAGAGTCGTTGAGTCCTGTTGAACTAGGGCGACGATGTTGATACATGCGCTTGTGGAGAGGTTGTTTTGTCTCCCCTATGTAGTAGTACTCACAGTCCGAATCCTGGCAGTTAATCGCATAAACAATGTTGCTTTGTTTGCGTTGCGGGATCTTATCCTTCGGATGGACTAACTTTTGTCTCAGAGTGTTACAGGCCCGGTTACAGGGTTTTAATGAGACCGGGATCTGGTGCTGTCCGAAGATCCTCTTTAACTTCTCAGAAACATCTGAGACATAAGGGATAGTAATCCCGAACTTGCGGGTGCTCGAAGCGGTGGTGGAAGATTGATTGTTTAGTCAACTATTTGATCTACCTGGATGATTGATAATATTCATAAATACATAAGGAGAGAAACTCCTTCAAGTACACCAAGTACAATGTCAACCTAAAGGCAGTAGCGTAGCCAGGGGGCAGGGGAAAGAGTACACACCGTACATTTAGTAAATAAAGCGCCCCTCAGACAAAAAATGAGAGAGAAAATCGGGAAAGTAAAGGAAAAAAGGGCGAAAGGAGCCAGTTTCCCAACAAAATTCATTCCATCATGGGCCAAAATGTTTGGAAACTTGTGTGCAAGATTAAGTTCATGGGAGAAAAGAAATTTAAATTAAATGAATGACCTCTTATAATCTAATCTTTAGTCAGGGGCATAGCCAGCTTTCTTTGTAGGGGTGGGGGAGTAAATATTTCGGGTGCAAAAGCAAAAATATCCCGGTTACATCATTGGACCGGTATCATCGGTGAGATATATACCGGTTTTTTAGAGAGACTGTACATTTAAAATGGTTTTTTAGAGAGACTGTACAATTAAAAATGTACAGTCTCGCTAAAAAACCGGTATATATCTCACCGATGATACCGGTCCAATGATGTAACCGGGATATTTTTGCTTTTGCACCCGAAATATTTACTCCCCCACCCCTACCAAGAAAGCTGGCTATGCCCCTGACTAAAGATTAGATTATAAGAGGTCATTCATTTAATTTAAATTTCTTTTCTCCCATGAACTTAATCTTGCACACAAGGGTGTAGATTTCAAACAGAGACACTCATCATGCTTATTCGGGTAATCCATAAGAAATCTCAAATATAATACTTGATTAACAATTTTGGTGCAATTTGTATTGTCATGTCCCCCCTTCAGATAGCATACGTATAATCTTTGACCTATGATTTCATCCGATTCCGAGATTATACCTTTCTCAAATAAAATATTTTCCTATTTCGTTTGCCGAGATTAGTAATTAGAGACAAGACGCGATTGAATCGATGTATTTTGACAATTTGGCCTCTACGTATGAGATATTTGACATTTGGCCTAATTTACTCCATGACTATATGACAATTGACTTTTTCATTCCAAGCAGTTAGAGGACAAATTTGAGGTATATCATAAGCCGATAGAATAAATTTTACATGTTGGCCCCATTATGACCTTCGACCCTCGCAGGAAGCATAGGGGACATAGAAAAAAATTCAACCAATTCTCGTTTTCTCATTGAGGTGTAAAGATGCCAAAAGCATAGGTTCCACTAATGTAGCAAGACAAAATGATAAATCAAATATCACCACATAGCGCTCTATACTATAAGATGTGTGTCATACGGTATATTCCTGCGGGAGAGTGGTTCTTTTTAGGTTGGTCCATAGGCTACAAACGAAGGAAAATGTATATATACCTTGGCCTCTGAAATTGTTAAGACATAATTAATAATCATAGTGCAAGTTTCTATGTTATTTTCATATTTAGGTTGTCTTTTATCTGATGCTATCTGCAGTTTCATAACATGGCACCGAAAGTAGTGGTCATCACTGGCTGTTCTACCGGCATTGGTCTGGAAACTGCTGCACTTTTGGCAAGTGACAAGGACAACAGATTCAAAGTGTTTGCAACAATGAGGAATCTAGCCAAGCAGTCTAAGTTAGAAATTGCTGCAGGATCTACATTGGATAAAACACTCTTTATTCGTGAGCTTGACGTCACTAAGGAGGATTCGATCTTACGGTTTATTGATAAGATCAATCGAGAGGAAGGAGGGGTAGATATTTTAAGTAAGAATCTTCATCGAAAATGTAAACGAAGCACTTTATTTCATATTATTGGTACATGATGGATTTACCAAAACAACTCAAAGGAATATAATGAATGGATTTACGCTTATTTTGTCAATATTAGTCTGAGCTTTATCAAAGATTTCTGTACAAAATATTTTGTCTAACTGCATCACTCAAAATATCAATGATTAAACGAAGGCTGAGTTTATCACAATATACTGCGTAAAACATGTAAATAACCCGCTCTGTAAGTGTAACCTGCTGTCCTAAGCTATCTAATACTAGTGCCCTACCATGCCGAAATCGACAGTCTCGAACACAACATTTTATTCTATATCTTCAGTTTGATGTATAACTTTGTCTTTAATAGTTGCCGTTCACCTAAGCTATTGTTGGATTCAGCAGCACATCTCTGTAAAATCTGAATTTTGTGCTATTCCGGTACGGCAATTCGGTGGCTGTTCCTTTAAGTAGCTTAAGGTGAAGACAGGGCCAATTGTTTTTGTTTTTGTTGTTGTGTTGTTGTTGTTGTTGTTGTTGTTGTTGTTATTGTTGTTGTTGTTGTTGTTGTTTTTTTTATATTTTATATTGCACATTTTAACCTACAGACTTCATTTTCAGACTTCATCTTTTTAGTATGTATCATCTTTGTCTTTTCTGTTTTAGTTAATAATGCAGGAATAGGACAGGTTGGCTTGGTAGAAAAAGTACCGATGAACCAGATTAGGATGGTATACGAAACTAACGTATTTGGCTTGATTCGGTTGACTCAAGCCGTTATTCCAGGCATGAAAAGTAAACGAGCAGGACATATCATTAATGTCAGCAGTATGGCAGGACTGTTTGGTAAGTTCCACACATGAATGGTTAATACTATTTTGAAATAAAATGTAGAGAAAATGAAGCAACGAAACTTGGGCGTTTACATACATCTTTGTGGTTTATTGATTTGGATCAACCAGGTTTCCAGGATTATAAAAATTGTGTTGATTATATTATCGCGCTAATCTGTCCTTTTTTAGTTTGACTATTACACAATTTTAAGCATGTCCATTTTGACAGCATGTGGATGTAGCTGAGCTATCAAGAATATTACAATAATACCCACATCGGTAAATGCTACAAAGAAGTCATTTTTTCTCTCTCTCAAAGACTGACATTTAACAGATTATTTGGTGCTTTGCGTAGTATTGCCTATACACATGTCATGCAGAATCATGCATTATAATTACAGGTCATGAAAATAGATAACCATGATAAAAATGGATAACAGCCTAAACGTTCAAATCACATACGTCATTAACATTCAATTTTCAAACCTGTTTTGACGTAAATTAAGACAGTTTGATGTACTAAATGTTATTACATATACAATAATTTCTTATTCCTAGGATTCCCATTCTGCGATATTTACGCATCAAGCAAATTTGCAGTTGAAGGATTCTCGGAGTCTATTACACCATTTTTGAAGAAATTCAACATAAGGTAAACTATATTGTAATAAAATAGAACATTCGATCGTTACCTTTCTCATCGTTCTCATATTGGCCAACAACTCAGCTAATATTAAACTATTGACATTAAAGCATGCATTTACCGAAGATGGTCTATTTCTGAAGCTATAGACGTAGTTGTAACGGCTGCGTTCCTTTTTGTCAAGTCTTTTCTTGAATGGACAAGACCTCCCATTATATAAATGATCTCGGGTAACAGGTTTACTGTTATATAATTATTATTGGTGTTTCTTACTAGCACCTGTGTGACTGTGTCTTAATGCTAATGATTTACACTTTCCATATAAACCTCTTTAGCGTCAGTGTGATTGAACCAGGACCAGTGCAAACCGAATTTGTTGCCAACATAGCTGCCAACACAAGCGGTAACTTTTGGCAGTTTTACAAAGATTCATTTGTCCGTAGTGGGAAAAGTCCGATGTCGAATGTAAGTGAAGAAACACCACCCTGTTCAATGATTAAAAGTTTAATACTTTTGTTCCAAACACAACTTTTTACACAAGAAATTATTCCAATCTTGGGATTTTCAGATGGCTCTCCATCATTATTTAGCGAGAGTGTGACTGTGTTGTGTATCAATTCATGTCATGTCGTGACCTTTTTGACTAAATCACAGCGTCGTAGACTTTTGTACGGTAATTGTACCTGCCCCAATACATGCACGCACACACCCACATCAACCATCCCCACCCACAAACATACATACTAACTGCTTATATAGCGCTGATATACATAAAGAATGTAAGAACCATAATAAAAGTACAAATATGATAAAATACAAGGCATGCATTTAGAAAAAACAAAGTCAGGTATGTTTTCAATGATTTCCAAAAAGTAGGTAATGTGGTGATGATGACAGGTAGACTGTTCCAGATGCGAGGAGCTGTGTATGAGAATGTCCTTTTTTTCAATATTTTATGAATGTTCTATTCATACATCATACATTAGTCAATATGAATCTGTTATGATGTTATAAAGAAACTGCAGTTAATTACTTAAATACAATACAAAAATTAAATATAAAATTGTATAAAGTTTGATATTTTTACGGTATCTGGAATAGAAAGGTGTTTATGAAGCGCACTAATGCTTATTTTTACTTTTTTAATTGATTAAAATAGTGATTTCCTTAAATATCTAGTCAACGTTTTGGTGAAAATTGCAAGTCATTCCTGGTGGTATTCTATATTTGATGTTCAATTTAATTTCTTTACAGTATCAAACAGGAGCAGAGATAGCACGTATCATCCAAGACGTCATCTTGTCAGACAACCCTCATCTTCATTATCCAACCTCAGAGGTCATGAGAAATTATGCTGCTACCAAATACATTGATCCTACTGGCGATTCGGTAATTCGTCGTATGACTAAGCAGCAACAGTGGAAAGAAAATACCAATTCAATTCCACCAAAAAGTCATCTATAGCATTCGGGATAGCATTGTATCGTAGCAGGTCACGCAATTTCTCAAACATTCAAAAGATGGACATATACAGCAATTTTGAGTAAAGGTCGTGTAACAGTCGAATTCGAAATGTTGTCTACTAAGCAGAATTTTTACACCATGATCTCAAAAAGATCACAGAAATCGCCCCATAGGATCGTACACGGGGATACAAATTGCGCTTAGAAATTTTACAATACGCTTGCAAACATGTCACAGTATTCGTCTTGTACCATGGATCACAACGTTATAGGGCATTAAAGGTTTGATCAATCTGCTTGTTGTGGAGTCGAAATTTCAGTAATTGAATAATTTTTTTCGTTTCAGACTAAAAGGCGTTTCCAATATTTGCGATATATTGTTAGTTACACAGCAAAGTGTAAAGGTCTGCTAGTATGAGCCAATTTTTGTTCATGAAAGTTCACAAAAGCGAAGTAAATGACTACTAACGATTTACATGTAGCTACAAATGCACGTTCTTACGGACCAACTCCCCAAACATTGACCAAAATGTGACTTTTTTTATCCTCAGGTTGTTTTTGGTCTTTTCACTTGAAGTGATGATCTGATTTAGCAAAGCACTGAGAGTACATTCAAATTGCATTATTGTTTACTTGTCTGCTATCTTCATATAGTGCAAACTGTTCTTTTTCTGAACCATATTAGCCGCAGGAACAATTCCCTCAACTTTTACCAAATTCGGAGCAACTTTAATTTTTGACCTCACCAAAACATTGACAATGGACCCTTTTGGGCCGATATCTCCGTAACTGTCCGGGTAACAATACAGGTTGTACGCACATCAAAGTTAAATGGGTGTGATTCTTAGAACCAGACGAACAATGAGAGTGAATTTGGGGTATGTTTACTTGTGATTCCTGTATGATCCTATGAGAACACGGGCAAGAGATCTATACGTGCGTATATCGTTTAGGGTGTAAAAATCATGATCCTATTTGAGGACTTAAAAATGACAAGCACGTTATTAGCTGTGTTCACTGTTCATTACTTTATTTGATACCCATAGAGTTGACTCAGAGGTTTAAAGTAAATTGAACCAAATAAAGGACAACACATAGTTGAAACAAGCAAAGGACAGGACGATGGAGAAAGGACAAAGGCATTGCAAACCATTCACATGCAAAGTCATGCACTACATGAATTGACACTTTTCTTTTCAAAAGCGATATTTGATCTTTAAAAAGCGATTTGAAAGGACAATGAACCAATTTAAGGACAGGTCTTCGCAAATGCAAGAAAGTGTGATGCATGCAAATAAAGTTTATGGTTGTATAAGGATTTCTGAGTAGTGATTGACAAAATTACAAAACATACTTAGGGTTTTGGCATAAATTTACCTTCATCCAAGAGCGGATGACATATTTTCATGATTGCCTCCCTTTTAGAAATCTGATGCCTCCACCATAAATTATAATTCACACACAGGTCTTTATCTTAAAATAATGTCCCGAGATTATGTCGAGACTGCAGCAATGGTGTCGGTATACAGTATGCTTCGAATATATTTATAAATACGTTTATATAAATACGCACGTGACCACCGCCGCGGTGCCATAACAGCTTTTAGACAGTAAGTCTCGAAGTGACCTTCTACATAGCGGGTGGTCTTTTCGATAAATTTGAATGCAAAGGCTGAATGGTTATTTGTATATCCTGTCTTTCTTAGCCTGTCCTAGAATTTATCCTTTCAGTTACACCTAAGAGGTCTCATAGCGACCTTTTTCAGGTTAGCCTCTGTTAAAAAGTAAACATGACATATGCACCAACTTTCATGTTTGAGAAATGACATGGGTTATTTCATTACGAACTAAAATATGGTAAGAGCATATGAACCAATGTTGCAACACATTGCAGTTTATTAAATGCAAACTTTTGTATCAAACAAAATACACGGAAAGGTGACTTGGACGAATTGCGGATCGAATTGTCATTATTCTTGGAAAGAATTGCCGACCATGAGATATAGGGCCTACATGTAAGGCATAGTGTTATTAAAAAAAATGCTTATTGCGAGTAAATATGTGTGAAACCGATAGAAAATAATAATGGTGGACCAAGTCAAAGTGTAACAGAAAATCGTGTAACTCGCTGGTACCAAACCAAATTATTGTCTATGTATGTCAAATGTTAAACAGTGATTGTTTCTGACGTTTCATTTGCATGAAAAAAATATGCAAAATACCGATATTTTTATTAATTTGCCCCAAAGATCTTACCGGATATAAAGGTTCGAAAACAATAACATTTAACATGTACTGACTCATGGCATTTCTCATATATGATATTCGTGTCCCGGGGGGCACTTCAATATGAAATGGATATAGGTGTAGGGCTGGCACTTTCGCACTAAGGGGCATTCGGTGAGAGCAAAATGTAAAAAATATGGGGTCATTGGGTGAGAGCATGATTTTTGGCATTCGGTGAGAGCAAAATGTAAAAAATATGGGGTCATTGGGTGAGAACATGATTTTTTTTTATTGAATCTTTGGGTGACAGCCGAAACAGCACCACGGAAACCTCGAAAATCGAATTTCTAGTTCTAAATGGCTTCAAATTTCTTTATTTTTTAAGTTGCTGTTCAAATTGGGTGACAGATCAAATGGAAAAATAGGCGGTCTTCGGATGACAGAGCATGTGTTCGTAAAAAAATATGGGGTCTTTGGGTGACAGCAACGCTGAAAAGGGGGGTCTTAACAGCCATACATACGCGTCACCTCCAAAGTGGGGAGTGCCCCCACCCACCGGATTCGTAATTTTCAAACGGGAAAAGGGCCGTTATGAGAACCCTTACATTAAGAAATAAAACCGTTATTGCCTGTTGTTCAAAAGGACATGTACCTGTAATAAAGGACATACATTGAGGTTTGCATTCCTGGTTGAGTGTATTCACTGTTGCATGAATATGATGGCATTGATATTGGCTTTGCATTGCAAGTGAAAAGAAAAGCCGAGTCATATTTCCACGTGCTATGATGACAAGCAGTGTGTTTTACTAGCTATATAAATAATATCTTACTTGCTCAGTATCATATTATTGCTGTGGTATTGACGACCGAAACAACAGGACGAAAGGAAGGTAACTGTATTTTATTTTTTAACAAATCTGTTCCAACTTCGATGACACCTCTTTCACTTTCATAGATGTATTAGATGCCCTGTTCAATAATGCTGTATTCGCCGAAGAGGTGATGATGTAACAGACAGGATTAACTACCATAGCAATTATAGGTGAATACAATAATTGATTAATGTATCGAGCCATAGATGTCAACGAACAGGGATAAAGACGTGGATCGTAATTGTATAGAATATCCATAACATGATGATCACTCGCACCTGAAAGATTAGTATCTTTGATAAGAGCGGTATTATATTCAATATGATTGCAGACATACATTGGTTATAAGTGCATTGCAAGGCGATGTATTCAAAAATTGAATTCATCTCTTGCTATTATAGTAGTTACATCATCACTTCTATGGCGAATTGATAACATGTTTATTTGCTCCATTTTATTTACATGTAATACCCCAGCAAACACAAAAACGTTTTAAAACGTTTCAAATAAGTTATATTTTGGCTTTTGGTTTAGGTTTTGTGTTTGCTGGGACACCACCTCCTCTGACATAGTCTCCTCCGCAGCCAGTTTGGCTACGCTCCCTCCACACAAACAGTCTGCCAATGATAACGAACTGGTCCTTTTTGATTAGCTAATGGTTTTCTGACGACGTAATCCAGCTTGACGTCAAACAAGGCTTTCAATTGGTCGGCTAGACGACTACTTCATATTCATGAGCAATTTTGACCCGGAAGTAAACACTTGCGAGATTGCATCGCTCGCCAGCTGACTGAGGTCAATCAAGTTCCCGTATGTACAGCTCTATGTGTACGTGGTAGCCAATCAGAAACGGCGTTAAAGTGGCTATTGGCAGACTGTTTGTGTGGAGGGAGCGTAACCAAACTGGCTGCGGAGGAGACTACCTCTGACGGTGAATGTTTTTTGTCCAGCGTGACGTAACGAGGTGTCACAGTAGGTGGAACGTATTATAATTTAAGGTGTTATAATGATAAAAGTTGCGAAAGAAAGGCGGAAGATGCACTGAATCAATGTGTGTGTTGCCCACTTTTACTCAAAACTGATAAAAGGAGGCATAGAGATTGCAATAGATTTGTACTGTAACATGATAATATAGTCCGGTGGCAGAGTAAGGTAGCTTTGTTTTACCAGTTAATTTTTTTTCTATGTGTGGTACAAAATGAGATTCTGGTCCAATTTTATCCAAACCTATATCAAATTATTCCTCTTGTCATACGGATTCAATAAAATATACAATTTTACATATCTACGACTTACGAGATAACAGTACCAGTAATTTGACACCATTTTCATCAAAATTTATCTAAAATTTATTCTAGCTCCTGTGGATCTGTAAGTGTAACCTTTGACTTTTTGGCTTAAACTTATAGGTCGAAGGTAGGTCAAACTATACCTGTCACACATCGCTGAAACACATTCGTTGCAAATACGTTCCTGTGAGGACCCGAACCCAAAATTTCGCCACCGGATAAAATATTTTTGTATACGAAGTTGACCCAGTCCACCGTACCAATGTGTGAAAGAGGCATTATGATCAGAGGAACATTGTGGTATGGTTTTAAACACAATTCGGCAGTTTTGAATTTTGACCCGTATATAAACTTAGATTTTGGAAATCTTGAATAACCAATGTTTGACAATTCTACAATCCACATAATCTCATTCTGTACAACCCATAGAATAATAATCTTGACGTGTTACTGAATTTCCACGGTTATTTTTCATTTTCTTCGTTTTATTTTATTTTTTGAAACTTTGGAGCAAAATGCGACCGCGTTTTAATTTTTGAGGAAGAGAGACCTATGACCATTGACAAATATCTTATCCAAATTATGTGTGTATCTGTTTTCCGTTATCATCAGATACCTGCGTAATCATGGCACCAAAAGTAGTTGCGATAACTGGCTGCTCAACCGGTATTGGTCTTGAAACTGCAGTGTTCTTGGCCAGCGACAAGGAAAAACGTTTCAAAGTGTTTGCTACAATGAGAAATCTGAAGAAAAAAGGAGATTTAGAGAAAGCAGCAGGAGCAACCTTGAATAAAACGCTGTTTATTTGGGAGCTTGATGTTACCAAAGAAGCGTCGAAAAATGCCTTCATGGAGAGAATTAACAAAGAAGAAGGCGGAGTTGATATTTTGAGTAAGTTTTAGAATAATTTTGCGATACCGGATACTTTTGATTAAAGGTGATCTTCTTCATCATTAACTCTTTGTGTCAGCTCTTTGGCTGACACATTTGCTACTGGTTTACGATTATGTGATGAATTAATATCGATTAGACTGATTATTTGCAACATGATAACAGACCACAGTATTCCAGATAAAATATCAACCTTTCAGTTGAAAACTCCAGGTAAAATAAGAGTTTAAATGAATGCCAACCAGGCTGGCTTTCAGGTCGCAGCTGTGCTCAGCAAATACACATTTTGAGGAGGATCATGGAAGGCTTCAAGGAGTACCAACTTCCCTTGACAGTCACTTTTGTGGACTTCAAAAAAACCTTCGACTTCATTAATAGGTCAGTCATGTTTTCAGTGCTGCGGCATTATGGAATACCAAAGGCTGTGGTCAATGCCATCCAGGTGCTCTACAATGACTCCAATAGTGCCGTTATGGTAGATGGAAGTATCTCAAAGCCTTTTCAAGTAACAACTGGAGTGCTTCAGGGTGATGTGTTGGCACCATTCCTGTTTATTATCCTGATTACCTTGTGAAGAAATCAACTTCCGGAATTGACGCTGAAATTGTTGCCTACCCACGTCGGTCAAGCAGGTATCATGCTAGGATGCTGTATGACCTGGACTTTGCTGATGATATTGCCCTGTTGGAATCTTTCATAGCCCAGTCACAGCTTACTAGGACTGCAACTGCAACAACAGATCTAGACCTTGTCATCAGCCCACCTAAGACAGAATATATGACTGCAAACTGTAACGCCCAACCAGCACTTGAAGTCTATGGTAGTACCATCAACCATGTCACAGACTTCAAGTACTTGGGTTCCAAGATGGGCTCTAGTGTTGGAGACCTAACAAGAAGAAAAGCGCTAACCTGGGCAGCTTTCTGAAAACTGGAACGCCCTTGCAGAAGCCCATCCCTGCCAATCGAAACAAAAACCAAGCTGTTTGAGACAACTTGTGTTACTGTCTTTCTGTACGGGTGCGAGTCATGGGTAATCACCAAGGACATGGAAAACAAGATCAATGCCTTTGCAACATCTTGCTACAAGGTCATGTTAAACATCAAGCGTGTGGACCGGATTCCAATTGAAACCATCTACAATCTGACCAACACCACTCCACTGGTTGCCAGAGTCAAGATTCATCAACTCAAATTTCTCGGCCATATACTGCGTCTTGAAGACGACGATCCTGTGAAAGAATATGCCTTTTTATTCCACCACATGGGAAGAGGAAACCGGGACGGCCGCGCACACTGTACTTACAGTATGTCCAGCACCTCCTGTGAGATACTGAAGGGATGCTGCAGTCAAACAAAATTGTTACGCTTGCCCAAGATCGCAATAGTTGGAGAAAGCTTGTAGTCGCCTGCTCCGCAGCCGACTGATGATGATGATTTCAAACATTCTTATGGAATTGACACTACAAGCGTACTACTAAAATGCATATACTTTTAGATTTATACCAAAAAGCTTTGTGGCATTATATCAAACCATTTTTATACTGTAAGCATGGTAGAAATGAGATACATCAACTTAATATTATATTTTCATTGAAAGACAACGGTTTAGAATTGTCAAAAAATTAGCTTCTTGTATAATTAGAACGAGTGCGCACCCTTAATCAATAAAGTACCAAAACTTAAAATCTAGATGAGAAGAAAATTGATTATGAGGGAAAGCAGAGTGTTAAATTAAATTTGCCATAGTGTGCACTAGGTCATATAATTCAGCATACATGTGGAAGTGCAATGGAGAAGTTTGAAATGTCCAATACAAAGCCTCGTAGATCTACCTCTGCCGAAAGTGAGGGAACTGCTTGCTATTTTCAGTTTCGGGAATGGTTGACTTGTCATTGAAGAATTTCAGAGGGCTATGATAACAGGGATGGGAGAAACAATTGTTTTTGAATTACGCTTATTTTTTATCAAACTAAATGTGTCAAGTAGGCATAGAAACACGGCATAATTATGATATTGGGCCCGTATGTCTTCGATCTTTAACGACTAAATTATGCTATACTTATTCCAACAGTTAATAATGCTGGCGTTGGACATTCCAATATTATTGATCTAGTAACAGACGAGGAGCTGAAGGAAGTATTCGACACCAATGTGTTTGGTTTGATTCGTCTTACCCAGGCTGTGATTCCAGGCATGAAAGCCAAGAAATCCGGACGTATCATTAATATAAGTAGCATGGCTGGAGTTGCAGGTGAGAGTACTTTGCTAAAGATTTTAGACTCATTACAGTATTATTGCTGCCTTAAAATTGATAGTAGTAAACATAAAACATAGTACTAAAACCTTTGAGAAATAGCTTTATGAAATGTATAGTTACAAAATATACTCAAAGGAGGGGTATGTAAAACAGCCTTTAAAAAAGGGGTGATGTTTCAAATTTGTTAGAAAACCAGCTTATGTGATGCAGTATGATCTCCTGAGCATTTTGAATTCTGTTTCATCCAAATCGGCCGGAAAAAGAGTAGGTGTCGGCCAAAACAAGTATTATTGGGACGGGAGATCTGTTTGAGGTCTGAAAACTGATCAACAGTTATTAACTTATCAACTTATTAACTTATCAACTGATCAACAGTTATTAACTTATCAACGTTATATATCCCTGATTCTGTTGGTGTCAATTTGTGTCTAGAATTCCATTTTTGAAATTTGCATAAAAATTTGAGTTTTCGTTTTCTTAAATGACCGATTTACGTCCAAATAAGGATGTGAGGGCTCTTTGCATAAAACATGCACGCGGTCTTTTCACAGGAAATCTTAATGATGCCAATTTGAAGATAATCACATGTGGCACATCCTCAAGAAATTTGGGCATTATATTTCTTTTTGTTTGACCGTGTCACCATTTTTCGTATTCTCAGGAATCTGCATTGACCCCTGTACAGTTAAATAGCAGCGTTCTATGAAATATTCAAAATGTCTGCCAAAATCAAACCGTACTATGTAAACTGCTCACATTTCTTGAGCAGGCACTACGTATGATTATCTTCATACATATATCACTGATTTTAAAGATCGTTTGCTTACATTTAACCCACCACTACTCCAAGAGAATCTTTTCTTCAAAACCGAAATTTGAGCACTTTGTAAGATTTCAAATTGATCGAATACGAAGATCACAATGACACCCGTGCTTAACATTTTGGTCCATATAAAAACACTAATCTATTAACATAAATAATGTTTATTTTTTTGTAAAAGATCACTAATTGAAAATTGCCAAGATAATGATAAGGTCTACAACGTACAACTTGCAATCTTCTTTTCTCATTTCACAGGACTCCCCTTTTATGATATCTATTGTTCCAGCAAGTTTGCAGTTGAAGGATTTTCAGAAGCTCTGGCGCCATATCTTAAAGAATTCAATGTCTGGTGCGTCTTTTTGAAGCTCCTTACTCTGCTTGCATTAGGCTGACGATTATGGTGAAACATCCCCGAATATGCCGTATACTCGTGTAGAACTTAGCGGTACAAAGGCGTAATTCTTTCGGCCTAATCTTCAAATTACTAAAAAATTGTTGCCAAATATTTTGTCAACACTTAAATAACGATATGTTAGAATGTTTGCAGTAAGTTACCAAGAAATGTTTTTGTATGTTATGAAAACGTTTTATATCCTTGATATGTCCGTTATATAACCCGACATTTAAACGTTTTCTGGCAACCTTTTCTAACCTTTTGCGAATGATGCCGAAAACATTTTGTGTTTGCCAGGAAATAGGAAGGTGTGTAAATAGGTGTTTAAGAGGGTTGGTATAGTGGGTGGGTGTAGGTTAAATACCACTAATTATGTATTACACGGGGTTTCAATGGGAAAATGTCTAATTTCGGGTGGAATTTTCTCATCTTCAGAACTCTCACAGTTCAATGCCACTAATATCAGGTGAAACTATATGATTTAGATGCCAACTGATCAAAATTTCAACATAGGTTGACCTGAGACTTTTCCTGTTTTAACGCACTGAACCGTAAACACCTTAAAATGACAGTGCGCCCTCGAAGCTGAAAGTTACAATATGATAGGGCGAATATTTGCTAAAAACCGAAGCCGTGCGTATAAATTGTGGTACTATTACAACAAAAATGTCATATAATGAGAGAAAATGTACCATTTTGAAGCATCAAACTCTAAAAATTCCTTTTTTGGCTATATAACTTGATCAATTTCAGCGATTTTAATGCAGTCTTTTCGAATGCCATGAAAACAAATAGTTACTCGTCGTATTTCAATGTATCGCCCAGGCCTATTTAGTGGTATTTAACCTGTAGGGGTATGTGCACGGGGTGTGTATTAATGGGAGGGTATAGATGTCGATGTAATGTTATGACGTTTTTTTTATAATTTTTCGCCATATTCCCAGGGTGACATTGATAGAGCCTGGCCCGGTGGTGACCAAATTTGGGGAAAACATGGAAAACGCGGGAGGAATGGGACTGACAGGTGTATCTGATAATATCGACAAAGAAACACAAGAACTGCGAAAGAAGCAACTGTCCATGGGTTGGTCTGAGGTAAGATTTATGTTTAAAATCATCAGATCACAACATGATCTTAAAAGCATTTTACAGGACTCGGGTGTGAAATATTTAAACATTGAAAGTTAGTTGGCAAATATATATTTTTTTAAAGTTATGCATGCGGATTACCCTTGTCTACTCAGTGACTATAAACGAATAATCGAAACTGTGGGATGTTATCTGTTTTGACACACGTAGATCCCAAATGTTGCCCTCCGATCTTTTGGATCAGTTGTAGGTGGGTCAAAATATATATTTTATGAATCCTTATGACCAGAGGAATATTTTAGAACCCACAAGTGTAAAAATGCAACAAGTGCAAAAACAAAAATGATGTTATTAAAATAACATCAATTTGTTTGTTCCTTTTTTATTTTCAGAGGCAGCAAAGCAGGGACATAGCAGAAATCATTCAAAAGGCTATTCTGTCAGAGAAACCTCATCTTCGTTACCAGACTTCTGAAGCGCTGGTCAAACAGGCTTGTATCAAATTTCAAGATCCGACTGGTGATAGCATGGTGCAAGCCGTTACACAAATGAGTGGATGGGATAAATAAATCACAACACCTGGACTCTAGTCAGCGGCAGCGAACTGATTACTTTGACGACTTGGTATCGAACCTCCGTTACGCACATAACACTAATACCGTAATATATAAACATGCAAACATGAAAAGACCCATCCACAAAAGTGTTAAGGGATTTGACTAAATCATCGACACAATTAAACCTGCAAATGTGTGTCTCAATCCCATTATCTCAATTGGTAAAGCGCCGGACTGGTACAATTTCACGTTTTCAAAAGCGCTTGATAGTAAGCACATATGCTAAATATCGATTTTTTACGGTATAACGAATGACCTTCCATCTTCATGGTATTTCAAGGATTCATCAATATTCTCAGGCTCAGTAATTCAATAATATCAATATCTGGGAGAAAATTAGTTTTCAAAAATTAAAAAAAGACCTAATATTTTAATAAATTATCGTCGCGATGCAATGCGGTATGTAAAATGTCACTCACCCGTTCGCACTTCTCAAATCAGCTTGTCCGACAGATGCCCTGAAATGTTGTCACAATAATTATACTCAGTACTCTCAGTTTGTTTGGGGGATGTGCCCTGGGCTGGGGGAAGATAAAATTGGGGGGGCAAAGATTTTTGGCAGGACGAGAAGGAGGGCAAGCAATTTTTGGGACACATTTACGGGACACCTTTTAAACAACACGCTCTAAAAAGGCTTAGGAAAACACAAGAGAAACGTTCAAATATGCAAAAGTTTCCTGCTCGCTACGCTCACATCATATATCTAGACCATTATTTGAAAGTTTGCAAATTGCAATTTTTGGCGGGCATAGAGGGGGTGAGCAATTTTTGGCTAACAATTTATAAATTTTACCCAGGTGGGCTCGTAATTATTGCACAGCCCCTTACCTTTATACGTAGAACATCTCGGGTATTGCAAACTCCAAACCTATTTGAATTGTTTTAATAAGTTGAACATTTAAAGTCATATAACATTTGCTGAGGAGGACGCCCTCAATATATTTTTACATTCTGGGTGTTTTTACACGATTGTTATGTACTTTATTAAACTAACATGCCCTGCAAAAATCAAGACTTAAGGGCAGAGTAATGGGAGAGAACATGGACCTTTTTGAGCATCATTATTTCTGAATTGTATGTCCAAAGTATAATACATTTTTGGAAAGGAAATGAGTCAAGGAATCCCTATGGTGACGTCAGATTTGTTCAAAAATCTCAAGTTTTTGAAAAAATCACAAAAATTCACTTTTTACCCCAATTTTTTGTGACAACTTAGAAAAAATCCGTTCGGAGTAAAAAAAATTCAGTTAGCTTTTCATGAAGAAGAGACATGAACTTAGGGAAGGTTTTTTATTTTTTGAAATTCGTCTCTTTTTTCGAAATATTGAAAAAAACATGTGAAAAAGGCAATTTTTTCACTTTATTAAGCTAAAAATTGCACATAATGGTGTATATTTTTGTTTTAAACAAATATTTTGAAAAAATGAAAAAACCTTCCCTAGACTTTGATGTACTCTAAAGGATAGTGCAAAAAGTTTACCCGTTGCTTGCATATTTTTCGAGTTATCTTGTCCCAAAAATCGCGCAATATTGTCAAAAGTGAACTCTGAGAAATCGACATTTTAGTTTAAAAAAATGTCAAAATTATGCACAAAACGTCCTTAAATTTTAAAACGGTAAGACTTTCACACTTGTAAAAGCTGTATCTGGTGCATGGTCTAAATATGCATCTTTTTGCACCAATGAATCTATAATCTCTGCTTTCAGTGCGCCAAAATTCAAAATAATTAAAAAATCTAAGTGGCATTTTGACTGCAAATTTTTGTTTTGTTTATACCACATTTGCTGGCGTTAACAACACTAGCGGGATACCCGCGCTTCGCGCGGGTCCCCACTAGATGAGTAAATGGGAGCGTTCACTATAACAGGAAGAATTACTGAACAGATAGAATCATTGAAAAGGTACATTTTTATTTATCTAAATCTGTCTCTTCTATACATTTTCTTTTTTTTAGTTTCTTCTGCTTAGCTTGTGATTTTCCGTTTCCATGTTATTTATTTATTTAACCCGTTCCCATTATTTTCTAAATCTGTTCTTCCTTACATTTCCCTTTTAGCATCTTTTTTTTTTTGCTGCTTGTGATTTCCCGTTTCCATGTTTGTTACTTAATTCTGTTCTCATTATTTTAGCTTCTTTTTTTTTTTTTTTTTCTGATTAGTTTCTTTCCTTCTTTGTTTCGTTCCCGTTTCATTTAGTTACTTTAACCCGTTGGCCTAATTACTCGTACCCTTTTGTCTTCATTTTAATTTATAGTACCGCTTCATGTTGTTTATACAACACACATCTTTTCCCCGTATTTATTACGTCCTCTCATAGCGTGTCTGCGGACGTGTTCACCCGGTATTCCGTGACCCGTCCATGTACCTTTTGCCCTTTATTTTCCTTCTTTCCGTATTATCGTGTCCACTGGTCTCTGGCTCTCAAGTCGCGTGGCTCTGCGCCGTTTACGCGCGCATTGGCGTAATGCGAATTACGCACGCGGCGCCGACGCGATGCCGGCCAGCTGCAGTGATGCGTAGGCTGGTAACCGATTTTCATAACAAAAACCCAGTTTTTACCCATATTTTCACTGTTTTTGCAGCCAATTCTTGCCCGTTTCCAACCAAATTTTCGCATTACCGTCTCGGTATATTCCTCGATCTCCCGTATGAATTTGGTGACATTTGGATCGAAACTGACGGAGCCTTTGATTAACCCAGATAGATACATACAACATTCCCCTATTTATAGTAAGATACCGAATGCGCCTTGACTGCGTTGGACATACGCGCAGAGTTGCGCCGCGTCACGCGACGCGAATCGCGCGCGTAATCACAATATTTCGCATTCGTGCATTTCTGACTCATTATTTCCCGCCAATTTACTAAGCTGTCTTGAGCCATGTGACTTTTTAGAGTTGAAAAGAGTGAAATAAATCAAGCAAAAATACGAATAAATATGTGACCCCTCGGCACAACTGAGCCCTGAAGTCGCCAATCATCATTTTTGAGATATTCAACCAAAATATTCTGCTTGAAATTAGCTTTAAAATGATGTATATCATGTCTATATTACTTGATATTTAAGTAGTGAAAAATCAATAAGACAGTCAATAAATCCTTTGTTTCCTATTGTTTATTGTTAAGTTCGATGGAGCATATCTCAATAGTGGCACTGGCGACATCCGGGCTCAGTTGTGCCGAGGGGTCACATATTAGCAAGTTGTATTTTATCAGTTTCAAGTGAAAGAATACATCTTAGTGTTGATAAATATCAAAAAATCTCAAATTCGGTGGACGAATGTGTCTTCCATTACTCTGGCCTTAAGGTGCTGTAGTTTTGTCTAAATTCGAGATTTTGAATAAAACACAGGAACCGTCGTTTTATTATTACGATGGAAAATTAGTCAAACGCGTACATGATGTTCACGACATAGTAGGCCTACGTACACGGCGTGCAGCATGGTACACACACATCAAAGGCCCGTGTCGTAGTACAACCGACGGAGTGGCATGCATTGGCGACTGGTAGTAAATTCCAGTTTTCTTTGCTTTACCTCAGTTGTCCGGCTCAAAATTTAAAGGGGTCATACCTGACAGTAAAACTTGACATTTTATGCAAAAGATATACCAATCTATTTTTATTGAAATGTTACAACAGGGCTTTAAGGACCCTTTTTTTAATCAAAATCGGGAGACATATCTGTATATAACCCCACTGAAAATGAGCTTAGGCTTCAGCCGGCGAGCAACTTGTTTTTCGTGTTGTGTGGCATTATTAGGTAATGTTTTTATTGCATTGCACTCTACTTTATCTTTTTTTTTATCTCTGTATCTGTTGATAGCGAAGAATAAAATACACAAACAAACAAACAATACGACGTAGTTTTTCTAAAGTACTATTTTTTACCATTAACCCTAACACGCCTGAGTACTACAAAATACTACTTGATAAATGCGCTGTGGCGTAGCATTGGGGGGCACCGGGTCTGATGGGGGGGGGGCACAAGCCGTTTTTCGGCCATTTTCCGATGGAATTTTTTTAAATTTCAGATCGATTGGGGGCACGTGCCCCCCTGTGCCCCTATGACGTTACGCCACTGGTGCATCTCACGTGGTGTGATGACGCAATCGCCCTAAGTGATATAGGTACGGTTTCGCTGGCCAGCGAAGCCCAAGACCCGTGGCAAAGTGTCGCCGATCCCGTGCTTGGCATGCAAGGGTCTCGGGTTCGAATCCCACCCAGAGCAAACAACTTATTTCTTTCTTTTCTCTCTTTATTCCTTCCTCTCTGCTTCTTTCCCTTCCCGTTGCCAAAAAGCCCCTGGCGGGTTAGGGTTAATGTACAGCTTTTTGAAATGTACGAGAAGAGGTTGACTTAAACACGCCTTCTTTTGGCAAGGGAGCATTATTGAGCAAAACCTCTCCAGTGATATCAAAATAGGTACCACCGTTCTATAACGTAACTATAACGTTACAGAGCCATTCCATGTCAACTCCTGGGATGTGCACCGCAGCATCGCTTTGATTTTTTTTCTTTTTCTGTGTGGTGGTAGATATTGCTGAGAAAGTAAAATCCTGAAAATTTTAGCTTCATACTCTATTTCGTTTTCCCGTGCCATCAATTTGAAATTTAGAGGGTCAGCGTAAAAATGTGACCGTCCACGGCGAATGAGCCGTAAATTCCTCCCCGGTCAATTTTGTTTTATTTCGTGTTTAAAAATAAACATCATAAACTTAAAAATGGTATATCATTTGACTTCAAACGATATATCCAGAAGCGGGGTTATGGTTTGTTAAACTTTGCTCCTTCAACACAATTATAGCTTTTTACGTTTTTACATGTGTCTCTTTTTCCACATTGCTGGCAATATATATCAAACAGTCATAATTGGCGGTCATTTCAAATCATCCCCAAGTCAACGAGGTTTAAGAAAGTTCTCTCATTGTTAATTGTTGGTTATGCATACCTGTACAAAATACAATGCCTGGTAACCCACCACTTGAACAGGATTTAGCAAAAGCAAACAAAGACCAGAGCTATTAAAAGTTCTATAGCCGGCCATCTAAGGTAGAAGCTTATTATCCACTTCAACAATAGGATTATTGATTAGTTTTGACTATCAAAATAAGACGGATGTCGGGCCAGCTTAAGTTATCGATGAATACGACCTTCATACACATTTAAATGTCGGGTTATATAAAGGTCGTGAAAACATTTTTTTAAAAACGTTATTGTAAATATTTTGGGCAAACATTTTTTGCAAAATATTTGTTCAACCCCAAAATAACATTCTGTTAGAATGATTTGTACCAAGTTTTCAAAAATGTTTTTGGAATGTTATTAAAACGTTTTTATACCCTTTATATAACCCGACATTTAAATGTTTTCTTAAAACATTTGTGTTTGCTGTGCAGTAAATTACCAACAAATGTTTTTTAATGTTACGAAAACGTTTTATACCATTAATGTACCCTTTATATAACCTGACATTTAAACGTTTTCTGACAACCTTTTATAACCTTTTGCGAATGATGTCGAAAACGTTTTGTGTTTGCTGGGATATAGACCACACGATGTGCCTTACAGAGGTGGGATTATGTTTCTTTAGCAAACTATATTAGTTTGAAACGCTAAAAAATGAACTCCAAAAAAGGCCTTTAAAAATCAAAAATCTTACACTAATTTGACTAAAAGGCACAATTTCATGCTTAATTTTAACACCAGGACTAATTATTTTTATGCCCATATTCCTTTCGACCGTTCACAAACACTTGTTAGGGGGACTGATGCAAAAAGGGGGTCCTTAAAAGTTTTGACCCTCCTAAGGGGAGGCTGAAAAAATTGACCACAAATTTACCCGGGAAAATTGAGTTTATATGCTTTTCTATGGTATTGACCCATAATTTTCATGTCAAATAGGGGGCCCTGAAATTTTTAAGATCGGTCCATTAATAAGGGTAGGAAGCCAGTGGCGAAGCCAGTGGCGAAGCCAGGACGGTGTGAGGGTGCAAAGCCAATCCTTTTGATAATTTTTGTCCCATTTTTAGTCATTTTAAGGACACATCCACATTTTATCCCTGAAAATTTTCTGTGAAAAATCACCGCCCACGCCCCTGTAAGGAGCCCCATAACTCATCATACAAATCAGTAAAGGTTTACCAAATAATTATGTTTAATCTTGATGAACATTGCCATCTTTATTTTCATACATGTCTCAAGTAGAAAGCAAAATTATACTTCTACGCTATTCAAATTTGGTACACTCACCGGAGCGCTTTCACCGGGTCAACCGACATCTTCAGCGCATGTTATTGCTCTGAAGATTGTTGTTGCTAGTGATGTAGTACTAGGACACCTCCGATGAAGTCAAATGTGTTGATGGCGTCAAACATGAAGATGTTGTGCCGCCCCTTGGTTCCGGGGGGCAGGAGGTTGTCCCAAAAATCTTCAAGTTTGACCGTTGACGTCATCAACATCTGTGACGTCATCGGAGGTGAGCAACAACAATCTTCAGAGCAATAACATCCGCTGAAGACGCCGATTGACCTGGTGAAAGCGCTCCGGTGAGTGTACTAAATTTGAGTAGCGTAGAAGTATAATATTTTGCTTTCTATTTTCGTTTACCGCTACGTATGAATATACATCCTTATAATATGTCTCAAACACTTTTCCAATTCAAGTGTCACTTGAAACTTCACTCAAATAGGTAGGTTTGTCGAGTCGTTCAGCTTTGTATTCGATAAGTTTGCATGGTGAATTGGTGAATTTTTATGAGTTTTTTGCTAGATTTATCCGTTTAGTCGTGAGGTATGAATATATGCACAATATATAATTATGTCAATGAAGAAGTTGTTCATAATGGACTTTGTGTATGATGATTTATAGAAGGAACGCTTATACGTTATTCATTCCCACTGTTGTCGCGCAGAAAGGTTACGAATTACCGAATCGCCGGTAGGATCAATATATTTTGAAGCCGCCAATTTACCCATGGCCTCTGAGGTTGGATAATGAAGATGAGGGTTGTCTGACAAGATGACATCTTGGATGATGCTTGCTATCTCTGCTCCTGTTTGAATCTGTGGTATTAAAATAAAACAATTAATGATAATAAGTTAATAAGGCAGCCAAAAAGATAAATTTGCACTGTCTAAATCAACATATTATTGAAAAATAACACCTTGATGTTTTTGCAGAAGTTCAGATTACAAATCATATACTTTGAAAACTTGCTTGATTTATTGTTGTTAATGAGTTATGTACATTTTACAAAGGTAATGTGGTTTTAACCCACTTTACAACATAACTCAAGAACCACATGACTTACAGAAACATAAGTGATATTTGAATTCTTCTACACCAGGGGCGTAGGCAGCTTTCTTGGTCAGGAGGGCAAAATAAAATTTCAGGGGCACAGACGAAAAAAATTGCAGTTGCATTTTACACTATTTTCGCACATGATTGGGGTGAAAGGGGCTTTATTGTGACAATGTACGCGCGCAGCGAGCAAAATTTTTATATTTTACAATATTTAGGCCATGGTCGGGGTGAATTTTGGTGGAAAAGGGTGTTCCTTGCCCCTTTTCTTTTCCTTTGCTCTCCAGATTTTCTCATTCATTTTTTGTCAGAGGGGCACTTTTTCCTTCATTTTTTGTCAGGGGGGCACTCTGCCCCCCTTGCCACCCCACTGGCTACGCTACTGTTCTACACGCTCGCATTGAAATGATCAATGCAATTTTTGCCAAAGCTCACTGCCATTCGCAGAAAGCTGAGAACGACCAAATTGCAACAGTTGAAAATAGTTACTAACCTTAAATTATTTACATGTTAAAGCCATATTGTAACATTTGATGAGGAGGACGCCCTCAATATTTTTCAAAATTCTATTTTTTACACAAATTTAATGTACTTTATTAAACTATGAACATGCCCTGCAAAATCAAGACGCTAGGTGCTGTAGTTTACTCACAATCCGAGATTTTGTATAAAACGCAGATCATTTAATCATTACACGATGATCACACACAATACGTACATGGCGTGCGGGACGGTCATACACACATTAAAGGATCGTGCCGTAATACGAGCGATGGAGCGATACGCATTAATGACATAGGCGCTGGTAGTAAATTCCAATTGTCTTTGCTTTACCTTAGTTGTTCAACTCAAAATTAAAATCTGACAGTAAAAGTTAACATTTTATGGAATAGAAATACTAACTTTTAATACTAATTTTTTATGGAAATGTTACAACATGGCTTTAATAATAGTAAATTACTTCGGGTGCAGCAACAGGTGCCTGATGCCTGGTACGGGACCCTTGCCCCGGTTATTTTATTTTCTGTTATATTTTTATTATAACTTATGTACTCCCATAGAACTGCGTGTTACATGGTCAAAATAACCAGTGGGATTTCTTTCACTTTACACTGCTATTTCAGCTTAAAATGGACAGAAACCCTTTCCGGCAGTTATTACTAATTTAACATTTTGTATAAAGAATAACAAAATTAAAATTGGACGGAAATCGTACATTATGATTTTAATGTTTAAAAGCCCATCCTAATAATTTTATGACACCCCTACTTTTGCTGTATACACAATTATGCCCCCCCCCCCCCCTCCCCGCCCCCGTTTTTTCAGGACCCCCTCCCGAAGAAAATGATAGCCCTAAGTATTAACCGTCATTTTAAAACTATCTCTTTAAGCTTTCTTTAATCTTTAAGCTTTCAAAATGAAACATATTTCTTCACTTACTACTTTTGGAGCACGTTCCTCAGCACCGGCAAATGTGTCTTTGTAATATTGCCGAGTTTTCTCATCTACGTCGGCATCTACCTCGTTGCCGAAGTTGCCTGTATCATTTGATGCAATGTTGCCACGAAATTCAGTTTGGACTGGTCCTGGTTCAATAACGCTAACGCTAAAGAAGTAAAAATACATGTACCGTATTATGTTTTAACAATAGACAGTGCCGGCACCGGGAAAATGAAAAAGTAAGAGGGCAAACATTAATAAATTTGCCACATTTTCAGGATAAAAATTATTTCAGTCAAATAAAAAAATTTTAAATGTCCCCCTTGACTAGGAGGAGTATTAGATAACCCCGGGTAGAGAACAACTCAGAAGATCAATAAGTCCTCCTCCTCCGGGTCCCCTCCCTCCAGCTTCCTCTCCCTATACCAGACACACGTAATCCTGATGTTGAAATTGAGTTTTCAGACAGACCGATTTATAAACGTAACCGAATTTTTTAACCACGTAACCCCCTCCCCACAAGAAAAAGAAACCAAACGAAGAAACCATTTATGTTTACAATGACGTCATCGATCGTTTGGTTGTTCCCTAACAAAATGAAACAGCCATAATTTAAGGGATTTTATTATTATGTAAACGTTCACTCCAATACGTAAACAGGTAAATCACCCTCTAGTGTTGCTTTTCAACTCATTAATTCTGACGAGAATTTCATGTTTTTCGTTGGGAATGCTTAAAGGAATATAGATTTAATAATGAGCTATTATGTACATTTAAATATTATTCGAAGAGGAGGCAACGAAATTAGGCATAATTGTTATCGTTTATATCAGGCAATTATATAAGTAGCCGATTCAATATTTTGCGAGGGCCAGAGGGAATGGGAGAAATGAAATAAGTTTCGCGTTCCCTCTCTCTTCCGTTTACATTCCCCTTTGTAATTGTTTAGATTCCCTCTCAAGACCCCCATTGGTTTGTGGATTCCACACTCATTCTCCCATTCCCATGCAAATATTGAATGGTTCCTAACAAATATAGAAAAACGACAATGAACAAAATGTTATATGTATTCTCCTTTTCTTCTTTAAAACAAATTGTGTATCATTATATTTTACCTTATGTTGAATTTATTCAATAATGGTGCAATAGATTCGGAGAATCCCTCAACTGCAGACTTGCTAGACACGTAAATGTCACAGAATGGGTAGCCTGTATAGAGTAGTAGAAATCATTTGGATAACATTCGTAAATAGAATGTAAACATCACAGAATGGGTAGCCTGTATAGACTAGCAGAAATTATTTAGATAACATTCGTACATAGAATTTATTATTGAACATAATTATAAAAACTGACAATTGAATAATCTATGTGTAGGTCTTTTTCGGTAGGTATTTATTTTACTCTGCCCTCGACGTTTTTACAGGGCTAGCCAACTCCATCTACCGGGCAGAAATTTTAAGTTAACCCGGTAAACACTTTGATTTTGGGCTTCTTCAGTCAGTGTATAATTGCAAATTGGCCCGGTGAACACAAAATCTCGCCTTAGTGTAAAATTGAAATTTTACTCTCGGGTAAATTCGGGCAAAAATGAATGATGTCTAAGCCAGAAATGTTGCCCACCCTGTGATACCTGATGGCTGGTACGTCACTGCTGGATAGAGACCCATATTTATACATGACATAAAACAGCATATGAGATCAATATCATATTCTTCATCAGTTAGGCTGTCGAGATGTTCCTCATACTTAAATATTAAATGTGTGGAACTTACCAAACAGTCCTGCCATACTGCTGACATTAATGATATGTCCTGTTCGTTTACTTTTCATGCCAGGAATAACGGCTTGAGTCAACCGCATCAAGCCAAATACGTTGGTCTCAAACACCGTCCTAATTTGACTCATTGCTACTTTTTCCACTACGCCAGCCTGCCCTACTCCTGCATTGTTAACTGTAAAAGAAAGTTACGCATTTTTAAACAAAACAGTTGAGAACTAACGTATAATATTCTCTAAAGCAAAATAATGAAATTTAGTACCATTTTATGGATCGCTTTAGAGTGATCACTCCAGAGGAGTCAAATTTTACTCTTTTGAAAGTGAATCAGCCCAATCGGCATTGCATCTTCCGGTTTTTTTAGAGTAATTTTGGGACACTTTGAGCTCTCACATATCGGGAAAATAATTGCTGTATTAACAATAAAATAATTGAAATAATTATGTTTTTTTAATGATTATTTGATTGTAATGAAAGTTGACCTGTGGCCCCATTTTATAGATTATTTTGATGAATGTTCTTGATGATCACATAAAGATTGAACCACAGAGTACACATCCTTGAGAGGGCACTCTATTCACGTGGTTTCTTTTCCAAGAGATTACGAATTTTGATGGTTTGCAAGTGAAGAGTGTCCACACTATCGACTGATTACGTTACTGTTATTAGTACATATTATCTGTATCTAATCGAAGTACTTGTAATAGTAATCCGGTTCTAAGTTCTATGCCCTAATACCCAAGGACGTTAGAGATAGAAAGGAGAGGAAATAGATTACGTAATGCTTTGTTCCTTTGATGCCAATTTGATTTTCCGGTAGGCTATCTATTCATACCATTGTTTCGAACAAAGGGGTTCCGCCATTTAATTCCGCTTTTAAAACATCGCAGCAAATATTTTATCAACACTTAAATAACATTCTGTTTAGGAATATTTAGTTTTTAAAAATGTTTTTTGAATGTTATTAAAACGTTTTTATATCCTTTATATAACCCGGCAACGTTTTCTGTAAAACATTTTCTGTTTGCTGGGTCGTTAAAGTACGCTTTGTGTACAAATCAATAGGGCATCCAATGGAGCAACTTTTGAATTTGCATTTTCCTAGTGATTTTGAATCACCATATCTTTTGTTTCTTGGTCGATTTCAACCAATGAGAAAATCTGAGCTAAATTGACTGCTGGTTTTATATTATGACATAATATATGTTTTTGTTCAGGATATACACGGGTGAAAATAATTGCTATACCTGATTCTTTTGCTGTCTGTATTAGCTAAAAGTACCTAGTCTAAAATATAATGCACAGCTATATATAGTCAACAACATTGCATATTCACAAAATGGCTCGAACTCTCAGTGCTCTCATTTGTTTCCTTTGAATTTGTAAATTTTGAAAAATTGTTATAAAAATTAAGGAGTTTTTTTAAAGATTCTTACTTAAAATATCTACCCCTCCTTCCTCTCGAATGATCTTATCAATAAACTGTACGATCGCATCCTCCTTAGTGACGTCAAGCTCACGAATAAAGAGTGTTTTATCCAATGTAGATCCTGCAGCATCTTCTAACTTGGACTGCTTGGCTAGATTCCTCATTGTTGCAAACACTTTGAATCTGCTGTTCTTGTCATTTGCCAAAAGTGCAGCAGTTTCCAGACCGATGCCGGTAGAACAGCCAGTGATGACCACTACTTTAGGTGCCATTTTATCAAATTGTAGATAACCTCAGCTGAAAGTATGCAAAAGTAACATATAAAAGTTATATTTCTTTCTAAATTGTTTTAAAAATCAAAGCTATTTAGTTTAAAGGCTATTTTTAAGATAGAAATTTTACTAAGACACTCCAGACACTCTACATGCTCTAGGAACTATGACAAGGTCTTCGAAAAACAGTTGGCTCACACACGTAGAACGATAGTCTCCTGTTGGCTATTGTTGTAGAAGGCCCACTCAGCAGGAGCTATTTTAACGTGCCTCTTGGCACGTTTGTGCAGTGAGATTACAAATCCGTGCAATGAGAATTACAAATCCGTGCTTAAGATAAGATTGAGTCACAAATCATAGCAAATCCTACGTAAAGTAAGTATTTTTGTCCAGTAGATATTTTTTATTCAACCAAAAGTTGCCTTAAAACGCCTTTGGAACATTGTCAAAATTTTCCGGCGACGACAAACAGTTTCTCCGCTTCTCCCTGTATTTTTCGGTAGGGAATGCCTCGGGACGAGAGCAGAGGCGTACCGATCGGGGAACTCCCTCCGATGCAGGCACTGCAATAAAAGTAACTACACTTGCCAACGTGCAGTGACCTTTTCCTACTAAAATAGTCCCCTGCCACTCAGTCACTTAATTAGGTTATAGAAGCGATCGAAATCGGTGTTGAAATGAGCAAAAATTAATTTTCTCAGTCAAATTACAAGTAATAATTGTCATTTTTTCAGAAAATGTCAGAACAAAACCATAATGCTTGATACTGTATATTTTTTCCAAACCCTAGTGTTAAAATTAGGCGTAAAATTTAGTGTTCTAGTGTAAGATTTTCGATTTTAACAGTCTTCAACTTGGCCCTTGGCCCGCGAGCTTCCTTTTTTTTTGGATGCACTATTTAGCTTTTCAAAGTAATATAGTTCGCTACTGAAGGATTTTCCCCAACTATATAACGCACATTATTATGAGTATATTGAGTTTTGTCAGAATTTACGTTTTGATTTCACCATTTAATAGTTTTTAATTGGGCTTATTTTTTACCTAAAGGCTGTGCTTATTATCAAGTTTTCAAGCCTCTTCTTATGTTGGAGAATATAGGCAGATTGCATCATTTGCCCCGTTCCCCTGTCTTGCTTGTCTGTGTTCCTGTTGGAACCAATTAGGTCTAGCCACTTTGAAAGTGACTTTGTCACTATCTGGCTATTCCTGCCAGTGTTTCTCTTGTCGTTTGTTTTTGTTCCTGGTTAAGGCCATGCCATCTCTATAGTTCGATTTATGACCTTCCATGGTTTGCATTTTATATTTTTGCATGTGTAATTTATATGTAAGTGTGTAATTTTGATGTTGTGCAATATTTTATATGTAGTATGTGTTTTTTTACTGGCAAATAAAATGATATGATATTAAATGATATGATATGATTCTCCACTTCCGATGGATTTTTTTTTCAAAATCAACGCGTAATTATACCCATGGATGAATGATTCTGCAAGCCACGATAGAAATATCTATTAATTCTGCTGGTAGGCCTATTAAGTACTGAGATGGACATTTCAGCTGTCTGAAAGGGAAAAGGGTGATATCACAACGGAAATTATGATAAAACTATAATTATATATAAACCCACACGATGTGCCTTACAGAGGTTAGAAAACTATATTAGTTTGAAAAAAAAATGAATTCCGAAAAAAGCTCGAGGGCGAAGTTAAGGCCTATAAAAATCAGAAATCTTACACTAAAAGACACAATTTCATACCTGATTTTAACGTCAGGATTTTTTTTAATGTATATTAAAGTACTGTGTTTTTCAGTAAGGGGAAAATTATTGCTTTATATTTGACCGAGAAAATTTATTTCATATGAAAAAGGTGTAGCCTATCTCTGAATTGTGCTGATTTCAAAATGTATCGATCGACTTTTAGCGCGACTATGCATATTAAACCAAAGAAGCTAGTGATCACCGTTCAGTGGTCCGCCAACCGCAAGACCACAATGTAATGCAGTGTGTCAATTTGTCCAAATTAGCATAAAGGCGCAGGATTGTTTATTGCACAAATAGCCCATAATTGCTAGAAAGTGTGCAATTTGTACAAATAGCACAATAGCCACGTGCATAAACAACTTTACAAATTCAGCTGCAAATTGTATAAATAGCCACAGATAGTTGCAATTCATGCAATTTATGCCAGTCCATTGCAAGAATAGTTTTAAGATAGTGTGCAATCTGTACAAATAGCGCAAATAGCCACACATGAGCAATGTTTTACAAATAGCCACAGATAGTTGAAAGTTATGGAATTCCAATGTATGCAGTCAATTGCACGAATATAGCCTACAGTTGTAAGAAAATGTCCCGGAAAATGTGCAATGTACAAATAGCACAACTAGCCACGTGCATAAGCAATTTTACAAATTGCATCAACAGCAACAGATTGTTGCAATTTGTGCACTTTATGCCATCAAGCTGACGGAGTTTAAGCGCCTATACTAGTTTTGTATTTGGCGCAATTTATTCCAGTCAATTGCACGAATAACCAACTGTGTGATAAGAAATTATGCAATCTGCACAAATAGCCACGTGCATAAGCAATTTTAACAAATTGTATAAATAACCACAGATTGTTGCAATTTGTTCAATTAATGCCACCCAAGCTGATGGAGCTAAACTTGAATTGATTTGAAATCTGCATTTAGATGTCAAGGATTGCACTAGTGGTTGATTTGGAAAAATCCGTTCCTTTTACATAGAAAATGTCCATCACATAAATTGATGACCCGCTTCAATAGACCCATCGAAAACAACTGAGTAAAATTTCCTACTTTTTGAAGAGGTACACTTTCATAAAAAGCATGGACTTACCTGTCGACACTCGAACCTACTGCAGCAAAAGTAAACAAATTATGTGAAGTGCCAGTACATATACAGGCGCGGAAGCGTACTATCAACGTTATCAAAGGTCAATTCTTACCAAATAGTCCTTGTAGTAATTGAATAATATTACATTGCAGAGTTGATAATAGTGCATTTAATAGTGCATTATACAGAGTTAAACTATAGAAATAGCTGTCGTCAGCACACCACGAACACAGCCGTTTATGCTTTAACCTTCCACTAGTACTAGAACACTGGGAAATAAGCCCATTGGGTAAAAAGGACCATTTTACCCAACCGTTGCAACCTCGGGGCTGCATTAACATCCTTCGTGGATTGGGCAAGGTTTGTAACCCGATGTAAAAAATTGATAACATTTTTAGGTAAATTATATAAAATAACCCAATGTTGAATAAAATTTACCCAGTGTTGGGCCCGGGGTGTTGGGTAAAAAAATAATTTACGGTTCTAGCAATGTCGGTCTAGACACCGACTATGAATGGGTGCATGAGATGTCACTGTGTGTTAGTTGTAGGAGGCATTTTGATGGTATTGGCACAGCCCATAAATACCCCTTTATAATGGCATTTGATCCCAAATCTTTGAACAGTCCATAGACGGTGACTAATGTCAATGTATGTGCAATGTGTTTGATGTTATTTGCGACAAAAAAAGGGGAATTTTGAAATGGCCTCTTAATGAACTGTGGCACGAAATCTGTAAAGACCTACAAATGAGCCCAACCCCCTCAAATGGGGCTTGGTACCATAAGCTACAATGCTACTAGTGATCGTTGACAACATGAGGTACACAAAAATGTATGATATCAATTAAAACAGAGTGGTTTTTGGCGGGAAAAGGCCTCACACCTAACTTGACACAGGGTAAAACTTACTCAAATTGTGTTAAATGTATGCCTCTAGTTATAGTCATAATTCGGATTCACAAAATGTATATAGTTTGACCTGTGTATGACTTCTTTCCAAGTTTTGGCAATATATAAATGTTTTTAATTTAATAAGAATTGTATGTTCTGTGCAATATGTTTATTGACTGTATGATGATATGCTGAATAAATTCAAATCAACACAAAACATTTTTAAAACGGTTTAAACGATTTATATTTTGGGTTTTAGTTTTTAGTGTAAAAAGGTTTTGATACTATTAAATTTCGCGGGTTATATAAATCATCACCTGACTTGGTTTTGATTTTATTACTGTTTGCTAATAAGCACTGAATGCAGGTAAATGATGCAATGTGAATATTAGGATATTGTTAAAGTGAATCGTATAATAAAAATAAAAAAAGATGAAGATCAAGGATGTGGTGTATGATGTTTGTAATTGATGTTCTATAAAACACGAAGATCAAGGATGTAATCTGAATATTTAGAAATTGTTAAAGTGAATCGTATCATATAAAAAGATGAAGATCAAGGCTGTTGCGGATGAGATTTGTCATTGATGTCCTATAAAAACTCGAAGATCGAGGATGTAATTTGAACATAAGGAAATTGTTAAAGTGAATCGTTTCATATAAAAATTATGAAGATCAAGGATGTGGCGGATGAGATTTGTCATTGATGTTCTATAAAAACTCGAAGATCAAGGATGTAATGTGAATATTAGGAAATTGTTAAAGTGAATCGTATCATATAAGAAGATGAAGATCAAGGGTGTGGCGGATGAGATTTCTAATTGATGTCCTATAAAATCTCGAAGATCAAAGATCTACTGTGAATAATATAGGTAATTGTTAAAGTGAATCGTATCATATAAAAAGATGAAGATGAAGGATGTGGCGGATGAGATTTGTCATTGATGTTCTATAAAAACTTAAAAATCAAGGATGTAATGTGAATATTATTGTTAAAGTGAATCGTATTGTATAAAAATATGAAGATCAAGGATGTGGCGGATGGGATTTGTCATTGATGTTCTATAAAAACTCAAAGATCAAGGATGTAATGTGAATATTAGGAAATTGTTAAAGTGCATCGTTTCATATTAACAGATGAAGATCAAGAATGTGGCGGATGAGATTTGTCATTGATGTTCTATAAAAACTCGAAAATCAAGTATGTAATGTGAATATTAGGAATTTGTTGAAGTGAATCGTATTGTATAAAAAAATATGAAGATCAAGGATGTGGCGAATGAGATTTGTCATTGAAGTCCTATAAAAACTCAAAGATCAAGGATGTAATGTGAATATTAGGAAATCGAATGTGAATATTAGGAAATTGTTAAAGTGAATCGTATCGTATAAAAATATGAAGATCAAGGATGTGGCGGATGGGATTTGTCATTGATGTTCTATAAAAACTCAAAGATCAAGGATATAAATAATGTGAATATTAGGAAATTGTTAAAGTGAATCGTTTCATATAAAAATATGAAGATCAAGGATGTGGGGGATGGGATTTGTCATTGATGTTCTATAAAAACTCAAAAATCAAGTATGTAATGTGAATAATAGGAAATTGTTGAAGTGAATCGTATTGTATAAAAATATGAAGATCAAGGATGTGGCGGGTGAGATTTGTCATTGATGTCCTATAAAAACTCAAAGATCAAGGATATAAATAATGTGAATATTAGGAAATTGTTAAAGTGAATCGTTTCATATAAAAATATGAAGATCAAGGATGTGGGGATGGGATTTGTCATTGATGTTCTATAAAACTCAAAGATCAAGGATATAATGTGAATATTAGGAAATTGTTAAAGTGCATCGTTTCATATTAACAGATGAAGATCAAGGATGTGGCGGATGAGATTTGTCATTGATGTTCTATAAAAACTCAAAAATCAAGTATGTAATGTGAATAATAGGAAATTGTTGAAGTGAATCGTATCGTATAAAAATATGAAGATCAAGGATGTGGCGGGTGAGATTTGTCATTGATGTTCTATAAAGCCTCAAAGATCAAGGATGTAATGTGAATATAAGGAAATTGTTAAAGTGAATCCTTTCATATAAAAAGATGAAGATCATGGATGTGGCGGATGAGATTTGTCATTGATGTTCTATAAAAAAATCGAAGATCAAGGATGTAATGTGAATATTTGGAAATTGTTAAAAGTGAATCGTTTCATATAAAAAGATGAACATCAAGGATGTGGCGGATGAGATTGGCCATTGATGTCCTATAAAAACTCAAAGATCAAGGATGTAATGTGAATATTAGGAAATCGAATGTGAATATTAGGAAGTGAATCGTATCGTATAAAAATATGAAGATCAAGGATGTGGCGGATGGGATTTGTCATTGATGTTCTATAAAAACTCAAAGATCAAGGATATAATGTGAATATTAGGAAATTGTTGAAGTGAATCGTATCGTATAAAAATATGAAGATCAAGGATTGTCATTGATGTTCTATAAAGCCTCTAAGATCAAGGATGTAATGTGAATATAAGGAAATTGTTAAAGTGAATCCTTTCATATAAAAAGATAAAGATCATGGATGTGGCGGATGAGATTTGTCATTGATGTTCTATAAAAAAAATCGAAGATCAAGGATGTAATGTGAAGATTAGGAAATTGTTAAAAGTGAATCGTTTCATATAAAAAGATGAACATCAAGGATGTGGCGGATGAGATTTGCCATTGATGTCCTATAAAAACTCAAAGATCAAGGATGTAATGTGAATATTAGGAAATCGAATGTGAATATTAGGAATTGAATCGTATCGCATAAAAATATGAAGATCAGGGATGTGGCGGATGGGATTTGTCATTGATGTTCTATAAAAACTCAAAGATCAAGGATATAATGTAAATATTAGGAAATTGTTAAAAGTGAATCGTTTCATATTAAAAGATGAAGATCACGGATGTGGCGGATGAGATTTGTCATTGATCTTGTATAAAACTCTAAGATCAAGGATGTAATGTGAAAATTAGGAAATTGTTAAAAGTGAATCGTTTCAAATAACAAGATGAAGATCAAGGATGTGGCGGATAAGATTTGTAATTGGTGTTCTATAAAAACTCGAGGATCAAGGATATAATGTGAATATTAGGAAATTGTTAAAGTGAATCGTATAGTATTAAAATATGAAGATCAAGGATGTGGCGGATGAGCTTTGTCATTGATGTTCTGCAAAAACTCGAAGATCAAGGATGTAATGTGAAGATTAGAAAATTGTTAAAAGAGAATCGTTTCATATCAAAAGATGAACATCAAGGATGTGGCGGATGAGATTTGCCATTGAAGTCCTATAAAAACTCAAAGATCAAGGATGTAATGTGAATATTAGAAAATCGAATGTGAATATTAGGACATTGTTAAAGTGAATCGTATCGTATAAAAATATGAAGATCAAGGATGTGGCGGATGGGATTTGTCATTGATGTTCTATAAAAACTCAAAGATCAAGGATATAAATAATGTGAATATTAGGAAATTGTTAAAGTGAATCGTTTCATATAAAAATATGAAGATCAAGGATGTGGCGGATGGGATTTGTCATTGATGTTCTATAAAAACTCAAAGATCAAGGATGTAATGTGAATATTAGGAAATTGTTAAAGTGCATCGTTGAATAACAGATGAAGATCAAGGATGTGGCGGATGAGATTTGTCATTGATGTTCTATAAAAAAACGAAAATCAAGTATGTAATGTGAATAATAGGAAATTGTTGAAGTGAATCGTATTGTATAAAAATATGAAGATCAAGGATGTGGCGGGTGAGATTTGTCATTGATGTCCTATAAAAACTCAAAGATCAAGGATATAAATAATGTGAATATTAGGAAATTGTTAAAGTGAATCGTTTCATATAAAAATATGAAGATCAAGGATGTGGGGGATGGGATTTGTCATTGATGTTCTATAAAAACTCAAAGATCAAGGATATAATGTGAATATTAGGAAATTGTTAAAGTGCATCGTTTCATATTAACAGATGAAGATCAAGGATGTGGCGGATGAGATTTGTCATTGATGTTCTATAAAAAACTCAAAAATCAAGTATGTAATGTGAATAATAGGAAATTGTTGAAGTGAATCGTATTGTATAAAAAATATGAAGATCAAGCATGTGGCGAATGAGATTTGTCATTGATGTCCTATAAAAACTCAAAGATCAAGGATATAATGTGAATATTAGGAAATTGTTAAAGTGCATCGTTTCATATTAACAGATGAAGATCAAGGATGTGGCGGATGAGATTTGTCATTGATGTTCTATAAAAACTCAAAAATCAAGTATGTAATGTGAATAATAGGAAATTGTTGAAGTGAATCGTATTGTATAAAAATATGAAGATCAAGGATGTGGCGGGTGAGATTTGTCATTGATGTCCTATAAAACTCAAAGATCAAGGATATAAATAATGTGAATATTAGGAAATTGTTAAAGTGAATCGTTTCATATAAAAATATGAAGATCAAGGATGTGGGGGATGGGATTTGTCATTGATGTTCTATAAAACTCAAAGATCAAGGATATAATGTGAATATTAGGAAATTGTTAAAGTGCATCGTTTCATATTAACAGATGAAGATCAAGGATGTGGCGGATGAGATTTGTCATTGATGTTCTATAAAAACTCAAAAATCAAGTATGTAATGTGAATAATAGGAAATTGTTGAAGTGAATCGTATCGTATAAAAATATGAAGATCAAGGATGTGGCGGGTGAGATTTGTCATTGATGTTCTATAAAGCCTCAAAGATCAAGGATGTAATGTGAATATAAGGAAATTGTTAAAGTGAATCCTTTCATATAAAAAGATGAAGATCATGGATGTGGCGGATGAGATTTGTCATTGATGTTCTATAAAAAAAATCGAAGATCAAGGATGTAATGTGAATATTTGGAAATTGTTAAAAGTGAATCGTTTCATATAAAAAGATGAACATCAAGGATGTGGCGGATGAGATTGGCCATTGATGTCCTATAAAAACTCAAAGATCAAGGATGTAATGTGAATATTAGGAAATCGAATGTGAATATTAGGAAGTGAATCGTATCGTATAAAAATATGAAGATCAAGGATGTGGCGGATGGGATTTGTCATTGATGTTCTATAAAAACTCAAAGATCAAGGATATAATGTGAATATTAGGAAATTGTTGAAGTGAATCGTATCGTATAAAAATATGAAGATCAAGGATTGTCATTGATGTTCTAGAAAGCCTCTAAGATCAAGGATGTAATGTGAATATAAGGAAATTGTTAAAGTGAATCCTTTCATATAAAAAGATAAAGATCATGGATGTGGCGGATGAGATTTGTCATTGATGTTCTATAAAAAAATCGAAGATCAAGGATGTAATATGAAGATTAGGAAATTGTTAAAAGTGAATCGTTTCATATAAAAAGATGAACATCAAGGATGTGGCGGATGAGATTTGCCATTGATGTCCTATAAAAACTCAAAGATCAAGGATGTAATGTGAATATTAGGAAATCGAATGTGAATATTAGGAATTGAATCGTATCGCATAAAAATATGAAGATCAGGGATGTGGTGGATGGGATTTGTCATTGATGTTCTATAAAAACTCAAAGATCAAGGATATAATGTAAATATTAGGAAATTGTTAAAAGTGAATCGTTTCATATTAAAAGATGAAGATCACGGATGTGGCGGATGAGATTTGTCATTGATCTTGTATAAAACTCTAAGATCAAGGATGTAATGTGAAAATTAGGAAATTGTTAAAAGTGAATCGTTTCAAATAACAAGATGAAGATCAAGGATGTGGCGGATAAGATTTGTAATTGGTGTTCTATAAAAACTCGAGGATCAAGGATATAATGTGAATATTAGGAAATTGTTAAAGTGAATCGTATAGTATTAAAATATGAAGATCAAGGATGTGGCGGATGAGCTTTGTCATTGATGTTCTGCAAAAACTCGAAGATCAAGGATGTAATGTGAAGATTAGAAAATTGTTAAAAGAGAATCGTTTCATATCAAAAGATGAACATCAAGGATGTGGCGGATGAGATTTGCCATTGAAGTCCTATAAAAACTCAAAGATCAAGGATGTAATGTGAATATTAGAAAATCGAATGTGAATATTAGGACATTGTTAAAGTGAATCGTATCGTATAAAAATATGAAGATCAAGGATGTGGCGGATGGGATTTGTCATTGATGTTCTATAAAATCTCAAAGATCAGGGATATAATGTGAATATTAGGAAATTGTTAAAGTGAATCGTATAGTATTAAAATATGAAGATCAAGGATGTGGCGGATGAGTTTTGTCATTGATGTTCTGTAAAAACTCGAAGATCAAGGATGTAATGTGAATATTAGAAAATCGAATGTGAATATTAGGACATTGTTAAAGTGAATCGTATCGTATAAAAAGATGAACATCAAGGATGTGGCGGATGAGATTTGCCATTGAAGTCCTATAAAAACTCAAAGATCAAGGATGTAATGTGAATATTAGAAAATCGAATGTGAATATTAGGACATTGTTAAAATGAATCGTATCGTATAAAAATATGAAGATCAAGGATGTGGCGGATGGGATTTCTTATTGATGTTCTATAAAATCTCAAAGATCAAGGATATAATGTGAATATTAGGAAATTGTTAAAGTGAATCGTATAGTATTAAAATATGAAGATCAAGGATGTGGCGGATGAGTTTTGTCATTGATGTTCTGTAAAAACTCGAAGATCAAGGATGTAATGTAAATATTAGGAAATTGTTAAAGTGAATCGTATCGTATAAAAAAATGAAGACCAAGGATGTGGCGGATGAGATTTGTCATTGATGTTCTATAAAAGCTTGAAGATCAAGGATATAATGTGAATATTAGGAAATTGTTAAAGTGAATCGTATAGTATTAAAATATGAAGATCAAGGATGTGCCTTATGGGATTTGTCATTGATGTTCTAAAAAACTCGAGGATCAAGGATATAATGTGAATATTAGGAAATTGTTAAAAGTGAATCGTTTCATATTAAAAGATGAAGATCAAGGATGTGGCGGATGAGATTTGTCATTGATCTTCTATAAAACTCTAAGATCAAGGATGTAATGTGAAAATTAGGAAATTGTTATTTAGCGGATCGTTTCATATGAAAAGATAAGATCAAGGAAGTGACGGATGAGATTATCATTTATTTGTCACTGATGCTCTATAAAAACTCGACGATCAAGGATGTGATGGGAATATCTTGAAAGTGTTGAACATGAATTGTGTCATATAACATGTTTGTATAAAAAGATGAAGATCAAGGATGTGACGGATGAGATTATCATTTATTTTTCATTGTTGTTCTATAAAAACTCTAAGATCAAGAATGGAATGTGAATATTAGGATATTGTTAAGGGATCTGGAATGAACGTTTAGAGCGTTTTGACAATATTTTTTGTGGGACATGAGAGCACATCAGACATATCGAATTGCATTCTGAATACGAAGAATGTCTTTCTGATATCAAATAAATTCATTTTTTGAAAATCAGGATATAATACAAATTTTATGACAAATTATTAAAATTTGATAATTTTCACATTTTTGATATGTAACAGTCCTCGAAGTAAAGTTTATAAATCTAATGATATATACTTAAAGTGTATGTAGCTAGGAGGAAAAGCCGACGATCAATTGAAAATTTTGACCTTTCATATTGAAGATATGGATTTTCTCCCAAAAAGACATTAATTTTTTTTGATGTTTTGGGAAAAAAATCCATATCTTTAATACCTTGATGTGACGCATGAGATTTGTCATTGATGTTCTTTAAACACTCGAAGATCAAGGATGTAATGTGAAGATTAGGAAATTGTTAAAGTGAATCGTTTTATATAAAAAGATGAAGATCAAGATGTGGCGGATGGGATTTGTCTTTGATGTTCTATAAAAACTTAAAAATCAAGGATGTAATGTGAAAAGGAAATTGTTGAAGTGAATCGTATCGTATAAAAATATGAAGATCAAGGATGTGGCGGATGAGATTTGTCATTGATATTCTATAAAGCCTCAAAGATCAAGGATGTAATGTGAATATTAGGAAATTGTTAAAGTAAATTCTTTCATATAAAAAGATGAAGATCATGGATGTGGCGGATGAGATTTGTCATTGATGTTCTATAAAAATAAATCGGAGATCAAGGATGTAAGGATGTAATGTGAAGATTAGGAAATTTTTAAAAGTGAATTGTTTCATATAAAAAGATGAACATCAAGGATGTGGCGGATGAGATTTGCCATTGATGTCCTATAAAGACTCAAAGATCAAGGATGTAATGTGAATAATAGGAAATCGAATGTGAATATTAGGAAATTGTTAAAGTGAATAGTATCGTATAAAAATATGAAGATCAAGGATGTGGCGGATGGGATTTGTCATTGATGTTCTATAAAAACTCAAAGATCAAGGATATAAATAATGTGAATATTAGGAAATTGTTAAAGTGAATCGTTTCATATAAACAGATGAACATCAAGGATGTGGCGGATGAGATTTGCCATTGATGTTCTATAAAACCTCAAAGATCAAGGATGTAATGTGAATATTAGGAAATTGTTAAAGTGAATCATTTCATATAAAAAGATGAAGATCATGGATGTGGCGGATGAGATTTGTCATTGATGTTCTATAAAAACTTAAAAATCAAGGATGTAATGTGAATATTAGGAAATTGTTAAAGTGAATCGTGTTGTATAAAAAATAATAAGATCAAGGATGTGGCGGATGAGATTTGTCATTGATGTCATATAAAAACTCAAAGATCAAGGATGTAATGTGAATAGGAAATTGTTAAAGTGAATCCTTTCATATAAAAAGATGAAGATCATGGATGTGGCGGATGAGATTTGTCATTGATGTTCTATAAAGATCAAGGATAAAATTGATAGAAGTGAATCGTTTCATATAACAAGTTGAAGATCAAGGATGTAGTGGATGAGATTTGTAATGGTGTTCTATAAAAATTCGAAGATCAAGAATGTAATGTGAATATAAAAATACGAAGGTCAATGATGTGGCGGATGAGATTTGTCATTGATGTTCTATAAAAACTCGAGTATCAAGGATATAATGTGAAGATTAGGAAATTGTTAAAAGTGAATCGTTTCATATAAAAAGATGAAGATCAAGGCTGTGGCGGATGAGATTTGTCATTAGTGTTCTATAAAAACTCGAACTGAAGGTCAAGAATGTAATGTGAATATTAGGAAGTTGTTAAGGTGGATCGTTTCATATAAAAAGATGACGATCAAGGATGTGACGGATGAGATTATCATTTATTTGTTTTACAATGATATAAAAGCTCCAAGATCAAAGATGTGATGGAAATATTAGGAAATCGTTGAAAGTGAACTGTATAACATAAAAAATTGAAGGATGAGATTAAAATTTATTTCTCATTGATGTTCTACAGTGGACTTCGGTTGTATATATAAATGCGCATATATAAATGCGCACGTGACCAGATGGCCAGTGCCATGTTCGTGTTACCTCACTGTCAATCACTGAAATTGCGACCACAGTTCCAGGTGGTGGCCGCATTGCATTCTCTAAATTCAGTAAATTTTCATCGTCAACCGTGTAATTGAATGGGATTATTTTGAAATTTTAAAACGCTTGAAATATCACAAACAAATAGGCCTATGTTGATAAATAATATAAATACAAGCTAAAACCGTTGGGGTTCGATAATGAACCCCACAAAATTAACCGACTATATTGGAAAATGCCATACGGCCTGGCGGTTTCACAAGTTGCCGGCTCGATCATGTCATCCGCCGCCTGCACAGTTCTGACCTTAAAGCCAATCATGTCCCCTTTCATACTTTCATGCCGTTGCGACAAGAGGCATGACTTATCAGCCATTCACAAGTCTTGATTGTGTCTGTTTGTCTACAATGCGCGTGTGTCACGCCGCTCGGCGGCAAGCAGCATGATCATGAAACCAGCACTACGTCATAGATATGGCCAATTGGCACGCCCATTTAGCACGGAAATTATGAAATATAAGTTTGTAAATCAGCTATATCTAGCTTTTCCGTAGTTAATTTTTTTCCGTGATGGAAAACGTTAATAAAGAGTTTATCTTTCGGGTCAAGTTATTTTACCCTTTGCAATCAATGCCACTATTTTGCAAAAGCAATTTCCTTGCGACCTGTCATTTTCCCTATACTTTTGCACGGGGAGTTTATGTACATCCGGGTACCTTATATCGTTTAATACGGTATGGCGACTTGTAGATGTCACGTGCGCATTTATATATGCGCATTTATATATACAACCGAAGTCCACTGTTCTATAAGAGTTCGAAGATCAAGGATATGATGGGAATATTAGGAAATTCTTTCAAGTGAATCGTATCATATAAAAAGATGAAGATCAATGCTGTGGCCGATGAGATTTGTCATTGATGTTCTATAAAAACTCGAAGATCAAGGAAGGATTTTTTTGCATTTTTTTGCATTTTGTGAAGAAATTACAAAAAAAATTGGACAAAGTGGTATGCAAAATGAAGGGCAAATCTTCTCGTTTTATTGGTGGCATCGGTATCAACGTAGCTTACATGCTTTTAAAAGTAGAAGCCAAAAGGTGGTACATCACTGATGATTTAAATTCACTTCATTTTGGAAAGCTTACTATCAACGGATTTCGTTAAAATTTTGGATATGTGTTGCTAACTCATTAGGGAAATAAAGTTGATATGTAAAATGGGAATAAGTGGTTCCTGATTTCTTTTATGACTTCATGAACTTGGTGCTCCACAACTATCAAAAAGGAACTGGTTAAAATGCTTCTATTTTCAATGTTGAGCTATATTTTGCATTTTTAACTTGAGACATTATTTCACAGAAACTTAATTAAGCCATAGGTAACAGGTTACCACAACCATACTACAGCAATGTTGAAAAAAATTGTATTTTTGTCACCTATACCACCATATTGGGTAGTTTTCCGTAAGCTTAACTTTTGTGATTTTGGTAACTATTTTATAATTATTTGTGAAATCCATCTCGACTAGGCATTCTAAATTGTACTCACCATTTACATCCCAAGGTATATTAGTATATCCACCTTGCACTTCTCGACATCCAGTTAAAGACAGAATATTAAAATTATGCCTCATTATGATATCACAGACCCGGGGAGGCACTCCCTATCTGAAATGGCAGGGATGTTAAAAGTATGCATGCATTCAGGTCAAATGTACAATTACAAAAATATGGGGTCATTCAGTACACAACCTGAATAAAAATGGGGTCATTCGGTATGAAACTTTGAAAAAAGGATGGTCACTGGGGTAACAAAAAGTAAAACGGGAGTCATTGAGTACAGGATTGCCAAAAGAGTATCATTAAGTACACATAAATAAGTGCCAAACTGCGTAAAAACAACTTGGCCACCTTAGAAATGTGAAAAATCTCATCATTCTGGAGGAGAACACAAATACCACCTAAATTTGGGAATTAAAAGGGGGGTCATTGGGTATAGCAGGAAATAGAAAAGGGGGTAATTGAGTACATGAATTTTTTTTAAAGGGGTCATTGAGTAATAGGTAGGACCATAAACAAAAAAGGGGGTCATTGGGTACAAGCCGGTTTGAAAAAGGGGGTCTATCCCGAGGCACATGATGCATATCTGTCATGGAAGTGCCCCCCCCCCCCGATCACAGACTCTCACATGTGTATTCAAAATTGATGCTTAAATTTGACCTGAACCAATTGACCTATAACCTGACATACGGTGACCTAATAGCCTTTTCTTCTCCTAACAACACATTATAGTATTAAATTGACTAATGACTATGCATCCATTGTGTAAGTGTTTATTTAATTTATTCAGTGTTAATATTAACTGTTATTTTGCATGCACCACTGGATTATCTATAGAGAGTATAACAAAGGATTTAATCATCGAGATAAATGTACCCTACTTGAACATGTTGAATGGAATACATTATGGTTTGTTTTTGAATGAAAAAATTGGCCAAAACGAAAACAAAAACAAGTATTGATGAAGCAGCCCCATAAGACCCCATTAATTGTACTGTACATGTACGGCTAAATTTTGATAGGTCTACTGGATAGGCTATATAAATTAAAATTACAGATTCATGTAAATGCCTACCGTGAAATGGGGTAACTTCGGTCAGCGGGGTAACTTTGGTCGGTCAAATATATTTTTTTAAATGCTCATATTTTCGTACAGCAATATTGTTTTTAGTCATATTTGGTGTCAATTTGTTAAGAAATATGTTTGGAAGAAATAATCGCTCATGTCCAATTTCCTTGAAGTTTACGAAAAAACGACCAAAAATGAGCATTTTTTTACATTTTTTTTCAGAAAAAATAAAAATCGATATTTGTGAGCAAGGATGTGTGCTTGATTAATTTTGAAAGGGGTCAAATGTCACAAAAAACAACAACTTGCCCATATACAGCGTATCAATTTTTTTTTCCTTCATGGAATGTAATACTCTGACCAAAGCGGGGTAACTTTGGCCAGGCTATTTTTTACCCCTAGGGCACCCTTACAAAATTAGGGACCGTTCACAAACACTAAACACTTGTAAGGGGGGCCTGATGCAAAAAAAATTCATCGCGAACATTTCCCCCCCCTTTGAGATCTCAAAAATTTCAGGGCCCCCCTTTTTGACATGGAAATTATCGGTCAACCCCATAGAAAAGCATATAAACTCAATTTTCCCAGGATAATTTTTGGTCATTTTTTTCAGGGCCCCCACCTTTGTTTCATAACCATTACCGGTAAGGTATACATAATTATAGGACATTTTTTGTTTTTGCTATAGCCCCCGAATGAAATGTATTTAATTATGTTTGTACTCACAGGTAGCATTGTGTGTGAATTTTACATCCGAACTAAGTGCTATTCTTTTTTATGGGCATTTTGATGTCTAAAATGACCCAAAAATGAGGGTTTTTCAATATTGCCCTCCATTTCTAATCGTCACACCCATAGACTTTACATGTAAAATAAAAAGGCTCATAAAAATTTAACAGCACCTAGTTCGGATGTAAACTCACAAAATGCTTTTTGAGTGATTACAAAGATAATTAAATACTTTTCATGCGGGGGCTATGTGGAAATTTTTAAAATGTATTCCTTGTATACGAGCAGCATATCAATGATCAGATCAGATTATAACAGCGTAACAAGTAACCAAAAGAGGGCGCGGGCATACAGGATTACCTAACGGTGCATCGCAGTACGATCGACGATTATAATCGTTAAAAAATGATGTGTTGCCCTCTCACCTTTGTTTCCAATGGACATTTTATTGTGAAATTTCATTGTACAAGGAATACATTAAAAAAATTTCACAATAAAATGTCCATTGGAAACAAAGGTTCCCCCCTTAGGAGGGTCAAACATTTTCAGCCCCCCCCCCCCCCCTTTTTGTTTGCACTGATCAGCCCCCCCCCCCTAACAAGTGTTTATGAACGGACCCTTATTAAAAAATCTTTTTCAACTTGAAGGTGTAGAGGGGAACCCTTATGTCATAAAAAAGAGTTAATTAGAAATATAATTGGTTTTATTTGGACGCAGCTCGCAGTGGTTCACTCTGAAAAATGCCCAAAGTTAGGGCCTATCCCATTTTACGGTATTTTGTCTTAAATACACGGCTTTCGGCTGAACCACTAGCAGACTATGGCAGCACATCTGATAATAATAAAGGTACCAAAATCTGAATTTTGATGATTTATGCATCATCTCGATGATTTATGCCTACTGAACATCTTTAATTCTGTGGACTGTACACAGACTGTTCCTTTTAAAGGGAATTTTTATGCCGGCGATTTCTGGATTACAAAAGGCTGACATCCTTCCGGGAAAATTGTCTCACATGCATGCATGATGCTCAACAAAGAGTGAACTTTGATTGGATAAATTTGCTAATTAAAAGAAGGGTATTATTTTAGATCAAAGATTCATATCAAGTACGTACGGTGAGTAGTAGTTACTAATGCATATGTGAAATATATTCTTAATGTGACTTGCAGAAAGGGAAGTTTGCTTTCCGAATGGCAGTGAGTATTAACAACATTGCAATTGCATGATTGCAATTCATGAATTCAGTAACTAATTGGCTTGCAATTGCATGCTAAGACAATGTAGATAAGATGTTCAAAGGCAGCCTTCATGCATGCATGCATGAACGTGATCCAGATATTATGATCATGACATAGTTTCATACTACCAGAACACTGAGAACACGATCATGTCAGAAATTAATATTTTGTTCTGCCGGGTCTGATTAGAATGCTGGACGGTTCGCACCCTTTCAATTTCGGACCGTGCACTTTCGCCCCCTTTCTATTTCGCACCCGTGCACTTTCGCGCCCCTTTTTATACCGCTGGTATTGTGCTGCTGTTGATTGATGCACGATCGATTGCTTGAACTCCCGGCGGTGCGGCGTAGTATGTTTATAGTGCTGGGGCCGTCGGGTATGCAGTTATTAAGTCACGATAAACCCGGGAATGAAGGAAAGAAAGGATATTTTATAACAAAATAGAGGAACGATTTTTTTTTCTCAGTATATATTACAGGCCAGATATTTTAGCAGCAGGCTTACCCAAAATAATGAAATAATTAGAATTCAATGATAAAAATAGTAATAATAATAAATAGTAATAATAATAATAAATTTATATTTAATTATTAATTATATTGTATAAAAACAGTGAAAATTTGTTCCAACTGACGACCAAAGGATGTATCCAAAAGGATACAAGTGTCAACAAGCAATGGATAAAATTAAAAACAATGAAAGTATGACACAACATCCAATGGGGTAGTAACACAAAACATATAAACAAAGTTAATTTAATAATATAATATGATGATAATAATAATAATAATATGATAATAATAATAATAACTAGGCGGTTACCCATATTTGGCGGTTCTCGGCTGGGCGCGATTACCTGGCTGATGGTGACTGTACCCACCAAGTATCATGCCCATACGACAGTTTTTACTAATTTGACCTCAGATGACCCTGACGACCCCAAAATGACCTTCCAAAAATTTGGCTCTAAATGTTGACTGTGCCCACCAAGTTTCATGCCCATACGACAATTTTTACTAATTTGACCTCAGATGACCCGTGGGTGACCTTGGATGACCCCAAATGACCTTCCAAAAATTTGGCTCTCAATGTTGTTTATACCCATTAAGTTTCATACTCATACACAAGTTTTGACTAATTTGACCTCAAATGACCTGTGGATGACCTTGGATGACTCCAAAATGACCTTTCAAAATTTTGGCTCTAAATGTTGTCTGTACCCACCAAGTTTCATGCCCGTATGACAGTTTTTGGTAATTTGACCTCAGATGACCCCTGGGTGACCTCGGGTGACCCCTTAATGACCTTCCAAAATTTTAGCTCTAAATGTTGACTGTACCTACCAAGTTTCATGCCCATACGACAGTTTTTAGTAATTTGACCTCAGATGACCCCTGGGAGGGGGCCCCGGGGTCAGATGACTTAACGAACATAAACCTCTTCTTGCTAAGACAGAACTACACCCACCCACCGAAGTTTGAGCCCGTATGACCAAGTTTCATGCCCATATGACAGTTTTTAGTAATTTGACCTCAGATGACCCCTGGGAGGGGGCCCCGGGTCACATGACTTAACGAACATAAACTTCTTCTTGCCAGGACAGAACTACACCCACCCACCGAGTTTGAGCCCTGTGCGACCTACCACGGCCTCACATTAGCAGTCACAGACAAACAGACAGACAAACAGAGAATAGCGTATTATAATATAGATAATAACAATGTTAATAATATAAACAGACAATCAACACTCAAAAGTCAACCAATACTATACACATACAACACCCCACTGTACCGCCGGGAGTTGAAGCGATCGATCGTGCATCATCAATCAACAGCAGCACATTACCCGCGGTTTAAAAAGGGGGCGAAAGTGCACGGGTGCGAAATTGAAAGGGGGCGAAAGTGCACGGGTCCGAAATTGAAAGGGTGCGAACCGTCCTGTTTCCTCTGATTATTCTGACTATAGCCAAAATAACAATTTCTCGATCATGAGAGGATGTACCTTCTGCGTCAGCGTACTTTTCATAGAATAACACGATCTCGCGACCTGCATGACCGAACCTTGACCTTGCCTAGCAACGACCGTGTGATTGGTCAATTCTCAAAAGCTGTGTTTGCGCCGTAGCGCCGGTAATTGCGTAGTACGCCGGGCGCAAATAACTGTGCGTGCACTCAAGTTGGCTCTCATGATCGAGAATTTAATATTTTGGCTATAGTTTCATACAGCATTTATGTACTAGTAAGAGGCTAGCCAGTAGTAGATACAGACTTTAAGGTACATATTTCGAGGTGCATAAGTACAGACACAAAATTTGTGTCATAACAAACACCAAATTGGTGTCGATGACCTGACATGCATGCATTCTTTTGTGATGGTCTTTCAATTTGTGCCGAGTGTCCTTGGCAGACTTGACTATGCTTCAGTGGTCATGAAAGGATTCAATAGATAACCTCTGCCCCACTAATCCCCAGCTATTGTCTGAAATTGCACCTCGGAAGATATATTATAACAACTCAGTCCCTCAAATGATAGTCATATAACGACCAAAAGATAAATGACTGACTATCATTGAGGACTGAGTTCCGCAGTCTAAGCCAGTAGCTAGGTATTCTGTCGGTCCAACATCCGGGCTATCTCTAGTCTCGGGCCCAAACTGCATGTGGCTCACGGTTTGTTATAAACAACAGATAACCGGCTGTGAAGGAGGCTACATAGCGATGTTGTTGGAGTGACATTCAATTTCGGAAAAAACCACACTCTACCATGGAATTTAATTTTAAGTTTGACAGTATATAAGGCCAAGTAAAAAAATAAAACATGTTTCACGTCCGGGTTTTCGAAAAAAAGGAGGAAGAGAAGAGGGGGCTTTTTATTTTCTATTTTTTATCGCAAAATTGGTGTAAATACCCATACTTAGAGCTGTTTTAGCATATACAATAATGCCTGGAAAAAGGAGGAGGCCCTTTTTTATTTGTTGTTCTGAGAGTTACACCCCAAATGATCACAAAACCTTCCTAAAGTGTTTCTTGTATCTTAACAAGGCTATAGATTGCATCCCAACTTCCTAGACATATTTTTTGAAAAGTTGTAACTGAATTTCAAAAATAAAATATATTTGAGGAAACCTCAAAAAGGAAGCGGAGGGGACGTGAAACATGTTTATTTTTTTATTTGGCCTAAACGGTAAATCAAGTAAGTTTCTTCCACTCTGAAGATTTAGAAACGGTTGTTTGATTCCACTGACTATTTGCGATCGAAATTTACATAACACCAATGACAGATATCATCAACAAAAATCGAATCAGGGACTTGTTTTCACTCGACCGTGAGTCGCATCATCAACCGGAAGTGACGTGGCACAGACCGACAGAATGCTAGGTGAATTCAAATTTGCCATCAAACTGCATTATTTTCCCGGTGTTGTCACTGCCTATGCAAAGGCGTAACGCATGATCGCTCCCAAAGTCAAAAATACCCCCTATTTTGCTTGCGGTTTCAAGAACATTTTCAGCATTTGTTACCCCTATTTTACACAAAAACGGGTACAAATTAGCCTTGAAAATTACCCCTATTTTAGCATTTCAAGTACACTTTTACAAAAGCACCCTTTTAACATTTCAAGAACACACACCAAGAACACAGTTGCCAAACTAGGAAGTCCCTAGTAATGTAATCGGTGTAAACAAACCCCAGAAACAAACCGAGTGAGTTGCTGAATGTTGGGAAGGCACAAAAGTTTCACAAAACTTGAAATCCGGGAGTAAACTGAGCAAGAAATGTTAAAAATTTCTTGGGATTTCAACATTCTCAGATTCACAAAAATATACCCTATTTTTTAATTTCGAGTACACCGTCGTCAAAAACAACCCTATTTTTTAAATATCGCGTACATTTTATGTTCGCGAACATAGTTTAAAAATAACCCCTTTTTTCTCGAAATTGGGAACGATCATGCGTACACATTGTCAATATTAGTGATGACACCGGGATTATTTTACATATCAAATTAAAGCCCTTGAGTAAAGAAAGCCAAAACTGAAAACATTTTTGTCATAGCACTTTCCGTAACAAAGTTACATCTTGTCAAAGATTGACTTTCATCAAAAAGATTCTGCTAGTGCTAGCAAAATTCCCCAAAACAGCATTTAGGGGTGTTTCTAGATCTTAGTCTCATGGCGATAGCAGCTTTTTTTAATGGCTCTACATGGACTATACATGTAGTCTGTCGTCACGTACCAACGAAGAAGAAGAAGAACTGCTATCAAAATCCCTCTAAAATTCCATGTGCGACTTGATTATCACCATTAAAAATCATATATTTGGGTCAAGTGAAGTATAGAAAACATATTTATGTAGGTTTCCTTCACCGACCTATTCTCAAAAAAAATTCAAATTTCTATGTAAATATGCATTGTGTTTGGGCCCCGGTCTCGGCGAATTTCGCTGACTAGCAAATGTGTTAACTAAGGTTTGCCTGGGATACCTACAGTAGCCACAGGCATGCGCATGATGCAGGAGATGATCAGCATGTGGTGGTATGACTATGACTATGTTCAGAAGATCATACTATAACTAACATTCCCAACGGATTTAATATCATAATTTTTCAGATTATGATAATATGTCGGAACGATCGCAAATCTTAAGTCTCCTATGGCATGCAGCCAGTTTATACGCTCCCTCCACACATGTGGAGGAGCATAACCAAACTGGCTGCGAGAAGACTAACTCTGAGGCCGTGTGCACAGTGCACTCGGCGTCCTAATCCAAAAAGTGTGAGATATTTCGAGTGATAGAGGTGAAGTTTATGATGTTGTTTCTTTGCAAATTTCCAATGTTTTTCGCGTCCAAATGTATTAGAATTAGGAACTTTCATAATGATAGCATATTAACTATTGAGTCATTCCAGCCCAGTTCAATAATTTTGGCACCATACCAGTGTTTACTCAGAGGCCGTATGTCTCAATTTTGGCCCAGTGAAAATTATTTTTGGCCCACACAAATTTGTAATGCTGTATTACAATTAGTCAATTTGGGGAATTACTGAGCCAAAATTGGGCCAATTTGGGAAGAAAATGTTTCATTTGGCGCACCCAATTTCCAGAGAGAGTAAACACTGCACCATACCTCTTAGATTTTGCTCAAATTTGGTATAAAGGTGCATTCAAGTTTAACTAAGATAAGTCCGAAAGGAAAAATTCGAATTCACTTGCATTTTCTACTTCTGGCTCGTCAAAGATCGTCCGTCAAGGCCAAAAATGGGTTTTTTCTATGTTCAAAAGAAAAGGCACTTTGAATGTGCTATATATGCTTACATCTACAGCCTATAACCTTCTTTTTTGGTGGATTGGTAAAACTGGTGATACACATGATGAAGAAAAAACAACGAGCTCTGTCATTGCTTTTGTTTATATTTTACGGGGGGCCAAACTTGGCCCCCTGAAAAGTCTCAAAGTTTGACTTGTCATTTTTAGAGGCCCAGGGTGATTAAATAAAGACCAATATTAGTGTATATTTGATGTAGTTGCATTCTTTAGTTGCCCATGGCAAGATTCAGGCACATTTGAAACTTTTTTGTGACCCCCATAGTCGGACCGGGGCCCCCAATATCGCTCCAGCCCATTTTTTGATCAAAATGAACCATTTTCGAGGGGGGAAAATGCAATATGGGATAGGTGGTAGATTTTTTTAACTAGATATTCTTAATCTATGGGACTCAATATTATTAAGGAATCAAAAACTTTTCTAGGGTCTTGCATCATTAGATATGAAATCGCACACTCAAAATGGGATTAGAGACCGAAAATTAGACCATTGTATCATGGCTCGCAACATAAAGCCATTTAATTTGAACAACTAGTGACAATGAAGGGTGACTAGGTGTTGCTAAATAGCATTTTTGTGTTGTATGTTGATCATATAAATAGAGTAAAAGTATTGGATGCTTGGGGTACTTACATTTTTAGATTGGCCTCCCTTAATTAGGCTCAAAATCCTGCACACGCCCCAAAATGGCCCAAATTATTGTGAACTCGAACAATATGTCTTTTCCCTCAGCCACCATGTAAACACAAGGATGAAAAAGTGTTGCTGTTGGCATATTATGGTTTTATATAGATCAAATAAAGATAACATAAAGGATGGGATGTCTTGGGATACTTAAATTCTGAATTCAGACCCCCTAAAAAGGGTAGAAATCCCACAAATCGCCCATTTTGTAACAATCTCTACGATTGTTTGATGTCTGTAGAATTGGCTTCATTATTAAGTGAATGCAAACTATAGATGGCGCTATTTATCCTAAATCATAATTTCTTTATTTGCAAGGGGTAGGTAATTAATACTGGTATTAAAACAGCTGTAATAGGTGAAACAAGCAACAAGGAAATTTTATAAACATATTTTATCAAACAATAAAAGGAACTGTTTGTATTAAAAGCTTGAAACAGTAATTTCCAGTAACTAAATAGCGCCACCAATTTTGTCATTAATAGATACATTATTATATATACGACTCTATTTTATCATTTTGGAAGAAAAAAAGAAAAATCTAAAAATTATCGTATATTAAGGCTTTAAGGCTACTCGACTCGCTCACACGACTCAAGCTCTATATACTGTAGGTATGAAAGGCAAACATCAGTTAACACGATTCCAAAATCGGCCCGATCAGATTCGATGCAGCTTCTTTTTTTTAAAGCTAGCATGCTAGTGCCCTTGCCAAGTGCAGAATTCATTGATTTAGATGGTCACAAAGTTGTTGTTTTAGTTTTACTGGATTTTCTGACAATAGTGACATAAAAAATCTAACTAAAACGTGCAAGAAGAGAATGAAAGAAAAAGAATGAAGGGAATGGAGAAAGAAAGGAAAGGAAGAGGAAGAAAGAAAGGAAAGCAACAATGAAAGAAAGAAAGGGGAAGGGAGAAACAAATGGAAGAGAAAGAAAGGAAGAGAAGACTGAGTGAAAGAAAAAAAGATGGATCAAAGGGAAAGGAAAGGGGTGAAGGGATAAAAGAATGGGAAGGGAGAAAAAATGGGGAAAGGAAGAAATGGGAAAGGGAGAAAGAAAGGAAAACGAAAAGACAGAAAGGGGGGAGGAAGGAAGTGAAAGAAACAAAGGAAAAGGGAAGAAACAAAGAAAGAAAGAAAGGAAGGGGAAGGGGAGAAAAAAGAAGGAAATGAGAAAGAAAAGGGAAAGAATGAAAGAAAGACAGGGAAGGTAGAAAAAGAAAGAAAAGGTGAAAGAATGAATGAAAGAAGTGAAGGGAGAAAGTAAGGGAAAAAAGAAAAAAGGGAAGAAAAAAACAAGGGCCTAAATCATACAAAACATAAATACACTGCCTTGTAAACATAAAATTAATTACTAATATTATTTTACATAAATCATGGGATGCAGCCTGCAAAACAAAACAGCATATAGTCTCATACATGTATGTAGAATACTTAGCTTTTCATGAAATATGGAACTGCTTTTGAAATCCCTCTGGAATTGAGTGTGCGGTTCTTACATCACACAAATAATTTATAAGCGAATGTCCATTAATGTATATAATTATATATTCATTTCTTTTTCCTTGTTTTTTAAAATCATACATTTATAGCTTTGAAACACAGAAAATGGCAGATGAAATTAAGATAGATGAATTTAAGGCAGATGAGATCGACTTGCAAGAACCAGAGGAGTCGCAAGAACCCACACCTAATCCACTAGCCGGCCAGGGCGATGACATAACACCAGATCAAGATGGTGGTGTATTGAAAGCTGTGAAAACTGAAGGAGTAGGTGATGATGGCCCTATGAAAGGAGATACAGTGTATGTGCATTATGTGGGCACTCTAGTAGATGGCGCAAAGTTTGATTCCAGTAGAGATCGAGGAGAGAAATTCTCATTCAAACTTGGAAAAGGTAAATGGTTGCTTTCAGTTCTTGTTTATAATTTACCATAAAAAATATTAAAAAGTGTTGTTATTAATTATGATCTTAAAAAAGGTCCTTAAGGACAACTGGAAAAATGCAATGCTTGTACATTTATTTGGGTATGGTGTAGCATGCCTGCTAAACATGGCTGATCCAGGAATTTGCAAAAGGGAGGTGGACAATTGGAGGTCCAGATCATACATGAGGGGTAGGGTGTTGTATGTCCAATTTTGATGGCATGTTATTGTAGCCTTTTACGTGGACAAGAACGCAATGTAAGAATCAATTTTCCATTATCCGGATCACATCACCAAATATTATGAAGGGTGACCATTGATTAGTCTACCGGTCTGCAACATAATATTTTTTCATGTATTATGTACCCCATGTCTGTTTGAAGACACTATTCATATAAAAACTCAAGGACATTTGGTGCGGACTGGGAGGTCAATTGGGGATTCGCCACACCTTTTGTGCTTCTTTCACTGTTTATATGGCATCGGCAACACTGACCAAGCGAGATGGGTTCAAATGCGGTTTTCTTGCAAGGTCAAACAGATCTGTGACCCATATCATATTGTTTTTATATTGATCTCTTTCAGGTGAAGTTATCAAGGGTTGGGATATTGGGGTAGCTTCCATGAAGAGAGGAGAAGTAGCGGTATTGACCTGCAAACCACAATATGCCTATGGTAACAGACGTAAGTACACATACATTCACATTTCGATTTATTTATCAAACAATGTCAGGTAAAATTCATTTTAGGCATTTATACCCCTGCTGCGAAGCAATTGCTATCTAAAGTGAATTTTCTTTTGCGATATGTGTTGTGTATCGAGCGGATACAAGAGCCTAAACTGCACAGTCTAAGTGATAAGCATTAAGCAATTATACTGATGGCTGATCAATGATTGTGACAACAGTATGTTTGACCAATTGATCATTGGCGCATGGAAGGAGATGAGACGCGATTAATCATTACCCTTGTGTTCCCAGACCTTGGAAGTATTAAAAAAATTAACTCTCTGTATGATGATATCACTCACAGCTGGACATGTCAAATTTGTCAGATTTTGAAAAGGATCTTATCCCTCCTATATTTCATTTAGTCATCTATTTATTGTTCCTTTCAAGAGTGGCTTCTTGTAGATTTTGAATTTTTCCAAAATATGAAAATTAGAAAACATTTTGCAAATCATTACTGTTAATGACATGCAGGCTGTAAAAAATGTTCCAAATATTTGTGACATTGCCAACACAGGTCTAATTATCTACATTTACAGCTCATCTTTAGTGATGGGCTATGGAACTTAGTGACAATGCTGTATTTTAGCCTTCTTGATTGAGCTGGCAAAAAGCAACAAATACACCATTTAGTGCTGTAAGAGAGTCCCCTTTGAAATGGTTTAAAAGTACTGAGTTAAAGGTTCTGATTAGCTCAAGTGAAAAGTTTACTCTATAATTATGTAACTCCAATGTTTGTTTGCCGTAGACAGCGTGCATTTAATTTTTTTTGAGCAAGTGTACCACATTTGGTTAGATTCAGAGTGTTATTTGAATGTAAAAAAAATGGAGTGAAAACAAAATCACAAAGTTATTAAAATAATAAAAATCAACCCATCAGTACTGCACAAACTTAAAATTATTTGTTTTAATTAGAAAATGCATGTTGCATTTCGGATTTCAGTCCACCAAGAAACAAACTTTTATGGCCTAAATTGTCAAAGAATTTAATCAGATTCTTCTCCATTTGTGACATGTGTTTAACAATCATTTATTTCCCTGTATCATTTAATTTCTCAGAACAAGGTAAAATTCCACCCAATTCCACGCTAGTATTTGAAGTGGAACTATTCGATTGGACGGGAGAGGACATATCTGAAGACAAAGATGGCAGTATAATAAAGAGAATAATAACGTCAGGAGAAGGTTTTGACAACCCCACTGAAGATTCCACAGTCCAAGGTTAGTTGGCATGTATGCATGCCAGACACAAACACACACCCACCACCTATGTGTAAGCAATGGCAAGCAAGTGTGTCATCCCTCTTGATTGATGTCCATGGCTCCTGTATGTCCACTGAGATTTCTCATCCTCTTTTACTGGTGTGTAAAAACACACATGGTGTCCCCGATGGTGTCAGGGTTTGCTGGACCACTGGAAGGGACGGTGGGTAATGCTGGTTTACTATGCATGCAGCCTTTATTACAGAATACCAAATTTGATTAGAGAACATGTTCTACCACTGATGTCAGGGAGCACCTACTCTATTCACAGTGGTGGAAAAAGTCTCCTCTCTTGCTCTGTACATATCAGGAATTATAAGATTTTGAACTCTTACACTCAGCCAGCTTTTGTAACAGAAAATTTGGGACACAATGTAATGCATAACCTAATTAAATTTTCATGTTTTACATTGATTTTTTAGTTTTCATTTTTGATAATCTTTTTTTTCTTTCTCCAGTTTCTCTAATTGGTCGTCATGAAGAAAAAGTTTTTGATGAGAGAGATGTCAGCTTTGTAATCGGAGAATGTAAGTATCACATAGTAGAAAAAAATTGTGCAGAGTACTTTTTTCTTGCTCTCTCTATTATATATAGAATTTTCAACAACTCTTCCTATACCTTTGTACAGGAGCCAACCGTTGTTAAACCGTGATGAACCCACACTTTTACTGAAGCGTATACGTGAACGCGCAGCGAGACTACGCGTACGCGAGAGCGCCAGAAAATTCGTCATGCCTGGAACCTTTGTGCGTATGCCAGCTTACAAGTTGAATTCAGTATTTTTCAGGTAGCGGCTAAACATTGCCGTTTTATTCTGTAGTTTTATTGCTGATATCAAAAGAGAAATCATCGAAGTTTTTGTAAGGCTGAGTGGCAATGATTAACTGACATTCCTCGTAAAATAATCGTGAATTATACGATATTTAGCTTCTTTTCGTTGTTGAAAGGGATTCAATCATGTTTCACCGTTGTTCATCACCGTTTAACAACTTCGCGTCCGGCAGCGTCTGCGTGAGTTTACTTCGCTCGGGCAGCTAAAGCTGCCCTCGCGAAGTAAACCACGCAGACGGGCCGCCAGGCCTCCAAAAACCGCGGGAACGGCGTTCCCAGAAAGGTCACAGAGGTCACAGAAAAAAATTGCAAAAAAAAAAAAAAAAAAAAAAAATTTTTTTTTTTTAATTTTTATTCAAAAGTTTTCGGCGACCTTGGAGAACCACTGGACCTATTATGAAATTTCAGGATCATTCACAGTTAATTTTAAAAAAGGAAAAAAAAAGGTAAAAAAATTGCAGTTTGTTATCCTGTATATGCAAACCATTAACTAATGTTTATTTCTTCATCTATCACATATTATAGATGCCTTGGTTTTCCATGCATTTATAATATGTGCATATTAAGAATAACAAACTGTAATTTTTTCGTTTTTTTTTTCCATTTTTTTTTTTTCAAATTATCTGTGAATAATCCTAGCCCTTCAGAATAGGTCCAGTGGTTCTTCAAAGTTGCAGAATACTTCTAAAAAAATGTTTAAAAATAAATAAAAAATTGTTTTTTGAATTTTTTTACCGACATCCGACATCCAATAATCGGTGACAGTAGGCTAATACTTTGAAATTTTAAGTTGTGTTTAGGACTTCGCGCTCGTGATGTCCGCTATGCGCACATAGGCCTATTTCAATTATTTCACAGAAAATTTACAGCACTTGTCATTAAGTTCCCAGACAGCAGAAAATTTTCTGGAGGCCTGGCGGCCGCATCGTTGTTAAACAGTGATGAACAACGGTGAAACATGATTGAATCCCTAAATATGTACAAAACTGCAAACATGACAAATAATGCCAAGAAATCAGGTTAAAAAGAAACTTCACAAAACATATTTAAACACATTGTATGTTGTGGATTAAAAGTGATGCTATTTTCATCCCCAATTTGGCAAAATGTCCATACCATGTATTCCAGAAAATTCTGCGGAATTTCACAACTTTATTTCGTTCCATTGTACTTAAATATGTTTGTCCGTTTCTTGTTGTATTTGTACAGGCGGAGACCAAAATGTAATAGAAGGCATTGAAATGGGAGTGAAAGAAATGCAGAAAGGAGAAAAATGTCACTTGATGATCAAGCCCAAATATGCCTTTGGTGCAGAGGGTAACAAAGAATTCAACATTCCTCCAGACAGCATAGTGGAGTATGATATCACACTCACATCATTTGAGAAGGTTAGCTTTAAATTATTAATGAATACTTCATTTCTGATTAACAGTGTAATTGTCTTACGCTATGGAATAGAGTAAGACAGTAAAACTGCTGCTGTCCATCCCTGTGTGTGTGATTTTATGCTTGTTCTCAATCATGTGTTTGTAGTCACTATTAAACAGGAATAAATGTAATAAAGTTGGTATCATTGTGTGATTTATATAAGTTATGTATGTGAAGTTGAAACTATGAATTTTAATTTAACCAGGGTTCATGAGAAAATCAGGAAGTGAGAAAACTCGAAACTTAATGCTGATGAATGTTTCATGCCATAATGTTCTTGGTTGAGCAGCCTGCATGTGTGCACAGTCACACTTGAATCGACGGATGTCCTAGTTTTCATTATGTTTTTACAGCCAATAGTACAGGGGTTTAAGAAAAGGATACAGTCATATTGCAATTTGAAAAATTGCAGTTGGATCGAGATGAGGTAGGGTGAAGTTTGGGGTTACCCTAATAATAGACATATCAAGCTAGTGGTGGCTTAGAGGAAATACAAGTTTTCCAAAATAATACATAAATATAATAACTTCCATTCCCCAAGATAATCACTCAGAGACACCCATCTCATTCCAAAACAAACCGCACAACATAAGTGTTGTGCAAGCCAGTGATCTCCTTCCAATACAAACCGGTACTACACCCCTCGATAAATTTGTGTCTATTTTTGCATTTTTCTCTAATAATAACACAGTGGTAACAAAAGTTATGTATATTATAGGGGTAAGAAATCCAATTACTACACTGGAATTTCAGTGACCCAAGACAAGCGGTTTGTTATTTATGATCAGAAATAAGGTACCGCTAGGATGTTTCTCGTTTCCTATCATATATACTGAACCGCTTGTCTTGAGTCACTGAAATTTCAGTGTAGTAATTAGATTCCTTGCCCCAATAATATACATAACTTTTGTTACCAGTGTGTAATTATTTTTTGAGAAAAATTCAAAAATAGTCACAAATTTACCACATGGGTGTAGTACCCCCTTAAGCAGTCTACTTGTTATTCCATAAAATTGAAAGAAAGTATGTGCAATGTGTCTTTGTCTTTAAATGTGCAGTATGTTTTTGTCTCTAAAGGGTCACCATACATTGTACCTTTCAAGAAGTTCTGTCACATGCCACACATGAAGGGTCTGTCTGGCGTTTGTCGGTATCCTTTGTTTCACAAAACTAAATGAATAGGTTATCCCTCTATGTATGAAATAGTAGAATTGATTGACTGACTTTTAATCATTGTGTGTGAAATTATTTCTTCCTTAGGCCAAAGAGTCCTGGGAGATGGATAGTGGTGAGAGGTTAACGGCAGCAGAAAGCTCTAAAGCAAAGGGAACAACTTATTTCAAGGTAAATCTCATGTCCATCATCTCTCAGTCTTTTCTAAAAAGCTGTATTTGGGGATAATTGTTAACAAGTGGGAAGAAATGTAATGAGTCTTTATGAAATGCAAAGAAAAGCTCGGGTAAATTGCTAGGGTCAAAAAATAGGAAGCGGTGGAGATCGAACCAGCACACTCAGGATTTCCGGTCTAGAGCTTATGCCATACTGAACTACAGCGGATTGCAGCAGATGAATCTTACATTACCAGTCATGATCAATACCGCTATCAAGTGTCTCAGCAGCCAAATACAATACTTTAGTTACATTAGGTGACCTAAATCTGTTACCTTAGCAGGTTGTTAGACAATGTGAGACCACATTAATATATGAAAGGGTCTTTATGAAATGAACAAACAACTTGTAACCAGGAACCGTATTCGTTCCAATAAGCGCCCATGACCCAATAAGCGCCCACCCAGGGTATTTTCAATTTGCTAAAGGGTACCATTAATGTAGAAGTGACAGATAGACGTCGATACAGTGAAATAGCTGGAGGACTACAAGTTCTGTGTAAAGTTGCAATACATTTTCTCCATCAGCAAAGCTACTAGAATGTCTCAGGACCCTTTTATAAGGTACATAAATTCATCTCTAATAAACGCCCCTTGCGAAAAAATCAGGTAACCCAGGTAAAAAATAAGCTCCCACCCAAAATGACTTTGTTAAGCGCCCTGAGCGGTTATTGGAATGAATACGGTATTTTAATTGTTATGTGAATGAATTATGGCATTTGTCTAAATTAGTCATCCAGTGACATTTAAAGGTACCATTAAGAAGGAAATATTTAATGATTATGTCTTTTGCAAGACTCTTCATACTCTCATCTATTTCTTTATATCAATCAAAGAATTCACACAAAATAACAAGAAATTTTAAGTGGAACTTTCAGAATTGATATGTTTTGGTATGATCAGAAGAAAAGACAGCTGTTGTTTATCTATTAGTACAGAAAACAATGTGTTACATTCTCTCTTTTGACTATGGTAACTTACAAGCTTTTGCAGAGGTAAACTAACACAATCTTTTTTTTTTACTTTTTTTTTTTTTGAGGTTTGTACACTACATATGTGGTGAAAAAAGTCCATGTATGTTGAATTTTCTAATTTTGTCAACTAATATTCATTTTCAGGGTGGTAGATACCAAGAAGCCATCAAACATTACAAGAAAGTTGTCAATTATCTGGACTATGACTCTGAGTTCTCAGACGAGCAGAAAGCTAAGGCCAAACCTCTCCTTCTTGCTGGACATCTTAACTGTGCCATGTCACACCTTAAAGTAGATGATTACATGGAAGCAATCAGGTCATGTGATAAGGTAGGTCACATCTGTTTTGTTCTCATTTGACCACACTCTTTCCCTGTGCACACTGTGTTTTTCTCTGTATGGAGGCATTTGTTTTGCCTGTCCAACAGGGGACATGAATGAGAAAAATTTGCTTGTTATTGTGGTGTGATCAAGCAAAATCAGTTGGACATATTCAATTTTCAGTTTCTTATAAGTCTCTAAACAGCATTTGCAAAGCTACATTTTGCAGAAGACCCCGTTGAATTTGGACAACCATTTCAAAAGATGTGAGCAATTGAGTTTCCGAAACAATAGGAAACACGTGTATAGAAAATATAGACTGATTTTGCTTGATCACATCACAATTGGGGATACACAGCCAAACAGGGATATCCCCTTCCATAAAGGGCTTTAACGCTACATGATTAGTTTCATCTAAACTGTGTGGGGGGTGAACTTGGTGACATTTTTGTAATGTTTTGACACAGATGTTATTGAGGAATCCCCAAAATCAGGTGTGTTAACTCATCGCCAACTGGGGATGTCCTCAGTTAAGGGTAAATGCAGGTATTTTAATCAATGATTCAAATATATATCTCTTGTCCATACGGAGCTTGAAATGCAAGTAGTAAGTATTTTTTTTAAGTTGAAAAGGTAATGGACATATAGGTTTGTACGTGACAGACGACTTGATTTGACTTGTTACTTGTGGATTGGTAAATCAGGAATCTGGGGTCTACCTGCTGATTGCCATCAGTGAGCCCTAAAGTGGTTCAATAATAATAGCCTATTTTGAGCCCAGAAAGTGGTTAAATATGGCCTATTTTGAATCCAATTTCATTGGTCAATATTTAGCCTATTATTTATGACTCAACTTTTTTCTTTCTGTGGAGGACACATACATAACTAAGTATTTTAACATCCCTACCTTACAGGCATTGGAGGTGGATGAGAGCAACGAGAAAGGCCTCTTCCGTCGTGGACAAGCGAGAGCAGCCATGAAAGACTGGGAGTTGGCCAAGGTTGATTTTTCCAAAGTGTTAGAGCATGATCCCAACAACAAGGCAGCTAAGAATCAAGTGGCAATATGCGCTCACCACATCAAACAATTCAAAGAAAAAGAGAGGAAAATGTACAGTAACATGTTTAGTAAATTCACCGCACCGCCTGTAGTAGTTAAGGTATGTTATGCTCTGTGTTTCTTGTCCCTGTAACTAGACATGCTAGTGTCGTCATTGATATCAGGGGAGAGTATAATTTCCCAAAAGATGCTTAAATAGGGTATTTGTTTTGCTGTCTAAATTCTTGAGTGACAGCTCAAAATAGACAAGGGCAAAGGCGATTCCCCCCCCCCCCAAATAAAATTACGGGGGCGATTATTTTTTAATAGAAGGTAGTCCTCAAAAAGGAATTATTTTAAGGCTTGTGAGTCAAAATAAATAAGGTATTTAGCCCCCGAATTCCTGAAAGTAGCCCTCTAAAGTTTAATTACGGGGGTCCTCTTTTAACATGCAAGCTGCAAACAAGTATGGTTTGCTGGGTGCATGGTGAAATAACCAAGAGTTACAAAATACTATTTTCAAACATGATGGCGTGAACGCTCTACGTGTAATTTCCTCAGAGATTCACTCAAAATATTAACAGCAATGAAAGATGATTAATTGCATTGTTTACTTTTTGTTGAATCCAAATAGCCAAAAGAAAGCCAGGAGGATGTATTTGCTACCAAGATTGAACATTTTAACGGAGGTGCACAAGATGGGGAGCTGAAAGATGACGGGTCATCAGTAGATGGTGAGAAGGTAGAAGAGGGATCAACAGAGACAACAGAGGAGCAAGGAGGAGGGGATGCGCCACCGGTAGTGGAAGCAACAACAGAAAGTGTGCAACCGATGGAGTCATGATCCAAACCTTTTAAAATGGCCAATGTGAACTGAAAGAAACGTGTGCGACTATTATTTTTTTATTATTGTTGGTGAGAATTTGCTTGTTATCAAGTTTAATGACTGAGATATAGTTACAATGTAATACAGTTAAAAAAACTGTATCTCTATTGGAAGTGGATGGTGATGACAGAAATACGATGAAACTCAGCTCAGAAGAGCAGCAAGAAGATATGTGACCCCTTTCAGCAAAATATACCTCTAATTAGCCTGGCATGTTCTGTGAAATAAGCTCAATTTAAATATGAGGAGGAAATATCATAATTTGTCATAATTTTTATATTATCTTTAATCAATCATCCAAAGCAAATCTCACTTTTATTTAAATACCCGCAAGAGGCTCAAGGTATATTTTGCTGCAATGGGACTCACTATCATATGACCTCAGAGCTACTTTTATCACCAGAAGAATCATTGTGTTTTTTGTTCTGATACTGAGGAAGCTGAAAACTTCATTGCTTTAAAAATATGTTTTGTAGTTGAGTGGATATAAACAGAACTTTCATAAGCAGTCGCAGGCAACAAGGTGATGAACAAGCATTTCTTTGTTATCATTAAAAATGTGTGACTTAATTGGTGTAATCCCGAGAGGTCAGGCAGTCCATTATGATCATATATTATACTTTTTTTATACCCAGGGCAAATGAATCTTAAACAATTAAAGACAATGCCAATCGAGTGACCTTAATACAGAGGGGAAGCCTAAAGATGAAGCTCTAACTCAGTTCATTTTATTTGCATTGCTTATAGCTAATATCCATTATACTGATAACAGTATGGATTAACAGTGGAGGAAACAAAAACAGACAAACAAGATGGCCTTATGTCATGGCAAAAAAGTTTCGTAATATCTTCAAATCCAGTCATTTACATACACATAATGTTAGTATGTAGGACTCTCATATAATAATGTGACTCGACAATCAACTCAGTTGGATTACATGGACTATAATGAATAAATGAACATGGTTAAATTAACATGTTACTAAACTATTATATATTGTAAGGCAGGCTTTGTACTGATATTATTGCTAAAAAGGTTAATAGACATTTTGATGCAGTAGAGGGTAGCAGACTTAGTACACATTCCAAGAGAGCTTGTTTTTTAACTACATGTATTTCAAATTGTTTGGATGACTTTTGGAGAAGTATTTTTTTTCTTGATCAATTTTAAGCTTGGGTCAGACATAAAATAGGCAGAACATAATAAAACATATAAATATCAGCGCATTTTCTAAAACAAGCAAATATGTGTGAACTTGCTGACTACCCAAATTATTATTTGTACACAACATCTACTCAGTAAATTCACCAGGATACTCAGTAAAGTTGCCAAAAGGCAATCATCTGACAGAGAATTTGCCACTTCAGCAGTAAGCACAGTCATTACAGTACAATAAAGTTATTTAGTAAAGTAGAGATGTGGTATGGGAAATAGTTTTTACACCACGGGATATCAAACTTCTGCATTTCCTGACACTGAATTCATCATGCTTGTAAGATGTTCACTTGCCGACTTATTGTTTAGTCTTCCTCTTACTTGTTTGAAATAAGTGAAAGCAAACAAACAATCTTATTGAACACACTCACCTCTGCTACATAAAATATCTTGTTCCTAAGTCCATATAAGGACAGATACAATATATGTATTAGAAATTGGCCTTATGATCATAACATACAGTGGCATAGGGGCATGGGAGCCCCCAATCAAAGTGAAAATTTTGACCTGTGTGCCACAATCGGGTTCACTGCTTCCAATCACATGACTCACACTACGCTTCTGATACCATACAAAGTCAATGTGGCTCTTGGTCAGTTTGTTCCAAATTTTCTTCACACAAGGTAAGACATATTGCATAACAATAGATAAAGCTATGAGTTAATCCTTTGTTAATTGTTGTGCAATATGCATCTTGTATTGAGGTACTTGTACAAATTGACTTGCAATGTATGAGGGTGCACTGGTCATATCCATGACTTCAAGTCCACTTGCTCTATGAAAAAGGACATAAATCCAGGCCCAGTTATAAGTAATTACCCCCTTTGGCCAATGTCACTCCCAGCTGGACAAGCTCACTCCAATGGTAAACCACAGCAGACAAGCCAAAAGATAGAAAATTGTTATGTAATAATGGCATATAACCAACATGGAACCTGTTGACACACTTTTACACCATGTTGATAGCTCTATATAGGGCATCAGCATGGGATAATTGGAGGGATTAGTGGTTTTGATTTTTATTCCTTTTTGGTAGAGCAATTAGACATACCGTATTTCGTCAAATAAACGCCCCCGGGGGCGTTACATTTTCCCAAGGGGGGGCGTTTATTAGAGGTCATTTTTAGCATGACAATTCCCGTTAAAATCATTAGGTAAGCTTAAAAGTCACGCTAAAATGACGAACTATGAACTTTTGACACTGACTTTTGGTTCACTTCCGGGTTGCCGATGCAGATTTTCGCCATTTATTGCTGCTATTATCAACCATGTGAGCAACTTGGTAAGCTTACTACACAAGATAGTATGGAAATATCGGCATTTTTGAAACATCTTGGTTGAAAAAAGTGGTGGGGGCGTTTATTTGAGGGGGGGGCGACTATTTGACGAAATATGGTACTTTTCCTTGTATGAAATATTCATAATAACAGTGCTTTGTGTAAAATTTACTTTTAAAGTATGATGAAGACAATATATACTATAGTACAGGTCATGTTAGATCATCATTGCAAAAGTTCCTTGATTCATTCGATGCAGCTCACAACATTGCAGTGAACACAAAATTATATAACAATAGAAAAATAAAAAAAGGATGCTGAACAATTCAAAAACAATAGAACTGTGGTCTTGGGCCAGTGGTCACTGAGAAGGGGACATCATCTGTGACCAATGATATATAATAAATTATGAAGTTTGGCGAATTTGTAATGCTAAATACTTTTGCAGTCTACTTTATTTCGGGAAATAGGTTTTTTCAATGTAAAGAATAAGGTTGTCTGCACCCCAATAAAACATCAAATTTTGTTTTTAATTATGTTCATAGTGTGATAGATTTCCAGAGCACTTAAAGTCACCTGTAGACTTTATATTCCCTGCTCCACATAATGGTGATAAAAGACTCGGAGATACAGGACAAACTAAGTCAATGGCCATTAAACTCTCTGCTGACCTTTGACTTTGACGGATAGTTTGATGTGCAATGTAAAGTAATTCATATTTGACCCGTATTCTAAATCCCCCTTCCTGGAGATAGCCCCAATTGTTGCGAAGGGCATGGGGGCTAAAATTTGTTATTTAAATTACCCATCAGAATACAAATCCACAGAGAAATTGGATGAAATGGCCAAACAAGTACTATAATTTGCCGTTATCCTCCAATTGAATCATTAGGGAAAAATATTAGCCAATTCAAAATCCAAGATTTCCCCATTTTTTTAAATTGTCGCCCCTAAATATATCAATGTAACCATGTAAAGATTACAAGCACCAAAATATGCAATTAACCTCATTTTGAAACTAACATTAGCCACTGTAAATTCTTAGATGGCACCATTTTTAATATGACCACCAATAAATGATCCCCAGATACCATGATGGCATCGTTCACATATTTTCTATCTCGAGAGATAATTAGCTCGATATAATCAAGTCCAAACCCAGCGTGCCAAAATCCTTTCCTAGTACCCCTTCTCTCCTGTTCTCCCACCCCTCTCTCCTGCCAAAAGTTCCCCTTCCCTCAAATGCCAAATTTTCGGGATCCAAGTTTGGAAACCTCATGGTCTAGATAGGCTATATTGAGAGTGTACTGAGCTCACGGGGTATATTTAGGCAAATTTTACGACCCCCCGCTATCTCTGGTTGAAAACTATGACCCCCCTTCCACCCACACAGACTAAAGATCCATTGTTGGTACTGAATGGCACAGAGAACACAAAACGGACAAAAACTTGGGATTGTAATCAAATCATAAAGAAGTGCGTGCAGCATGCAGACGAAATTTTGATCGAAAGTGTTTTAAGAACGCGCACAGAGCGTGTGAAAATGTTGAATTATATAACTAAAGATTAACTAAAAAGGTTTTTTTTGGTATAAAAAATATGACCTCCCTATGTTTGGTATAAAAATTCTATGACCCACCATGCAGTAGGCCTATATTTATGACCCCACCCCATTCCGAAGCCGTGATGAGGCCCGGCCGCCTGTGTCTTGGACTTCAGTGTCTTAGCTAGCCACCAGTCTGGCCCTCATTTTAGACGGGGAGTTTGCTCCTGGGATGGGCAAAATGAAGTGCCTTTGGCAGATGCTGCATTATAATTGTAGGTATTGACAAAGGCTGTTGACTTTTTTTTAGCAGACCAGCTTTGCAAATCAAGGTCATAACAAGACATAATTGAACTCTTTGACGCCCCCCCCCCCACATGGTCTGTAGAGATCTGGTAAATGCAGGACCGAATTTACCTCTTTGGGGATCGGAAGCAAGCACGATTGTGTGAGCCGGCCATGTCTGTTATGGCAAAAATTTGCCCTTTTTGTCATGTTTGTGTATACTTTAGCGATCGTGTATAATCCGTGTGTAGGGCCTATGCATTTTATAATCCGTGTGTAGGGCCTATGCATTTTAAAATCTCAAAAGTTCACCATATTTTTCTGAATTGAGACACAAAATGAACATTTTGGGGCAATTTAAGCCGATTTTTAACAAAATTTCAACTTTTTTGCGTGAATTTTTTTATTTTTTTGGCCATGTTAAATGATTTGGTGATGTAGTTTAGTCAACCCTACAATGATCTATAGTTGTTTACAGGTCAATAAAGTGGATTGGTGGTTCCAAATAGATGCCGTAATAGAGATGGAACACACATGCATAGCAGCATCTAAAGTAGGCCTACACACAAGGGCTCGCTTCCTAACTGTAGGTATATTCGTCTAAGTCTTCCTTTGGGGGCCATGGCGGGGGCCATGGGCCAGCCAATAACGCACCTAAAGTGTGCACTCAAGTGGCTATGTCCCGGGGCTATGTTTTGGTTTAGATATAAGATCGACGGTGTCGGCGGGAGCATTACAATTTAGAGGGAAACAAGCATAGAAGCTCATAGACATGCTAGGACATTTGTGCGTGAAGCGCGCGAAAAAAATAATCAATATTAGACTATTTTAGCCCAAATTGAAGCTAAATATATAACAGGCCAGTGCGCAAAAACCGGGGCAAAAACATGGTGTTTTCGGTTAAAATGGAAGATGCACAGAGCAATTTTGGGGGGGCCCCCTCGGTAGGCCTACCCCCGGGGCCTAGTACTAGTATAACCTTTTTGGAGCGTTTTAGTGAAAGGTGCATGTGTGCCAAAAATCGCTTGCCGAAATTGCTTCCTCTCCTCTTTTGGCTAGACACTAATTCTCTACTAATAGGCTACTATGGCTGAAACGACTGGAAAAAGAGACGACGCCGGCGATCCGACGCCATGACCTTTGACACGGCATCAAGCGAGCTTTCGCTGCACTCATCGGTGGGGAAAATTAGGCGATGAAAAAGCAGAAGATTTCATCCGTTTTTCTTGCTTCTTATTCAAATTAGACATTATAAGAGGATGCTGCAGTTCTTATAGCTAAGGTTGAAAGGTAATCGTTGTTTGTTTCTATGCAACTTTTGGCCCAGGGTTCATGCATACCGCGCGGCGCAGTTAGCTCGAGATTAGCCCTGTAACTCTGGCCATACATGCACTGATGCATACGGTCCGCTGACGGTATATTGTAGTCCGAATAATCAGACCCAGAACAAAATATTAATTTCTGACATGATCGTGTACTGGGTCTGAACTGTTTCCATATGAAATCTTGATGGCAAATTGGAAAATAGAAGCACATGGTTCTACGTGACAGCTTTTTAATCCCTATTCATGTTATGTGAATCACGCTATTGTGGACCATCCTTCTGATACTTGAGTGTTTGGACAAGCGGAACGGTCTTTTGTCTACCTCTCTGTTTGTAAACAAATCAGGAGGTCGAAATCGTCCTCCTCGCCGAATACGAAAGTCAGCGTAATAGTACGGCACTAGGTATATATTGTATCATGCAATGTACAATACATGATATAGGTATCCCAGGCAAACCTTAGTTAACACATTTGCTAGTCAGCGAAATTCGCCAAGACCGGGGCCCAAACACAATGCATATTTATAGGGTGTCCAGGTCAAAATTTTAAATTGTTAATTGTGTATTTTTTTAAATTTTATCCTAAAGAGTATGTTGAAAGACACTCATTAAAAAAAAAATTATCAAAAACGGACAGTCCGGTCCCCAGATACAGCCGTTTTAAGGCGTCAAAAAAGCGCAATTTTCGTCGTTTTGGTAAAAAGTGCAAAAGAGGGCGCTTTTGTAGACAACATGGAAACAAAATTACTGTTTCTTTGACACTGCAATGTTTGTTATTGGAAGTATTCATCCCTTGTCTAACTATATTCCAAGTTTTATTCAAATAGCTATAGCCATTCTTGAGTTATCGCACTTTGAAAAACATCGTTTTGCCTCATATTTGATATTACCCATAATGCATTGCTTTCATGGCTCCACCTGTGAATCAAGCCTGTACAATCTCTATGGGGAATAACAAAAATTGTGCTACATTGAAATACATTTTCTAAAGTACTGTTGTGAAGTTATTTGAAATGCAATTCTTATGTAACTTGGCATGTTGGTAGTACACATGATGTGGATCAAGTTTTATGTTCAATAATTTGATGTTTTGTTAGTTTTACGGCTTAATTTGCATAAATTAGCATATCTTACAGCGATGGTACAAATGAAGCTCAAGATTTGCTATAATAAATTTGTTTGGTAATGTTTGCAATGTGATCTGTTTACACTTGACAGCAACTGTATAATATTGTTGAGAAGTGAATTAAGTATGATATGTTGTTCAAATGAACTTTTTAAAATTAAAATAACATACTTAAAATGGGATGTTCCATTTAATAAAAGTGGTAATTTTTATTGTTCTTCAATTTCGACCCTTGTCTCTTGAGGGAACACATATATACATGAATGCTCACATTTTCTATTGTAATGTTGCTAATAAAATATACCTGTACTTGAAAGAACCATAAAGAACACAATTCTAGTCTTTGTAATTTTTATAATGTACAAATATTTTTGTTGAAGATAATAGAGTAGGCCTGCTCAATGCATGGAACAAGTATAGTGAATCAATCCATGTTGAGGGATTTTTGTAACTTCAATTTAGGTTCACATGTATTTAAATGTAGGCTTTATGAATTGTTTTGATTATATGTAATGTACATTTGTTTCCTATTTGATGTAAAAATAGGATGGTTGAAAAATAAAATAAAAATCATTTAATACAAGTCTCATTCAATTGCAAACTGAGTGGAATATTCCATTTTGTTTATGGGTATTTCAAAGTATAGACCGAGGAGCAATAATACCCTTGCAAAATGTGAACCAAAAATTAGAGCTAAGATTAATAATATGAAAGAACATCAACAAACAATTCTTTAATTGACTTGATTGAGCATATTCAAAACAAAAACAAAACAAACTAACTAAAACCTCAAAGATAAAGTCCCATATCCCCTTAAACTGTCCTGTTTCATGAAATTACCAGTAACTTGAGACCTGTTATATTAAAATACAAAAGTATTTAAAAACACTTGTGAACAATTAAAGTTAAAAGTCTTAAACTTTTTTAAAGAGATTTATTTGCATGTCTTCCTTTCACATCTCATGCCCCAAACCCCTTCCCATCCCATCCCTCTTTCCCGGTCCCCTCCCCCCCCACCCAATGTTGGTGTGTTTTTTTTTAATTAAAAATATTAAATTAAAAAAAAAACGGGCTTAAATCGAAAAAAGATACAACAAAAATGTTGTATATAAAATAAACATACAAAATAAATAAGTATTATTTAAAAAAAAATGAAAAACTAATCTAAATTTAGGGCTTTGAAAAGTGCCCCTCCAATATCATACACATCACCCTGAGACATCACCCCTATTCCAATCAATGGAATAGCCCAGCTACACCTCGTGGCTTGCGATTGCAATCACTGCATACTTGGCCTGTTGGGTGATACCATATTGACCCGCCATCGTAGTAGACAATTAATGAGGGACAACATATTAATGGTTTGCGTGGTTGCATTTAAACAAATCATTACGTTAGAAATAGAAATAACATTCTATTCACCATCTGCAAGCCTATGATTTTTTTAAACAAAAACCTGTACCACATAACTGCCTGGTTTTTATTGTTTATAAAACTCGGGATAAAACATCTCTAAAAATGTACCAGAAGATGAACAGTCTTTTTTTTTTTATTACAATCACTAACACAGAACCGGCCCCAACCGGCTTCGAAAGCGAACCACGTGTTAGTTGAATACGGCAACACATGCAGACTCGACAGCGCGCCATCATACAGAACTGGCACATGCCTTGGTTTTGCACGCACGCTAGTCATGTGCACTAACAGCGGGACGATATTATGAGCTAGCTGGCAACACAGCAGCTGATTTTCACCTTGTTTCGCATTGAAACCAACGGGCGTGTATGGTATGACAATGTATGGGAAAGAAAATACACATGGGCGATTTACAGAGATTTTTTTTAATGGATCTTGTAGCTGACAGAACAAGCTTTATTTTGATATCACATACAATATATTGGGCCACGGGAAGCATATTTCCGTAAGTGATACATTTTTGAAAAAAATATTAAAATACTTTCCCTTTATCAAAAAATCTAGGGATTTCAGTATATAGGGCACTGAAGTCTGTACTTAATATACAATTAATAAAAATAATCATTTATAGGCCGCGTGTAGTTTCTATTTTGAGATATAAATCACCATTTTGACGAAAAATATTGGAGCCATCACAAAAAAAAACGACCAACATGGCCGCTCGGAGTCGGAAAAAACCTCAACTTTGGAAAATCGTAGATGCAAAAATACTCATCGGATTGCAATATTTTTTGGATTTCTATTTGATTTCATCCCTTTTTAGTTGTATTACGAAGTTGTATAACTCTATCTTAAATATTAAACAAATGAGAGCAATTCTAAAACGCTTTTTTTTATGCTCAACAAGCCGTGTGCTTGTGTGTGAATGGAAAACAACGGTACGCCGTGCGCTGCACAGTGGACACCCTAATATTTACATAGAAATTTGAATTTTTTTCGAGAATAGGTCGGTGAAGGAAACCTACATAAATATGTTTTCTATACTTCACTTGACCCAAATATATGACTTTTATGGTGATAATCAAGTCGCACATGGAATTATAGAGGATTTTGATAGCAGTTCCATTAAAAAAAGCTGCTATCGCCATGAGACTAAGATCTAGAAACACCCCGAAATGCCGCTTTTAGGAATTTTGCTAGCTGAATCTTTTTGATGAAAGTCAGTCTTTGACAAGATGTAACTTTTCTACGGAAAGTGCTATGAAAAAAAGGTTTTCAGTTTTGGTTTTGTTTACTCAAGGGCTTTAATTTGATATATAAAATGATGCAGTTTGATGGCAAATTTGAATTCACCTAGCATACCTACATGATAGTACAGTCTGTCCATCCACATAGAAGTACTAAGTATTAAAATAGACCTCAGAAACTGGAGGAATGAGAATAATTATGGCCATGCGTTTTGAACTCAACACCCAAAAAGGGTGGTGGCGTCACACTTTTCACTGTGATCATTTTGTTTTTTGAGTGTATCTTTGGAAGAAATATAGATGTATGACAGTAAATGTGGTATCAAATGAAGGCTAAGATATTGATTAGTAACTATGGACAGTTTATTAAGATATCTTGAACATTGGCAGAATGGCACCCAATCCAATTGACCAAGTCAGGGGTGGTGGTGGCAGCGGTGCATGTGGCAGCGGTGCACTCATGTACAAACTCTATGGGTAGTTTGTATTTTAAGTGCACACAATTGTAAAATTGTTCATTATGCACTTCAAATGTGTCCTTATTACTATAAATTTGGTATCAAAAGATAGCTTAGTTGTCCATGTAAACATTTAAATACCTTAACTTTCTTAAAATAATATAAGAGGACTGGTAGTCACAGGTAAGTCACATGACATACAAATTAGTCCCTATTCTCTACACAGTAAACCCAAATTTTCAACCGCAATATACTGCTAGAGATTACCATCGCTGTATTTTTAAAAGTATACCCCCTAGAATAACCAAAGTATACATTTTTGGAAAGCTCTTGGCTCAAGGAATCCAAAAATGCACTTGAAAGTAGTGTAGGGTGTTACCCTAAGAAAATATTTTTCAAAATGTACTAGACTGATGAGTTGAATCGGTATAAAATTCCACCAACCATTTTCTGAAATACACATTGGTTTACTATCATAAAGCCCTATATCATCAGAAAGCTAATGGTCTGTACTTTTCAAAACTGCATTAAGAATTGATGGAGGGGTACACATGAATGAAAACCAGTACCCCAAGTAAGCTTCATCAAAAATATAAAATGGGCTTGCATTTTTTACATTATTTCTTTTCACATATACCCTACACTAATTCTGATTCCATTTTTAGATTCCTTGGACCAATAGCTTTCCAAAAATGTATACTTTTACTATCATAGGGTGTATAGATTTCCAGATATGACAATTTATACCAAACAAGGTGCATCATGACAGAAAAATCAAGGTGTGACGCAAAGTCGGCGAGTTCACGATGCATGGCCTTATACTTGCCGAGATCACCACGATCGATCTTATTGAACGCGTCGCTAGGGACAGGCATAACAATTTCAAATTAATTCTATCAACATGAGTCATGAATTGTTGTTTATTGGAAGAGAGAACTTCTCAGACTCAGAAGTTCTCTGCATGGGGGACTTGATCATTTTTGTGCCCCTCTGTCAATTTTTTGTTTTCATTGTAATTTAATCTAATTTTTGTTGAATAATATTATGTATATTATCATTTTCAACACATGCACATCTGTGAAATTTTGTATGCAAATTCAAATTTTAAGGTGGTGAAAATGTGATTTTTGTGCTATTTTTGGTCAAATTTTGCCGTTTTTCAGCCATTTTGAGTCCATTTTAGGCAAAAACAATGATTTTTCCCAAGCTAGGGATGTTCATAAAATTTTAAAGTTCAATATTTTTAGCTGAAAGTTCTTTCATTTGAAAGAGAATTAAATTACCTAAACAATAAGGGGTCAATCATGTTTCTAGTGCATATTCTGTCGGTCAGACATCCAGGCCCTCGAAATCCGCGGTAACGCGGCCGCGCCGTTCCCAGAAAAAAAATGGACGCTCACAGAAAAAAAAAAAATGATTTTTTTTTTATTTTTATTTTATTTTTTTTTAATTTTTTCTAAGTTTTTTTGAAATGTTTTCCTACCCACTCACAAACTTTACTGCATGTATTCAAACCACCAAAGCCCAACTAACCCTTGGCCTTACCCCCAAAAGGGAATTAGGGTAGAAATTAATTTCACCTGAAAATGACAGAAAATCTGCCCTGTATTTAATGTTTTTAAATGCATTGCATGAATGTGTTTATAACGTTTTAATTAATTTAAATTTGCCTCATTTCAATTTTCATGGAAATTGTTTTTTTTATTGCTAACAAAATAAAAGAGAAACCTTTCACATAATTTTGGAAATTGAAAATGAAAAATTTCTAAAATTCTGGAAATACAAAAAATTACATTTAAGTAAAAGCTTTTTTCTTCTGGGTAAGAACTTTTTTCTTACATGCAACAGCTTCTTTATTGCAGGGTAGAAATTTGATAAAATAGGTCATCATATGCAAAATGCATGCATGGACCTATTTATCAAATTTCTAACCTGCAAGAAAAAGGCTGTTGCATGCAAGGAAAAAATTCTTACCCAGAAGAAAAAAACTTCATGCACATTAGTATTCCGCATGAGGGCCTCCTCCCACATACCCAAAGAGGGGGTGTCAAAAATTTTATGAATCATTGTTTTTATATTGTGCATTATCTATATCAATTTCAGCCATGTAGGCCATGTGTTAGGCAAAGAAAAAACTTTGAAGAATGCCTCTCATGTACAAAAGTATAGGAAACTGAACATTTAAAACCACTTTTTTAGGGTGAAGGAAGCATTTTTTCAAAAACGTCTGAAACAGGCCAAGAATTACTGTAACATAGATATGCATTTTTATGTCACAAATGGCCTCTTTTGGGGTGCTAAATCTGCTCAAATCGCCTGGGCTCGACTGCCCCCTCGACCCCCGCAGGGGCTCTGCCTCCTCGGCCCACATGGATAATATTTCAGAGGTTTTTTTTATCAAAGCTCACTCTTGTGCCTGATTTCTTACTTTAAAAAGTCTAAAATCCATGAGCTTTTTAGGCTTTTTGAGCCCCTGGACCCCAACCATTAAGGGCGAGCGACAAGGCGCTCGCGAATTTCACAGAAAATTTAAAGCAACATAGTTTAAGTTCCCAGACAGGAAAATTTTTTCCTATGCCCTGCGGACATCCGGGCTATCTCTAGTCTCGGGCCCAAACTGCATGTGGCTCACGGTTTGTTGTGAACAACAGAAACCGGCTGTGAAGGAGGCTACATAGCGATGTTGCTGGAGTGGCATTCAATTTCGGAAAAAACGACACTCGACCATGGAATTTAATTTTAAGTTTGTCAGTATATAAACGGCAAATCAAGTAAGTTTCTTTCACTCTGAAGACTAAGAAACGGTTGTTTGATTCCACTGACTATTTGCGATCGAAGTTTACATTACACCAATGACAGAAATCATCAACAAAAATCGAATCAAGGACTTAGTTTTCACTCGAACATCATCAACCGGAAGTGACGTGACACGGACCGACAGAATACTTTTGAAGTTACAGACAAAAACAGTGTCATCAAATTGCCCAAAATTTTGTGTGTGAAATTGTGACAGCAGGCACATGTAAAATGCACACTACTGTATGTGACCCCAGATCACCTCCTATAGTCCTATTCTTTACTGTAAGAAAGGTGTTTTGGATGGTCTTGATTTACACACAAATTGCTTTTGAGCTAAATCGAGCGTTGACTTGGTGGAACATGGATTGCACTATGTGATAGTGTATGAATCCAGTATCATGCCAGTACCAACATAAGTCAACATCACTTAGGTTTTGGTTGTCAAAATTAATTTTTAGTGATTTTCTCCATTGAGCCCCACAGTAAAGCCATTTTTGGACCGTACATGCACATTCCTCTTCCCTATGGACGAATAGCGCCACCTATAGTGTGTGATGTGAGCTAGCCTACCCAAGCGATAAAAAAAAAGTGCTTACTCCCAGCAAATAAAGTAAACTGGAATTGTTATGTGAAAAGGATGAAAGTTTTTGTCAAACCATGTTTCCCTTTTGTCTGAAGATGAATTTTGGGTCAAAATAGAATTTTTTCCCAAAAATGCCCCTTTTTGACCAAAACAGCGATTTACAACAAGGCCTATCTCACAGAAAAAAATATTCAAAAGTGAAGTCAATGTTGCACTCTGGTTCCTAAAGCATTGAATCTGTTGTCAATGCAAACTATGCATCTGAAAAAGATTAATTTTGGTTTTATTCATCATTTTCTCAAAAAATGGTGTTTTCAGTGGCACAAAATGGCACAGATTTACATAGGGCTTTATTATCAAGTAAAATAAATAGCGCCCTCGCTCAGATGTGCCTGTCCCTAGCATTATATTGTAGCCTTTCAACTTACAAGGCTTTGACACTGTGGTCACACACAGGCAACAAAGTATGCGACTTTTTAGGTTGCCAGTTTCACTTTTGTTGCCATATTTTTTCTCTTTTCAAATAATTAGGGGGGGGGGGGAAATAGCCAAAATTGCAAAGTAAACTTTAATAAAAATAAAGGAAATATTAGATGAATAAAATAAATTTGTTACATGTTAGTACTTAATAGTAGGCCGCTAAAGAAATTTAAAAAATGCATGTAAACATGTAAAATATAATTCAATAAACTAATATGATAAATAAATTTAAACATTTAATTGGTAAATGGTGGTTATTTGAATTTATATTTTTAAGTAATTTATATAAATAAATAATAAACAGAAAGGAATCAACAAACATGCAAAGAATGAAACACTTCGAAAAAAAACAAAGAAAAATTGCAAATTTTTTAAGATGTTAAAATATTATAAGAAGAATAATAGGCCTAGTTAGCAGGCGGCGCATGGGGGCAGTACTAGCGTTGGAAATAGCTGGTATCGCGTAGCAAAATGCTACACAATTTTATCAATTTGCTACACAATTTTCGAGTTGAGTAGCATTTTTATGCGATAGACTTACACACTGAAGTATGTGAATGTACCAAGAGAAAAGTAATGAAAGCAAATTTTGCTACGCATAAAAAAATGCTTAATTCCAACACTGTTGGAACGGAAGAGTCACTTTGATGTGACTACAAGATGTGGACCACTGTCAGAATCTAGTCAGTGGTGTACCTCATGAGTCGCCTATGCGGTATCGAGCAGGTAATTAGTGCTGTCGTCGGCACCGTTTTTTAATGTCGACATGTCGATATAATTCGTATACCGACGACGGCGACATATGTCGACATTTTTTTTTGGCCAGAAAAGCAAGTTATAGGCCCAAAATGACTTGTTATTCAAGGTTGGAAACCAGAGAAATACTGCTACTAAAAAAAAAAAAAAATCCAATTTTTTTTTTTTACAAAGTTGGATACAGTTGTACATTTTAATTACCGGTACTTTTGCTTCTATTTGAACAGCTAGCAATGCATACTAATTCAATGTGTCCCTGACTGTTCAATAGAAGCAAAGGTGATCAAAATATATACAAATTTATCCAACTTTGTAAAAAAAAAATTGGCATTGTTTTTTTCAGTAGCAGTATTTCTCTGGTTTCTAACCTTGATTAACAAGTAATTTTGGGCCTATAACTTGCTTTTCTGGCCAAAAATATTTTTTGAAAATTTAAAAACAAAAATTTTAGAATTTTTTTTTGATGTCGACATGTCGGGATCAAGCCTGGAAACAAGCAGGCGCCGAGCGATTTTTACCCTACGGTTACCGAGTTTTGACGCCTGGATCCAACCAGAATTACACTCCCAGGTGCCAGAGAAAATCTGAATTTTGCGCCCGGTATATATGACCATTATTGCTCCATTTTGACAAGTTGAGTGCTCAGGAAATGACCCAGTAAAACTTCGTCAGGCAAGCTCATTTCCACTCAAAATATTGGCCATTTCCAATGTATTTTCAACAAAATGCAGTGCCAAATCTTATCTTTTACCTAATATTTTGCCAATTTTCCTTGATATTTGCCTTCAGGGCTCATAAAAAATAAAATAAAATAAAATAAAATAAAATAAAATAAAATAAAATAAAATAAAATAAAATAAAATAAAATAAAATAAAATAAAATAAAATAAAATAAAATAAAATAAAATAAAATAAAATAAAATAAAATAAAATAAAATAAAATAAAATAAAATAAAATAAAATAAAATAATAAAATAAAATAAAATAAAATAAAATAAATTAAAATATAAAAAAATAAAATAAATAAATAAAATAAAATAAAATAAAGTAAATTAAAAGTCTGTTCAGATAACATCTCAGGTGAGCATCGAAAGCTGTAGAAGTAACAAAAATAAGCATTTTGAAACTTTCAGAAAAACGACTCCTGGCTCTTTAAAAATGGCTCCTGGTTCGCTAGAAAATTACAGGACCAGGAGCCGCTTTTCCAAATGTTTGGCTCCTGGTTCAGACCGACTTATTTCCAGGCCTGGTCGGGATACGTGCCGATGTCGACATAAGGCATGTCGTAGGTAATACATCGGAAGCCAGCATAGTCACTGCATGATGACACTGCTGCATAGTACCCTACTGCCTTGTTTCCGATGTAGTCACTCACCTGTAGTGACTCCATCAGCCAACATAAGGTAAGTTTTATGGAATGACGGCGGTGGTGACTGTAGAGTTCCAGTGCGACTGTGCGATGTAGTCACTCTGCCGCCAGGAATTTTGCAGTGCACCTGTTCGATGCCGCATCGGCGACTCATAAACTTGTTGACTCTGCACAGGCATGAAATGTCCTCTATTGGTGCTTGCCAATGTAGAAACTATTTACAGGAAATCTGTCCAAAGCCACCCAGTTTTGAAGCTTAAAAGCCCGTCCTCACATGTCAAAAATGTGATCATATCTATCTGGATCATATGGGTTGGTTGGGCTCATAGAATAGTTGGTTAAATTTGTCTTCTAATGGTATACAATTTTGCTTGCAGTGCTAAAGTGATTATGCCGCGAGTTAAACGTCAACCAGCTAGACGTCTACAGCAGGAAGGTGGGACTGCTAGTGTGGTTGATATCCAGCAAGAGATTGAGAGATGGAATGGAGTGAAAACAGCCCATGAATTCCTGAATGATATGCAGGTGGCACAGATGCTACTAGATTGGTAAGTAATTGGCAATGGTGCCAGTTTTAAAGAGGGATTATCAGAGGCTTTAGTTTTCTTCCCTAAAAGAAGGGTTGGATAGTACTCAAAAAGGAGAAGTTTTTCTTGCAAATATTTCTCTTATTACACACACAACACTACTCGTTTTCACCGACAATCGTGGAGCTGTATTGAGTGTGTGGTTGTTAACAGGGAAACCATGGACCCACACACACATATCATAATCCAAACGTGGACTTATGAAAGTAATCTACTAACCGTGGACCTGGTATTAATAGAGTGAGTTCCTTCCTTGCCCAGGGTGATTTCAAGCTAGCTCAATTTTCCACAATTTGAACTGATTTAGAATAGACACTGCAGGAACTTCATCTTGTTCCAGTGTTTACTGTTACATGTACAGATGTAGGTTAAGCTTGGTTTACATATTCAACAGCCTCACTTTCACTTCTTCAGTCTTTTTTTGTTTTATGACATGAAAAGGGTCAGCTTAATTATGTCTTAGGTATCAGAAATAGCGCTAGGAAAAAAATCCACTGGTCCACTGGAACCCACAAACACATTTGGTTAACGGAGGGTCCACTATCTGAGCCTTGTGGGTTTTATGATATGTCAGAATTCACATTTCATGTTGTTAGCTAGACCTCAAATAGAAGGGTCCACATGAACACACGTATACCATAATCAACCAGATTTTTTTTAAACACAAGAAGTGAAGAAGAGTCGGCATTTTTGACCCCAAACCCCATTGTAATTTGTATTAAGTTTCACACCCTTCATTTATTTTAACTCAAAGAGGTTTTGTGATCCAAGGATGCATTGTTTTTATTAGATTTTGCATCGTCTAAGAGTTTGGAAGGTCATTGTGCCTTATCTGTTGACATAAAAATAGCATTTTGAGATCGAATCTGTAGCCTTTTGAAGGTGCTTTACACTTAATGACCCTGATGTAAGTGATGTTGATATCCATTTTTTGCATAGTTATGACTTGATTGGTGGTAATGGTTTGACATGGACTAACAAAGAGCCGCCACAATCAGATGAAGCCTTGCAACTGAAACAGAAAGCTGAGGAAGGATGGGAGACCCTTCAGGAGATCTGTGCACTGATGGTGGAATCACCTGAGGAAGAAGTAGAAGAAGAAAAAGAAGAAGACATTGTGGTGATACCTCTTAGGAAATCAAGGAGAAAGCAGGTTAAAGTTCAACACATTAAAGAAGGTATGTTTGGGTTCAAATATTCATGTATGTACTGTGTCCATTTTTGGTGGTCGTTTATTTTTCCCCATTGTTTATTGTAAAGCTACATTACATAATCTAGAATTTCCGTTTGGCATCACCAAGTAATATGACGTCTTTGTTGGTGTAAGTATGGCCAAAGACAGAATGATAAAAACGTGATTTAGAGATCAAAATGCTTTTTGTGAATTTGTATAAGTCACAATGCATCATAACTTATGATAGCTTAAAACCTTAAATGCTAGTTCCAGTCTATTCATTTCATTACGTTATTGGATCTTTCGTTACAGTACACATTATTGGCATCTGCTGTACAATACATCACAATATGTGGGCTCTTTTTTGGGTTCCAAGGATGTAGCTGAGGAATTGTCTCATGGATTTTGGGCATGCCTGGATGACTAATAATCCCATTGTACTTACACAACAAAGTTGAGATAATTGATATCATGTTTTGGGTGGGTTCAACATTCCCTGAGTAGGCAAAACCTGCAATCTTCATGGGCAGTAATTTACTGCATAATTGGTCATAATTTAAATTGACTGCATAATTGGTCAAAATAATGCCCTGCAAAATTGCTTAAGGGGGTACTACACCCATTGATTTTTTTTTGCATTTTGTGAAAAAATTACAAAAAAATTTGGACAAAGTGGTATGCAAAATGAAGGGCAAATCTTCTCGTTTTATTGGTGGCATCGGTATCAACGTAGCTTACATGCTTTTAAAAGTAGAAGCCAAAAGGTGGTACATCACTGATGATTTAAATTCACTTCATTTTGGAAAGCTTACTATCAACGGATTTCGTTAAAATTTTGGATATGTGTTGCTAACACGTTAGGGAAATAAAGTTGATATGTAAAATGGGAATAAGTGGTTCCTGATTTCTTTTATGACTTCATGAACTTGGTGCTCCACAACTATCAAAAAGGAACTGGTTAAAATGCTTCTATTTTCAATGTTGAGCTATATTTTGTATTTTTAACTTGCGACATTATTTCACTGAAACATAATTAAGCCCCAGGTAACAGGTTACCACAACCATACTCCAGCAATGTTGAAAAAAAGTGTATTTCTTGTCACCTATACCACCATATTGGGTAGTTTTCCGTAAGCTTAGCTTTTGTGATTTTGGTAACTATTTTATATTTATTTGTGAAATCCATGTCAACTAGGCATTCTAAATTGTACTCACCATTTACATCCCAAGGTATATTAGTATATCCACCTTGCACTTCTCGATATATATCCAGTTAAAGACAGAATATCAAAATTATTCCTCATTATGATATCACAGACTCTTACATGTGTATTCAAAATTGATGCTTAAATTTGACCTGAAGTCCTGAACCAATTGACCTATAACCTGACATACGGTGACCTAATAGCCTTTTCTTCTCCTAACAACACATTATATAATTAAATTGACTAATGACTATTCATCCATTGTGTAAGTGTTTATTTAATTTATTCAGTGTTATATATTTTGCATGCACCACTATAGATTTTCTATAGAGAGTATAACAAAGGATTTAATGTATTCTATTCATGTACCCTACTTGAACATGTTGAAAAGAATAAATTATAGTTTGTTATGAAACACAGATCTGAGTTACTAGGATACACAGTAAACAAAAAATATATAGGGCTAAAATGACTTACTACAATGTGTAAAAGCATTGTTTTTCTTCTTTTTTTTCCATTTTTTTTTATTTCACATGATCCGTGCATATATCGCCTATCTATAAATGAAAAAATATTTTTTTAGACCAATCAAACCAATATATGGGTGTAGTATGCCCTTAATTTTCATGATTTAGATTTATCATATTGAGCAGCACTCTTCTTGTGATGTTCATCAATAAACTGACAAATACTAGGTATGTTTCTTGAAGCATCTTGAACTTTGTATTTCTTAAACGTACAATGCATCCCTATGTACCGCTTCAAAACTTCAGGTCCGTAGATGTCATTATGATAAAGATTGAAGTCTTGCTTGCAGTACTAAAACTTACGTAACTTAATATGGCATCATCTCAGATTGTTAACGGACAAGCTAGCCATTTTGTAGTTCAAAAACACGATAGAGCTGCAATATCTGGCTAAGATACAGAAGGTCCCTCAAATGTTCCTTGTAAATGTGTGCAGTTAGATGTGTAACAGCCATGAAACCCCATTTTAGATCCTGGTTTCAATGATTAGTCAGCATTTATCAAAACTAGAATTTCTGCTGTTTAGTGCCTTGGTATACCTCTCATCATGCAGTACTGAATTCTGACCATTGATGTATATAACACCCCTTCCCCTCCCTCCCCCAGATTTTAAATATGTTCATGCATCTTGAAATCAACATTTCAAATATGCACCCACCCGATATAAAGTATACATTTATGCACAAGGAATCCAATGCACCACACTAAGTTCGGGAGTAGTGTGAAGTTGATATTTTTTCTTCCCTTCCATTGGGGTTGAATAGGTTGCTTCTTCCACCACCAAATGCAATACTCAAAATACAAAAAGACATTATCCTACACATTTATATACAGGAAAGTGTGATGACCCACCTTCTATTTACTTTGTTGTTTCATTCTCGCTGCATAGAAATTGAAGCTGATGCCTTTGTAGCTGATGCATTAGAAGAGGCTGTGGAAGAGTCTAGTGCTGATGCAGAGTACGTACCAGAGACTGGTTCTCCAGGAGATGAAGATCCATCATCAGACTGGGAGATATTGAAGAAGAAAACAAAACATAAAGCTGAATCTCCACCAAAGGTATTGTATTTGGTTTTTTAAAATGGGCTATTCTGTTTAAAGTCCACACTCCCCCTGTAGAAGATATTAGAAATATTTTCCACAAGGGGAGTATGAATTTCAAATGGAATCAATGTATTAGGCAGCTCTATTTGAATTTCATACACCCTCTAAAAACAATTCAACATGAATCTTCCACAGAGGAAGGGTGAATCTCAAACAGAATTTGTTCATATGTGCTGATTCCATCTGAAACTCATACTCCCCCTGTGGAAGATATTTCCAAAATCTGCCACAGGGGTGTATTCTTTTAATAGAATAGTCTTTAATTCTCAAGATTTCATGAGAGGACATACATTGTACCTTCTGCGTACTGTTGCATCAGCATACTTTTCGTAGAACAACGCGTTCGCGCGACCTAAGACCTTGATTTGTCAATTCTCAAAAGATTTACTTGCATTGTAAGTGTGTGGTATTTGCATAGTATGCTCGATGCAATGTGATGCAATCAAGCTAAATGAGTCGGATGTCGGGAATATTGATTTTGAGATGTACATGTAGGCAATAATAGTATTTTATTGTTCTGAGCAATATTAAAATGGCCATATTTCTGGAACCGTAAGTCTAATTATGATGGGGTTTTCAGCAACATAAAGCTCTGAGAATGGCTCATTTAATGAAATTGTAAACTGAATTTTAATTTTATTCGACATCAGACTCATTTTGCGTGATTGCATCACATGTATGTGCATAGCTGCATACCCAAGTTGGCTTTCATGATTGAGAATTTGAAACAGGAATTTTACAGATTTCCTATTTGACCCAACCATAACACAAAAACAAATAAATTGAGGAAAAACTAGTCACTTCATTTGTCACCCCTGTAAAACAGTCGGTGTACCCTGATTGTAAAACAACCCGTATATGATACCAAAATCTCATCAACAATTGAGTCAATCAGGGGATGAGGCTGGCGATTAGATCAAGGGCCTTTAACATGAACTTTTTATTCTAATTTGTAGCCACCCACTGCAAGGAAGCGAGGCGACCCAGAAAAGGGAGGTGCGGCCAAAAAGGAGCCCAAAGAGACCAAAGTTAAACGAGAGCCAAAGGAGCCCAAAGTTGTACGAGAGCCCAAAAGAAAAACACCCAAGAAGGAAAAGGTGCCTAAAGAACCTGCTGAACCTAAACCAAAAAAGTGAGTACCGTGTTTACATTTAAATACAATCAAACAGGCTGTTTGTGTGCTCTTTTTTCCCTGGCTGATTTCATTTTACTACAAAAATCCTTTAGAAGTGAAATTGCTAGGGCTCATATTGAAATACCCTACCACGTTTTCACACAGAAAGAAGGCAGGATTCCCCTCGCTAAGCGCGCGCCTCAGGAAAGCTCGGTCATAAAACGGATGGATTATATGCATCAGTGATACACCCTGCCCAGGATTTTAACAAAAGAAGGCTCACAGGAAAGCTGCAGGATGGCACAGACCTTCCTGTGTAAGGGAATTTCAATATGAGCCCCTACATGAACATGTCAATTGTATCACATTTTTTTGTGAGGTGTACATACCTCATTTCAACAGTTGATCAGCAGGACCACCTTTGACTCACTAAAATAGTGTTATGATGACATTGTAACAAGGTAATCATACTGACTATTCATCAGCCCACTGGATTATTTGTTGATTTTCAGCCACTGAAGAAAGTATTTTCAAACAGTCTGTATGTTACTGATTCGACAATAATAACTGCGCACCATTTTTTTTTAGGTCATTGTGTGAAATCGGAGGGTTTTGTTTTGGGCCGAGGTATTTTTCCGAGGAAAAACAAAACCTGACAATTTCACACAATGAACTCAAAAATAGATGGTGCAAAGTTATTATTGTCATTCATTACCGTCGTATCTGACATTTTAAACAAATCAAAATGGCATTTTATGTCCTAAAACGCTGTTAAATATAACCAGTTTTAATTACAGGCATGAGAATTTTCAGTTTAAAAACTGAATTCAGTTTTTTATAGTCAAAATTTCCATAACTTTATTTAATTTCAGCCTGTTTTTGGTACTTTTTGCCCAATTTCACGCGCATTTTCAGTTTTTTCAGTTTTTTTTAGGAAAGTGCAGTCTCATACCTGTAATTATTGTTATTACCTACCCTACAAAAAAATCGACCAGGCGAATTTAACTTTCTCGCCGACAACAAGAGCTACCAATCAAAGAAGCGTGAACACATCGCGTAGGCGTGTGCGTTGCCATAACGCTTAGCGTATGCCCGCACACGTGCGCAGAAGTCATTGTAGTGCGTCAGGAGTCATTGTGAGTTCTTAATGACCGCACAATTAGTGCGCGGTCAGGCAATCAATATCTTTTGATTGGATCGCTCTTGCTGCGTATATTAATGAGGTTATGAATACTCAGGAGAACCAATATGTTTTATGGACACAATATTTCACGGGCTGAGAACCAGAACTAGCTACATCCAAAAATGATGTTCTCTGAAATTATGAGTTTCAAAGTTCAAATCTTACTGAGTATTCAGAATCTCCAGCAAAAACAATGGCCTTCCAGATCTTTTTAATGAAATCTTTATATGGTAATACATGTGTGGAACTCACTTTGCTACATTGCTCCTGATATCACCGAACCTCATCAGACATCTGCTTGGTGTGGTGTGACAGACCAGCGGGAAAGACCTTTCAATTCCGGGTCCCATACGTGTGAAAGTTAGAAGCTGAGTCCCCCTTCTTTAATTGATGCAGAGAGTTATGGGATATATAACACTTGCACCACTATATCCAAGTACACACTAAAATGAGGAACTCAAGTCCCAAAAAATCTCCATAGCCAGTTCTGTTTGTAAGCCCTAGATTGACTTACATTACCAACAAAGTAACACTTCTGTGTTCAAGAACAAGGGACAAGTTTGAGAAATATCATGGGACTGCTATATTGTTTACAAGGTACAGTAATGACAGTTTAATACCCTGCATAAATTGATGAAGTATATTGCATTATTTCCTTAGCTTCTTAGCACGTACGAAGGGGGTATCCAAAAGTTTTTGACATCACCCAGAAGGAAAAGAGCTATATTGATGAAATTTTGTCAGTGTAATCACTGGTCCTTATGTACATTATGGTCCAAAATGGTCTCCTAAGTATGTTTACTTTCTTTACAGGTGGCGCTAGATGGGCAGTAGGTGCATAACCTGTAAGATGGTGAAAATTGAGGCACGCAGATTGATTAAGTTACTGTATTTGGAGGGTTAGGCCTACAATGCTCAAAAAATCCATGATGAAATGAAAGCTATCTGCAGTGATGATTGCCCATCATATGGCACTGTTGCTTTTTGAAAAAGGAATTTCCAAACTGGCCACATGTCCCTTACAGATGAGCCAAGAAGTATACATCAATCATTTACGGATGATGCGCCACAGTGAAGAAACTCAAAAAGTGGAGGATCTTATCATGAAAAGGTTATGCGCCTATTGCCCATCATAGCGCCACCTGTAAAAAATTAAACATACTAATGAGACCATTTTTGGACCATAATGTACATAAGGACCAGTGATTACACTGACAAAATTTCATCAATATAGCTCTTTTCCTTCTGGGTGATGTCAAAAACTTTTGGATATCCCCTCGTACATGTGTTTGCCTCAGGGTGTAAACAACATGCTCACTTACATTCTGTCTCAGCCATTCGTTTTTCTACTCAAGTTCATGATTGGAACGAGACTGGTAATCAAACAATGGACTCATATATGAATTCTTAAAATGAATCTCTCATTACTAGACAGTGAGGGATGAGAATTCTAAAATGAATCTCTTACTACTAGACCAGTGAAGGATGAGCTTTTGATTTTAATCAATATGACCTTCACAGAATAAATCACAATGCACCTGTATCACAATGTGACATCATATTCCAGTTATATGGTACTACCAAGTAACCTAATGGACACGTAACTAGCAAGCAAAACAAAAAGTGACAATCAGAATTTTTGCTTTGTCAAAAATACAATTGTTTTTTCCAACCTGATCTGCTGACACATAGTGGGGTATCGGGTGAAAGCTTCTGTCTTTCTCATAAACTCCAGTGAAATTTCAAGCCTGAAATGTGTTTTGTTTCTAAAGGCGTTATGAACAAAAACATGGTAGTTGGGAGGTACATCACCCTGAAAGTCATGTACTGTTCTATACGTCGCTGTGATACACATTTGTGACCATCCACGACGAACCCAGTGTAAAGTCACCAACAGATTTCGAGATATAGACCAATAAACCAAACAGAAATCAATAGAAAATTTTCAAACCAAATTTTGATTTTTGTGTAGCTATTTTTCAAGCAATTATGGCATGTGATATCATTATAAAGCTTGTTTTAGGAGATTTTGACTATTCAAAATCTAAGATTCTTAAATATGCAACTTTACACCAGGGGGGTTCTTGTGGATTTGTACTTCAGCAACTGACTCAAAATTAACTTGGAATAAGAATGTTTGGGTGTTGGGCCTTAATGTGAGTTGAAAAACATAGTGTGTTACATTCAAACCACCCACCTTCTAATTTTATACATGTAGAGGAGACATCTCTATTACATAATAGAAGGTTCTTTAAAGTAATGCAAGCTTTTCCTTCATAATGAAAGATATAAAATGATTTATTTTGTCTCAATTGAGTCAACAGCTGCGAATATTTATCACAATGTGTGGAAAGAAAAGAGTAGTCATCAAGACCATGTCTACAAAGATTTGTCTGTGAACAGTATACTGTCAACATGGTGTATCTCATTTTCAGAATATTGTTGGTTTCTCTTCATGCATTATGTACACTGGACTAAGTCTTGACTAACTCCTCTCTTCTGATGCATATGAAAGCTGGAGGTTTCCCAGTGTTGGGATACTTTTTGTTTACATGAACATGCATTGCATACACATATTTGTAATTTTCTGGGCACCTCTCAGTTTTAGGCACCTTGCAAAGTTACCATTTATTGATTTGGGGGATAGACTATTGAAAATAATATGCAGTATAGGCAGATCAACACCTGCTGCTTGAAAGTATTTTTTCACAGTCAAGTGTTCTTGGATCTAGTCTTCTGTTGTGGTATCTGTATGTGAAACACCATCAAAATATCAAGGTGATGGATATTGACAAAATTTTCATTATATTACATAGAAATGACAAGAATAGCAACTATGAGGAAACTCATATTTAATAAAAACATTTTTACCCTTGTTCTGGGAACCATTTACATAGATCTGTAAAATATTGGTCATAAAGGTCTGTGTCATTGAAATCTGGTTGCTGGCTAAGCCAATGATACAACCATAAATGTATGGGGTAACGGTCCTTCAGAAAAGACAAACTGGAACTTGTTAATATCAGACAGTTTGTATAGTGACAAAGGACCGAGACTATCTAGTAGTACCAGATGGAATTTAACCAGGTGTTATGCTAATCTTCTGTATGACAATAAAGCTTTAATATCAAAGTATTGTTTCAATTTGATTATGATACTCTTGTCCTCTGGACAAGTACATGTATTTGTATGTGTGACAACTGAATAGCTAAGACTGAAAGAATTAAGAAGCTGGGTGACAATGAAGAAATACCTCAATTATGACAAGAAATTCCTTTAGACAAAGAAATTTGAGAAGACTGGGTTCTAGAGGGTTAAACTGAATCATCATGTGTGCTACCTAAAGTTGAAAAACCAATATATATACATGTTAAGACTCTGAAATTAGTGTGAAATGGTGTATCCACTAAGAAAGTAAGAGAAACAGTTAAACATCCACTGATGGTAGGGAGGGGGGTTGACGAGGAGTAAACTTTCTATTAAAGATCTGTAGAAATCCGTAAAAATAGCTATGCTTAGGTTAAGTTTGTACAGTACAATTTATACATGTTTTGTAAATTTCCTATGTATTTATGGTTCACAGTTATTTCAGCAGTGTAGCTTTGGCTAAAGAGTACTTTGTAAATAGGAAGTATAGAGTAGGATTGGGCAATCGTGAAAATAGCAAATTCCTAAATGTCCTAAATTTTGTGAGGTGTAAATTTCATGGTTGGAACTCCATTCGCAAAATTGGCAAAAATTACCACGTAAGAGTATATACTAAATAGTGTAACAGTGTAATTGTGATTTTTTTTTGTTAACATTAAGTACAGCTTTTTTCACCAGTATTTAGAATTTCAATATCATAGTTGGAAAAGTGCCAGATGATCTCCAAAAAAGAAAACTGTAAGGGGCCAGGGGGGACTTATCCAGTCTAACCTTTGGTTATGTTGTTTATCGCCATCTGCACAAATATGCTATCACTCTGCATGAATTATAATAGCAAACACCAGCTTATTAGTGTCACTGTATAATGTGTACTGATACATCTCTAGTCCAAAAAAACTGAATGCTGCCTTTTGTGTCTCCGACAGGAAGAATTCTCAGCAAACGCTTGGCTCCAAAGTATACCACTGCAAGATATGCGCAGCAAGACTGGAAACCATTGATGAATTCTTGGAGCATTACAAAACCCACACTTACGCGGATTACTCTCCAACCAACGTGGACGTGGAAAGTGTCGTTGACGTTTTATTTCGCTGCTTGAAATGCGGAGTTGTTACGGAGGATATGAGGACACATTCTCTAATTCATAAGAAAAAAAGACAGCGGGTTTCGAGCAAAATTTACGATTGTAAGAACTGTGCTGTGAGACTGGAAACTATAGAGGCATTTAAAGAACACTATATGACACACTTGGATCCAAGTCAAATAGGGACTACCGATATGTTGGCAAATATCGATGTAAACAGTGTAGCGGATATACTTTTCCGATGTTACCGCTGTAATATCATCACCAGGAACATGAAGTTGCATCTTAAAAAGCATGGCTTTCCAAGAATTTGCGAAAAGTGCGGCAAGATGATCGGCAGTGGGACAAGTTGGATCCGCCACCGGAGAGAGCATGCAGGGGTCAACATGAAGGAGAAATGTTGCACATGCGAAAAATGTGGCAAGAACTTCAGTGTTGATGGACTACGTCAACACATGATTTATCATTCTGATAAGCGCCCCCACGTCTGTGAGGTGTGCGGAAAGGCGTTCAAAACAACACTCCAGCTACGTCTTCACAAATACATCCATGATGGTATTAAACCGTACACATGTAATTTCTGCGGTAAAGGGTTCCGTCGCGCTACAATTTGAGCTGACCATATGAGGACTCACACAGGAGAAAAACCGTTTAAGTGTAAACATTGTGTGGAAAGTTTTACGCATAATGTGAGCTTGAAAACTCACATGAAAAAGGCTCATGGCGTTGACATGTGGAAGACTCCAGAGGCTTCTACAGCAGAACTACCTATAACTAGTATTAGCAGCACTAGTAGCAACACTGGTGGTAATACCAGCGTAGTTGCGGCAAATAGTCAAAATAATGACACTAGTATCAGTGGTGCTCATACCCATAGCAACATTGGTGGTATATCTGTTAATACAGGAGATGCCAGTACCAGTATTGGCAGTAGTAGTTTAAACACCAGTGCTTATTCACACAAAGAAAGTCACAGTACATACGGTATTCCTGTGACGTGTAAAGAGATGGTGCTAGTACATACTCACCTGAAATCACTAATAGTCCCATTGGTGGCCACATAATGCCAGTCAAAGATAACACCAGTGCTTACATTCCTCCAGTCACTGATACTTCCATTGGTGGGCACACTATGCCAGTCAAAAATAGCACCAGTACATACACATCTCATATCAGTGGTAGTCGCATCAGTGGGCACACAATGCCAATCAGTGATAATCCTGTCAGTGGGCACACAATGCCAGTCAAAGATATTACCAGTACATATACATCTTCAGTGAGGGATAACCCTATTGTCAGTGGCCACACAAGTGCAGTAAAAGATAATCCCAACACACATGGAATGTTTATGTATATGAGCGGCGGCGGTGTCAATCCGATCCCAGTGCCTGCACCTACATACACGACAATGGACCAACACAGTGCAGGTCGCAGAGAAGGATTCTCAATGTCAAGGCTATTGATGAGTAGTTATTATGAAGGTGCTGGTAGCAGTGCAGGCCCATCTAATGAATTAGTGACTGTGCCATTTGAAACTGTTGGCAGTAAACAGCAGCCTCAAGATTTGCAGCATATACCAAGAAAAAATCATCCATGATGAGAACTAGGATTATTCATGAAAAAATGGTGCTTTGTAGGACAAAGTCAAACAACTCATGCTAAAAAACAGTACATATAATATTTACCTTCTACATTTAAATTTATAACTGCCTTGAGGAAGGCATACAAACTATAGTCTGTTGGATAGCATTTGCATTTGTCTGTGATAGCTTATTTATTTCCCAAGAAGATAAGTCAAATTCCCCACAGAAGTCACAATTAAAAAACTCCATGAACATAGATTATGAAATAGAAACATTTTTCAAGGATGAATACATTTTAGGTGATAACACTAACTAACATTCAAAGTTGGTGATCATTCAAGTCGGAAATACCTTTGTCATAAACATGCTGTACATTTGTACATGTACACATCAAGCTAATGGTTACTGATTTTAATTACCTACTGAATTCTGGAACACGTGCATAGAAATTTCTTAATTTTAGCATTAAAGTGTAGGTCACAAGTTTTACCAAAGCATATTTTGAATACAGATAAATACACTTGTCTTATGTAGGTCTGGACTTGCCAATATCTGAAATGAGTAGTATTTGTATGTATATAAGCCTCTACAGCATTACCTACAAATAGTCTGTATGTACAACCTATTTTGAATTTACAAATGCATTATAAACACATAGTATTTTTATAACCATTGTAGTATTTTAATGAAGTACACAACTAGTGCTGGAGCACAAATGTGTTACTGTTAAGTGTATTTTCAAATCAGTCACTTGCCATTCATGTATGAGTCAATGTACATGGATGAGCATTGTAAACTATACAATGTATAGTCTGTATAATCTACCTCAAGTCAGCGGCACTAACTTTGAAGTTCAGCGTGTTTTGTGTTAGTTTAGCATTACTTGGTGAGTGTACATACTTGTATACATGTGCGCGATCAACATGCCGCATATGTACACGCCAGAAACTATGCTAAGCCAACGCAGCACATGGTGAACTTCAAAGCTATTGCCGGTGACTGGAAGTGGATATACACTCAGACTATAGTGTGTTGAATCCATGATGTATGATCTTTTAAAATTAAATTTTCTAACCTGGTTAGCCTACTTATAATGTTTACATGGGTTACCAACTTATTCCTTTCAACCAAATTTGTTGTTTAGACAACAGCTCCACGTTAAATGGATAGCCAAGATACCCAGGTCATTATTTTGTCTTAAAATGGAGAGAAACTCATCCTGACAATAAAGAGTTACACTTTTAATTAAAATTTGATTAAAATCTTACATAATTACTTTAAGACAAGAGCATCAAACATTTCTGTATACTAGCTACCAGATCATTACTATGATCAAATTTCACATCAAATGTCTGATGCCCTTGACTAACACACTTACACTTGGGGGAGCGAGTTGGCGCAGTGGTTCCCCGCCTTGCACCACTGAGGTCCCGGGTTCCAGCCCGCGCCGCCCAAGGACACATGCACTTGGTTTATCCCGATTCCATGCTCGCTCTCACAGGTTTTCTCCGGGATCTCCGGTTTCCTCCTGTATCGCAAAAAATCGGTGATTAGTTGTTTGGTTATCAAAAACTTCCTTCACCCAATGGAATTTGGGGAGCTGCACAGATAATTATGTTACAATCTAAATGCGGATAGGTGTGCGCCGTTCGGCAGCAACCTAGTTGATGCGATCTGATTGTGATGATTCACCATTGCAGCGAAATTACAGCGCTTTGAGTCCTCTAAGATCTGGAGAAAGTCGCTTTATAAATCCAAAAATTTATTTTTATTTATTTATTTACAATACTCGTACATGTACAATGGACATTGAGTGTACAATTAACTGATTTAGTGACCAATTTGATCATGCACTTAACTTTTTTGTACATTTGTACTTCAACTCCAAGCATTCAACTGGAAAAGTAGTCTTTTAAAATTGTATGCATAAATTAATCATGAATTAAAATGTATAATCATGTGCATGATGCTCTAGATCACAAAAGTAACTCAGTGTTTTTATAAAAGAATGTTTTGTCTTTTTCTTACATAGCCCTCGAAAAGGATCAAATTGTTAGGATGTCTTGCCCACAACACTGCCCCTCCCCCCCCCCCCCCCACACACACACACATAAAGGGATATTGTATTTGAAATCTGTACACCCCCTATTAATCACACCCACAGGAAGGTGTAGATTTCAAATGGAGTCGGCCATTCAGGTAGCCCCCATTTGAAATTCACACCCCCCTGTGTGGAAGATTTAAGGTCTTGTCTTCCATAGAGGGTGTATGGATTTCAACAGGAATAGCATAATATTTTAAGCTAAAGAATAGTTTTATTGATAGGGGGTGAATTTTTGTAGTTACAGTTTGATACCGCACTTGTGGGAGGCACACCGGCATCGCCTGGCTAATAATTACTTGGTGCATCAGAGATACTAAAATCAATACCCGGGATCGATACATGTGAATGTGCTATGCATGAGTTTGATATGAGACGAAAATCTTTGGATACCGGGGTAGAAAATGATGAATATCTCCCTTAAATGATTTTGTCTAAAGAAGCCAGATGTGGTTCCTTGCGCTTGAATATATGTTTTGAATAGATATGATAGTCGTTAGCTAGCGTCTTGAGAAAGAAGCTTGCGTCTTGAACTCAAGAACTGACAATAATTCTGATTTTATATGTGCCGACTATATAGCGCAGTGTATAGGCCAATCGTGGAGGTAGTCTAAAAGCAGATGACATATGGCGTACCATGGTTACTCACACACTAGCGAGGTCAGTCACCGCCACTCACCGGGCTATTGTCAGTAGCCTTAGTCAGATGTCCTTCGGCCCATTATGCGTCTCAAAACTATTAAACAGGTCGGAACAAAATGGCCATGCGTGGCGGTGGATTCAACCTACCATGGCGATTTGTGCCATTAAGATATCAGGGTGATGACAATGTGGGAGGGTCTATGCACAAAATTAGCCTTTTGTCAAGACTTCGTTGAGGCATTAGCTGTATAATCTTGACACTATATGTACTGTCTTTGTGATACTGGGTTAACTCTATCTGATGAGTATGCTTATAATACTTAACAGCATTAAGTCAAGTTTTTTGCAAGTAAATAAATCTTACTTTGATTTTAATAACTCATTTCCTTACAATACTGGATAACTCGACCGCTTAGTGCCGCAAGTGGGTAAATGTAAAGCTGCCTTGTGAACATTTGGCACTTTACACACAGTATATTATACTTTTACTCATACAAAGTTTCTTGTCATTTGATTGGCCAACTACTAATGTTCATTTCTGCTATTTTTAGCAGCCAGCTGGTAAAGGACTATTGCACTCCGTGTCCATGCAATAGTCATTTTTCCATTATTGCACGGACGCGGAGCAACCATAGCAACGCTGACAGACGCGAGAGCGTATAGCGCAAGGTTTGCACCTCGACTCGACAATTATAGGTGCGGGTGTTGCTACTATAATTAATATGCATTTAGATATCCTTAAATTTATTTTGTTTTCCTGGTGATTTATAAAATAGTGGAAGCAAGGGAACTTATTTAATGTAAAAAATATATCTGTCATATAAATCTCAGTATGTCTAATACTTCAGCTTTGCTCTTAAGCAACCTTAGATTTTTCCACCCAATAAAAAAAAGAAATAAAACCAACTAACATGACATACCCTCTGACACTAATCTAAAGAGGGACTGGAAAAAAGTGCCTCCATCCGCTTCACGTCCATGAGTGTAGTTTCTAAATAGCCTTAGACTTTCCAGGTAATTGGTAGAAATGAACAATGTAGAATACTCTGGCTTTCTGGTCACTGGGAGTAGCCACAGACCCGAGAAACATCAGGGTCTGTGAGCTAGCACTTAAGCACTGGTTAGCTTGAACTTTCTATGTGACTGAGGGGTCAGATCAAGAGCTAATTGCAAAGTCTCAATGGAATAAACTTATTGTTTTGGTCTTTTTTTCCTTGGGGGAAAAAGTACTTCATTTTACACATGTAGATCTCAGGTATGATTTCTATGATCCGCTCTAACCATGCGGATCTTTTTGTGGAAAACATACATGGGGCAACAGTTATATGTTCAGTTGAATCTGGCCCTCATGGTAAACAAGTTGTGTCAGGGAATTTGAATAAAGGCAACGGAAATGCAATAACGATCAAGAACCTATATCCTAGATCTAGATGCGCCATATTGCAGGAGGGTTAGAGTTCATAGGGCAAACGTTAAAGTTGTAGTAGATTAGGTCACTCAGACACTGTCTAATTATTGTTCATGTGTTATAATCCCGAATCTAGAATATGTACGTCAATTATTCTTTGCGCATGGTCATACAATGTAGCTGCTCTTAGACTAGGCCACAGAATGCCTGTTGGAATCCTTAACAAACAAGGACCTTATGTTAATTCTTACAAAATGGCAAAATATGTATCCTAGGACGAACAATGGCGTGACCGGCGTCCAGACTTTGCCCGTATGAACTCTCACCTTCCAGGTTGTGCACCACTACCACGTGCATAGCTGGTTGAAAATATATGACAACTCATCCTGTAATTTCATAGTTACTGCTTAAAATATTTTTCCTTATTTGTGTAGCTGCTTGACTGAAAGATTCACATGTATGGCACATCCTTGATAATACTTCCAGCAGGGACATCTTGTTGATGGTTGGTTTGCAGTACTTAAAGCCATACAATTTCTGTCTGTCAAATTTGAGGGGTTACTACACCCCTGCCCAATTTTGTGCCTATTTTTGCATTTTTCTCACAAATTATAGCGCATTGGTGACAAGTAAGATATGTATATTATAGTGGCAAGGACTACAACTACAGCACTGGAAATTTTATTTCAGCACAGACAACAGTTGTGGAGTTACAGTCGAAAATGAGGGAAAACCAATATTTGATCAATAAATCAATAACTACTTGCCTTGACTTGCTGAATTTTTAGTGCAGTAGTTGTAGTCCTTGACCATATAATATCTTACTTGTCACCAATGCGCAATAATTTTCAGAAAAAAATGCAAAAATAGGCACAAAATCGGCCAGGGGTGTAGTACCTCCTTAAATTGCTATTCTTTACCAAAATTATAAAATAATAAAAGCAATAATTGAGAGGCAGGTTTTCTATCCATTTAAAAGCAAAAATAATGAGGTAAAATTATAGAAAATACCTTACTCTCTTGACAAAATGACTCTGTTTTCCTAAACATACAACAAATTTGGTTGATTCAGATGCACCAAAACATTATGCTTGACAAAATTAACAAAGTTTATAATAAAATAATTGTACACTATGGCTTAAAATGATGTCTGAGTTTGTTGCAATATTATATGATCTTTACTATGTTATATAAATAGAATTAGTTGTTCTGTATTATGTGGTCGTGCATGTATGCTGCTGGCATGGGTATCAGAGGGAATATTCCAATACGTTTTTGTTTCATTTCACTCAGGGTTTTATTTCAAACTGTCAATACTTCAAACATTAACAAGCTCATGACCAAGAGAATTCAATTCAAAAGCAAAAACCTACCCAGTTCTGGAATACCCTTCATACCCTATATATAGTTTTCAGGTATTCCAGAATTTTGAGAATTACTCTCAAAAACCTTTGGAATGCATCTGGTTTTTGTGACTGTTTTGGGCAAAAAGATTCATCTTGATCTGTCCCTATAACTTGTATCCCACCATATACAATGTACATGCACACTCTTGACCCATAAGTACATAACCTTAAAAGTAAAGCTAAGCTGAATGTTTCATTCCATGGAGTGACAGATCGAGAGTAACCTTTTTGCCTCTGTTTCTCTGAATCAATTTTGCAGGGAATCAAAGAGAAGCGGTCACCAGCCAGTTATGCCAGGGCATGTGATATATGAGTGTAAGGTGTGTGCGACAAGAGTCAATTCCTCCAAGGATGAATTCCTACTACACTATGCAAGCCATGGAGATGAAACAGCAGCAACAGCAGATGGCAAGATAGACATAGCAAAAGCAGCCAAGCTGTTCTTCTACTGCATCAAATGTGATTTTGTCACTCACAATCGAGCAAGTCACTTCTCCGTGAAACACAGCGTTGTCAAAGAAAAAACGAGAATCTGTGATATTTGCGGTGCAAGTTGCGCAAACTTTAATAAGTGGCGGTATCACAGACAGAGCCACATGAAGAGCAACAAGCGGTTCCTGTGCCCCATCTGTAGCAAGCCGTTCGCAAAGAAATCCCTTCTGGGAGCACACATAAAACGCCACTCCAATAAGCGCTCATACATTTGCGATCTGTGCGGAAATGTTCTGAAATCGCAAGAAACACTTCGTCGACATAAACAGACCCACCTGAAGATGAAGCCGCTCACTTGTACGCTCTGTAGTAAGGGGTTCACAAGTAACTACAACTTGAAATGTCATATGAGATCCCATACAGGAGAGAAACCATACCGATGCGATGTTTGTAATTCAGCATTCGCTCACAGGATCAGCTTAAGAACCCACAAAAAATCAGTGCATGGTGAAGATATCATGGATACCCAATATCTCATACAAGAGTATGACGAGGAATTAGTCCAAGAAAGTAAGCGTACAGTTATAGAAGTAGTAGAGCATATTGAGGTGGAGAAGGTAAAGAAGGAAGAGGTAAAAAAGGAGGCAGACGAGACTTTACAGGCAACAGCTATGCTGGAAACCATACAACACCCATCAATGACCGTAGAAGTGGAAACTCATCCAAGTGTTCCCATGAAAACTGAACCCCCAGCACTGGTGGATATGAGATCAAACATCGTTGTGGAAACTTGTAGTTCCAAGCTCGAAGAGGAAGTTGTAGAGACCTTGACAAGGGAGTTCCCTTCCATCGGTGTCATATCCGGTGGCGCTGGTCAACCTTCAGGCTCGTATGTGATACCAGTGAATCTGTCTGACCCTGGGTCACATTCCTTTCTTGTTCACGTGCCTGCCGTTGACCCAAGTGTGGCACCCAATCAGACTACTTATCAGACTACTTATCAGACAATGTAAATGTTACCTATAGGTGCAGATTATATTGAGGTCATTTCATGAAGCGTACTGACAACATTATCGCAAGCCATTGGGGTCATTACAATTTGCGATAATGTGTTGCTTTCGAATGTGTTGCCAAAGCTCTATTTCTATTGTCTGTCTTAACAATGTATTGCTTTTTAGAAATTATTGCTTTATTGCGACAAGACCTTGCTTTTGAGCATTTTGAAAGCATCATTGTCACAATACGTAATGATCCCAATTAGCTTGCGATATAAGATTACACGTTATCAGAAAACTTTCTTTGTAACTGTAGGATGCTTGAATATATGTGACATGATCAAGGGGAATGAGTCGGATGTCGCTAATTATTGTTTTTTAGATATTGGCCATAGTGTTCAAATTCTTTTGTTTTATATTTTTTCAGCCATTGATAAATTGCTCATAACTCGGTAACCAGATGCCCAATTTTGATGGGGTTTGCATCAAAATGTAGCATTCGTAAACTGCCAGAAAATTATGTAAAAAACTTATAACTGAAAATTGCCGACATGTGACTCATTCCCCTTGATCATGTCGCATATCATGAAACATCAACATCTCATTTGCTGAAGAAAGCACATAACATGACGTGACCCTGAAATGACCTAGGTCTTTTAACACGTCACGCAAGATGTTTATGTGAGCATAGGTCAAAGTTTCCTGGTAAACAATGTTGTGTATTGGGCTATTGCAGTTGAAATCCACACACCACCCTCCTCCATGGAAGACATGACATTAATGTTCCACACAGGGAGTGTGAATTTCAAATTGGATTACCTGAAAGGGGTGCTCCATTTGAAAGAGCTACACCCCATGTGGAAGATTAATGTCATGTCTTCCATAGGGATTATGGATTTCAACTGGAATTGTCATGAAGAATTTGAACAAGTGAACTGTACAAATGTAATATTTTATGCGTGTAAGCGCCCGGGGTAAGTTTAGGTCAATGTAGTAACTCTCAAGTTAACTATTTGTAAATACTGTATGAAAGGGGAATGTCTTGTTTGTTTTTTGACCACAGGATGTCACTGTAAAACTTTCCTTAACACTTATACTCCTTCAACATTGCAACTTGCAATATTGCAAGTTGCGCGAAATTACACTCTAGTCGCAAGTTGCAATATTGTGAGTTGCACGTAGGACAATTGTGGCCATCTTGGATATTCAGGTAAGGGAAAACATACTACAGTTACTTCATAAACATTTTAAATGATTATTCCTCTTGACCAGTTTTGAAAGTCACCTTTTCTGCACATCCAAGATGGCTGCCATGGGCTTGTGCTAGGTCGAATTATTGCGTCGTGAGCACAATGAGATATGCTAGGAAGTTTTATTACAACATAGTACTGCTAATATTCTTGTACATAATCGTTACAGTTTAGTGATACTTGTCGCAGTTGTCATGAGATCTCTCGTTCTTGCCAACATGTATTCCATAATAATCACATCAATATAACAAGGGTATGGGATTATGATTTGTTTTCATTTTACAAATACCAAACTTTTGACACTGATGAACTGACGGTTTCATACGTCATGGACAACATTCTTCTTCAGAGTGATTGGTATCCCATCATCCTCTTTGCTGGAGGTAACACAGCTCCATCCTGAGTGGGCATGGTCTTGAGGAGAGGGTCATACATGTCACTTAAATGGTAGGCGCCTCGTCTCTGTTCATGATGGCGGACCTCTCTTGCAATCCAGATTGATTCTCTTATGATGTGAACTCACATCACACTCTTGTAATACTGTAGTACTGTCTCTATTGATAATATGGTTCTGTTGGATAGCATGATCTGCTATGGCTGACTTGCTTTGTTCTATGACAACATTTTTTCTGGTCTGTGAATTTATGTGGAAAAAGTTGTTTTTTTGGAGAACATTTTATAAAAACATTCCAAATTTAAACCTATGAGCCTGAGCCGCACATCCCCATATACCTACGTACTTTACCACTAAGAGTCAAGTCCTTTTTTGATGCTCACAATCTTGGATGATGGTTGAGGCTCACAAAATTCTCACAATCTTGGATGATGGTTGAGACTAATAAATCACCCACTCAGTTTTTTTTATTTCCATACCCAAGATTCGGCACTATCAGCATTCAGCAAACACAAAAATGTTTTTAAAATGTTATTATTCAAAATATTTTAATAAGTATTTAATGTTGGGTTACAATATTTTTTAAATGTTGTCAAAATGTTATTGCAAAATATTTTTTGGCAAACATTTGAGCAAAATATTTTGTCAACGCTATAACTTTATTTCAGAATGTTTTGCAGCAAGTTTTCAAACATGTTTTCTGAATGTTATTAAAACATTTTTTACCCTTATATAAACCGACATTTAAACATTTTCTGTAAAACGTTTTGTGTTTGCTGGGTAGCCTGCTATCAAGCACCTGAGCGCTCTTGTCTGCTCTAAGCATTTACTTTTGACTTGTCACGACATTGTCCTGATTTTGCTTGATCTGGTCATAAATGCAAACACAGATTATCTGTGATGCAAAGCAGACAAGAATGCTCAGGTGCTTGATATGACAAAGGAAAACCAAGTTAAAGGTCCTTGACCCGATCAACAGCCTCATCCCTCATTTTTCTTCATCCAAATTCGGAAAAAAGCTCATATTTTTCTCATTATCTCAGTGAAATTATCGCCCGAGATATAAATTGGGTCTACAAAAACATAGTGATTTGTGGTTACCACGCCGAAAGTGTATGTTCTATCCTATGGGGTATCGTTATACACGATTTTGCTTCATATCAAAACCGCTGGAGCAATACAGCTCAAAATATGGAAACAAAAAAATCATTGATAGCAGAACATGACAAATTAGACCACACCTCTTGCACTTCTGACAGGCTGCTGAATTTGACATTTGTTGTCATTATTGATGGATTTAAAATAACTTGCACGTCCATGTTAATTGCAGAATGTTGAGTAATGATTTGAGAGAAAACAGATGTTAGACTTTTAATCTGATACATGTATTACTAATTTTGCTGTTATTCAACGTAGATGTTTGTTATTGAAAGGGATTGTATTAATATGAATTATCAAATAAAAATGTTATACTAGTAGAAATCCAAGTGAATTTCTTCCAGTTACGACCTTATAAAATAAAATACAACAGTATTGCAACTACTCTGGGTATCAGATATTGTGCTTTATGTTTAGTGTTGTCAAGCTTACCATCAAACACTATACTGGGGATATATCATAGTTGAATTCAGCTTTGTTTTGAATTAGCTCCAATGATTAGGCCATCTTAATTGAATAGTTCGTCTCTAAGCCCCGCACGCATTAGTAAAATCAAGTGTTATTCCTGCTGGATTGAGTAAGTTCCAGTTTTTCCGCTGTTTATTTTAAATCCACCACACAAAAATATGTAAAATAGCATAAATCTGAATAAATTTCTTCATCTTGACCACAGTAAAACCTTGACAGATCAAAAGGTGGTATATTCTTGTTAAAAAGCTCGTCCCGCAGATTTAAAAAAACCACCTAAAAAACCACATTCCGCATTTGGTTTTCAACTTGGAAAGGGCTTTGAGACAAACTATTAAATTAAGATGGCCTTAGCATATTGCTTGAGTGGAAAGGTCAATATTAATACTCAGTAAGTTCCTATTAAAATTGGCTTTCAAAAAGTTGATAACATCTGTTCAGGTACCCATGTCTTTTGTGGTTTGAGAACAATGCACAGTAGGTGTTCCTTAATTTTGAGTTTTACAATGTTTTGCCTAAATTTTGAATGTGACATAAACATTTGAAAAGAAAAATCATGTTGGCATGTCAGAAGCATAGACACATACAGACCATTCACCAATCGTGGGTGTCTAACAAATCATGCCAGCATTTCATGCTTTTGTGTTGGCATTGTTTGTCTTCGCGTGTAAGAAAGATAGTAAAAATATGCGGTATGTGCATAGCAGTTTTGTGGCTCACACTTCATGGAACAATTCATTAACAAGTGATATGCTGGGACTTAGTCTGTTGGTGATTGGTCTGGTATCTCTTTAGTTTATGGTCATATAGTTGATGGGCAAATTTCATGCTGGGATAGAAAAGGGAACAAGCATTGGCTAATAAATAACAGATTATCCATGTTTTTGTGCAGCATGCACATCTGTTTATTTATCAGTCAAACTTGTTCCTTTTCTATCCCAGTGTGCGCAAATTGATGTGGGGAAACAAGTTCAGTATGCAGAGAGTACAACAAACAATATAGACACAGTAGGTAAAGTTCAGTAGCTAATAAAGGGTATTCAATACGACATTACTCATGACAGTCGTCCTCCTTTTTAAAAAAATCTGGCCTTCATAAGGCTGAGTTCACATAGAAGTATACGGTATTAAGCTATATGAAATCGCTCATTCGATCAGGCTGAGTTCATATAGGAGTATACTATGTGCACTCAGCCTGATCGAATGAGCGTATTTTGTATAGCTTAATAGCTTAGTATGTCAGTTTACCCATTTTCTTCGTCTTATCAAATGCTTGTAACTTTACTTCTTGAGGTCACATTGCATTCAATGAGGTGTCATAATGTGCAGAATTAGATAGTGCATCTATTAAAAAATGAATTTACCCACATATGGTTTAGGTTTTTAAAATTAGGATGGTATACGCTGCACTAAAATCGAACACGCACGATTCCCACTATACTATACTATACGCAGGTATACGGCCTTTTCGAATAGCTCTTATGTGACCCGGTACTATGAAATTGCCTTGTTTCGATTTAAGCTATACTGCGTGCACCTGCAAAAGCGTGCACCGTATACCCGAATAGTATACTTCTATGTGATCGCAGCCTAAGGTACCATGGGGCAATTCGCATGATAATACAATAAAACGGGTGAATGAATGGTTGTGGAATCGAGCATGTCTGCCATTTCAATTATTATACCGTTCCGGTCGGTTTATTGTATACACTCTATTCCACTGACCACAGAAGTGTTAACCTGCAAATACAATGAGGACAAACACAATACATGGACAAAAGTGCTCTGGAACAAGTGATGAAAATTACAATGCAAGTAGGTAGACAAACTGAATGAGGCTATAGTATCATTGGTTATGTCCATCTTGGGAGGTATTTGCAAAATCAGTGACCAACTCAAAAATCATGAAGTCCAGTTTCCTCATGAGGCTATCATCGATTTATGTCCGCACATTGGCTTAGCTAGCCAACGGTCTGCCCATCATATTAGATGAACCAGGGAGGTTGCTCCTGGGACGGGCAAAATTAATGCCTTGATACTACATTATAATTGTAGGTATTGAGAAAGGCTAATAACCTTTTTGGTAAACCAGATTTGCATAACAAGGCCATATCAACAAATATTTAAACTCTTTGAACCCCCCCCCCTTCCCCTATAGGCTGTAGAAGTCTGGTAAATGTTTTAAAGTTTGAATTAGGACAGGCACATTTATTCAAATGACGGGCAAACCTCAATTTCTAGCTAAGGTTCTGCGTCCGCCTCATGAGGTATTCACAAGAGCAATGACCAACTCAACAATTATGTAAGTCCAGTTTCCCTATGAGGCTATCATGATTACATCTGTCTCATGAGATATTTACAAGATAGTGACCAACTCAAAAATGATAAAGTCCAGTTTGCTTATGAGGCTATCATCGATTATGTCTGTTTCATGAGGTATTCACAAAGTCAGTGACCAACTTAAATATCATGAAGTCCAGTTTCCTTATGGGCTATAGTCCCTGTATCTACCCCCAGTCTCCGGCTCTAGCTTTGAAGTTCAGCGTGTGCTGCGTTGGCTTAGTGTTGTTTCTTGCATGTACATACACACCACTTTGATTGTGTGTGTAAAAGTATGTACACGCATCAAGTAACGCATAAAGCTAACATAGAACACGCTGAACATCAATGCTAGTGCCGGTGACTGGAGGTAGATATATGGACCATCATCGATAAAGTCGGTCTCATGAGATATTTACAAGGTCAGTGACCAACTCAAAAATCACAAAATCCTGTTTCCCTATGATTAATTTTTCTGTTTTCATTTGTGTTCACAGACAAAGAGCTGGAGCAGTGTCTCGTATTGTATACGAGTGTAAAATGTGCCTAATACAATATGAATCTGAAGAGAGTGCTGATGACTTCAAGACCCACTACAAAACACATCTCCCACCTGGTGAATCAGATAAAGACCTCCGACTGAGTGAATGTGCCAATATATTGTGGTTATGTCTAACCTGTGGCTTAGTTGTGAAAAATCTGTACAGTCATCGTTCTATGAAACACCATCCTAGCTACAGAAAACCTCGCATGTGTGACACGTGTGGCAAGATCTTAAGAACGGAGAGCAGCTGGAAGAACCATAAAAACATACATATAGCCCAAAAGGCAGGAACACAGCATATGTGCGAGTTATGTGGCAAAACATTTACCATGAAGAGTTTCTTACGTGATCACATGAAACGTCACACCAATAAACGACCTTTTATATGCGATATGTGCGGTAAAGACTTCAAATGTAATCCTCATTTGATTCGTCATAAATTGATTCATGAGAATGTGAAACCATTGACTTGTGATCAGTGTGGCAAAGGATTCTCGAGTCAGTACAATCTTAAAGGTCATCTCAGAGTTCACACAGGAGAGAAACCGTACAAATGTGATTTATGTACGGCAGCGTTTACACATAATGTCAGCCTGAAAACACACAAGAAAACAACACATGGAATAGATGTGTGGAGTTCTCAACAATCGCAAGTACTACAAACGTTTGATGACTCCATTCTTAGAGGTTCATTGAAAAAGATTGTTCCATCTCTACAAGATGACCCAGATGATGATGATGAGTATACAGATATCATTATTAAGGAGGAAGGTGATGGAAAATATACTTTGCAGAAAGAAGTTGAAAGGTGCACAGATGAGTTACAAAGGACATGTGAAGAAGAGAGACTACTGCAGCAGGAAACAGAAGCAACATCGTCTGATGGTAATCAACAGCAACAAGGTAATGAGGTTGGAATAAGCTGCCCTGTTGCTATGGCAATGGCAGCAACTAACTTAGTTGGAGATGAACAGGAATCTGATCAGCAGTCACAGACTCCTGTTGATGTAGGGAGTGAACAGCAACAGCAGCAGCAACCACCTGAAAGTCCACAATATCAACATGCTGATAATAGAACACAACAGCAACAATCACAGACTGCTGTTGATGTAACAAGTAAACAGCAGCAGCAACCACCTGCAAGTCCACAATATCAACATGCTGACAACAGTGCACAACACCATCATCAGCAATCACAGACTGCTGTTGATGTAGCAAGTAAACAACAACAGCAGCAGCAACCACCTGCAAGTCCACAATATCAGCATGCTGATAACAGTCAACAACCGCAGCAGTTGCTGCACCATCAACCACAACATCATCTACAGCAACAACTGCAGCAATTGCAGCAACAGCAACATCAGACCTCACAACCTACAGATGGAATTGGCCATCAGCGATTATCAGAACATCAGCCACATCCTAGCCAGCCATTGCATCCAATGGGCCAGCCACCTGCCTCTCATCTCCAAGGTATGGTACCTATGCTGCATGGGATGCCCCCAACACCAAGGGTACCGGGTTCTTCACATACACAAAATATTTATGACTTGGTTACAAATATCCCATATCATCAACGACCACACCATATGTACAATTATCAGTGAGTAATATCAAATCGATTAATTCAAATTAAATAATTTGTCAAATAACCATGGGTGCTACCATTTTAGAAGACCACTAAAGTGACAGGTGATGGGCCATACACACACAAAAGAATAGAGCATTTTTTTTAGAATGTTTATGAAAGTTATTTCAAAGTTGCCTAGCTAGTTGATTGTACATTGTATAATTGTCATATGTTATGAAAAACTTAATCTAGAAAATATTTATGACAACAATAAAAATCCATCCATGGAAAGTCACTTGCAATCTGGGAAAAAGGTCAGAAAATGAAGTCTAAAAATGGTCATGCTTACAGCTTTCCCATTCAAAAGGACAGAAAGACACTAAAGCATAAAAGTCACCTTTCTAGACCTCCTGTTTACAAGCTGTAATTTCAGCCAACGGTGCTGGCATCAATGAATTGTTTGATACAAATTAATTAATTTGATATTACTATTAATTACTTGTGATAATATGAAGCAAGATGGGCTATTCCAGTTGAAATCCATACACCCCTATGAAAGACATACCCTAAATCTTCCAAATGGAGTGTGAATTTCAAACAGGATTACCTGAATGGGTGACTCCACATGTAATCTACACCCCCAGTGTGGAAAATTATGATCATATCTTCCAGGGGTGTATGGATTTCAACTCAAATAGCCTGATGCGTTTTTTGTTGTTGTAAGGTTGCTAATGTTTATGTCTTAACAGCCAGATTTTTATTGTGTATTTTCATAATTGAATTAATGAAGTCTTGTGTCAGATTGGTCCACATGTTATGACACATTTAGTAGAGAATGCCCAAAGTACTGAGAACTACCTGCCAATTGGCCAAAACAAAGTTTTCATTATCAATTGGACCAATCAGCAACATTGTTAGAATAATTTCACCACACAATAAAATTGGGGTGAATTATTTGCAAAGCTCCATTCTGATTGGTGACTAAAGTGATGATACCATGTAATTGACCAATCAGTGACAATGTTAGATCGGCAGGTAGTGCTCAGGGGGTTCAACTGAAACTGTCTCATTATTACACAATATTGAGGTTTTAGGGAAGGAATACCCTTCTGCAATAGCTGCTAGGTGTCAAATATTTAGTGTGTACAATATAAAAATGCAGAAATTGTCAAATGTGACATGATCAAGGGGAATGAGTCATATGTCAACCCTAGTCGAAAATGAGTTTTACATATGTTTCTTAAGAGACATTAGAGCTTTCAGAAACTGCAACCCCATGTTGATATGACTTTTCTTTGCGAAGTTACATCAATTTATCAATCGCAGAAAACAATATAAAACAAAATAATTTAAACACTTTCTTTGCAAATATCTCAAAATCAATATGAGGGACATCCGACTCATTTCCCTTGATCATGTCACAAATGTCTACAGGGCAGGCTGGGCAGCTATTGCAGGTAGGTAATCCCTCGATATGTAGGAAGTAAGTTGCTGATGAAATATTTTATATTGTCAGCTTGAACAGGGTCAGAAATTTGCAACCAAGTGCGAGAATCCTTTTGCATTTTCCCAGTGGAATTTTGCAAGAATGATAAACTGAAATATTTATGAGAATCCATTTTAGATCCTTGCAATTTTGTTGACGAGAATGGATTCTCGGTGCCAGAAAAATATTGTACTATTTTTTTAGATTAAAAAAAATATTATCTTATTTTGCCAAATTAATTATAGCTCAATACTTATCCTTAAGTTGGAACTAAATGGTAGATTATTAAAAATTAACATAAAATAGTAAAATTCTGATAAAATAATAAAGATTAAGAGTAATAGCTTAAAACCTATACTTTATAGACTGACCTCTTGACATGTGACGTCATTGCCCAGCAGTATGCATGCGAATTATGGCAATTTCCATTGTTCATTGTGCGTACACATCGTAGTTTGCTCAGGGCATGTGCATTTTAAATCGCCCACCACATTTCATATACCGTAGTACAAGAAAGCCATTGAACAGTGTAGCGGTTTATTCAAACATATCGATAGACTAGTCCCTTATCTTTGTTGATAAACAATGATTAAGCCTTTGATTTGTGACTGACTGCAATTGCAGAAAAACATATTTTGGCTCATTCCAAAAATTGCCCAAATATTAAATAATATTTATTGTCAGTTAGTGCCAACTGAAGGATTAGAATAGAACTGTTTCATTTTACAAAATGGGATTACAAGTTTTATCCCAAGAAATTGGTGCTGTATTTCTCTATAATCAAGAGTAGATTTAGTACTTAACATTTATATGGTGCTCAAGTGTACAGTATACGACATTAATGGATTTACTCTCAGCAGTGAACTTATTTTAGGCTATTTTATAAAAGCAAAGGTATAATACCATGTGACCAGATGTGCACTGACATTTAGGCTTCTTGACATGAAGTCTGGAAAAGTGACCCTTCGGCACAGAGGGTGCCTTTCTTAACATTTCAACAGAAAGGTGGAAAATGTGTAGCAATAAATATTCTTTTCAGTCAGTAAATACTTTTCAAAATTTAGTTCTTGAAAACATGACATATCTGGAATCTGTCAATGCGTAATAATTTAGCTTTGTAAATTTTAGTAATTTGAATGATATATGTGTGAAGAGTCTGTATCTGTTTGCATATTGTGGTACATCGCCTGATCACTTAGTGGTCTTGGTATAGCGATGCCCAGTGTTCGAAATGTTGGTTGTCCGTTCGCCCGGGACAACCAAAACATGCACCGGACAACCGAAAATAATGCTCTAGTTGTCCGGTGGACAACCAAAGATCTACAGCCAAAAGTCACTTTTCCAGCATGTTAGTTTGCTCAAACCTGACACAACTGATGAATTGTTAAATATTTAAGAGTAATTGTTCATAAATTGACTACACTCACTCCACTTTATTGGTCACATGTAGTTGTTTCAGATTGTGGCAGCTTACGGACAACCAAAAACTTTGGTGGACAACCAGAAATTACAAACTGGGTCACATGGGTATTTTATATATTTGATTTAATAAAATAGCTCAAACTCATTACAATGTTACAATGTCAAGATGAAACAACTCAATATGCAATCATTAGTATTTGCTTTAGCCGAAGTGGGGGATATCACAATAGTGTATTCCTTCTGTGTGTATGGGATGGATGTGTATGTTCTGCATCCCCTGCATACGGGCTTGATTCAGGGGAGGTTTGTCTTTTTTGTCATATTTTATCACATGTTTGTTATCTTCTATTGTGATGAACAGTTTATCATATCAACCTGAGACTAGTATACCTACTAGTCTCAGTATCAACATAAGCTTAAAGTTAACCTTTTCAGAGTCTGTGTTGGGCAGCAACGTAGCTTGCAATGCCATCACATTGTCTTCATTCAACGTTGTGTTTTCACTCCTCCGGTCACAAGATTTAACAGCATATACGCTGAATGAAAACGCCCCGGTGGCATCACTGGCCAACACAGACTCTGAAAAGGTAACTTTAAGAAAATGACATCCGACATCATATCAGTCTAGATGCTGCTATCATCAATATAATGATGTGATCTCTGAAAACCCTTAATTAATATGGTGACATTTTTAATTTTTGAGTTTTACAAAACAAGTGAAATTTTTTTTCATTTTGTACCTTTATATTTCATGATCATATTTGCCTATTTATGCTGTCAAGAAACTTGGTGGGAGTAAATATCAATATTTTTACCAAAATGTAGCGGTTGCTTCAAGGTCATCTGCGGTCAAATAACTAAAGATTGTTGGATTTTCATGAAAGGCTGGGGAGATTTTAACATCTAGTGCACAAATGTGACAAGGTATTTTCAAGGTCATCTAAGGTCAAATATATATAAGGTTATTGAAATTTTCATGAAACTTGATTATGAAAATAACTAAGTTTGTTACTAAATAGTCTACAGGTTTACAACCGTCCATGCCAAGGGGATTGCACATTTGACTTGTTGTAAACGAAAGCCCAGAAACCTGTTTTGGTTTTTTTAAAGATCTTGTACAGGACTAATTTAGTATACTATATATAAGCATAGGGAAAATGCGCTATTTTTTAGAGTAAAATGCGCGTGCCAGTTTTTGAAAATCCGCAAAAATATGCAATGTGCGAATTTTTTACCAAAATGCATGATTTTTCTCATATGCAATATTTTTAAAAAAATTCCTGTTTTTCTTCTATATTTTCTTGCACATTTTTGCGGCGGCATATTTTCTATGCTTTTTTTTAACGTGGATTGCGTTGCAGATCATTGTGGATTCTTTGATTTTAGTGAAAACTTGAATCATATCTATACATGTATAGCGGAACCATTTTCGGCTCGCCAAGTCAATGAGTACTTGAAAAATGGTTATTTTGGGCAAATCTTAAAATTCACAGTTGGACCTAAAATGTGCAATTGTACCCAAAATGCGTAACTTTTGGCAATTTTTGTGCATCACACATTTTCCCTGTCCTTAACTATATAGTCCATGCCCTCCTCGAGGCAGTAAAGTAAAATCAACTTTTGTGATTTTCTCAAAAACTGCTTGTTTTTGCAGGAATCGGTTATGTTAGTTGGATTCCTTGCATTGTTTCTTTTCTACAAAATGTATACTTTCACATACTTATCATCATCATATGTTTAGAGATACAATAATAAAAGCAATATCTAAATTACTACCTCGAGGAAGGCATATAGACTATTGTACTATAGTGGAAATTTCAATTGAATGAACACAGCCTGACATAGCGAACCGATTTTTTTGCGTACACTGTGTGAATGTGCATGCGTAACACAGAAGTGAATAAGTGCCGCTTTTTCAATGCAGCTATTATACAACTAAATCATATATTATATGACTAATGTAAGTGCCTCTATGGGGCGCTAATTAGGTCAAATACAGTCATTCTGATTTTAAAAGTTCACATGTCAGATTTTCTCATTAATAAGATGAAAATAAATACAAATTAGTGACATAAAGAATTATTTTTCCGTAAATACTCACTATTTTTATTGCTAAAGACCTCCAAATGTAAGATTTTCAACTTGCAAAACAAGGGGGTTACCTCTTTTTTTCTAGCCATGATCAAATTACATTTTCCTTCCCAGTTGGGTCAAACTAATTGATTACTTTTCAGTGCTGTTGCAAGATCTTGTGTTCTTATGTATTTTTTTACTGTATTGATGACCTAGTATACACTACTCAAAATCAGACACTGACAATTCTGATTCGCATTATTATTTCTTTTCTGTTCTCATGGTGCTAACCAAAGTGTTTTTCAGTAAATCATGAGACTTCAATACTTGGTAATGCAAGTTTTTTGTTGTCTGAACAATACTGAATGAAATGACACTCATCTGATTTACAGTATTAATGCCAGGTATAAATGCTGTTTTTGAAAAAATGTTAATAATACGTCTGATACTTTAATTTGTTTGAGTAGTGTAGCTGTGACAATTCAGATAGGAGACAATAATATATATAACTAATTTGAATCAATGGTACTTGATACAAAAGACGGTAATTTTTGTATATAATTTTATATATAGCTATATTGTAAGTTATAAATTTTTAGATTGTCAATACATTTTGGATAAAAACTTTGTAAGATTATGCATTTCATATAATCCTGGTATGATACAAGTTTAATAGTGTGAGGTTGGAATATGCCCACAAGTGTAAAATTAAAGGGGAATTTTGTGACCCACAGGCTCACCACCACCCCCCTCTCCATTTTTCCATTTTAAAAAGTTCAGATTTTTATACCATTGGAAACCTAAGGCTTTGTGTGCAAATAATTTCGTGCAGATTCATTCGCTTGGCAAAAATATTGTCAAATTTGTATTTATATTCTGTTAAGAAAACAAAATTACAACACAGTGACAGATGGGGCCTATAATTATGTAATGCGCATAATCATGCATAACTCGCACATGCAGAATCTGAATCAACTGAAAGTGGTGGATATCTACTAAATCATACAAGAAAAGGAATATTTTACACACAAGCATTTTATTATAAACCAGAGGTCTCCGGTGGTATAAAAGTGTGGGATGAGGCTGTGGATCATGAAAATATCCTTTTAAAATACATTTTCTAGGGCATTCTTACTATTGCAAACTCTAAAATGTCCAATACCCAAAGAGTACCGACTCAAAATTGCCCCACATGTAACGCTGGTGAATCTGCCTTATTGTTTTGTCGCTCATGGAGGGCCCGAAATTGAACAATGATTTGCGTCTTAAGCTTTAGTGTTACAAAGTTTGGTCTTTTGTTGGCACAAGGCATCAAAGTTTGAATCAAAGTTTGGTGGATGCATAGTAAGGTATATTGCTGATAGCGATCGATAGGCAAAAGTGTTGCATGCTGGGAAGGAAAAGGGCTCAAATTCATGATCTCGGGTGACGAATTCTATAGCTTTTGAGCCCTTTTCATTCCCAGCATGCATCACGTTGCCCATCGATCTCGAACAGCAATATAACTTGTGAAATGATCCAGATGTACACTATTTGCCGGCCCTCCATGAGCGGCTACACTAAAACATGGCAGAGTTGGCACTCCTTGGTTCTACCTCATTGGAAATGTGTGATAATGTTAACTTGAGACAATGATAAGATGTGATATTAGCATGTATCTTAGACTAGACTACTTGGTGCCGACTGAACATTTCTTGTTGCTTAAGGGCTGGGGTATGAACGTTTGGACAGTATTTATTTTGGGACATCAGAGCACATCAGACATATCGAATTGCATTCTGAATACGAAGAATGTCATTCTGATATCAAATAATTTAGATTTTTTGAAATTCGCAATTTAATACACATTTTATGGCAAATCATTAAAATTGATATTTTTGATATTTAACAGTACTTGAAGTAAACTTTATAAATCTGATGATTTATACTTAAAGTGTATGTAGGTGGGATGAAAAAGCCCGACGATCAATTGAAAATTTTTACCTTTCAGTATTGAAGATATGGATTTTTTTCCCAAAACACCAAAAAAATAGGTCTTTTGGGAAAAAATCCATATCTTCAATATGAAAGGTCAAAATTTTCAATTGACCGTCGGCTTTTCCTCCTGCTACATACACTTTAAGAATATATCATTAGATTTATATAATTTACTTCGAGGACTGTTATATATCAAAATTTGAAAAATATCAAATTTTTATAATTTGTCATAAAATTTGTATTATATTGTGATTTTCAAAAATGAAAATTATTTGATATCAGAAAGACATGCTTCAGATTCAGAATGCAATTCGATAGGTCTGAGGTGCTCTCAGGTCCTACAAAAAATACTGTCGAAACGCAATAAACGCTCATTTTAGATCCCTTAATATGATTGTGTGAAATATTAAAATCTTATTATTATCACTCATTGTTGTGGTGTATTTTTTATTTGACATATAATCAGTCTCAGATCTTTGCTCAAGTGGGAAATGGTGTCCATTTTATATTTGATATTGATTTTAGCTTGTATGGGTCAGGTGAACATGTTAGTAAATGGCAATTAAAATATAAATGTGCACAAAGGGGTCCCTTTGGGGTCACATGGGGGTAATGGTATAAGAATTTGAAAATGCTGAAAAATCATTTCAAAAGTATTTCAAAATATTCCTCCTGATACAAGGAACAAAAAAAGTCCATCATTTTATTACTCGTGAGATATTTCGTTTTGGAGATATGGCCGAAACAAGTCATGGGGTCAAATTTTTCAACATCCACTGATCGCATCAAAATACATGTCAAAAGTTTGTTCGGCTCAATAGGCGAAAAAAATGACTTGTATTGATAGAATGGAGTGCACACAGTTGGCTGCAACACTTATGCTAGTTGCACATTGCGTGATGCATGCACGCTTATGTGTGCAATAACAAAAACCGATAGCAGCATGGATACTGATATTGGATTCATTCTTGACATTTGCTTAAAAAGTTACCTTTTTCAGAGTCTTGGTTAGCAGCGACGTAGCTTGAGACACCATCATGGCGTCTTCATTCATTCACGCTGAATGAAGACGCCGTGATGGTGTCAAGCTACGTCGCTGCTAACAAAGACTCTGAAAAAAGTAGCGTTGTAAGCAAAATAACGAATCATTTTTGCCGAACAACTTTTTGTGAGTGCCATTCTATTCCCTAGCAGCGTCAATTTGGAACAAAGGATGACAAGCCATGATAAATCACTATAAGGCATCACATAGGCTTGTACAGACCAAAGAACTCAGTTTAATGTCCTGGGGCTTGAGAGTCTTAAGCGCTCCACAGACTCCGAGTATTGTACGTACAATATTGTATGCAACATAGCTACGTTATTTAATCTATTGCCATTCTATTTCAGTAATGTTTAAGTTTTGAATGTTTGATGACGAAAAATCGATAATATGTTACATGTAATATCTAGTAGAAATATATTATCGATTTTACGTCATCAAACATTCGTTAGAACTTAAACATTACTGGAAATAGAATGGCAATAGATTAAACAACGAGATATGTTGCATACAATATTGTAATGCATAATACGGAGTCTGAAGCTAGCCTTATACATACAAAAGTATCTTGAATTTGATTCTGTCACAAACGAGCAGACAACTACATTATTCCAGTTGAAATCCATACACCCCTTATGGAAGCCATGACCTTAATCTTACACACAGGGAGTATGCATTTTAAATGGGGTTACCCAAATGGGCGACTCCATTTCAAATTAAAATTAAGGTTAAGTCTTCCATAGGGAGTGTATGGAATACATTGATGTAGATGTAGTGCTTTATAATATTTATGACTCATAACAACACAGAGAAAGTTGCGTTAATTTTGTTTATTTCACAAATAAGTAGCTTCATATTACATATCATAATAATATACTGTATATTAAAACATGTGAAACATTACTCAACAGTCCGAATGTTCCAAACAATTTACATTTGTACACTAGCACAGTTTAAAAGCACCAAAATATTTTAAAGAGTGTTGCCTTCACAACCTGTATCAAAATGGGATATTGCAGTCGAAATCCATAACCCCTTATGGAAGACATAACTTTTTTATAATATCCCACACGGGGGTGTAGATTTCAAATGGAGTCACCCATTAAGGTACCTATTTGAAATTCACACTCCCAGTGTGGAGGATGAAGGTCATATCTTCCATATCATTTTTTGTAATTTTGAGAATAAAGAACAAAATGTGGTTCAAGCATGCATCAGTTATGTAATCACCCTAATTAGTTCAGATTATTCTCTTTCATTTGTATCATTATCATTTGTTCTTGTGCAAAGATTGGTGAATAAATTTGTTTAAATGCATGCTTGACATTTTGTACTTTGTTCTTAAAAATGACTTAGGCAAAAAGCGTAGCAGGCTGACAATATGGGTATGTAAGGATTTCAACTGGAGTAGTCCATTAATTTGAAGTGGCAGTCACTCACTAAATAGCTATTGTAAACTACTTGTGTTCAAACCGTTGACAGAAGTTGTTTGTTTAATACAGGCATGAAAATTTTCCTGTTAAACAGGAATTCCTTTTTGTTTTTAGTTTACCAAATTTCCACTTTTTTTTTTTATTTTCTGTCCGTTTTGGAGCATTTTTGCCAGATTTTACATGCTTTGGCTTGTTTTTTCATAATTTTCATGTTTCTCATTGAAATGTATTCTCTTGCCTACTGCAGGATTAGCTTATGCGTTCCATTTCGCTTTTGCGGCCGGCAAAATACTTGCCTACATCACCACGAAACTTGAGGTGAAAACTAAGTACAGTGGCAGTGTTTCATGCTTACAATATCCTTGAGCCAAAAAATTTCTTGCAGAAAAATCATCAGAGAGAAAACTGACCATATGTACTTGGAATCTACTTTCTTGTTGACTTTGCAATCAAATTACTTTCTTTACTTACATTTAATTTTTTTTAAAAACATATTACAAATTAGAAATATATTTCTAAAACGTTACAGGACAGGATGACAAAGATGAAATTGCACTGACAGTTTAAATAAGTATACCAATATAGTTTACAGTATCATATACTTGACATTGTTGTAAATATACCTCCCATTCCAAAAGGATGCCAAAAAGCGAATTTTATAAAAACAACGCCTTCAATTTATACAATAAAAATCCATGCATACATTTCAAGTATTTATAATACATGTAGTTATGCTATATCTAGAATAAAATGCTTACAGATGTCACTCGCACAAAATGATCAAATTCAGAAAAATACCAAACAACTTGCCTCACACTATTATTTCTCTTATGCCACAAAAAGAAAACCTGTTCTTAAGGCTTATTGACTTTTAGTCTGGTTGCCAAACACAATTTTCCTGAATCAGCACGGGGAGGGGGGGGGCTCAATTTTGGTATAAGTGGGGATGTGCGGCTGGGACTCCGGCAAACTATCCCACTTTAAACCAAATTTGATGAAAAACAGACACAAAATGATACCAATTTTTGGAAAATTATTGCCAATTTTGCTACAAAACAATGAGATATTTGCACTTTTTTTTGAGAAAATTGTGAAAAAACACGCTTTTTTGGGCTGTCATGAAATTAAGGGCCATCAATAAACCAAAATGGCTGACAATGCACCCTGAATCCAAACTAAATGGCTGAAAATGCACCCCTGAATATGCTGCACATCCCCATACCCACATGTCCACTAAGAACCCTTTAGTTTGTGCAGGGTATATTGCATACCCATTCTCTTGATACAAATGAAAAATCAGTTTTTATGATATTTTTAAATATCAATTCGCTAAAAAAATTGCTAACTCAGGAAATCTTAAGATTTTCAGATTTATCGAATCACTGATAGTACCCAAGTTTTTGTTTTCAATGATTTTATGAGCAGCAATAAACACATTACATGTAGGCTATTCCAGTTGCAAACCATACACCCTGTATATGGAAGACTTGACCTTAATCTTCCAAAAGTTCCACATCTAGGGAGTGTGAATTTTAAATGGGGTTACTTGAATGGGTGACTCTCTGTGTGGGAGACATGGTGGGGTGTATAGATTTCAACTGAAATAGCCCATTATTTAATGACAACCAATTACAAATAATTTCTTTCTTGCACGGTTGTGGTTATATTTCTTACACATTAAAAACAACATGATAATATGATACCTTTTGTAACTATTTTGAAATTATGTAATTTTATAGACATTCATTTAAACAATCCAATATAAGCACCATCAAAATTGTCCAATACAGCGACGGAAAAAACCTGTTTTACAGGAGGACAGACTTTTCAAGTAGTGTCTTCAACCAGGATTATATTTTTTTTTCTAGAGGCTAAAATGACCCAAAAATATCACCGAAAACTTAAAAATGTGATGATTTTTTGCAAACATATTTTGAAAATCAGTCATTTTCTGCCAAAAAACAGCTGATTTTATATGATTAGCAAATTTTTTTTTTTTAACTTGGTCGGTTAGCTAGGCCCATAAAAACAGGTTTTTCCGTCGCCTACATTGTAATACACAGATTTAACCCAAACAATTTACACTGAAAATGCAACACAAACTGATCCAATCAGAACAAAGTTGGCAATAATGAAATTGAGACAGGCAAAACTGGGAGCAAAAAAAAACACAAGAAAATGGACATGTAAAAAGTTCATGACTTTGCAACCGAATATGCCAGGCACTTGCAATCTGATTGCAACATCAGTAAATGTATTTTCTTACGAAGCTATCAGCTGTTGAACAAAGGTTGTTCAGCGATTGTATAACAATATCGCATCGATCGATTGGTTATTCAGGCGTTTCATTGAAAGAGGAGCTGCTGCGACAAGGCGTCATATCCCATGTGTATGTTGTTCTTGTGTGTATTTATTACGTTTAGGGAAACAGCGGCAGCGAGTATGAAAATGTTTTATTTGCGTTTAAGCGCAGCGCATTTAGTGAATAATGTTAGGTACTGAGCAAGTTCATGATGGTAAAATCTTTTTAAAAAAATCAAAATTGCCCAACTTTGGTCTGAGTGGATCATGGATTATAACATGTCATTACCGTTACAATTCTGGTTTACCCTGCACACCCTGTGTTTTCAATACAATTCCGGTTTACCCTGCGCACCCTATTGTTAGGGTTAGGGTCGGGGTTAGGATTAGGATTAGTGTTAGGGTTATACTTGTGTGCACAGTATACCAGAATCATTCCCATGTCACATATTTATAAAGACAATGTCCTGGACTTGCGGGGTAGCAGGTTTCCAGACCATTGTGGGTGAATTATGGTCTGAAACTTGTGGCCACAAAGTTCATTCAAATAGGTTTTGTGTGTAAAAAAACTGTCAATGTTGTAGGAATGTTGTCTAATCCCTGGGTGGGTGGATCCTAAGTTTCCACTAGAATTGATTTAATCAATTCTATAATATAGATGTTTCTTCTCTCTACGTATTATTTTTAAACTTGGATACCCAGGATTCTCTTAATACAGCATTGAAATTTCCTGAATTTTATACACAAACCCACGAGGCTGATTTCACAGCTGAAGCTTTTATCACCATATTACCCACAAAATACTCATGGGACACACCACCCTACTAAAGTCTGGTGGAGCCTGTTACTTTAACTCACAGTAGCAGTGTTTCAGACTATACATGATTAATCAGGGTTGCCAAGCATTTTCAACCCATTTCATGGGTGTGGCACTTGCAATATCACACAAATCAACAAATATACTGCCCAATATATAAATAATCAATTTTAAGTCAGAGGGCATTTTGAGACAAATAGCCCTAGTCTATAAAAATTTGTACTGTTTTCTGTGAATTTTGTACAAAAATCATCTTCAAACACTTCTTGATTTGTTGTTTTTGTAATTTCACCACAAATGGACTAACATATTTTTGTCCACTACCAATTACAGGCTTGGCAACCCCATACACCAGTAGATTTTGTAGAGATTATAAAGAATTGAAATAATGCACTTTCAGGTTAATAACAATTAGTTGTGGCTTTTGTATTTAGTTTGTTGCTTTTGTATAGCAATTTATAAAAACATAATTTTCACAGCAACCATCATTTTTGCATCATCTCCCAATTTCAAAGACCTACCCAAGTGATTGCAATATTTAACACCTGTAAAATCTCCATACACCCCTTATTGATGACATATTAAACCTTCATCTTCCAGACAAGGAGTGTGAATTTCAAATGGAATTACCTGAATGAATGGGTGGCTCCATTTGAAATCTACACCCCTATATTAGTGAGATTAAAGTAATTTCTTCAAATGGGGGGGTATAAGGATTTCAACTGGAATAGCCCATTACTTTGTCATTTTCTAATTCTATAAAAATATTTTTCTGGAATATATTATGTTAAAATGCTGTCAGATTCTAGAATTACATTATTTTAAAAATGCAATATGTTTTAAACAAGAGTATTTTTATAGCACCACTAAAAATGATTCCATTTGCACAATTCTGAATGATGCCAAAGGTTTGAAAGTCAAAATTCCAGAAGAATGAACCTTTCATGTCAATGGTTTTTTTACCGATATCGGATCAGATTGGATATCGGCCGATATTATATAATCGATATCCGAAATGCCAGATTGGTTGAGCCCTACACAATACCAAATAAAAACCTTTTCCTAATCATTTTCCTAATTTCATTAGTTCATTTAAAATAGCCGGCCCCATTTCACCTGGAATATACCCATGTGGACCCCCAGCTTGACCCGAACTCCACGGTGGGTAGCGTGAGTGAGTATGGTGCATTCCTCCCTGTTGCATATCATGATGTAAGGATCCTTGCCTTAAATTACTAGTCATAGCAGTCAAATGGGGTGAGTACCTGGAGGGAGTGGGTCCATCCTGGTTGGCTGCGTATCTTGGGTGATTGTGAGTTGGATTTGAAGTGGGTATATGATGAGAAGACATATCTGTGGATACTGGCAAGTAATGTGGCGTATAATGAGATGAGCCATGTGACCGATGCATATCATGTACTTGTTGTCCCACTTGCACTTTCTCTTCTACAGAGACATGGCTGACATCATCGCTGGGAGAAATGCAATTCTGAAGCTGTTGCTCTGTACTATGATGATCTAATGACTCTTCGCTTGATTTCACATGTTGGCTTCCCGCTAAAGAAATTTCCACCATTTCTTGTGGAGATCCTACCATCCCATGAGACCTTGATTCGATTACTGCATGATCTCTTCTATCCTCAGCAAGTCTGTGCTCACCTCTCTGTTCTTCTATTAACATCTTTTGTTCATCAAGAATAACTCTTTGTTCATAGTCTCTTCTGCCTTCATTGTAATCACTCTGCACATGTTGCAAATTCTCTTGACTTTTCTCAACTTGATCTTCAATTTTCGGCACCGGCTCTTGATATGGCGTTGTTATTTTGGGTATTACAGCATTCTGAATACTTTTGGTTTGCGGATTCTTTCTCCTCTTCATCTGGCATTTTACATCATCAAATTCTTGCACTCTATGTGAGACTCCATCCCGCCATAGATCAACGCCGTGTTCTTTCTTCATATGCGTCTTCATGCTGACTTTGTGCGTGAAAGTCTTTGCGCAATAATTACACTGATACGGTTTCTCCCCTGTGTGTGTCCTAATATGCGTCTTGAGATTCGTACCTTGGGTGAAACTACGCTGACAGTGAGGGCAGATGAATGGTTTCACTGCTTCATGGATGATCTCATGACGCTTCATTTTGGTTAACGTCTTGAAGGATTTGCCACATGCGGAGCAGATGAACGGCCGCTCTTTAGAATGGAGCTCCCGGTGCTGACGCAAGCTGACCTGTTGGGAGAAAAATGGATAAATATTGTTAGCTCAATTTCACAGTATAATTGATGTCTCCTTGCTATACTTGACTCACGCTGCATGTACACTTTTTAGTGTAATCTTTAACTATGTTCATCCATGGTCTTTTCACCTGGGAAGGCCACTTGCCGTATGTTCGTTTATCTACTCATCCGCATCCAAGAAAACATTGAAAAAGGGTCTAAATTTAATATATGGTGGTGTCAATGTTTTTGGCAATAGAGGTACTTTTCATGATCAACCTTCTATGTTCAATACTAAGTGTTATTGTTCAGTACTCACCTGCCATAGAAACTCCTTGCTACACTTGTCACATTTATACGGCTTCTTGCCCTGCGCTTTGAATCTATGCGCCTTCTTATGTTCCCACATAGCAACTCTAGAAAACATGCCACCACACTCCTCACAAAGCACCTTCACATGGGCAGTCCTTAGATGCTGAACAAGCCTTCCAGGGAAGAACAACTTCTTACAATCTGGACACGATATCAGTACTTTGGCCATGCGTTGTATTGCTTCCTCCTCTGTTTCTTCTTCACCTATTGGTGAAGAAGAGGGTGGTGTTGTCAACTTTTTCTTTGGTACTACATTTTCTAGTTTGTGGGTGTCAAAATGTTCTTGAAGGAGCTCTAGTGTTGCGTAGGTTTCCTCAGCTTTCATTGGACATCGACGACACTTGAACACCTTTGGATACGTAGCAAATTCTGGTGGGATCAACGGAGGTTTGGATGCAGATTTCCTGGAAAATACAAGAATGTAAAAAACAAATTTAAAAACAAACATTTTATCCGAATTGGGCCATTCCATTTGAAATCCACACTCCCCCTGTGGAAGATTTAGCTAAAGTCTTCCAGAGGGACTACAGGTTTCAAATAGTATAGACAAATGGGTAACTTCCATTTAGAATATTCACTCCAGTTGTGGAAGATATAGAAAAGCCGTATACAGGGGACTATAGGTGCAAAATAATTAATCCCAGCCAATTCCATATGAAAAACATACTCCCTCTGGAAGACTTTTCTTAAATCTTCCACAGGGGTATGACAGATTTCAAATGGAATAGCCCTTTATATGAATTGCTACTGACATTATTGCTGTTTGTATATTCGTGGTCCTAGGGAGCTTGTGGTTCATTTTGTCATCCAGCAAACCATCTGGCCATATACTGGAAACATCAATTGCCCATTGTTATCAGATCTTCAATTACATAGCTGTTAATATGTTATAAGATTTTCATTTGGATGAATTCAAAACCTGACAAAAACTCACAAAAATACCCAAACGATCTTATAATTTGAACATCACCCAATGTAAAGAAACCGGCAAAGAACAGGAAATGGCTAAGAAGCAGTAAGATACAGAACCCATATCTGTGCAGGAGAGCAGTGGTTCTAGTTTCTGGTGCATGAAGCCCAGGTTTAATTCCTGGCGGTAGAAAACTTGCTGGATATTGACCTGGAAATTGGAAGTCTGAATTTAATCGGCAACATATGAAGATTAAATTCAGACTACTTCTCTCCCCATGGTGCATTTAGAATTGGATGTCCATGGTTGAGTATTTACATGCAGAGAACCTTTGCAATAATGAATCCACTGCACATGAATGGAAGACCACATTAATAATAAATATGCCAGGTCCTATATATCTTTTAAGGGCTATACAATAATTGCATAATAATGGGGAGAGGGTAAAAGTTCCAAATGGCACACCAAACATTGCTTTTACCCTTCTCAGCGTGCCAAATGATTTGGCTATTCCAGTTGAAATCCATACACCCTCTACTAAATACATGACCTTAATCTTAATATCCCAAATAGAGGGTGTACATTTCAGATGGAATCAACCATTCAAGTGACCCCATTTGAAATTCACACTCCCTGTGTAGCAGATTAAGGTCATGTCTTCCATGGTGTATGGATTATGTTTTCAAAACTTGAATAGCCCATTTTTATCCTCACAATTTACCATACCATTACCATTTGTTATTCTGTGTACAGAAGAGCCATAGCTCACAGTCAGTTTTGTGTATAGGATGTTAACCCCAACTGTTCCAAACCCATCCCAGTATTTAAACGGAAATAAGCTATATAAGATGCTTTTGTGGGTTATTCAGGGTTGTCCAACCCAAACAAAAACAAAAAATGATGGCTGGGTACAGAATATTTCTCAAATTGACCACGCACAAAATACAAAAAAGACCAAGTACTTACGTTTGACTATTATCCGATTTCTTCCGTCCCCGCTTCTTGTTTTTTCCCAGCTCTTGATTTTTGACATCAGACACCCCCTGGACTTTCTTCTGTTTGGTGTGATTCCTTGAGACCATCAACTTCAAAGGTTTCACTTTTTTGCTTTCTACTTGGTGGTGTGATGTTGCCATGACAACACGCTGTGGGGTAGACTGCTTCCTACGCTTGGGTTGTGATCTCTGCTGGGAAAAGTGTCAACAACCATGTGTTAAATCATTATGAATTGGGCAGAGTGACAAAAATTGAGTTAATGTATGCTTCTAATTATGTTTCAAGTGATCTTTTATTTCCACCAAAGATTAATATAAATCTTATTTGGATGAACGGCACATAAATACTAAGAAACCAATCATACTTTAAGCTGATGCAAGTGTGCAAGGTAAAGGAGTCAAACCTGCATTTTTTACAGAACAGGAGTGCCCATCTCTTTCGTTAACAATTAGGCCAGACTCCACTGTGAAAGGATCACAACACCTCCTCCACAGCGAGTCCGTTACCTTCCCAGCAAGTGTAAAAATGAGCAATAGAGCTAAAAAACTAAAATATCAAGGTGGCGTGCATCCCAAAGGGGCACTTACTGTTCCCACTTTATCTGCATAATACTTGATAGGTGACTTCCAAATTATCATTAGCTGCTGTCCCAGAAGTTAACAACAATGTGCTACAAAATATCAAGGTGGCTTAATTGCATCCCAAAGGGGGCACTTACTGTTCCCCCTTTATCTGCATAATACTTGATAGGTGACTTCCAAATTATCATTAGCTGCTGTCCCAGAAGTTAACAACAATGTGCTACAAAATATCAAGGTGGCTTAATTGCATCCCAAAGGGGCACTTACTGTTCCCCTTTATCTGCATAATACTTGATAGGTGACTTCCAAATTATCATTAGCTGCTGTCCCAAAAGTTAACAACAATGTGCTACAAAATATCAAGGTGGCTTAATTGCATCCCAAAGGGGGCACTTACTGTTCCCCCTTTATCTGCATAATACTTGATAGGTGACTTCCAAATTATCATTAGCTGCTGTCCCAAAAGTTAACAACAATGTGCTACAAAATATCAAGGTGGCTTAATTGCATCCCAAAGGGGCACTTACTGTTCCCCCTTTATCTGCATAATACTTGATAGGTGACTTCCAAATTATCATTAGCTGCTGTCCCAAAAGTTAACAACAATGTGCTACAAAATATCAAGGTGGCTTAATTGCATCCCAAAGGGGGCACTTACTGTTCCCCCTTTATCTGCATAATACTTGATAGGTGACTTCCAAATTATCATTAGCTGCTGTCCCAAAAGTTAACAACAATGTGCTACAAAATATCAAGGTGGCTTAATTGCATCCCAAAGGGGGCACTTACTGTTCCCACTTTATCTGCATAACACTTGATAGGTGACTTCCAAATTATCATTATCTGCTGTCCCAGAAGTTAACAACAATGTGCTACAAAATATCAAGGTGGCTTAATTGCATCCAAAAGGGGGCACTTACTGTTCCCCCTTTATCTGCATAATACTTGATAGGTGACTTCCAAATTATCATTAGCTGCTGTCCCAGAAGTTAACAACAATGTGCTACAAAATATCAAGGTGGCTTAATTGCATCCCAAAGGGGGCACTTACTGTTCCCCCTTTATCTGCATAATACTTGATAGGTGACTTCCAAATTATCATTATCTGCTGTCCCAGAAGTTAACAACAATGTGCTACAAAATATCAAGGTGGCTTAATTGCATCCAAAAGGGGGCACTTACTGTTCCCCCTTTATCTGCATAATACTTGATAGGTGACTTCCAAATTATCATTAGCTGCTGTCCCAGAAGTTAACAACAATGTGCTACAAAATATCAAGGTGGCTTAATTGCATCCCAAAGGGGGCACTTACTGTTCCCCCTTTATCTGCATAATACTTGATAGGTGACTTCCAAATTATTATTATCTGCTGTCCCAGAAGTTAACAACAATGTGCTACAAAATATCAAGGTGGCTTAATTGCATCCAAAAGGGGCACTTACTGTTCCCCTTTATCTGCATAATACTTGATAGGTGACTTCCAAATTATCATTAGCTGCTGTCCCAGAAGTTAACAACAATGTGCTACAAAATATCAAGGTGGCTTAATTGCATCCAAAAGGGGGCACTTACTGTTCCCCCTTTATCTGCATAACACTTGATAGGTGACTTCCAAATTATAATCATCTGCTGTCCCAGAAGCTAACAAGCTATATGGAGTTCTCCCAGCCAGTCAATTTCTGTAGTCTTACCTTGGCTGCTCTATGAATAGTTTTGACAGGCATATAATCCTCGTCAGTTGAGTGGTCTTCAAACTCATCTGTGTTGTCATCTTCCAAATCATCTTCCTGTGAGTCTTCTTTATAAATCACTTTGGTTGGTGGTGACAATGTTATGGAACCTCTCCTTTTTCTCTTGGATGCCGGTAACCTGTGCAATCAATTAGGAGTGACAAAGGCTTTGATGTGAAAGTTTTGAGATATTTTCTCATATTAATTATAATAAATTAATTTTACCTTGACACTCGTTTAGAACGTTCCTGCGTTCCATTGAGTCCAATAGGGTCCAAACTTATGCTAAAGTGAACACGATAATACGATTGTTTTTCGTACACATAAAAATACGGCCAATTCAGAAAGAAAATCTTATTTATTGTATATGGCAGCTGAACTTTTTTTTCACCGATTATATGTAGGCCTTTGCATTGTGAAATTATTAATACTTCATAATGTGTTGCACTTGGAAAAGAGAACACAAGTATGGACTCAGTATAGACGACTGAATGAAGACAATTTATTTGTACTATGAATTCATTTAATATAACCAATATATACCTCATACCTTATCAAGAACATATGGAAATATTGAAAAGGCCATAAATATACGCAATTGTGCATAGGGAGACAAACATGATAAAGTCAATCTGTTATTTTCATTCTCGATGGTTAAACTTTTGAACATTTCACATGGATGCTGTTTGTCTCAATGGCTTCTCGGGCCATATAGTAATTTAAATCGTGAAACTGTAGAACGATCTGTCGATCAGCATAGATATTGAATAAAATTGAATCCCATCATCATCAATTCAAAGCTACACCCTTATTTGAACTACTGGTAACCAGCGACTTTATAAAATGTAGGTACTATAACATCCACAGCCAAGATTTGGTAATTTTGAAGAGTGTTGTCTACTTTTTAAATCTGCCAAAGTTCTAAGATGAACACAAACTAATGTTTCTACATGTATAGTGGACAGGAATCTTCAACTTACCATGAGTCGTTTGGAATAGGTATCTTCTTATCTGCAAGCATTTTAGACAGTTTCAACTTGAGATCTGAGTCAGCTGCAGTGGATGACCACTGCAGATTTCCATCTAATAATGCATCAAAACTGTCAGAATAAACACATTGAAAAATATCACCATGGATATATTATATATAAGGCTCAGACTTTTGTGTTATTTCAACTTATTTGTCCCGAAAATTGTATTTTTGACGTCCATTGTGGGTTTTTTTTAGTTTTCATATCCAATGCATTTTTCATAAAAATTAAGAGGTAAGCTCAAAATATGCTTAAAAATAAATTGCACAAAAAGGGGTTAAAATTCAATATTATAGTAGAATTGATTTCAAGAACTAAGTAAATTATATATTTGCATCAAAATGTATTCTACAGATGCAATTTCTATCCATATTTACCAATAAATCATGACAATGTGCAGTAACATGACTCAGTTGGTTATACAGGGCATCTATTCTGCCATTATTCGCCCCCAAAGGGGAGGGAATAGTTTTACCCCTTTGGGGAAGAATTTTGTGTTTTGAAAAAAAGAAAAAAAAAAAAAGAAAAAAAAAAACAGAAAGTCAACAGGATTCAAGGAAGATTTTTTTTAAAGAACTAATTTGGGCAAAAAGTGTATAACTGAAGCATGAAATAGATGGTCACTGGCTGGCAGTGACTGGTCTACAGGGTAGGTAAATTCATCAAGTGTCATTTGGGGAAGAATTATAATGGATACAGAGCATTAGCATACATGTACATGTAGCAGTCCCTTGCCTTTTACCTATTCCCATCCCCAAAAAAATAGTTTGAGGGAAACCAGGGAATGCTTTAGCCCAAAACAAAACAGTGAAGAGTTGGGTCAGTAATGCTTCCCTTCTCCGACTAGTGGTCATACTAGCTATGTATCATAGCGATGTTTTTACATATTTTTTGAGAGAACATCAGACATATCGAATTGCATTTTGAATACAAGAAATCAAATAATTTATTTTAAATTCGCTATATAATACACATTTTTTGATATTTTTGAAATTTAACAGTCCTCAAAGTAAATTGTATAAATCTAAATGATATATGTACTTCAAAGTGTATGTAGCTGGGATGAAAAGCTGTCCATTATATGAAAATTTTGACCTTTTGTATTTTGCCCCAAAACACCAAAAATATAGGTCGATCTTCAATATGAAAGGTCACAATTTTCAATTGATGGACAGCTTTTCATCCCAGCTACATGCTCATTAAGTACATGTCATTAGATTTATAAAGTTTGCTTTGTCTTTGAGGACTGTTAAAAATATGAAATTTTAATAATTTGCCATAAAATGTGTATTATATCATGAATTATTTGATATCAGAAGGACATTCCTCGTATTCAGAATACAATTCGATATGTCTGATGTGCTCTCAGGTCCTACAAAAAATACTGTGCAAACGTTGCTATCTGATTCCTTAAAACCTTTTGTTGTAAAAACTTGATGAACAAGGCGGTTCTCGAACCACGAGTCTCGCCTGCTTTTGTGACCGCCTGCTTTTGCGATAACTGTTGGTAGAGAGGTAAATGAATTTGGCGGTTATCGGCTGGGCACGATTATCTGGCCGATGGTAACTGTACCCACCAAGTTTCATGCCCATGCAACAGTTTTTACTAATATGACCTCAGATGACCCCTGGTGGCCCTGAAATGACCTAAAATTTTGGCTCTAAATGTTGACTGTACCTCTCGTGCTAAGTTTCATGCCCATACGACAGTTTTTACTAATTTGACCTCAGATGACCCCTGGTGGCCTCGAAATGACCTTCCAAAAATTTGGCTTTAAATGTTGACTGTACCCATCAAGTTTCATGCCCATACGAAGCTTTTTACTAATTTGTCCTCAGATGACCCTTGGTGACTTCGATATTACCTTCCAAATATTTGGCTTTAAATGTTGACTGTACCCACCAAGTTCCATGTCCATCCAACAGTTTTTACTAATTTGACCTCAGATGACCCCGAAATGACCTTCCAAAAATTTGGCTTGAAATGTTGACTGTACCCACCAAGTTTCATGTCCATACGACAGTTTTTACTAATTTGACCTCAGATGACCCCTGGTGACCCCAAAATGACCTTCCAAAAATTTGGCTTTAAATGTTGACTGTACCCACCAAGTTTCATGTCCATACAACAGTTTTTACTAATTTGACCTCAGATGACCCCTGGTGACCCCAAAATGACCTTCCAAAAATTTGGCTTTAAATGATGACTGTACCCACCAAGTTTCATGCCCATACGAGTTTTTAATAACTTGACCTCAGATGACCCTGAGTGACCTCGGATGACCCGTAATGACCTTCCAAAAATTTGGCAAAACCAAAGAACTATTTCATCAAAGTAATAAATCAAAACAGAAAGATGCTTCCTTTACGAGTTATCACTCATTGAAAGTGCTACTTTGCTATACTTTACATGGAAAGCGACTATCTTAAAGTCGTCATATTTCCTTAATTACATGACCGATCAAGCTGTTATTGGGATATGTGATGCACAGTTGAAAATTAATTGTTAAAAGATTTGGTGACCTCAGTTGACCTTTGACCTTGTATGTGACCTTTGACCTCACGAAATTGGAAAAAGTATGTTGCGCTGAAAAATCAAATTTGGCAATACCAAAGAACTATTTCATCAAATAAATCAAAACAGAAAGATGCTTCCTTTACGAGTTATCACTCATTGAAAGTGCTACTTTGCTATACTTTACAAAGAAAGCGACTATCTTAAAGTCGTCATATTTCCTTAATTACATGACCGATCAAGCTGTTATTGGGATATGTGATGCACAGTTGAAATTTAATTATTAAAAGATTTGGTGACCTCAGTTTACCTTTGACCTTGTATGTGACCTTTGACCTCATGAAAATCTAATCAGGTCGAGTACCTCTGGCCACATAACTCCCCACCAAGTTACGTCACTGTACCCCATACGGATCTCCAGATAATCTGTTCACAAGGTATTTTGCTTATTACGCATATATTATGCAAATTAGGTACTTAATTACCATATTTTACGCTCAAAATCTAATCAGGTCGAGAACCTCTGGCCCCGCTTACTCCTCACCAAGTTACGTCACTGTACCCCATACGGATCTCCAGATAAGCTGTTCACAAGGGTTTTTGCTTGATACGCATCAAATACGCATAAATTATGCAAATTAGGTACTTAATTAGCATATTTTGCGCTGAAAATCTAATCAGGTCGAGAACATCTGGCCACGCTTACTCCCCACCAAGTTACGCCACTGTACCCCATACGGATCTCCAGATAAGCTGTTCACAAGGTTTTTTTTTTTTTGCTTGATACGCATCAAATACGCATAAATTATGCAAATTAGGTACTTAATTAGCATATTTTGCGCTGAAAATCTAATCAGGTCGAGAACATCTGGCCACGCTACTCCCCACCAAGTTACGCCACTGTACCCCATACGGATCTCCAGATAATCTGTTCACAAGGTATTTTGCTTATTACGCATAAATTATGCAAATTAGGTACTTAATTACCATATTTTGCGCTCAAAATCTAATCAGGTCGACACCCTCTGGTCATGCTACCCCCTATAAAGTTTCATCATCATAGCACTTACGGTTCTCAAGATAACGCGTTCACAAGCTTTTTCCGAACACACACACGCACACACGCCCACACGCCCACACACACACACACACGGACACACACACACCATAGTGATTACTAAGTCTCTCCCTGAACATTCAGGCGAGACAATAAAAGTACTACGTAAAGACCTTTTCCTGAAGGAAACCTTTTGATTTTCTAACCATGCATCATGTTTTTGAGACCTTTCTCTTTTTGAGACCTTTTTGAACCATTTGGCCTCACATATTGCATTGCAAACTATTAATTTTGATCAAAACAAAAGGTACATTAAGATATTCCGAAAACTAGTAGCAATAAATCTCATTTAGTGTAATATGTATTCCAAGTAAAACAGCATTGTCTGAAGGGAACCTTTTGATTTTTTAACCATGCGTCGTGTTTTTGAGAACTAGTAGCGATCAATCTTATTTAGTATAATAAATTAATATGCATTCCAAGTAAAACAGAATTTTCTGAAGGAAACCTTTCACTTCTCTAACCATGTATCATGTTTAAGACTTGTACTCAAAAATATCTTTTCCTTTGATGTCTTTTATTTTACCAAATTTTATGGTAAACTACAGTATTTTACTGAAAATTACCGGGCAAAATACCAGGGGTTTATTTTACTTAACCGATTTAGAACACTGCCTATGGGAGGTAACAAAAAAAATGAGGAAAAGTACATATGTAGATAGCAACCAGCATATTAAAAATGTTCCCTTTCGGGTCCATTTTTGTGGTTTTCTAGTTGGGGAAGAATCTGGGGAAGGATGTGACACACGCATGTAGGGTGAGGGAATAATTTAGATTTTCTGGAAGAATAGACACCCCTGTTAGAGCATTGTGCTAGTATTATGAATTTGACTCCAGTTCGACTCCGGCCAGTTGCACAGGTTTATTTCAGCGTTTATGTGCACTGGCTGCTTTGGGTAAAGATTAAAATTTGTTCATCTTATCAATCCAGGAAATTTAGTATAATAATTTCATCCCTATGTGAATTTGTGTATTTGTTATACAGTTCTGATACTTTCCGTTATATTCCGTTATAATGTGACAAACATCATTCGAACATAGATTTCAATCTTTCGTTCTTCTGCAGCATGCCTCTGTGGCTCATCAGTTAGTTAGAGCGTCGTAATAGTATTATGAAGCTCGCCGGTTTGAATCCGGCCAGATGCACTGGTGTGGGTTTTTTTTCAACATTAATACAAACGGATTCATCTGTTCATAGCGAACCTTGTTTTCGACATAGCAAACCTACGATATAGCTGATAGACACCAATCCAACCAATCAAGAATGGGCTATTCCAGTTAAAATCCATACACCCCTATGAAAGACATGTATATTATCTTAATCTTCCACACTGGCAGTGAAAATTTCAAATGGGTTTGCCTGAATGGGTGACTCCATTTGAAAATCTACCCCCCCTGTGTAGAAGATTAAGGTGCATGTTTTCCATATAGGGGGTCTATGGATGTCAACTGGAATAGCCTAATCCTCTCAAAACACTTACCAATCTAAGAGAAGTTTTGCTACTTGTGAATGAAATTTCAGACTTCTTGTCAAATTTTTGACCTCTTGCCATCTGTCTGCCTGCTTGCCCAGACTAATCTGCAGAAACCTTTTGGGTTCTGCCTTGATCTGCACTGGTGGTCTTACTCTTCGTTTCCTCTTCCCAGGTTGTCGAATCGCCTCCTCCTCCTCCTCCTCCTCTTTTTTGTTCTCCACTTCCTCTTCTTTGTCCTCCTCCTCCTCCTCCTCCTCCTCTTCTTCCTCCTCCTCAGGACTCTCTGGCTCTACAACAGGTGCTCTGAGTTTAAGTCTCATCTTCAACGTTTGATATGTTTGACGGCTCTCTGGTACAGGTTGAACACTCAGTGTTTGTTTCTCCTTTTGGGAATATTGACTACATTCATCTATCTGGTCATTTTGTGATACAGTACCTTGATTCTCTGTTCTTTGGCAAGAGACTAAATTAGTTTCACTATTATTTGAGTTGTGTTCTTTGAGTTGCTCGCCAGAGTGGCTCAGTGGGGTTTGTTCAATTATTTCAGTCTCGGTCTGATTTGATGCCACACTTTTCCTGTCTTCTTCTTTGTCTTCATTTTGATGCTTTTTGTCCTCCTCCTCCTCCTCCTCATCATCATCATCATCTTCTCCTTCACTTTCATCATCTGAACTTCCTTCTCCATGGCTATATTGTGCATCAGATGAACTATGAGCCTCATCTTTTATCTGCAAGGGTATAAAAAATACTATGTTTATATTATAATAAATGTTGCAATGCCAACTCCCATTTTTCATATTTTCTCTCATCAAATGCCCCTTCCTTTCAAATTAAAGTGCCTCTAAGTGGAATAGCAAAGTGACAAATCTCCACACTTCACTTAATGATTCAGGCATCAACAACTCCCCTTGAGGGAATAAGGAGAACTGTTCAAACCGCTCCCATAACATTTTAAGGTGGGTGGCCAAACTGTTAAGGATAGTGGGTGGGTGGGTGGGTGGGTTGGGTGGGTGAGGAGAATTGTCCTACATGTATGCCTGGTAAAAGGACATTCCAGATTCTAAACATTTATTTTTTCAGTTATATATATAATGCATGTCTTTGGGAACCTAATTTAATACAAAAAACGAGTAATTTTGAATTGGGTAAAACCAATAGATTTCAAGTATACTGCGCCAATAAAGTATCCTTACACTTGGAAAAATAATCACAATTTCCAAACTGAAAAAATATTGGAGTAAATTAGTTTTTTAATAGATGCACTATCTAATCCTGCACATTATGACACCACATTGGATCCAATGTGACTTCAAGAAGTAAACTTACTTCCATTTAATTAGACGAAGGTCCAGTTTCAAAAGTGACAAACTGCCTATTCAAAATGCCACAGACCACAAATCTGGTTTGAGAGTGGTGAATGGCTAATTTATGCGTTTGGCTTTAATTTAATACAAAAGGAACAAAAGAAAACTGAAACAAAAGAACTGACAAATAAAATGAAAAGTACAGAGAAGTAAAAACTGAAATAAAAAACAGCTTTAAATGACGCTTCATTGAAGAAAATGTGTTGTCTCTTTGTTGCGCTTGTTGGAATCGTTGTATAGGCATGTAGGCCAGTTTGTCACTTTTAAAACTGGACCTTCGTCTATTCAATTGCTTGTAACTTTACTTCTTGAGGTCACATTGGATTCAATGTGGTGTCATAATGTGCAGGATTAGATATTGCATCTATTAAAAATACAAATTTACCCAAATATTGTTCAGTTTTGAAATTGTGATTATTTTTCCAAGTGTAAGGATACTTTATTGGCGCAGTATGTGTTTTACTTACTGATACTTAGACTGTACATGTAGACATAATCTACGAATACCATAAACTTCTGGGAAACTATTGGGTGAAGTCATAAAAAACAGCATTTAAAGGGGAGTGATTTATAGCTCACACCAAAAGCAATTCAGGAGAGCTGCAGCCAAGTGACAGCTTCAGGTCTCCTCAAAACAAAAGGCCTGATTGGGATAACTTATCAAGCAAAATGTCTATGTAGAGGGATGTGCCACATACATGGGTCGCATTTTTAGCCTCTGGGTATGTTAATGACACATTTTTCTAAGACAATTGTTGGGGAAAGTTGTAAAAACTCTGACAATTTGCGCCAAATTTGGTCATCAATTTCAATTTTTGGTAGATTGATGGGCCCAAATTTCTTGAACAATTGGTACAGTGATGAGTTTACATGTAGGCCTACTTTCAGATTTTTATCAATGGCATAAGAAACCAGACTTGAGTCACCCCATTTTAATATTTACCATGTTTTGATTGGATATCATCTCATAAGTAGTATTCTCATCAGACATATTTTCTCTCACTTCCATCATATACTTCCCATCTCTCCTCCCTTGAGTGTCATCTTCTTGATTTTCCCATGATAATGCCTCATTATCCGCCGTGATAATATCATTGTCAGTTATACTAGTCATGGTCAGGATGCTGATTCTTGCCTGGAGTACAAGAATAGTTTTCCTCTGACCTGTAAATAAATAAAAGATTATATAGTCTGTATCTACCTTGAGTCACCAGCAGTGGCTTTGAAGTTTAGCGTGTTCTGTGTTAGCTTTTAATAGCGTTACTTGGTGCGTGTACGACTGTACGTGCCGCATTATATAATATATACAGGGTGTAACAATAAAATTTATACAGTTTTGAAAATAGAATGACACAAGTATGCCGCAAATTTTTGGGTTTGATATTTATATGTCTATCAAGATAATCTCTTTAGCCACCAGCTTTGGTCCAATAACATCGGTGATATACAAGTGATGATATGGCCAATTATGTAACCTAGTCTTAAAACCGCTTGGGCCACTTTTGTCTAAGTGTTACAAAAGTGACTGAATAGAGTTGAACCATGGACCAGTTGGACGGTGCTCTTATGATTGGTAGTTTTAAACAATGGGGTATTCGAATTGGTAGAAATGATTACATAATAGAATATATCCTTGAGTTTTTGAAAGTGACAACTAAGCATTGACATAACAACCTCATTTACCAGATATTGTGGCTGCAGCTCAACATTGGAAGAGCGTATTTTTATGGTTGTGACATTCGGTAGCACATGGAGTCAAGCCGGGAGTCAAGCAGAAACCATAAGATTGTTTATAGCTCATTTTCCAAACTCACGTCTTCCATAAAGGCATACAATTACATATTTGTATGAGAAGTATGTAGAATTTGTAAACAGAAATGCTTGCAATAGTGATCGCCCTAGAATAGCTAGAAGCCCAGCTGAACTCAATTTCAAAATTTTATTGTTTTGTACTTTGGATGCAAAAACTGTTCAGTTTTACCAATGATATCTCAGAGATATGAGAAATTACTTTATTTATAAGATAATTTGAAAGAAATTTCATGACTTCATTTATAGATTTTAAAGAAATATAATTATTATTATTAAGTTCATGTTAATTATATAAAGAAACAACACTTATAATTCTTTTGTGTTAGTTCTTTGATGTTTAATGCACGATAAGCATATCTACGCGGTTCAACCTTGATATACGCAAACATGGCAAAAGTGGCCCAACACGTTTTCTGGACAATTTGATTAATCGGACATAACTTTTTAACCCATACTAGTAAAGAAACCAACTAAACGTCTTCTTTTAGCCAAGATATTACTGATTCTATTGCATATATCATTTATGCCGTAACACTTTTAGTTTTTTCCTGAGAAGTCAAAATGCAATTGTATAAAGTTTATTGTTACACCCTGTACATGCATGAAACCATGCTAAGCCAACGCAGCACATGCTCAACTTCAAAGCTAGTGCTGGTAACTCAAGGTAGATAGACTATACATATAACTGTCTGTAAGCACTAAACAAGTTATTTTTGTATAATTTCTTAAAATATACTGTTCCGACGCCTTCCATTAGGAATGCGACGAACACCATTCCAACCTAATACCTATCTATAGTTCATACATACACGCTATATAACAGCGCGCATGATTGGTCGAGAGCCGGGCATAAACAGCGTTTATGCCCGGTGTCCCGGATGTGAGATCGCCGGGTAGGAAAAATGAAGGAAAATCATTGTTTTTAATAATGTTACTTGTAATTTTTTGTTATTATTTTGATGAAATAAGAATCCCAAATTGTTCTGGTATGTATGAACGGGTTCATTCATATATTTTCATGACTAAGCGGTTGTTTATGACCTCAGCCGCAAGCGGCCCCTCGGGCATAAACAACCGTTTAGTCATGAAAATATATATGAATGAACCCCTAAATTAAAATCTTCCGCTCTTCTTCCCTCTGTGGCTCAATTGGCAGAGTGTTGTGCTATTAATATGAAGGTCGCCGGTTTGAATCCAGCAGGGGCTATTTTAACGTGCCTCACTGTCACGTTCGTGCAATGAGATAAAAGCGTTGATGAAGTAGAGTGCGTTTCAAAAATAAAAAAATTGACATTTTTACCTGAATGTGACCGTAAGAAAGGCTCTACCATTGTCTACTATTAAAGCATATCTACACGGATTGTTAATTGTCACTGTACGAATATTTTATCTCGACACGTACGTGACAGTGAGGCACGTTAAAATAGCCCCTGGAATCCAGCCAGATGTCTTGGTCTCTTGATGATAGCAGCTTTTCTATGTGGAATTGCTATCAAAATCCCTCTAAAATTTCATGTGCGAGTGTCTCATCACCATAAAAAATCATATATTTGGGTCAAGTGAAGTATAGACAACATATTTAGGCCAATTACAATTGATTCTTAGTTTCCTGTTTCTCGCCCGCGTCCAAAGTAGAGAATTGCAAAATATTTCATTATTTTATTTATATTTGGGATTTTCTCTTTAAAAATAACTTTTAATGACTACCATTTGCTACTTTCTGACTTTGATCATATCATCTATATTAATGATGAATAAACATAGAACCTAACTGTACCATTACTTATGTATAAAATCAAACATAGTAGTAAAATAATTAAATGCATGCTCCTTGTCAAAATGGCTTGATGTAGGTTGCGACCACTTATTTTAAAATAAAGAAAATAAAAGATAATTAATAATTAATAATTAAAAGTCGCCTCATCCCTGGTTTTCAACCATGAAACAGGAAACTAAGGCTAAGAATTAATTGTGAAGGGCCTTATGTAGCTTTCCTTGACCTACAGGCTACATGACCTAGCTGTTCTTTTAATTTCTATTAAAATATGTATTGTGTTTGGGCCCCAGTCTAGGCATTCGCCGACTAGCAAATTATGCCTCTCATACATGACGTGTCTGTTTTGCCCAGTTTTTAGTTTGCGTTGCAAACTAAACACAGACATGACAGATAGACGCACATATCATGGTACAGACATGACAGAAGAAAGCATGTACGTACGGCCGTAGCCCGTACGCACATAAAATGGACGCAACACGTATGTTCCAGCTGTACTAAATGATAGACTGTCTAAAAATCTTAAAATAAATAAACAATGTAAACTTAGTCTTAGAGATTAAAAAAATTAACCAAAATGATTCCTTTCTAACACCACTCACCTACCACTATTCTGTCATTTAGCTTGAATCGGTGCAGTAATCAAATCATCAGAATATAACACATTAGATCATTCAAAGTAGTATCAGAGAAAACGAGAAATTGAGGAAATTTGGGACTGGGTAAGCTTACTGTTTTCTTTCCGTAAAACTCAACCTTTGACCTATCTGTATTACAGAAATGACAGAGGGCGTAAATACATGAAACAAGAATTGTCTTTAAAAAGACAACGCCGCGATACTGCCTGCAATGCTGCCGTTTCGTAGGCATGTCCAAAGTATAAAGTGATTCAGACCTAACTTATTGGCTGGGGCTTGATGTAAAAAACATTTTGGCGTTTAAATAATCTTAATCGGACGTTCCATTCCAGAAATATGGTCTTTCGAGTGTCACGGTCCAAAAAGTTAATAAAGCCCCCGGGATAAAGCCACAATATGTGCAGGTGGTGGTCGCCGTGCATTCTCTAAATTAAGTAAATTTTCATCGTCAACCGTGTAATTGAATGGGATTATTTTGAAATTTTAAACGCTTGAAATATCACAAACAAATAGGCCTATGTTAATAAATAATATAAATACAAGCTAAAACCGTTGGGGTTCGATAATGAACCCCACAAAAATACCGAGTATCAGTGGAAAATTTGCAATGAGCCTTTCAAAACGATGAGAATTGGACAAAAGTATGAGAATTTAAAATGTTCTCATTTATATAAAACTTTCTCATTCAAATGAATGAGAAATACCAATTAACGTGTCAACCACCTGTCCGTTGTTTTAAATGAGAAAATTAACCACTTGTGACAGGTTGTTGACACGGTAATTAATATTTCTCATTCATTTGGATGAGAAAATTTTATATAAATGAGAACATTTTAAATTCTCATACTTTTGTCCAATTCTCATCGTTTTGAAAGAATTCTCATTTTAAATTTTCCACTAGTGTAATTAAGTGTAGGCCTATATGGAAAATGCCATACGGCCGGGCGGTTTCACAAGTTGCCGGCTCTATCATGCCACCCACCGCCTGAATAACTTGAGATTTCAGGGTGTGATTTGCTTCACAGCGACGCGCCCTCAAATAAGGCTCAGATTTCTACTTTTTGCATAATTATAATGCCCAGTGATACTAAAATACCACGTAAAAGACTAAGCCTGAAGTGCTTTAATAACAGTGAAATTTAACTTTTTGTATTAAAACCGGGTCGACCCGGTTTTATTCAGAGTTCAACGATCGAATGCTTGCTAACATGTACCGTGAATGTCAGCTTGTAGGCCTATGTACACACGTCGAGCGCGATGCTTCGTGCAGTTACATATGTAATCGGCCGTACGGTAGTAGGCCTACACGCATAGGCGTTCTTCTTCTTCTTCCGGCTTCCTTAGGGGAGAGCGGGGAGTGTTCGCCCTATTTTTTTCTGACCAGCCTAGCGATGTCAATTTTAAGGCTAGGGATGACCTGATTAGCCCATGTGAAAGCCCTATGTCTTAGCTATATACGGCCACAATCCCAGAACTATTAGGCCTTACAATAGCAACAGGATAGAGCAAACAAAAAAGTTTTGCAAAGTGGCGAACTTGCCCCATATTGGGGCAGGTTCGCCCATATGGTGGGGTAAGTTCACCCTAATCACAAAAAACGGTTTAAACATTGCTTAACAATAACATATTCAATGCAAACATTTAGCAAGAGTATACACCCCATTCATTCTCTTCTGGGGAGTCCCTAAATTTGTTGCAGGGGTCGGATCAGGGTAAAATGTAGGGGTCCAAAGTGAGCTTAAACGTTTCATGTTTACAACTTCGGGGAGATTATGGATTAGGACATAAACGGTGGTATGAGTAATACTGATACCACATAACTTTAAAAAACATGCTTTTCAGTAGTTTTACCGTGTTTAATGGTATAATTATAAATATTTTGCATAATACGCTGATGGGGCAGGTCCGCCCTCCAGTTTGGGGTAAGTCCGCCCGGGGAAGATACAGGGCGAACATGCCCCATCCTCAAAAGGGCGCCACGTGCCCCTTGAGCACATTTTTGTATTTTCTTCAGGATATGCAAAATACAAATCGAATAAGGAGTTTATAACTGCATTAAATCTTTGACAAATCCCGTATGTTCTCAATACAGATTTCCATTAAAACCATCTGTATTTATGTATCAATGATAATACAACATTATGAATGCAAGAAAAAATTACGTTTTGGTGTAATTTGTTTGTTTTGGCTGCAGTTCGATGAACATGTCCCTATATGTCGCGTAGCTAATGTGAGAAGTTTATAATGACCTATGTCACCTAATTTTGCCATCACCAAATTCCCCGATAGCCGTAGTGCTGAGAAACAAGGGGTGGGCGAACCTGCCCCTAGGGCGAACACTCCCCGCTCTCCCCTATAATAAGTGCCTCCCTCATAATGAGTATTATCGCACTGCGTTGGAATGAAATTGCAATTTTCTTCGTTATATCCCATTTGTTTGACTCGAAATTAAAAGGGAATAATGTGATCAGTGAAAACAAACATTTAAATAAGAATCTATTCTTTATGCAAATCACACATTATTGCTTTCATCCCAGCGCAAGTGTAAACAAATTAAAATTGTTTATAAATTACTTAAAAGTGAAGGATAAGTCATTCAAATTGTCATTTGGTGTTTTTTTAAATGACAAATTTGACAAAAAAACGAAGAAAACAGCAGTACTGACGAAGTTGAAGCCCCAGTACATGTAGCTACTTTAGATACTGTCAGTATCTAATTTACAGATTCGTGTAAAATGTCTTCTTTTGTCTTAAATACGCGGCTTTCGGCTGAACCATTCGCAGGCTATGTTAGCACACCCATGACAATGACAAAGGTACCAAAATCTGAATTTTGATGATTTTTGCGATCGTCCGCATGAGCAAATCACTGAATGGGTCTTTAATAATAACAGAAAGTGCAACTTTAAGGTACTTTTTCTTAATGTATTTATTAACTAGCGTTATGCCTATCTGTAACATTATAATTGCTTATAACAACATGAAATAAGATCATCCTGAAAATTTAAGCGGTTTATTGACATACAACAAAAATATAAGACCTCAAATCCCATGGTTTGTTTGGTGGAACCCTCAGCATGACAGTAAGACGATTTTGGGGTGATGGGTGGGGTGTTATGCTACATGCCGAGTCCTTTTGTGTTTGAGTTCGACAAAATGGACTCGAACGATTATCACTACCTACCTGACATTATCGGTAGCATAAGGCCCGCTGTATACTTTTTATTCGAAGTAGAATATTCGATGCAACATGTATTCGTTATTCAACCTATTCTCAGTACATCATTATGCATTACAGCACTGAAAGCAACAACTTTATGCATCTGTCACACATCGCCGGATCCAACCAGCTTAGATAGGAAGGAGAAGCAAAAGATGTAACGCATTGTTCCTTTGATGCCGATTTGATTTGCCGACATACTATTCATAAAAGTGGTACCATTGTTCCGAACGAAGGAGGTCCATCATTAAATTGGTAACTGACCCTGCTGCATATTAACGCTTTTTCTCGCAATTACCGAGAAAAGATATGTGTAAGGGGTCGTCCATAAATTTCGCTATTTTCACTTACGCACAAAGCGTGCTTAACTTTTTATCCCCTCCCCCTCGAGTTATGCACTAATAAAACGGCGAAAGATTTGGCATGAGTACTTACTACTGATAAATAGATATCCAAATACTCTGTGGATATATTAGTGGGGGGTACGATGCACCCGGGGGTACCCACTATATATAGATCAAAGGGGTTTCGAACCAGCGACGATCAGAGCAGCATCAAAGCACGGAAGATGCATAAAGTGTCTATACCTGAGGCCTGAAGTCATTCAAATAAATATATAGAGGTCATTGACATGTAACCAATTCTTTGTATATGTTGATTGTACAGTGATTCAATCACTGTACAACGTATACAAAAAAGTATACTTATTAGGCGTAGACGCAATCCTTAATGCGGGAAGTATAAAACGTAGTCGCCACTCATGCACTTTTTTGAGATATTAATACAGTACCGAAGGCTTTTCCGAAAGCAGCCTTAAACCCTGAATACAGAGGTAAATTTTGGGTTATTATATGGAATTCAAAGTAATTATATCACGAAAAGACCCCAAGAGGAATACGATATTTATTCAGAGCCAATCTGCATTATGTTATTTGAAAAAGCCGACGATCAGACAGAAATTATAAAAGGAGCAGTACCCGATATCAGCTTTAATTCCACAGTTAGCTTAAAACGCATTGAAATCGCCAAAATACAGTCACAAAATGTATAATCTTACTAAATCACGAAACGAATTTTAACGTAGGCATGCAGAAAAGAGTTGTATTAACAATAACAAAGTATGTGCCAAAAGATTTGTCTTATGTTTATTTTTTCCAATATAGCTTGGCAGACTAAAGTTTTGAATTCAGCATACCCGAATTAACCAAAATAATTTGATTGCCAGATTTTACGCGAACTTGCAGGTTGGTGCTTAAATAAGCACATAATTTCCAAAATAGAACTAGTCTAATTTAGTAAATCAGTTTTGTTCGTCAGTGTTCGTTTTGTGATACGTTAAGTGCGTCGACAAGTTTTGTTCATGCACAAAACTTGAAACGAAGTGTGCCGAATACACATATTTGGTACTTGTCAGATGCGTGTTCGTATTGTACTCGGGTATTGTCCTGTATATTTCCTGAGTTTGTTCCTTATGATTTCGTTTTTATGCTGCAAGTCTTCGGAAGAGTTCGTTGGAGCTAGCGACGTTTGCATTACCATGATTACTGGCAAACATGGGACGGGTTCGCCGGTCATTTGCCCCGAGTCATTTGCCGGACCTTGAACGAATACATTTCGGATATACATATCAGTGCCGCCTGCAGGATTATTACGGGCTTCGACGCACAAAGAAACGGACGGAAATCGGACGAAACGACCATGTTCGTTGCAAATACGGTATATCACCTGAGGCCCCCCACCCCAAATCTTCTGCCGGACCTAGCCGGTGATTTCGCCACCGGACACGGTTGTTTGATGTATATAGAATTGGCTTCATGCAAACTTTAGATGGCGCTATTTATCCTAATTCATATTTCTCTATTTGCAAGGGTTAGGTGAATAATACTGCCATTAAAACAGCTGGAATATGTGAAACAAGCAACAACGAAATTTTATAAACATATTTTATCAAACAATAAAAGGAATTATTTGTATTAAAAGCTTGAAAGAGTAATTTCCAGTAACTAAATAGCGCCACCAATTTTGTCATTAATAGATACATTTTATATCCGAAAAAGCTTTAAATACTTTAAAATGCTTTAAATACTATAAAAGTGAATAATTTTGTAAATAAAAATTCCTTTAAAAAAGGAATGTGGCGCCCAATGTGAACTTGGACGTGATATGGTGAATTCCATGGTGTGTAGATTTTGGTATTATAATGATTTTTCTAGGGAAGAGTAGAAGATGATCAAATGCAAGAGAAATGTGTTTGATTGGGGAAGGTGTTCTGACAATCCAAATATAAACATAGTCCACCTCAAATGACCTGTAACAATTTGTGATTGACATTACTTAATTCACCTCGGATGACTTTGATCTGACATTCAACATTTTCGCGCTTACACCAATCATATCCATAACAATTTAACTCTTACAACTTCCTGTCAACTCTCTAATTTAAAACTCTAAATTTCTGTCTGTTTGCCTTTTCTGTCTTGAACCATTTTACACTACAGTTTATTAAGATAAGCAAACATTGCTGGGTAGATAACAGGATTTAGTTATTTACTTAATCCAATCATGGAGGTAGTAGCTAGTACTACCTCCATGATCCAATCATGGCATTAACGTACATTTTGGTCGTCAGTGTTTTAAAATACAACAATGTAGAACATGTATAATTAATATGTCGTGTTGTTTGCATGCAGTTTGCTGCCCAATTGTGCCACCATATTGTAACTTTGGCAATAACCGCTATATAGATTCTATGGTAATTAGCAAACAAAAGCCATCAGTTTAATAGGCCTTGTTAATTGATCTTATCACTATGGACCACAAGAGTCTCATCCCAATGGCATAGTCCAATACCCTCAATTACATAATCATAGTGCAAAATTTGACCTCAAGTTGCAGAGTATGAGTTTGGGTGTACAAAGGATGAATGTACAAATGTATCAAGGTTTAAGAACTGTTCCCATGATAGATGAGCATGTTGTGGATCCTAGTGTATGGTCAAATGTCACCGTCTATCGGGTTCTAAGGCACACGGTAAACTGGTTGAACTCATACAAAGGTCAGGATTTATTTGGTGTTTTTATAAATCCTAATTTTGTATTTTAAACAAAGAATATACGCTCACCATTTTATCCCGTGCATATCAGAAAACAATAATAAAATAAAATCCAAGCAAATTGTGGTTTTATTTCTGAGCTGGGCATAATTTTAGCAAAACAATTGCGAAGTCAATCTAGCAAGAGTGAAATTAGAAGCTTTTCACAAAGTCATGCATATATATTGTGGCGCCTCCGTAGAGGGCGCCACAAAAAGGGGAAATTAAAGTTGAGAATAACTCAAAAGCATCTGTCTACATTAGCTGTTTAAGCCTAAAATTTGGTTGTACATGATGTTTGAAAAACTAATAAATGATCCCATCAAACCAAACAACCGTGCGGAAAAATATATAATATTTTGCATGCGGCAATGTAGACCCAGTCCGTCTATGTGTGACAGAGGCATTACGGTGTTAAGGGGTTGTTTGGAATGACAGGTGAGTCAGGGGTCAAAAACAAAATTTTTACCTTTTTGACCTCAGCACATGTGTATGTATGATCTGCCATACAAAAATTGAAAAAACAATACCTCAAAGTATCATTTTTTAATGTTTTTTGTCATAATCACGCTTTTCTACAAATTTCATCTGTTTGTACCGGGGGGCTTGTCTGTTGCCAGGTAGGCCTACATGACAGCATAGACACACGTTACAACCTTGAATAATAATACAGAATTGTGACGTTATATTCTTCTTAACCTATCTTAGAACTGCCTATTATTTCAATTGTTATACTGTTCTGGTTGGTTTATTGCATATACTGTATAGAAATTATGCAATATGACGTCGAGCATGACAGAGTCACCTTCATTCAAATAAAATTCAGGTACCCGTAAGGTACCACGGAGCAATTCGCACGATAATACAATAAAACAGATGAAAGGTATGAATGGTTGTGGAATCGAATTGCAGACCTGTCCCTCTGTCACCTTAGAACTGCATCTCGTAGGCAATGGTAGGTAATAAACCAACCGGAACGGTATAACAATTGAAATAACAGCATGTCTTGGTCTCAATTCAAGATGTGCAATTTGGACACACCTACTCGTTGGCTGATTTTACTTCAACAGTTCCTCAAAGCTATATCAGAAAAGCCACTATCTCATTGTTCCTTGGCCCGCAGCATGCGCCCGCCCCGCGGCACTCAACTTTAGAATTGATATGGGTATATGTGCCTACAAGCGTCGCGAAGTAGGCGCATATCAGTACAAAACGTTGGGTTTTTTTTATATAAAAAAAGGGTCATTATGTACAATCAAAATGAAAAAGGGGTCATTGGGTATAATATTTTGAACACTGAAGGTGCCTGGTCATCGGGTATAGTCGGCTTCAAAAGAGGGGCATATATTGACAGGCACATACCGTCACCTCTAAAGTTGATGCCCCCCCCCCCCCGGGTGCTCGCATTATATTTTTTTCATGGATCGGCTTTTAAAACTCCCACACATCACAATAAGGCTATTGAAAAGTGTATAGAATAGCTAATGATAGACCGGTCCCTGCGATTAGTCGCGGACCCGAGCGACAATATAGTAAACACATCGAGTTTATAACACAAGTGACAGAAGTCGTGAATTATGGAGGGTTTCATTGAACTTCTACCAGCAAAATATGGAATAATACTAACACAAGACACCAATCGAGATGATGATACCAGCCATAATGGAAGGCTTGTATTTGACCTTCTTATGAATCCAATTTCGTGGCGAGAAGTTAAAAAGGTAATGTATATTTCAAGAAATTTGGGTTCAAAAATTCCGTATCAGCTCGTATCATCAATTCCGTAAATATGGCGTATAGAGGCACAACTTGACAATAAACTGAACTATTTAAACGTAAAGGACGCACTGGATACACATAAATTTGTGTTTCCTTGCTGGCGGAATAGTTGCAAAACCCTTTTTGGTCAAAAAAGTTGGACAATTTATGAATTATGATTGGCAAAATAGCGAAAGGAAATAGACTTTTCCAACCATGTAAAACTACACTGGGTTGTTGACATGGTCGACATACATTAAGGCATATGCATGTTCCTAAAGCAGGAGGTAAGTACTATAATTAATTGTTTAAAGTGCTCAACATACCAGCAAAAAGTCATAGGGTCATCAGAGTACAGGGACTTTGTGAAATACTGGGTACAAAAAAAAAGTGCGTGAGCCGATATGCAACATCAAATATAAAAGCCGATTTACATAATTTCCCATGACCTTACAGAAGTGATCGTGCTCAAATATAAAACTATAGAGTTTGGTCCTTGATATGCACCATCAATTGTGTACTTGTGATCAATATTGCTAGGCAAACAATCACAGCAAACATGCCAAAATCCTCCCATTTCTCCTCCAATTACACATATATAAATCCATCCCTTAAAACCCAATAAATCCCTAGCTATGCCACTTACATGTTATACAAAGGTCCGCCTGGAAAATATGAGGAAGAGTTTCTGAAAGGGACATGAATTAATTCATCCTCAAACCTATATGAAATGCGCAATAAATAGGCAGTATAATACGCATAAAATACAGTTTCATTAAATTTTACAGTAGGCACAGGCCAGGGATACAGGTGCATTTTTGATCAGAACACCCTTACAAGTCGTGATTCCCTAAAAGCGAGCTATTATTCTCCGACCGAATCTCCTGACACGACTTCCGACTTCTATGTGCGTTATTAATGTTGACGTTAACATAAATGTGGCGCCTTGCACGGCTTGCTATTCTTTCAAGAAAATAACGAGTTATCTCGCCAGTCGTCACTTTTGAAAGCTATTTTTGGAATTACCTACGGGATATGAACAGGGTTGATATGTTTCATTTCTTTTACTTCAAAGGCACATCATCATAACGCTGTGTTTTTATTTTTTCTCAATCTCATTTGCACACATACATCCAAAGTTGCAGCTGACAATAAAGTTGATTTCATTTGGTCCAAAATGTACCATTGGTTTAAGGGGACACCTTCATGAAAATCAAGTGTTATGATCACCAAATTAGGTCTGTGGTAGGACCATTATGCCAATTTTGTGGGGTTTTTTTTTATCATATGGCGGTCATCTTGGATTTTAAGGTGTCAAATTTCACAATTGTTAATGGACCCAAGGAAATGAGATAGGGCTGTTTTGTTCGTTTGTTTTTATGAAAGAAAATAGTCATATTCAAAAAATGTTGGAATCCGATTTTGTCCAAAATCCAGAAAACGAAATATCAAATAACACACTTTTTCCTTTTCTCTATTTTTGTTGTTTTTTAGTATGTTTTTTTTTATTATTATTATTGTTTGTTGTTGTTTTTTGGGGTTGTTGTTGCTGTTCTTTTTTGGCGGGTGGTATCTTTGCCAAAATGAAATATTATAGAAAAATTCCGATTCCAACATTTAAATATGCCACTTTCAACAATTACCTGTCTCTTTTTATGTGTGTCAGTTCTTCAGCCCCAAAACACAAAGTGGATCAACCGATGTTTGGTGTATGTAAAAATAGAGTCATTATTAACTAAATGTGAACACTGATGGTGCAATTTATCTTAGATCTGGTTTTTAAGTGGTAGACTTGTATACTGCCATTTTAAAACATCAGAAAAAATAACTAACAGCAAAAAGCAAGGACATCTTCAAAAAACTTTTTATCAAGAATTCCAAGGAATAATCCGGGAATAATTCATATTTCTGGTTAAATTAACTTTACATAAATAGCGCCCTCAATTTTCACACAAATATACAGTTTGAATAAAAATTGCCACAAAAACACCCCAGAAAAATATGAATAATTTGATAAAGAAAGGAAAATAAATGTTTAAAATAGCTACAAAATATCTTCTTGAAAGCTGTTGGTATTGTCCAAGTCTAGAAGTGCAAATTATTGTGTGTTAGAAAATATAATAAATAATCACACCAAACAACCGTGAAATATGACATACCTCATCCAGTAAATTTGTTATAAAACTTTAACTCGAAACCTCCAAATCACACGGAATAAAATCTGACTTATTGATTTAAAGTTTATGGAAATATCAAGGGATAAGTGTCAGATGGTGTCAGATAGCCCTATCTGCAATAATAGCTGTCTCAAGGACATTTTTTAAATGTCTGCATTCTATTTTGTACACATCATAAAACAATATGACACCTGGCAGCCAGAGGGGGGACCTTCTTGTACTAACCCCTTCATATACTAAAGATGTAGCAGCTCAACTTTGTGGAAATTATTGCGGTAATATTGCATATTACTAACAGCAATACTAAATTAAGAAAACGTGTACTAATTTTTTAACATCATTTTGTCTTTACCGAAGCGACTCAGTTCTTAGCGATAGCTATATTGGTTGAATCTGACCGTTAATATTGTTTACGACTGGCCCTCAAAGTACCAAATCATGCTAGAGTTTCTATACAGAAAGCAGAAGAAAAGGGCTGATTAAAAGCATTACAAATTACTCAATCTCTCCCATTTGTGATATAAATATCACTTGTAGGATTTAACATTACTAATCATAACCAATCCAAATTTAGCCTAAATCATGCAAATTTCTGCTCATTTTAATACTTAAACAGGCAGTAAATTAAGTGCACTCAATCATGTTTCTATTTGGTGGTGAGAAATTTTTATTGTCGTTGTTGTTGTCATTAGCATCAATATTCGATACCAAGATTTTTTTTTTTTTTTTTTTGCGTTGATACCCGGATTCGGGAAAGTCTTCCTTACTGTCAAAGTTGCTATTAAATGCATGCCTTATAATGCTTTTGTCACCCTTGTGTGTGCGAAATTGAGTGATTTTTTGTATTTTCTAAGACGATCGTAACCATTGTAACTTGGTTACAGTAATCCAATCACTAATGTCAGGTTAATGCGCCAATCGCGGAAATAGCGATGAATGAGTCTTTTATCAAAGATGACATAATACAGCCGGTTCAAAGCGTCGAATCATTACACGTCAACTCGTGTGTTGTTGTTTTTGAAATTCAGAAAACACGTGACCAGCCAAGACAACAACATGCAGTGAACATTTTGAGGGAGGATGTTCATCTTTAGTTCATACTAGGATGTCGAAGACGCAATGCAAGAGGCAAAATTAAGTCGGATAATCATAAAGAAGCGCAAACAGATGACAAAATGATTTGTATTGAGAGTATGACTCTCAATTTGTCGGAAAGTAGCGCAGTGGAGTTTTTGTACGGTACAACCGACCAGATCATAGTTACGGTAGTGATGCCTACTATAACAGTTGTTGGGATTTTAGTCAACCTTTGGTTTCTATTTGCTATGCTCCGTCTTCGAAGAATGAGAAAACGGTTAAACTCGTATCTGGGAAATTTAGCTCTTTCTGACACCTTTTTCCTTATCAATGCTTGTTTGATTTATTTAATAACTTACAGTAGTTCACCGATTATTTTTGATATGCCCATTTCCTCAACAGTGGGGTGCGTTTCACTGTTTGTACCATTTTACTTTGGGCATCTGGCATCACTGGGCTTCATAACTCTCATTTCTGTGGAACGATACTATGCTATATGTCGACCAATGCGGCACAGAGTAATTCGGAGAAAGAAACGGACTGTAAGTACAATATTAGCAACATGGATTGGCGCACTTGTGATAGCGTTGTTTTTTATTCCAATGTATTCCAAAGTAATACAATGGTGCGTAAAATGGCCTGAAACGGAACGTTATAAAAACATGCCGGAAATATACACTCAGTGCATACCAGTAGCCTTGTTTCTACAGCCACAATATGCCGAACTCTTTTTAATCATCGTTTTCTTTTTTGTCTTGATAATAAACATTGCGCTACATTTAGCTATCGTATTGAAGCTAGTAAAACGACCTGATTCATGCCGTACAAATCAGACTCGAGCAGAAACTATACAAAGAGAACAAACTCGTAAAGTATCCATCACGTTAGCGGTAAACACAATCATCTACGCCATCTGTCAAGCTCCATATAGATTACATGCCCTTGATGTCGTCCTGCTTCAGTTATTCGAAACGCCGATTTTTGGATTTCAACCAGGTGGCCATACATTTTGGATTTTTGGGGAAGTGTGTATGTTTATTAACTCTGCCATTAACCCATTGGTATATGTAATTGGAAGTCCGTTTCATAGACACGCTCTTATTGACGCGTTTAGATTTATGCCAAATGCAAGACGCGTCAAACGATGGACCAGAAAAAGGCCGTTTATGAGAAGTACGCAGGAATCTAGTCTATCAACGTCCAGTAGAAGATCTTCACGACGGTCAATACCAGTACAACTTTAATCAGTTACAGGTAACATTATAAAAGATATCGTTTTAATATAAGCGTGACCAAAGAATCTATTGTCACGTCCGAAGTCCGTTTCATAGGCGAGGGACTCGTCTATCGATATGCTCGAACGAACCGCTACACTGTTCAATGCTTTCTTGTACTATATGAAATGTGGTGGGCGATTTAAAATGCACGTGCCCTTAGCAAACTACGATGCGTACGCACACTGCAGGGCAAAGAACAATGGAAATTGCCATAATTCACGCGCATACTGCCGGGCAATGACGTCACATGCCAAGTGGTCTATACGCGGTAAACCTCATCAAAAATACGGAATGCAAAAGATGCAAGGTACCAGTTATGTTCACCCCTGTGTACTCCTAAACAAAGACAAATACCTCTAAAGCATTCAGTCCATGTACCCATTAACTCTGATTTCAGATCCCATTTGTTGATATTGTTTGAGAATTTAAGACATCGTGATCTAAAAAAGAAAGGAAAATCAAAAGTTGCACTTTTATGTTGTCATCAATGGAAAACACGGCGCTAAATCACGGCGCGAGTTCTCTTGTTCGAGAACGAGAATCAATTGGGCAAACTGCAACTTTTTAATTTGCATCTTCCTCGGGTTTTTGGATCATCAATTTTCTTGAATGATTTCAGCGAAAGAGGTCTTAAATTCGAGTTAAAAGACGCAGCTATTGGCTGCAGGTTCTAATTATGACATATCTGTCTTTGTTGAGGATATACAGAGGTACAAAATAACTAATACCTTAATTATTTTGTGAACTGTAGTTCGAGCGACCGTTTATTAGGGATATCTGAGGAATGACTTGTCGCATTGTATAATTGTAAACATACCTGACACGGGAAAACATAATCTTCAAGCTGAACGAGATTTTCATGTTGCAGGTTATATCAGCCGGTCGCACGTACAGTTCAGTGGTAGTCATCGTGGTGTACAATATAATACATTTATCAGTGTTCTTATAACTTTTGATTTTTACGCACTCTGTATCCCCTGACTGCATAAAGAGACTGAACAAACTCGTAAAGTATCCATCACATTAGCGGTAAACACAATCATCTACGCCATCTGTCAAGCTCCATATAGGCTACATGCCCTTGATGTCGTCCTTCTTCAGTTATTCAAAACACCGATTTTTGGTTTTCAACAAGACGCGTCAATCGATGGACCAAGAAAAGGCTGTCTATGAAAAAGACGCAGAAATCTAGTCTATTTACGAAGATCATCACGCCGGCCACTATCAGTAGCTTACAACTTTTATCAGTTACCAGCGCAACATACCATTTTAATATGAGCGCGACCAAGGAATCTGTTACGTCGTGACTGTCGCGCCGTGACTGTCACGTTCGATGCAAAGCCAGTTACGCGTAAAACCTTTTATAGATATGGTTCAAGCGACCGTTTGATAGGGATGTCTGAGCTGAGTTATGACTCATTACGTTGACAGTCGCACATTATTTTATTGTAAGCATAGCGTGACATGGGAAACGATAAGCTCCAAACTCAAACAAAAAGAGATTTTTGCGTACAACTGTATAAATCCTGGTCAAGGAGGTTATATTAAAAATAGAGAGAAATAGATTACGTAACGTTCCACCATTATATTGGTAATACCCGACAGCATATTAACGCTTTATACAGCAGGCCAATATCAATAACAGACCACAGCTCAGCAAAGTCATGTGTAAGCGCACCACTTGAAAATGCGGTGTAATTGTTATTACATAGCCCGGGTGTGCTTGAGTTGCCCAAATTTGGTCCCAAGCACACAAACCTTCATGTATATAATTCCAAGAGACGCCCAAAGTGGTTTGTGTGGCTTATTTGAATAAATTGAATGAATTGCGCGCTACGACCTGACGATACGGATCGATAAGCCCAATGAATGGATAAAAACATGTACAACTATAATATGTGTCGATCGACGTCATGTATATTTAACAATTATATCAGCGAAAAAATGGACACAATAGATGAATAAAAGCTTCAGTCCGTCATGTCCGTTGGCCACACGTATTTCAGTGGTAGTCATCACATTGCACCTGTAAATCATCCAACACAATTATAAACATGTGTTCTTACACCGCTTTTGTTTTTTAAAGTCGGCAATTATATTTGAATATTCTATCAATTTGTATGCCCTATTATCTGATTATTGGATACATTAAGATTACTGTAAAAGACATGCTTTATTCATGTCGTATCGATGTAAATACAGAAAAATGTGTATACTTTTTATGTTCCTCCGGTCCCTTCGCAGCATCAAAAGCATGGAGCAAGTGAATCATATTTTAAATGCTCGTTCCATAAAACAGGAGATGTTGATAAATACTCGCAATATCACAGTTAGGATGCAGGACGTATTTCAATATAAATACTAAAGTGCCTTGTCAAACTGCATTTTGCGATAAAAAATACATAGTCGTATAAGGTAATGTAATGTCAAATTAGTAAAATAACCAGGGCCGGATTTACCATTGGGCCAGATGGGCCCGGGCCCATGGCCCCCAAAATTGCCCTGTGCATCTTCCTTAGCCCAAAAAACACCATGTTTTGAGCCATAATAGGGTAAAATTGCATAATTGCACAATACTGGCCCTTTATAGAACAAAACTCGCCTTCATTTTAGGCTAAAATAGACTGAAACTGAATTTTTTTCACGCACTTTCGCGCGCAAATGTCCTAATAAATTCTATGCTCGATTCCCTTCTTTATTGTAATAATCCCGCAGAAACCGTCGATCTTATACCTAAACCAAAACATGGCCAATTGAGTGCACATGCCTTCCTCCTCACGGTGAGTTTAGGGCCTCCAAATTTTGACCTGGTCTAGGGCCCCAAAAAGGTAAATCCGGCCCTGAAAATAACATATATAAGTTGGTGTTAGATGAGACACATTTGTATTAAGGAAGTATTTTACCATGTCATCATATAAATAGATTGTTCCAGATCATTTGTGCCTGTTAATGTCATTATCTCACAAATATCGCAAATTAAAAATTGAAATTAAAAAAATTCTCTACAAGTATTCGTAACTGGACAACGCAATGCGATCTAAAATGGACCAAAACTGATATAAATAATATTGTTCTATTTTATCTTGATCGTTGACATTTGCTTTACTATTTCAAATACATAATTCGATTATAACTTGTAATGGGTTATTCCAGTTGAAATCCATACACCCCCTATGGAAGACATGCCCTTAATCTGTCACACAGGGGGTGTAGATTTCAAAAGGGATCACCCATTCAGGTAATCAGTTCCCGATTTGAAATTCATACTCCGTGTGTGGAAGATTAAACTTGAATATGCATCCATAAGTCTTTCCTCAAGATCCTATCAATCTTTATAGAATTGTGTGTTCAGCACCAGACTATTTATCTAATTTTTAACTTCGCAAATATAAGATTATACGTTATGTATTATAAAGTCCTTTTTAGATAATATTGTTAGTATTTTTTATTGTAGATTCACCTCCACCCTACAAATTTATTATGAAGAAATTGTAAGAAACAGTACTCAATGCATATAATTCGATTAAGTTTCAATTATACGCCACTGGGGAAGATCCCGCTACTCAATTGGGGAAACATGGACGTAGAGTGGATGTGACTGACTCATCATGCTCATGTGCGCCAACATATCACATTATGGACACTAAAAATAAGTACATTATGTAGCAAGATGTAAATATTATTTAGATGTAATTAAAGATGATGTGAAAAGATATTTGTTTCTTGTTTGAAGTGTGCACGAAGGCCCTCGGGATGAATTTGAATTTCCTGCTTTTATATCCTTTATTTAAGAGTCGATTCGTAAAATGGAATTTCCTCATGTCAACCAATGAAGGATTTTTTTGGGTTTGTTGGAGATACAACAATCTTTTTGCAATGAAAGTATTGAAGTGTTAAGCTGAATTTATACTCGATCGCTGAGCGATTGCGAAGCACCACTGTCGGAAAGTAATGGGCAATCGCCAAATTTTGCGATGCATCGCTCGTCGCTTTTGCATTTATACTAATCACGGTGATCGCGATTGCAGAAGACAATCAAAATACCATAAAACCTCGTCTACAAGCATATAGAGTGCTTTCGCTGAAAGCTAAATTAATCCAGACGCCATCCATCCCCGGGCATCCATCGACAAAATTAGAATATTATGGAGTTTGATACCAACATACAAACAAGTACTATTGTAACATAGTGCAGTTACGTCCACGGCAAATTCACCGTGACCTTTCCAGTCATAAACCCGCTTATTGAAGATTAAACTGATATATGCAGTACTAAACCATTATATAGTAATCTATTGTCCAATGCAAATTTATTACCACCTGATAATATTAATCCAATGAGCGACCGAATTGTCCGCTACGGACGACTAATCCAATCGATAATGACGCTATTGACATGTACGAGCGGAGCTCCACTGACCGAGTTTTGGGGTATTTTTCACTGAAAGGCAGCTGTTTGCTGTCATTTACTCATCAAGGCGGACCACCGTTATTATAAGGACTATGCCAATTATTTAAAGATTGACATGTAGAGCATAAGCCATACTTGATTGACAGAAAGTACTAAATTTGTACCTATGACGGTTTTATGACACCAATCTTCCAAATATGACCAAGCCAGGGCTGCCCGGTGAAGCAAAATGTGCATTGGAATAACACGGCGAGTTTGGATAGATGGTAGGATTTCTTTTTAATAAAAATGTATGTTCCCCGTTATTAAAGCTTGTACCGGGTTGAAGATTCAGATTTTTGGAAAAGAATAAGTAATTGAAACATGGAGCAAGTACTAAAATCATAGCTTTTATACTTTTTGATATACGATGCTAACTAGTTCATCCCCTATAGCTACAACACAGCGCTACCAGTAGGGTCAATTGCCTATTGTGAGTGCCCCTGTGTTGTGTGCATACATGTAGTTAACAATAACTGCATGATGAGACCAATCTATTGTATTGGCATATTAACGGCTGTCTCGTTTTAATTTAGCTTTCATCAAAAACACACTATATGCTTGTAGACGAGGTCTTACGGTATTCAAAAGGCCAAAAATACTTTTTTGAAGATCCATTGCCATATCAATAAAATATTGCTTTGAATAAATTCGAAATTTAATGATCGAAAAGGGTAAATTAAGTAGTAAAATAATAGATCCAGTTGATAGGAAATGATTGGTTAATGCATTCACACACTCTAAGAAATAAAGGTTCTAAAAAGGAGAACCCTTAGAGGTTCTCTGAAGAACTAAAAATGGTTCCAAAACCATCGAAAATGGCCCCAAAATGTGGTACAGAACCGTTTTCGGTTCTTTAGAGAACCTTTAAGGGTAAGGGTTCTCTGAAATTAAAAAGCTTTTTTAGAGGTTCAAGACGGAGGGTTCTCCTGAGAGCACAAAAAAGGTTCTATCTAGAACCTTTATTCCACATACCAGGATTTTGGCTTTAGAACGACTTACCCATTGGCCCACGATGGCCCACGTTTAGTCCACGTTGCGGAATGCTGGACCACGTTTAATAGTCCACGTTGGTAGACGTTGACACTCGTGTCGGTACACGTTGAGTGTCAACTAGTCCACCAGATTTAAAGCGCGGATTATATTCTAATCTGTTTGAGTGTGTACCTATTCAGGGCGAGGAAACTCAAGTATGAGAATTTATTGATTCAAGTATTAGAACTTGCCGAAATTTTACCCAACTCAATAATTATTGCCAACAGGAAAGCTGGGAAAGCAGGGGCGTGCCCTATAGCTGGACTAGTCCTACAAGCAAGAATTCAGGGTCTTAATCAATATGACATCTACGGACCTGAGTTGCAATTACTTGAACCAGTTTTCTTAGTGCCCAATTCAAACAACCTGTCTAGTGTCTAGTGATATTACATTGTAGTCAAGCATTATGTTCACTACACAATCAAGTTATATTTATCATCATTCCCGTTTGCAGTCCAAGACCTGAAGTTGAAACTAAATCGGAACCCATGGGAAAAGACATTGTGCAAGCTATTATACAGGGCGTGAAAGTCACATTAGATTCAGACTGATATTAATTAGAATTAAGCATGCAATGCGTCATTAGTCTGTGTAACAAATGCGGAAGTGTGAAGATGTATAATCTCCCCGGATACATCTCCGCTGATCGAGTTTAACATAAATCATGTTTTGCATCCTTTGAAAGTTCTTTTTTGCTTGCAATCAAATTTGTTATTGTGCTGTTAAATTTAGCGCAAATAACGAAAAATGCTATAGACATATTGAGGACGGTTCATATCAATTCTGTGTTTGAAATAAAGTTGAAAGGTTCACACAAACTGCAATGCATCATCATAAATATTATAATGTGTTCAAGATCTAGGTATTGTATTTCAACAAATGCATCACGCATTGATAGCCGGATGCAGTACCTGTAACTATGTATTAAATAGGTGCGTAAACATGACAGAACAAATGCAATTGCCATAATTGTTGCCTTAAATCATTGTAAATTGTGATAATTAACAACATAGTTTTTAATAACAAATTTAAGATATAAATAGCAGGCTAATAGCGTGACTGGCAGTTTTTCTTTATATGTTTTATGCAATTCGTGCCCGATCAAATTAGTGTCCTCATGATGACCAAACACAATTTCCCATGTATATTTCTTATCTAATCAATGAATCTAGATATAATGGAATGTCATCATTTCAAGTTTGACATATGTGAGTGGACACTACGAATGAGCCGTAAACTCGGCAAATTGTATTCTGAGATACAGTGCAAAATGTGCGTGAAGGTCGTATTCATAGGTGTCTCAATTAGGCGCGACATGTTTCTCATTTGATAGCGTTTAAACCAATCAATAATCATATTGCTGAAGAGGATAATAATCTTCTACATATAGAATCATTAAATAGCTCTAGTCTTTGTATGCTTTGGTTCAAGTGGTGGGTTACAATTGCATTGTATTTTGTCTAGGTATGTATAACCAACAATAACAATGAGAGGACATTCCTGAACCTCGTTGACTTGGGGATCATTTGAAATGACCGCCAATTATGACTTTATTACCAGCAATGTGGAAAAAGAGACACACGCAGAACCGAAAAAGGTACCATTTTGTTGAAGGAGCAGAGTTCAACAAACCATAGCCCCGCTTCTGGATATCGTTTGAAGTCAAATGATATACTATTTTAAAGCTTATGATATATATTTTCTAAACACGAAATAAAACAAAATTGACCGGGGTCGGCTTTACGGCTGATTCGTAGTGTCAAGTCACATATAGGACATACTCAGGGCTGAAAACTTTTTGGAATTGCGATAATTTCGAAAAGTGGCGTACCGGGACAGAACTAGTTTTTGCAGACTGGCTGTTTGAGCTAAGGCGCTAGAGAATCTAAAAAGGGGGATGGGTGGTGTAGGGACAACAATTTATTTTGACGTGACGTAAGCATTTTGTGAGCTTTTACTACTTTGGGTGAGATTTTACTACATTGGCGAGAGAAAGTGCTCGAATGCGTGAGTCTCACGCTCAATGCGTGAGAGTTGACAGCCCTACATACTTTTGACCGTTTGACATAGTGACATGTGTATGAAATGATAACTTTTGACATTTTCGACCTAGATTTGACGTAATTAAGATATAACTTTAATGCTGACAACATGCAAGAGCGTTTGACTTAACTTTACCACATCATAGAAGCAATTTGGCGGATTTTATATTAAGCAATTATATGATTTAGGTATTTATTATCATTATTTATCAAGACGACCTGCACGCTAAACAATAGAATCTAGATAATCTGCACGCTAAACGATAGAATCTAGATAACCTGCACGCTAAACAATAGAATCTAGATAACCTGCACGCTAAACAATAGAATCTAGATAACCTTCACGCTAAACAATAGATTTCAGATAATATTACCCCGAGCGTGGAAAGCAGTAAATCTGCGCTAAAATACTAGAATTATTACGTTCACAAATGTCCCAATGGAATATAAGTATGGATATACATTCTGTAGTGTTACTGGTTACTAGTGGGTTTTTTTTAGGCGCGGAGTGAGTATTATAAATAACAAGTTGTATTCTATTTGGAGATATTGTTGGCATTAAATTTTCTTTAATGAACCCAAATTAATCAAAAGATCTAATGACTTTTGTTTATTAAACAGGTCATAATTGCTGATATAGACCGCAGGGGTAACCATAATTTACAAATCACAACATTACAAAATACTCAGCATTTTATAACTGTACAAATAGCGCATAATATCATCATGCTTATATACTATACAATTTGTAAGATTCCACTGTCGTGTGTTGTAATATATATCAGTAGATTTTAACGTTCAAAATATTTTAGAGTGTGTCATATATAGAAACGTGTATTGGTAAATAGGTTTTTCTAAAGTCTTGCAATGAAAGTACTTTTGATGAGATTATTTTATATATTAATACCATTATACAGTAACTGCAATGCAGTCATTGATTTTCCTGATAAGTTATAGCCTTGCCTTCAAACCGAGTCAGCGACTGACAGCGTTATTACAAGATATTTTTCCTAAATGGTGAAACTCAAATAATCAATGCATCAATTAATTACATATTGTTTTACTATATATAATGATGCACTCAAAGGTATAATGATGTACAATGGTGTTCGTGCAAATGCATTCGCTAAGATATGTAATCGCACTTACCCCGGGCACTTACCATGAACCCTGACTCAACTAGACAGTTTTCATAGGACACAACCCAGCCGTTAAACGGGAATGACCCCTAAAAGACCTTTGACCTCTCATCGGAATTTCACTTTTGTGCATCAGCTAAGGTCATTGCATATGGAAGTTACAAATTTGTACTACCTAATTTGTGTGAGAAATAGCATGTTAAAGGTATTCTGTAAATGACCGGAAATGACCTTTGACATCAAATCGGAGTGTCACAGGTGTTTACCAGCTAAGGTTAATTCATGTGTGCAAGTCCCAGCTCTGTACTACTTAATTTGTGTGAGAAGCAGCATTTTCAAATATTTCGTAAATGACCGGAAGTGACCCATGAATGACCATTTACCTTTTGAGTACCAGCAAAGGTCAATGCAATGGATGTGTGCAAGTCCCAAATCTGAGCCATAAAAGTTGTAGAAGGAGTAACATTTTAAGTGGAAATTGAGTTTTTGACCTCTGTGACCCTTGTGTGATGACCTTTGACCCCAAACCGGTTGGATTTAAAGACCTAGCTGTGTCACAGCTAGGTAATGACTCCACAGCGCGTACATGTACGATTATCTTGACTGATACATTGCACTCAGAGTATTCTTATCATAACATTCATGAAACTATATAAATGCCTAATTAGAAATAATAGTAAAACATTAAATTATTATTGTCTCCTCGTACGATATATGTTCTTTCCTCTTATAGATGCCTTGTAGTAAAGATTAATATCTACGAAGTACATTCAATAACTTTATAATATAAACTCAAACAATCTTTATTTTGTATCCTCAAGGTAATCAATAAACTTCATTTATGTCTATTTGTGTAGTATTTTTTATGTCTTCGTGTGTTTATTTATTGCCACTCGGCTCTAGATTGATATGATCATCGGATGTTATCGTGGTCGTTGTAATCCAATAACTATCATGTATCGATGCCCGTTTAGCGATATCATACGAAAACATAGTGCAATAGATTTACGGGCAATCTTAAATTATACATATGATCCAAATTTGAATACGCTCCGCGAACTTTCCGCAAGTTTTTTGCGGAAGAATGGGATCATAGAAATTTCGACTCTTGATAGGGGGTCATAAAAAATTTAGCCCGCGATAGGAGGTCATAACACATTGACCCCAGTCACCGACATATTCCTGATACCCCCCTCCGAAGAAAATGACACCCCCTCCCAAAATCTGTACAATTGTATCATAAAAACGGTTGATAAATCGGAAAAAATACCGTTAAGCCATATTATTTTCAGTTTATAAACATGATAAAGAAAACTTTACCGTCAGATCGCATCCCATTAGTATTAGCCTTTTAGAAATATGGCGGATACAATGGCGTATTCACATCTTTTATTTTTCAGTCCACTTGAACTGCTTTTTAAAGGTCACAAAAAGCTGCTCGAGCATGTCATGGGAATATGCCTTAATCCGTTCCCTTTATTAATAAGTTAAAAAGCATCTCCTTATGGGGCTTTCGCAGTTTACTGCGTATGAGCAGTGGCGTAGCGTCAATGGGCACGCCCCCCATTGCTAAAAAATGGCTTGTTCCCCAATCAGACTCGGTACCCCCAAATCAGAACCTCCCCCCCCCCCAATCAGATAACCCACGCTACGCCACTGCGTATGAGAAGGACTTGCATTGATTAAATTATTGCAACTGCACCAAGAGGTGCATTCTAAAAAACACTTTACCTCTATATATCACTTTTAACATGGGCAAGTTTGGGTTTGCAGTGCTTTTGTTTGAAAAAATGATGGCACTTAATGTACACATATCTATTCATTAATAACAATAAAGATGATCAGCAACATAATCATAATAGCCACGGATCCATTGGCGCTAATAGTAAATTCCAATTTTCTTTGATTTATCTCACTTGTTCGGCTCAAAATTAAAAGTGGATATATCTGACAGTAAAATTCTGTTTTTCTGGGTAAAAGTCACCCCAGTTAGTACTTTTCAGTATAATATCTTTTTTGCAAAGTCAAAATGTGAATGTCCCAAAACGCTACTAATTCAACGACGCGACTCGAGAGAGCAAAAAGTGGGGATCTGGGCCAAATTTTGACAAGCCATATCTCCAAAACCGCTTGGAGTTAAGCATTCATTTTTTTCCATGTGTTCATTATGCTCATAGAGGTATGCTAGAAATGATTTTCAGCAAAATTTGAGGGGATGACCACTGACCAACCAACCCTTTTTGTTGATGTGGCTGGAATGACTCCTATGTAAGTAGGCAAGCCTAACTGATGTTTTTCATGCAAAGTCATCAAGACCCCAAGCCACTATTTCTCAGAAATGTTGTCCAAGAACATATACATACCTAAAGTTGATGGTGGGGAAAAATGTCTGACATTGGTTTTCAGGGGGGTCAAAATGTACAAAAAATGTACTATTGGAGTTTTGCATGGGTAATATCTCAGCTAAAATTATTCTAATTGACTCAATATTGGATAAGAGTAATGTCCTACCAAAGGGTTCCGACTGGCAAAAAAAATGGACAAAAAATTATTTTTACTTTTGGAGTTCTGACCCCCCGAAGTTGGTCCTGGATGGACAAAGTTGCATTTTGAGGGCCCTATATATTTTTAAGTAAAGGAGTTAAGAGTTTTCTGATGCCAAATTCGAACTCTACACAATTAAGTACCCCAGGATACATACTTTTCAAAGTTGTAGGGGGTTCCCTTTATACATTTATGGACCTCCAAACATCGTCTTTCGCGTTGCGACACATATTTTACGATGATCCCCCTAAATTTCAAATTGATGCCACGGGAAAACGAAATAGCGTATGAAGCTCAAATTTTCAGGATTTTATTTTCTCATCAATATCTACCACCACACAGAAAAAGAAAAAAATTGAAGAGGTGCTGCGGTGCACATCCCAGGAGTTTACATGGAATGGCTCAAAAGCAATATCTATTTGAGATAGGAATGATGGATTTGGATTAACAAAACACATACAAAAAAAAAAAAAAAGAAAATGGGTTACTTCATGATGGGATCGGAAATAGCTGCTTTGTAGCTTTCAGTGCTAGTTATGTTGAGGATATTTCCGGGGGTCACTCCCATTGTGGTCTGTACACCATCCGCGATAATCAACTTTTGAAAAGCACCCTACCACAGTACCACACCAAATTTAACATTGTTGAATATTGCATTCTAAATCTTTGCTGTTTGCAAGCGGAGCAATATGAGACCATTTTGATCAAAATTTTTCATCTGTTGTTACTCCTGTGGAACCCAAAATTTTACATTTTGACCTTTTGCCTATAACTCTGAAATACGTTAAATTCAACTTTTTCTGAATCGAGCGAATACATTTGAATTTATGTAAATTAGGCACCGTTCCACTACTATGTTTTTATGTGAGCTTTTGGCATGTGAAATGTATTCTGTTGTAATTAGTGGTTAGTTGTTTCATAATGTTGACGGTGGTCTAGAACAAGTTTTCATTCCGACACAAAAAGTGACCAAAATTAGAAAGTTGAGTAATTGAAGACAAAGTTGCTACGTCTTTAATAGCATGAAAGTTTTGTCATTTTTGCGTCAAACGGCCGCCAATGGCTTCAGAACGCTTCAAAACGTTTACAATTTTTAAGGGCTAAAACAGGCGCTGAAACACCTTTACGTTTTGCTGAACCTTACATCAGAACAAAATCTGATGTGCGTCATTTCTTATATCTGCCCCGCCGAGTTATTTCTGCCCACCTGCCACAAACACGTCGTTTTTGCACAAAACATTCATTAACACTGCAAACTATAGTTAAATGAACGCCTTATGTAACAAAATCTGATCCGTGGCCCACGTATTTTTTCATTGGCTATTTCTGTGCCGAGTTTGGCACCTGCCATCAAGGTTGCCACCTGCCAATCTGCCATCAATGTATTGAAGGTCATTGCTGCCTTACACAATTAAGAAAGGAGGACAATATCATCGTAAACGAACCTAGAGAAGTAGGATAACCATCATTGACGTATATCAGATAAATAGTTCCACTTTGTCATTTCAAACATTACACAAGTACTTGCCACGCCTCTCTTTAAAGAATCAAGATTAATTTGTTTTCAGTTAAAGGTGGTGTTACGAGTCGCACTGACTCAAGGCCAAAATCACCTCTTACCCAAATTCACACGAATGCACAACACAAATACATTGTTTGATTAAGCTAACAAAATCTAAGTCTTTAATTGAAAGTAAAGATACGATTGGTACAATATGTGACAACAAATGCATATACAAATATAATTACACACTCAAAATAATATTTTAACTACTCAGTACTTAACCAGCAGTCTTCTTGTAGGTGATCATAGAGTTCTTGTAATGTTCTGGACGGCTGATGTAAATCACTTGTCCTGCGAAAATCATCGAAGTCCGCTGTACACTTGCATTGATAAAATTAATATCCTTGCGAATAAAATCCTCACACAAAAATGACGTTGCTTTCTCCAAACTCAACTTCTTGCGCTGGTTACTCCAAAGTTGGTGCTATTTCCACCTTTCACACAATATTTCCAGGAAGCAGGACTGCGATGCAGTTGTCCCCACTTACAGTAAGCCAAAAAATTAAGGTACCAGTTGTGTTCACCCCTGTATATCCTAAATAAAGACAAATATGTCAATTTAAAACAAGCAGCCAATACATGTACTCTTTAGCTCTAATTTAAGACCTTACTTGTTGAAATTGGTTGAGAAATAAAGAAACTGTGATCTAAAACCTAATGAAGAAACGAAATCAAAAGTTGCACTTTTGTGTTCTAATCAATGAAAGCACGACGCTAGTTTTAACATGCTAATCAATGGAAGCGCAGCGCTAGTTCTCTTGTTCACGAACGCTTTGTGTACAAATCAATAGGGCATTTAATGCAGCAAACTGCAACTTTTACATTGGTATCTTCCTTGGGTTTTGGGATCGCCGTGTCTTTATTTCTTAAATAATTTCAACGAATGAGGTCTCAAATTCGAGCTAAAAGATGCAGCTATTCGCTGCTGGTTCCAATTATGACATATCTGTCTTTGTTTAGGATATACAGGAGGTGAACATAACTGGTACCTTAATTTTTTGGCTTACTGTATATTGACAGTTGTGTTGGATTAAAAAAAAACCAGACTTCAGCCAGTCGACAGAAGAATATATATTCCTTTCTTGGAAGAAATACGTTCCTTGACGTATTCTAGATCTTCTCCGACAACATTGGCAGGTAGTAGTACATTGACTACATTAAAATAATTATGGTTTGCAATTTCCTTTCTTTGAAGGAATTGGACTGTAAGGGAGTGTTCATTAATACTTTGGTAGGGGGCTGGTCTTCCTCAAATTTTTCGCTGGAAAACTTTTTTGACCCCCCCTCGATGGACCGCTAAACTTTTTTGACTCCCCTCTTTTGACAGACAAAACTTTTTGACCCCCCCCATTATTGTATAACAAACATACTTAATAGTGTTGTTTCTCTGGGTCACATGTCATTCAGGGAGGCAAATGTTTGATAAATTCCCGGTGGGACATTTGCGCATTAAATACAAGCACAAGGAAATTTTCATTTTATACTGATTTGACAGGGATAAATGAAATAGAGGATTTATTTGGAGGCACATCAGCATTATGCATGGTACTCCGGCGGTTGTAATACAGTACGATCCTCTGGCGCGTGTGTGTGTCCCGCACGCTGTGTGCGTAGTACTGTGTTATGAACAACACATACGCGTTCGACTAATATTTCTATCGTAATAATAAAACGACGGTTCCGGCGGTTTATTCAAAATCACGGATTTTGACAAAACTACAGCACCTAAACATGCTAAAGTCTTGATTTTTGCAGAGAATCTTTGTTTACTAAAGTACATTACAATCGTGTAAAAACCTGAATTTAAAATATTTTTGAGGGCATTCTTCTCAGCAAATGTTATAATATGGCTTTAAGAACTGTACATCGGTGGTTGTTTAAACTATCCTTTTTTTCTTTGAATTTTTGAAATTTTGAAACTTAAAAATATATCAATAGAATGACAGTTGTCTTTATCGTTTTATGCAATTCGTGCCCGATCACAGTAGTGTCCGGACCAATCACAAATTATGTTCCCATGTATATTTCTTATCTAGAACATGTAAATGAATGTAGCTTTGATGGAATGCCATCATTTTGACCTTGACCTTTAAGTTTGACCTTGGTATACCTAGGATATGATCAACTTTGACCTGCATTTGACCTTTGTATGATATGATAACTTTTGACGTTTTGACCCAATTTGACGTTAGTATAAGATATAATTACTTACATTAGTGCTTCATGATTTCATCACTTGAAAACAGATTTCATTACTTAGCCATAGCTTTTGTCAGTAAATGTCTCTATCGGGTGTATGATGTGGATCCTTTTGTGTTTATGTTCAAATTAACACTCGTCATACTGACACTACAAAATTTCACCACAATTTTGGTAGGACAGATTGTTTCAAATATAATGTTTATACCCGTTTTCCCGTGCAATTCCAATCATTACCTCTCCACATTAGAGATATGTTGAATATCAGTCTTTCTAGCTTTTTATCTAACTGTAAATTACATTTTAAACAATCCAGCTGGCTGGTTAATTCTTAACTAAATGAAATGTAAATAATTTATTATGTGCAATATCATTATTTTCTTTTTCTTTAGATTTGGAGCCTTTGGATGAGATGGTTGGAGAACAGCATGCATGCACTTTTGTTCTGTTTCTTCGTGGAGTGTCCGGACCAATCACAAATTATGTTCCCATGTAAATGAATGTAGCTTTGATGGAATGCCATCATTTTGACCTTGACCTTTAAGTTTGACCTTGGTATACCTAGGATATGATCAACTTTGACCTGCATTTGACCTTTGTATGATATGATAACTTTTGACGTTTTGACCCAATTTGACGTTAGTATAAGATATAATTACTTACATTAGTGCTTCATGATTTCATCACTTGAAAACAGATTTCATTACTTAGCCATAGCTTTTGTCAGTAAATGTCTCTATCGGGTGTATGATGTGGATCCTTTTGTGTTTATGTTCAAATTAACACTCGTCATACTGACACTACAAAATTTCACCACAATTTTGGTAGGACAGATTGTTTCAAATATAATGTTTATACCCGTTTTCCCGTGCAATTCCAATCATTACCTCTCCACATTAGAGATATGTTGAATATCAGTCTTTCTAGCTTTTTATCTAACTGTAAATTACATTTTAAACAATCCAGCTGGCTGGTTAATTCTTAACTAAATGAAATGTAAATAATTTATTATGTGCAATATCATTATTTTCTTTTTCTTTAGATTTGGAGCCTTTGGATGAGATGGTTGGAGAACAGCATGCATGCACTTTTGTTCTGTTTCTTCGTGGAGTGCTTTTAGGTTGACCACTTCGAAAGTGGCATTTGCTACTATTTGGTCTTCCCTGCCAGGGCACTCTCGTTCTTGTTCGTCCCTGTCTTCTTGACTTGTATCCTGTTCATCTACACACCTCACCCAAATGCCCCCCCTTTTTTTGATGTTGATATTTTATTGGTAGGAATGTCAATTTATTGTTTAATTAAATTTAATGATTGCATCTAATTTAAAATCGATTTCCCACATTATTTTCATTTTTTAATGTATTTTATCATGATTGTATTGTACTTTTATATTGTATGAATTTTGTTTTGTATTATGTGGGTTTTTTTTCTGGCAAATAAAATGAAATGAAATGAAAGACAACAAAATACAACAGCGTTTGATTTTTCCCCAACACAAAATAAATTCGGCGGATTTTTATAAGCCATAGTATAAATTAATATGATTTCGGTCATTGTTTTTATTTTTTCTAAACATTATGAAATAATAGTAGTAACAACTATCAGGAAGCTTTTCTGGTCATTTTACGCTGAAATAACTTATTATCATTCATGTGTTCTATGTGGAATTTTAAATGTCTTAATTAAAACATAAATACACCGCTGCTCTGTTGCCTACAAACATAACCACAATGTGGCTGATACAATGTGGACGATCTTCGTACTAAGTTATTTTCTGGTGTTACGGAAATTTACGATATTGATAAACTCAGTGATAATGATGTTTTCCTTCTAATTATGAGTGCAGAGGAATATGATTGTATTTCTTTAATCCTTGAATATGTTAATGGTGCTTTTACTACACGGACATGTCTCATGACATTTAAATATACCATACTTTACATTCCTTATAGTGTGTGCTCGTATTACAAAGTACTATAGCATTTTATTATGTTAAACTGTAAATATTATCTTGTGTTTTATGTACTTGTGTTGTTTACTTACATGTATTGTTTACATTGATTATACCTAATGTGTGGTAAATATCAATAAAGATTCTGATTCTGATTCTGATACAGATTGAAAAAGAAATTAACGAAATGCATTTACAAATATAGTATACGGTATTGTGGCTTTAATATCCGTCGTTGTTCGAATGCTCTAAAGTGAGGTACCATTGTTGTCTCTCCACTCCGGATCCCCGTAATTGTGTATCTTATATGCCTTTATTTTATATGAACTTCCATTCTTTGAATTGTACATTACCGGTACATTTTTATCTCGACAATCTCCGGGGACAATCTACATACACTGTTATAGTACCCATTTCAATTCACCGTTATGTATTCTACTCTGAGACCACAATTCTATTATTATCTTGTGCATTCTATTTTACGAACCCGGCACGCTAAACAATAGAATCTAGATAACCTGAGTTTAAATAATATTGCGCTGGAGGATTGGAGCTCCTCAGAGGGAAACATTAAGTCTTCGCTCAAATCCTAGATTTAGTACTTTGACTTTAATATGAAAATATTGCTTATGAATGTCTCAGTTCAATATACACACAGGGTGTCCCAAAAGTCTCGATATCATTTTAAAAGTAAATAACTTTAGTATACAGCAAGCGACAACAAAGATGAAGGTATCGTTGCACTGAGAAAACTCGACATCTTACATAATAAACATTCTACGGTGAAACAGTTGGGCATATTACACACATATTATACACAAAGCCATACAGCACATCTCCAAATCCCAAGTATACACGAACGCCTCTCTACTTCTAGTGCCCCCCGTATTACAGACTATCAAGACTATTGTGTAATATACCATCCTTCAATTCTCTACTCTGCTACGAGACTACTGCACCAGGACTGCAAGGACATCATCATGCAGTCATTGTTGCCTACATGTATGTACACAACACAGGGGCACTCACAATGGGCAATTGGCCCTACTGTTAGCGCTGTGTTGTAGATATAGGAGATGAACTAGTTAGCGTCATATATCAAAAAGTATAAAAGCTATGATTTTAGTACTTGCTCTATGTTTCAAATACTTATTCGTTTCAAAATATCAGAATTTTCAACCCAGTACAAGCTTTAATAACGGGGGACCATACATTTGTATGAGAAAGAAATCCTACCGTTATATCTCCCGTGTTATTCCAATGCACATTTTGCTTCACCGGGCCGTCCTGGCTTGATCGCATTTGGAAGAGGGGTGTCACGAAACCGTATAGTCTGGTTGCTCTACGAAAAAGGAATAAAAATCAAAACCACTAATCCCTCCAATTAGCTCCTGCTGATTTCCCGTTATAGAACTATCACAAAGTGTACCAACAGGTATCATAATAACATTATTACATAACAATTTTCTATCTTTTGGATTGTCTGCTGTGGTTAATCATTGGGGTGGCTTGTCCAGCTGGGAGTGAATTTGACCAAAGGGGGTAATTATCAGTAATTGGGCCTGGATTAATCTCCTTTTTCGCAGAGATGTCAACAAGTCATTTTTTGCAAGTCAAGTCCAAGTCACAAGTCCTTTTGTCCAAGTCCCAAGTAAGTCAAGTCATTTTGAAAAAGTTGCAAGTCAAGTCAAGTCACAAGTCATCAAATCACAAGTCAAGTCACAAGTAAGTCACAACTTGTCACAAGTCACTACAAGTCCTCCAGTTGTGTGTTTGCTGGGACAGTACTCCGAGTTTTCAACCCGACATACTTCTACTTCCTACGCCGAGCCCGTGTCGCTGAATGAGGGCACTATTTATTTATGTATTTATTTATTTCCAGTTCAGGTTATGCCGGACAGGAGGCCCGCCAGCGGATAATTCATTAATGTAATTGTAGGCCTATTAATATTCATAAATTCTATCCATAAATTTCAATTTACAGGAAAGTAACCTCAGACTTGCGTTGGTAGCAAGTCAATTTTTTCAAGTCCAAGTCCAAGTCCAAGTCATTTTGTCTAAGTCACAAGTAAGTCAAGTCATTTTGCAAAAGTGGCAAGTCAAGTCACAAGTCCCCAAAATAGTGACTTGAGTCAGACTCGAGTCCAAGTCACACGACTCAAGTCTACATCTCTGCTTTTTCGTAGCAAAAGCCAACTATAATATGTACAAATTTAGTACTTTCTGTCAATCAAGTATGGTTTATTCTCTACATGTCAATCTTTATATCATTGGCATAGTCCTTATAATAACGAGGGACCGCCTTGATGAGTAAATGACAGCAAACCTTTGAAAAATACCCCCAAAACTCGGTAAGTGCATGTCAATAGCGTCATTATCAATTGGATTAGTCGACCGGGTACTTAGTTCAAGAGTTATAGAGTAAATAAGGTCAAAGGTCAAATATCTCATGCACAGAATCCAAATTTCTAAATTACACTGATTCAATCGAAATTTATCTTAAATTACTCCTCTGTGCAAACCAATAGGAAAATAATTAATTTGAGACATGAATAATATCAGAAGCGGATGCAATCATGGGTCAAATGAACTGTGAAGCGAGACATGATAATACAAAAACTGTGACCTTTGACCCTCTTGGGAACCACATGGGGCATAGCCAAAAATGGAACCAATCAAATTTTTATCATTTCAAGTTTAAGGATGCCAAAAAACATTGGTTACACTAATGTAGGAATCCCAAACCCATAGCGCTCTGTACTATCGATTTGAAGCGTCAAATTTCAGGATGGTAATGAGAAAAATATACCAAAAACTCATCAATAATGAGACAAATCGGGGGGATGATGCTGTCTATCGGGTTACGTTACTTACTTTTAATATCAACAATAACCTCAGAGGATGTTTAAAGACATTCCCATGACCCAATGGGGTTTCTGACCTTGGTATGTCTGGTTTTTGTACACATGTGGCAAGTTGACCATACTTTGCATTGGGATTGTGTGCAAATATCTGATGTTTTCATCCTATTATTTAACATTGAAAACATCGAGACTTAGGAATAAAATTAATGCAGTGGGACAATATGAATGTTTCCTGTAAGAAAATCAAATATCAGTCCTAAGTCTCAACTATTAGCTCGTTGGCTGCAGTTTTAAAATGACCATTTTGTGTGTGTGGCAATGGGGACTTTGCCTCTAAAATTAGGTTATATTGGTCAAATTTCCCAATCATAGTGCATTGTAGGAATGCCTTTAAGCCTCCTCTGCAATAACCTTTAATTCTTGTAAATCTTTGTAGAATATATTTGTTCAGTACCAGCTGCACATATGTCTGATCTTAGACATTGCAAATATAAGCCTATGCGTTACGTGTAATAAAGTCCTTTTTAGATAATATGGTCCGTATTTTTGTCTGTAGATTCATCTCCACCCTAAACATTTTTATAATGAAGAAATTATAAGAAACTGGATATTTAATGCATATAATTCGATTATGTTTCAATTATGCGACACTGGGGAAGATCCCGCTACTCAATTGGGGAAACATGGGTGATTAGAAGGGAATGTGACTGGCTCATCATGCTCATGTGCCCGAACATATCACATTATGGACACTGAAGTACAGATAACTAAAGATGCAGATAGTATTTTAAGATGTAATTAAAGATGACGAGGAATACAGGCTGAGTCAAAAAGAAGTAAACTCATGTTTGAGGGGCTGTAACTCGAGATCTGTAAGGAATCTGCTAAAAATAAAAATACCATTGGAAAGAGCAAATTGTTGCAATTGCTCACAGCAAACTAAAGTTATACTCATTTGAATACAACCACCCATATTTGTAGCTGCACACGGCTGATTGATTTTCATCCATTTCAATTTCGACGAATCAGCAAAGTGCTAACAGGATTTATTGTTGAAAAGACAATTTTTGCTTTTAATTAATATTTAACAAAGTACATGATGCCGGTACTATAGTTTTTAGGGATACCAATTCAAGTCTTTACGAACGATCCGGCAGAAGCTTGATTGGGGAATGTTGGGTAAAGGATTGAGCTGATCTTTGGTCTTGCTGTAACCCATGTCTAACTCTAGCAATGTTCACTTGTAATCTAGCAGTTCGTGGTCTGCCTGAAGCTTCCGGCTGTCTGTTCCTTAGTGTCCCATGCACATTGAGCTTGTTCACATTCTTATATACTGCTCCCTTACATGAAACCCGGTTAGCTGTAGGAAATTGGAGACGAAAAAGACGCTGGACTTCAGTGGGACTCATAGTTTCATGATACTTCGTCGACAGAAACGTGTGCTCTCGTGCGGTAAATTGTGGTGCCATAATGTCATTTGGCCCGTTTTATTATAATGTAGTGCAATGAGGTAAAAATTCATATTGATAAGAGCCCTTTAACATGTAGAAATTATTGATCGAAACCACACCTGCCACAGAACTTTATTTGCATTTGAATATCGCGCCTTACCAATCAACATAGTAGGTAGGCCCCTACTTGGGAAGTAAAACCGTGTGCAGCTACAAATATGGGTGGTTGTATTCAAATGAGTATAACTTAAGTTTGCTGTGAGCAATTGCAACAATTATTTTTTCATTTAAATTTGTCCTTTCCAGTGGTATTTTCATTTTTAGCAGATTCCTTACAGATCTCGAGTTACAGCCCCTCAAACATGAGTTTACTTCTTTTTGACTCAGCCTGTATAATGTTCGAGTCCGTGATGAATACAATATACACTGATGACGTCACTTTCACTTCTCGCGTCTCCCGGTGAATCATTTGCACAACCTGTCTAGTGTCTGGTTAAACACATTGTAGTTAGGAGCTGTTAGGCATTATGTACACTACAAGATGGAGTTATATTTATCATCATTCCCGTTCAATCCAAGACCTAAAGTTGAAACTAAATCGGAACCCATGTAAAAGACTTTATTCTAGCTATAATACAGGGCGTGCAGTTCACCATGTTCACGTTGATTCAGACTAATATTAATTAGAATCAAGCCTGTAATGCACTAATCGTGTGTCTACCCACGAAACAAATGCGGAAGTGGGAAGATGTACATCTCCTGGGTATTTCTCCGCTGATTGAGTTTAACATAAATCATGTTTGCATCCTTTGAAAGTTCTTTTTTTAGCTTGCAATCAAATTTTGTTATTTTGATGTTAAATTACTAGTGCAAATAACGAAAAATGCTATCGACATATTGAGGACAGTTCATATAAATTCTACGTTTTATATATGAAAAGTTGAAAGGTTCACACAAACAACATCTACGAATGCATCATCGTTAACCCTAGAACTACTGAGCTATATTTTGTAACACGGACTATGAAGGTGGTTGCAACCCCCTAATGTTAAATTATAAATGTCATACCGTAAACTTTCGCCTAATGGCGCTATGTGCGCCCTTGACGTAAGTGGAATTTTAGGCATAACCTAAAAGTGCCCTCCCCTAAAAATCCCCACCAGCAAATAAGGGTATAGTCTACTGTAGTAGACCATTTAGGAGCTCTCTTTTTGCACATGAAATTTACCCCAAGACAAAGGAGCCCAGGTGCACCAGTAGTAGAACGTTTCCGGTATACCGATATAATATTAGGTACCATTGTATCATATACCATTTTGTATACCGTAAAACCTCGTCTACAAGTATATAGAGGGCTTCTGATGAAACCTAAATTATTCCTGGCGCCATTGTGGACTTTGAGCAAATAAATTACAGATCCAAGCATACAAACAAGTATAATTTTAAGACCAATATATTGTATTGGTATTAAGCTTTCATCAAAAACACTATATATGCTTGTAGACGGTGTTTTACGGTATAGCTATGGGTCTCCTCTATCAAGTGATTCCAAATTAGTAAAAACTTTCCCCACATAATATCGCTATGACTTCATAATGTGAGGGCGCCCATGAAAATTTTGAAAATTCTGGCCATGTACAAAAGTATAGGCAAAATTGATTTTCGGCTAAAAATTCTACGAAAATGCGATTTTCACCAAACTTTCTGCTAACTTTCAGTCAATAAAGGAATTGACTGACTATTTCAACCTAACTAACAAGTAAAGAGTCAGTAGGTCTTGGACTAATTTAACAAGAGCACCCCCCCACACACACACACACACCCCTACACACCTCTATGATCATTTTTAATGGCTGGTCCTACCCCCGGGTAAGGTGCTGGGGCAAAAATTTTATCACTGAAATGAGCGCAAAGTATGGACCTACGATTAGCTTAGGTCGTTTGGGCGTAAACGCGCGCGGTTTTTTTTATGACGAATAAAAAATCGTACAACCCCACCCGCCCTTCGTAGTTCAAGGGTTAAAAGTGTTCAAGATCTAGATATTGTATTTGTACAATTGCATCACGCATTGATGGCCGGATAATAGGTGTGTAAAAGTAATATTAGTAATATTATTGCTTAAAATTGTGATAATTGTTATTATTATAGAGTCAACAAGTTTAATCAACAACATGACGTGCAGTTATCTTTATGTTTTATGCAAGTGAAGGGTGGTTTTCAAAAGCTTGCTTGGAATTATACTGATACAGCGTGTTATAATAAATTTAGAAGCGTGTATTGAAAAATACACGTTTATGTTATAGAGCATGTATAAATAGAAGCGTATATTGGTAAATGGGTCAAACTGAAATATTCAATATTATTCTTTTGTTATCCACAAAACTACATAAGTGCTATATCAAGTATTATTGGATATAATAGTAATAACATTATTGCCTCCTCGTACGATATGTTCTTTCTCCTTATACATGCCTGACAGTAAAGATTAATATCTACAAAGTACATTAAGGGATGGGGTATGAACGTTTGGACAGCATTTATTGTGGGACATTAGAGCACATCAGACATATCGAATTGCATTCTGAATACGAAGAATGTCCTTCTGATATCAAATAATTTTGATTTTTGAAATTCACAATGTAATACACATTTTATGGCAAATGATTAAAAATTGATATTTAACAATATTCGAAGTAAACTTTATAAATCTGATGATTTATACTTAAAGTGTATGTAGGTGGGATGAAAAGCCGACGATAAATTGAAAATTTTGACCTTTCGTATTGAATATATGGATTTTCTTTCCCAAAACACCAAAAAAATTAGGTCTTTGGGGAAAAAATCCATATCTTCAATATGAAAGGTCAAAATTTTCAATTGATCGTCGGCTTTTCATCCCAGCTACATACACTTTAAGAATATATCGTTAGATTTATATAATTTACTTCGAGGACTGTTATATATCAAAAATGTGAAAAATATCAAATTTTTATAAATTGTCATAAAATTTGCATTATATCGTGTGAATTTCAAAAAATAAAATTATTTGATATCAGAAAGACATTCTTCGTATTCAGAATGCAATTCGATATGTCTGATGTGCTCTCATGTCCCACAAAAAAAAATACTGTCGAAACGCTCAAAACGCTCATTCCAGATCCCTTAAATAACTCTATTATTATTATCAGTTCAGTTCAATTCAGTTCAGTTTTATTTCATCAAATTCCATCCATACAAATACATTATGCAAAAACTACAAAAGTACATATTCTATTAGGCATAATACAACCAATACAAATTAATTATAGTAAATACATTTTAAAACATTATAAAGCAATATTACACTTGATAAGAAAAACAGAATAGCATATCATATAATGAACAAAAGCATGATAATTATAAACAACACACTAAAATCCAAATCACTACTCGAATCCCCAGGAAATTTGAAGCCCACAGAAATCACCCCGACAGACCAAGGTAGACAACCGTCGACCAGCACATAACAAACACCCACCCGAGCCAGCCAAAAATTTGTCCCCGAGCAAAACACGCCAGAGACTCAAAATAGTGATCCAGGTCCCAATGTGAAGACATAATAATTCAAAAACAGCAATTTCACAATATACAAATTAAATATCATTATCAAATTTACATCGATACATATATATATAATTGAAACATGTGATTTAAAAGCGTGGATTTGGCCCGCAGGATCAAAACGCGAAAATAACAAACCCGACCGGCGGGGGGCCTGCTGGAGAGGAGAGGTTGCCAACACTTCACTCTCAGCGGCTTCATCAGCAAGTCGATCAATCAAATGCAGCAGGGCCATAAACAAAGCAGAAATAACACGCAGAAATGATAACCCTGGAGAGGAGAGGTTACCAGCACATCACTCTCAGCGAGATGGTCAGCATCACGCTCCTGTGAGATGGAAAACAGGCAGGGTTGTAAACAAATATTAATTAAATATTAAAAAGACTCTTGAAGGACGACATCGTAATAGAAGAGCGAACTTGAAGCGGTAGATTGTTCCAGAGTGAAGGAGCTGTATACACAAATGCACGCTCACCATAGAATTTGGTCGATGGTCGACTTGTGACAGTCAGAGATAACTTGTTTGATGAACGAAGATTGCGAGCTGGTTTGTAGTAAGTGACGATATCGGAGATGTATTGAGGGGCGAGTTGATTGAGAGCCTTGTATGTCATGAGCAAGATCTTGTAAGCTGCACGTTTCTTGATGGGAAGCCAATGAAGCGATTGTAAGACTGGGGTAATGTGCTGAGATCGAGGAATGCGAGCGACTAACCGGGCTGCTGTGTTCTGGATCAGCTGAAGTTTTGTGATGTAGGAATCAGGAAGACCATAGACTAAGGCGTTGCAGGAGTCCAGCCGAGAGGTGACAAAAGCGTGAACTAATTTGGCAGCACTTTCGTCGTCGATGAAATGACGTATTTGCCCTATTTTCCGTATGGCCGCCATAGCAGACCTGCAGATACTGTCAATATGATCCTTCGTGCAGAGGTTGGAGTCGAATATGGCGCCAAGATTCCGTGCACAAGATGAAGGGGAGATGACGGAATCGCCTATGACTAAAAACGGTGAAGGCATGTTGACGGTGGTGAACCGAGAACAGATATAAAGAAGCTCGGTTTTGGCGTCGTTTAACACCAGCCTATTCTCAACGGCCCACCGCCTCACTTCAGCGATACATTTCTCAAGAACACGGATAGCATGTTCACGGTCTTCAGGTTTAAATGTAATGTAAAGTTGAGTATCATCAGCGTATGCTACTGTTGAAATGCCATAGGAAGTAATGATATCTTGGAGAGGAGCACTGTAAAGGATAAACATTAAAGGACCGGCAACTGATCCTTGGGGAACTCCACAATCTAAGGTAACTTTCTTTGAGATGCAGCCATTCACTGCAACAGATTGGGTTCTACACTCAAGATAAGACTTTATCCACGTCATTGCGGTGCCATTGATGCCATATCTTGTTGCAAAACGCTGAAGTAGAAGCTGATGATCAATAGTATCAAATGCGCAGGAGAAATCTAGCAACACCAAGAATGCTTCCTTACCCTTATCGAGTGCACACAGGATGTCATTTTGTACACGCACCAATGCAGTTTCCGTGCCATGATTTTGACGATAGGCCGATTGCATGGTGGCAATGAGGTGAAAATAACAACCAGACCTACACAGTAGGTGTAAATGGGTTGTAAAACCCCATTATATTAATAGTTCAGGCATGGCATAAGTTTTACAATAATAGTCAAAATGTATTTAGGTCGAAAAAATAAACAAATATTAGAGAAAAAATATATAACAAAATAATAATAATAATAATATGCTTATGATGATGATAATAATAATAATAATAATAATAATAATAACTAAAGACTAGAACAATACAAACAGACAGACAAACGGGTCCGATTTGATGAGGAACATATTTAATTTTATGCAAGTAGATCCTGAATAATGAGAAAAAACACCAACTGCAGGTGTAGGCTAATCAGCGTTGTAAAATATGTGCTGATGATGGAAAGATGGTACCGAACTGCAAGATTTGATAGACTGGGGAAGTGAGTTCCAATAAAGGGCTCCTTCAATACTAATTATATTATCAGCTAATTTGGTGTTGGACATTTTAACGTGGAAATCATTGGCTTGCCTAGTAAGGTTATCATGGTTATGGTGAATACTTTTGTTAGTTCTAAAAAAAGTCACTATAAATGGACAAATCTTTTGGGAGGAGATTGTGGTGGTATGGAAATTAATATCTTGCCCCTTGAGAGTATTGAGTTGTTTGAAAAGCGAGTCTGTGTGATCAATACATGGGAAAATCATGGGAAAAGATCAAGTTGACAAATTGGTTGGATTTTGGACATTGCTCGTATATTAAGAGGTCAATGTTGAAGTATCCTTAAAAGATAACCTTTTTTCTTTTCCCTGGTGATAATGTCCAAAGTCTAAGAAAGTTGGTTCCTAAAATCGTCAAAAATGACATATTGTGGCTTGTAAATGATACCAACACAAGTATTTTGTGACTTGTGATTTATCTCGATAAACACTGAGTCACAATGATTGCAATCAAATTTAAGATCACTTCTTTCACGAAAAATTTATGTTTGGATTTATATAAAGCGACGTAGCACCTCCTTGTCTTTCCTGTCTCATGAAATTTACAGATGAATAATTGGTCAAGTCAACTAAGTCGGCTTCATGCCGATCGCCCGGGGGGTCACTCCCATTGTGGCCTGTACACCATCCGCGATAATGAAAACGCGTAACAATGGTCGTTTTTCGTGGGTAGGCACGATACGCGCGTATCGCGTTTAGGGTGTCAAAAACATGAAAAATTGGAAAAAAGGGTAGCAAAATTGCAATTTCTAAATACGCGGAAATGAAATTTAGGGTATGAAATTTGATGTTATGAATGAAATCCCTGTCTAGGGTGTCGTTTTAGCCAAGGGTTAAATCCTTGTTTAGGGTGCTTTTCAAAAGTTGATTATCGCAGATGGTGTACAGGCCACAATGGGAGTGACCCCCCGGGGCCGATCGTTAAACCATGGCTCACTAAAGCCGTAAATATCAAAATAATGATCAAAGATGGAGAGATAATTTGAAAAATCATTTGCATGTTTATTGAGGCTCCTGGTGTTAAGATACAGGATTGAGAGGTTACTGGTGCTAAAATCATCAGATGCGTCGTCATCAGATGCATCTGATCCTCACGTATGTACATGGAAAACACTGTGACAATACGTAGTGTATTGTCACGGTGAAGACCGTGCTTGGAAGAGTATGCTGTATGCTAGCATACGTATGGTCACGGTGTATACCGTTGTCAAAATACCACGTACTTTAGTAATGTAATAACGCCCTCTGTTGGTCATAATTACGTATTTTCAACGTAGTGAAGAAATATTTGAGGTAATAATGCGACCCCATAGAATATAAAAAGCAGAATATTGGTATGTTAAAAATCAAAATGAGGTATGGGGCTGGCTTCGGTGGCTACGGGGCGTTATCTCAAAAGACAATATTGCTAAGACAATATTGTTCAAGGTTGCGCCGCAGGCTTATAAAGAAACAATGTTGCTCCAAAAACAATAGCAAACAAGCTTAAACTATAAATTAGCCCCCAATAGAGGGCAGGGCCTGAAGAATGAGGGAAATGATGGGGTAAAGAGTGAAAAAAATGTAAAAGTAGACATATGAAATGGGTATCGAGCTGTCCGTAAATATAACAGAATTTTCGTTATACAGTTCGTCATCCTTAAGGTTACTCTTGCTTTCTTGCCCTGCGGGGCCCTTATATTGGGGTCCCACTTGGAGTGTTTAGTCGTCGTATGGAGTCTCCGGCCTCAGGCCTTCCGGCCCTGCGGCCTTGATGTTTTAGTTGATACTGGGCCCCAGCATCAACAAACAACAATGAGTAACCTTAAGGGCGACGGGCTGTCTCTAATTTTTTTTTTAATAACCTTAATATTAAAACCTTGAGTAACCTTAATGTAACGACCTTGAAATGTAATTTCTAAAAATACTAGTTTTTATATTCTATAGTGTTATATTACCTTAAATATTTCTTCACTACGTTGAAAATACGTTTGAAAGTGAATTATGACCAACAGAGGGCGCTATTACTGTACTAAAGTACGTGGTATTTTGACAACGGGATACACCGTGACCATACGTATGTTAGCATACAGCATACTCTTCCAAGCACGGTCTTCACCGTGACAATACACTACGTATTGTCACAGTGTTTTCCATGTACAATATGTGTGTATTGGGTCCAAATTGCAGCTATTGATTTTTTCATAGCTAAGATTCTGGGAGTCATCAGAAAATCATGTGAATTAAGTTTATATCGAAAAGGTTAAAATTTGAAATTTATTTTGTATCCTCAAGGGAATCAATAAACTTCATTTTTGTCTATTATTTTGCGTAGCCCCTTTATGTTGTTACCACTCGGCTATAGATTATTGATATCGGATGCTATTATTCCAATGTAATAATCATGTATCATTGCCCGTTGGTGTTATCATACGATATAGAAAGTGTAGCTTTTTCGCGAGCGGTTTTTCTTTCCGTAAAAGACAATTTGGAAGGTTACCGTCAGATCGCATACTCTGTTAGCCCTATAGAAGTATGGCAAACACAATGCCATTTTCAGATCTTTTATTTTTTATCCATTTGAACTGCTTTTTCAAGGCCACAAAAAACTGCTCGAGGAGCATGCCATGGGAATATGCCTTTATCCGTTCCCTTTATCAATAAGTTTAAAAGCATCCCCCAATAGGGTTTTTTAAATTCCTTTTTCAATGCCTCTGGAACTGTTACTTAGTTGCCGAAGGTGAAGGTGGTTTGGAAGTGACGTGTACATAAAGAAATTTGTCTATGGATCCCATATGAACGGCTCTTTTCGTGGCCACCAAAACTGCTAAATGTGGTATAATGTGTGTATGCGTTTGTTTTCCACCTTAATATTGAGTGAAACATCGTAGTTTCCCATATTACCGTTGATTATCTTTTGCAATTGCCTTTTATTAGAAGCTTACGTGTCGTCTATTGCTAGCATAATTCTAGAATCCTTTTGTTTCTTTCGTCAGTTGTACCATTAGATCTCAATTCCCTAGGACTCATGGGTCATCGGGAAAGAAGCACTTATGAATTATTACCATGGGTTTTATGGATTTTTACTCAGGGTTAAAGTGAAAAGAACATTCATTTATGCTGCCATGTGAACAATATTCAAACAAATACATATTAATGTGTTTGTTTGAATAATATGTGCAAGAAATGCGAGTAATAAAATGTAACGAAGACACCACAGCGAAAAGACGGACTAAAATTAGTTTTGACAAAAATGGTAAAAGGGTGATAGCAACTGCTAACTAAAAAAAGAGTTAATATCCCTTATACGGAACTTGAAATGCATAGCACGTACTACCGAATCTGATAGGGTTTTACTGAAACTAAAAGTGTCGAACGAGGATCTCACAACATGTCTCGGAATAATGTCAAGACTGATATAAACATGTTTGTGGAAAGAATGTTGCCGTCTGACGTCAATAGTGTGCTTTAGATGCATTTGAGTTACACGTTTGTTTTGTTTGTGTTTTTTGTGTGTGTTGTTTGTTTGTTTGTTTGTTTGTTTGTTTGTTTGTTTGTTTGTTTGTTTGTTTGTTTGTTTGCTTGTTTTTTGCACATTTTCCAATTCCCAAACCAATTGCACAATTTAACTCACAATGACTCAATACCTGGAACATCATTTTGTTGATATTGGACTGCCCACCTTTAAACGAAAGAAAGATCAATTTCAAGAGAAACACATGGCATACGGTACTTTCATAATGTTTGCATTGGCAGCGTGGGTGTTAACGATTATCAGGTAAATTTACATCAATGATGTCTATCTTACTTCTCGAGGTTCATTGACCATGAGGATGATGATGTTATGCTTTTTTCTTAATGGTGTATACATGTAGCAGCAATGAACTTCAATACATTGATGGCACTGAGGTGGCAACCAATGATAAAATACGTGAGCCACAGATCAGATTTCGTTAAAGAAGGCGTTCATTGACCATAGCTCAAATGTTTCCTCAACGAGTACACGAGTTTGCACTGTTGATGAATGTGTTGTGCGAATACAGCGTAATAATGTTGCTATCTTCCTCAAAACTGCTCTGTACATCAAATTAGGCTGATTATAGGCTGATTACGATAGAAGGAAATCAACCAAACTAATTTTTTTAAATCGTATAATTCAATATGCGTCGTTGTTCTAATGTTCTAAGTGAGACACCATTGTTGTCTCTGCACTCCCCGGGTTTTATATTTCCTACATATCAACGATTTCATTATTTGAATTGTACATTTCGTTCCTAACTCCACATTCACTTCTATTGCACATTTCTATTCACCGTTATGTATTGGTACGAACCCGATACGATAAACAATAGAATCTAGATAACCTGCATGCTAAGGCGACAAAAAAAGATGTTCTACCGGCTTGACCAACCCAGATTTTCCGGGTTTTTTTTAATTTGCTTTATGCATGTAAAAGACGGAATTTGTTATTGGTATGCATGCACGTAAAATTAGCTGTTTTGGGCTAAAAGTAGATTTAGTTTGACTAAAAACGCGTGCAAAACGAGAGGAAAAATTGGCACCAAAAAAAAAATTATTTACAGATTTTGACGATTTTTCGAGAACTAAACACTAAACAAAACATTATTGTTGTTATGGTCACTAAAATCACCCAGGCCAAAATCACAAAAAAAGTTCACTAAACAGCAAACATGCAAACACATTTTCTATTATATACAACAAATTTATTATTATTTATTAATTAGTGCAGTATGGCTGTCAATCAAATAACAATACAGAATCATGCAATAATTAAACTTTAAATATTACATAGATTTCTTTTTACTACGATTACTTGTAAATAATCGTAGTGATCTTGATTAGCTGAAGATCTGATTCCTTTGATGGTCTTGATCCAAGATCCGGCAATGTCCAAGATCCTATCTTGCTTACTTGCTTATGTCGAGTGTTGTCCTCGAACTGTGATGGCCCTCCATATCTTCCTGTCTTGCATTGCTGTTGCCATGTCAGTAGATTCAAGTCCGGTGTCTTGTCTTATAATGTCGACATAGGGCAGGTCTTCCTTGTTTTCTTTTCCCATGCTTCGGAATTCAGTGCACCAATTTAGATACAGGTTCTGTCTTGCTTCTGTAGCAGTAACCAGCAAACCGTGTCTTTTTTCCCTGATCTTGTCTGATAACTTTGGGAGGTCACCATACAGCTCTTTGTTTGTCATATGCTGCTTCCTGTGTACACTATGCATTGCCCTCAACAGTCTGGTCTGGTGTAACAGCCATCCACCTCCTTTGCCAGTTTGGAAGTGACTGTCCATACCTCACACCTATAGAGCAGTACTGTCTACCCAAGGGAAACCCATGGTCTACCACAGACTCCAAAATCCTGATGATTATGTTGCTTCCCAAATGGTCTTCTATGTTGACCGTAAACTCCTCTCCCGGGAGATCTCTTTAGCAAGCTTTCTGCTCCACTTGACAGTCAGATATCACACTATGTTATGTCGCATTGATGGAGATATTTCAGTCTGCCGCTTCTTTGAGTCGACAGCACAATCGACTTCTACCGCCTTTGGCGTATTTTATTCTCTCCAACACACAAGAACCGCGAACCGAAGTTTGAAGACTTTAATTATGGTAACGTTTGTACCAATACTGGCTAACATAAATTTCACAGAGTTGTCTCTTAGAACTTCATACAAGTTCTGCTAATCAATTACTCTCCAGTCAATATATCTAATTTTTAAAGGAAACTAGTTTGTCAGAGGAGCGACTCGAACCCACGCCGCACCTTTTTGGATTTGGAAGCTCCGAAAGACCCCCTATATTTGACCAAAATAGAGCTCCAACAGACCCTTGATTTTGATCATTTCAGCTCTGAAAGGTTTTTCCAGGCGATTTTCAACCTGAAAGCCAAGAGAGACCCTTGATTGGGACTGTTCTCAGCTCCAAAAGACCCCCTTTTATCGGTACGCCGTCAGCTCCCAAAGACCCACCACCTCAAAATTCCGGGGGAGCATACCCATCAAAATTCTTCGATGTGCCCCCCGGGCTTGCCGCTATCAAACTACACTAAGCAGGGAGCACATCATCCTTTTACTTCATACACTTCAGGAGCACATCATCCTTAATAACATCATGGCCCATCTAGATAAACACAAGATCTTGTCAGATGACAAACATGGTTTTCGCAAGCGCCGCTCCTGCGAGACTTGGCTCATACTTACCTTGAACGACCTTTGGAACACCTATTTCTTAAACTACAATTCTATAGTATCCGAGGCCAAGGATTACACTGGATCATTTTCTCACTGGCAGCACCCAACGTGTCCTACTTGAGGGTCAATCTTCAACCACTTCAAGTGTTACCTCTGGCGTACTACAGGCTTCATCTACTCGAGAATGTTTGCAGATGACTGCCTTATGTATCGCACCATTCATGATACTTCTGATGCTGCAGCCTTGCAAGCGGACTTGGCCAATTAACCTACAGCAGTGGGAACAGGATTGGCTGATGGATTTCAACCCAAGTAAATGTGAAATCATCTCCATCTCAAACAAGAGAAACTGCATCTCATTTCCATATACCATCACAATGAAACTCTCAAGAAAACAAACTGTGCCAAATACCTCGGTTTAAACATTACCAGCAACCTGCCTTGGAGCACCCATGCAGATAAAATCTGCAAGAAAGCCAGCAGCACTCAAGCATTTCTCCAGCGAAACATCAGGAGCTGTCCTCGAAATATCAAGCCAGATGTTATACTACACGTGTCAGGCCATTGCTTTAATTCTCCTCCGCTGCATGGGTTCCTCACCATAAATCCGACATCAATAAGCTGGAATCAGTTCAGAGCCGTGCGGCCCGCTTCGTGATGAGGGACTATCATCACACGAGCAGTGTATCCTCCATGCTCAGTCTCTCCAGCAACGCAGAGACACGTTCAAGCTTGTGATGATGTATAAGAGCTATAGTCTTATCGACATATCTCCATGCCACCTTGTGCTGATGTCATGACGTACAAAAGGTCACAACATGAGATATGTGATCCCTCGAGCCTCTATCTTGGTGTATCAACATGTATTCTTCCCCAGTACCATCCTGATGTGGAATGCCCTTCTAGCTTCCTTAGTCACCGCTCCATCCTGTGATGCATTCAGAGGAGGCCTGGCCAACATCATCCCTGGAGCATCATTGGAGATTTTACACCTTCATCTATTTCCTGCACATTTTGTGTTTTCTGCACCGCACTTGCTCCATGGATGTGATAATACTCGACCACCGAGGGATACATCTTACCTGAAAAAGAATAAGACTGGTCACGTGATAGAGTGTCTAAAAAGAGTGTCCAGAAAGTGATACTATACTGAACAAATCGTTGAACTTGTTTAATTAACCTGCTTTTCATACCAGAGTAAATACTTCAAACAACAACATGTATGTGTCATGGGCTCCCCCGGTTCTTCAAACACATCAATAGCGTGGATAGGAGTAATTCGAACTGTCCTATATAGAGCTGACACTATCATCTGTGAGACTGAAATAATTCCTTTCCCAAAGTCACCAAGAGTAAAAGAGCCAATAAACCAATAAGCCAATAAAGCACGTGTTACCATTACATACATCTCGGGAATCTCGCTTTAAATACTGCGGGATTTCCACGTCTTTCAAAGCAGTATTCCTACTACACGGTAAACTTGTTAATGTGAAAGACAAACAACCTAAGAATAAACGCTCAAAGTGTATGATGTTGTGTTTTTCAGAAACCAAACCGGCTTTAAATACCCATTGTTCAGCAAGACCCAGCACCAATATAAAAGACCCAGCACCAACGAAGCGCAAAACGCCGCTGTGTAGGATACTGGGCACTCATTATTATAAACGAGGAAGTTGTTATTCTGGATTGGTAGGATCAATGGCATAGGAGAGCTAGGAGAGCACTTATAACATCTAAAGCTAAATTTATACCACATAACTTCAAACCAAGTGATTATTTTCTTCACACGATTACATAACAAACAGAAATGAAAACCGAATCTCCTTGCTACAAATTTTAAGTTTCTAACAAAGGGTGGAAACAAAGATGTCGATAACCATATCACTCAAGAGTTTAGACAGGATAATAGGAAACCACGTGACCAAAACCAAAACTAAAACTCAATATTTGAAATGAGGGAATGTTCACTGGAGGCAGTGGAGGGGGCATGGAAAATAACACTGCAGCTCTGTTATATTGATTTTTTAAGTAAAATACTAATACCTATTACAATTCATCTAAAGGTCCAGGGAAATTAATCAGGTGTCACTGAAGCTGGAATAAATAACTTTGATGCAGTCATTGATTTTCCTTTCAAGCTTGCCTTCAAACCAGGTCAGTGAACTGACAGTATTTTACTTTAAGATTCCTAAATATTCAAACTAAAATAATCGAAGCAATTCATGAATTAATTACCTACTGTTTCATAATAACTGGTGCACTCAAAAGCTTCAAAATATTATTATATGATGGAGCCCATGCAAATGCATTCGTCAAGATATATAATATCACTTGCCACGAGCCCTGGCTCAAACGCTAAATGCAATAACTCCATCTCCAACGCGTGCGATTATCTTATCTAATGCATTGCACTCGGTTCATTACTCTTATCATCACATCGGCAAAACTACGTAAGTGCTTTACATATCAAGTATTATTGGAAATAATAGTAATAACATTAATATTGCCTCCTCGTACGATGTGTTCTTTCCCTTATACATGCATGACAGTAAAGATTAATATCTACGAAGTACATTCAATAACTTTATAATATAAACTGTAAATTAAGAGCTAATCAAACAATCTTTATTTTGTATCCTCAAGGTAATCAATAAACTTCATTTATGCCTATTTGTGTAGTCCTTTTATGTCTTCATGTGGTTATTGCCACTTCATGTGTTTATGGCTATTGTTCTAATGCAATAATCATCATGTATCAATGCCCGTTAGCGATATCATACGATAACAACGTGTAGCTTTAAGGTTACATATGGGGTTTTCATGCCTTGATTCCAGAGGGGCGTAAGTTACTAACAGTAACAGCTATGCAGAGAATGAACTCAAGCGTACCGTAACTAGGGGGAGGTAGATATGAGGGGGCGGCAACGGGGGAGGGGACACAAGTCGTTTTTCGGCAATATCCTATGGAATTTTCTAAATTTTAAAATCTATTGACGCTTCAGCCACCATCTGGAAAATGTGTTGATTTTAAATTAGCTTTGATATCTTTGATGACATAAATCGATGCTACTATTCACATCTGTTTGAAGACAGGACTATTCATATAAAATCTTCGACCTATGTGACCCAGGCTTGGACGGACGTACAAACTGCTTCCGTGCGTGTATAGTAGTCCATGAAATACACCGGTTAGTAAATGTATCAAGTTTAGCACAGGTTGATTAGCCAAAACAACCAAAGTCCCGAACATTAAAAATCGACGTAATGATAGTACACATTTTTGGATTAATGTGCAATAAGAAGATTTTACAAGATACAAGGTACGTTTTTTACTCAAAAACATTCCTGGGATAGTCACTTTTGCCAAATGATTTGAGAGGTGCAAGTCTTGATGAAGCCGTTGATCATGGCGATAGTTTTGAGACATAATATATACCCCAAAAATGTTGCAATTTTTACCTAATGGGACTTGAAGTGCCAATGAGGTTTTCTTGCGGGGTCAAATAGATGTGTTATTATTATTACCCTGATTGCGCAATAAATAATATACAACAATAACTACAACAACAACAAAAACAACAACCAATATTTGTGAATCGAATTTTTAAAAAATCATTCAGGTAGGCGCTCGGCTTACAAATTTCTTTAATACAAAATGGTAAAACAATCCATTACTACAGTCAGCGAATCAATTAAAATAAAAAGAAAGAAAGAAATGAACAAGAAAGAAAGAAAGAAAGAAAGAAAGAAAGAAAAAGAAAGAAAGAAAGAAAGAAAGAAAGAAAGAAAGAAAGAAAGAAAGAAAGAAAGAAAGAAAGAAAGAAAGAAAGCAAGCAAGAAAGCAAGAAAGAAAAAAAAAGAAAGAAAGAAAGAAAGAAAGAAAGAAAGAAAGAAAGAAAGAAAGAAAGAAAGAAAGAAAGAAAGAAAGAAAAAAAAGGAAAAGGGTGAAGAAAGGGAGAAAGAAAAGAGATAAGTGTGGAAGAAATTAAGAAAAATGAGGGAAAAGATGAAGAAAATTAATTCAACCACACGGGGACTCGAACCAATGATTCATATAAGAGATTCATTAGCGACCTAAGGGACCGCTCATTATTTACAGGGGAGGGGGGGCCGGGAAAAATGTAGGGGGGGCTATGTGATTTTCACTTTAACAAACAGGGGGGTTATGTGATTTTATTTTTCCTGATAGGGGGGTCAGGTGAAATTTAATATTAAATTATTCACTATGATTATGAATATGATTCACTACAATATTTACCTCATATTTGGCCATTTTAGCCACAAAATGTCAATTTTGCGCGCTTCGCGAATTTATTCCTACACCATATTTTGAGTTTAGCTTCAATATGGCAACATTTTTGTGCGCTTGCACGCATTTGTGTCATAAACTTATTCTCTCACCAAAAAGTGCTGGATTCACATAATACTTCAAGAAATTTTTCCAACCACCTCATGTCAAAAAGAAATCTACGCCACTGTTCATTAGCACATTAGCCATATGGCACGGTGGCAAGTCAGTCAACTCCCCTGCTCAGTCGACAGATGTATTGTGACAAAACTTATAATTTGCATCTTCCTTTTGGTCTATTTTAGACCCTAAATTAATCCCATTTTTTAGTATCAAAATGCCAAATTGCTGCGCGCTTCGCACGCATTTATCTCAGAAAAACCTGTGAGTAGATCTGCGAGACGTGCCCTTGTAAATTCTGGTGTTTTTTCATCTTGAACTTAAACACGAATGTCAAAAATGAGAGTTATAATTCCATCCATTTTATAATGTAAATCATAAATATGAGTGCTAGGGCAGCTCCTCTGATAGCTTCTGATGCTTGGAAAAAGCATAAAACTTGTATACTGGATCAAAATACTGGGACTAAATTAACCAAAAGTTGTGAAATAGCATATTTGCTGGGGACAGCTTGGAAAAAAACTTGGATTACAATTGTGGGGAGAGGGATGTCTTCTATACGAAGAGCCAGAGGTGGCAATCATGTTGCCATGCCCAGGGGCCATCAAAAGGTGAATCCGGCCATGGTATACCAGCAAAATGTATTTCTCGATGTGAGGGGGGTTACGTATTTTTTTGGCAGCAATAGGGGGTTATGTAATTTTAGATGCTGCTAATAGGGGGGGTTGTGTAACTTTATGAACTCAATTTTGAAATCCTCCCAGCCCCCCCTCCCCTATAAATAATGAACGGTCCCTAACCATTCGGCTACGCGTCAAAGCTCAAAGCGGCTATATAATTATAATTTGATGCGATAAGGTGGTTACAATCGCGTCCGCACAATGTCTCTTAGAATAAACAAGCATATCCGTTCTGAAATTTTGGACGCACAGATGGCGAAAAACGTTGTTTTTTGTAATACTAGCTTCAATTTGGAGTGAAAATGAATGATGGAATAGTGAGTGTAAGAAAGTTGAGAAATAATGTAGGTATAGTTGGATGTCTAAATGAACGTTCCGTAATCGAGATATTTATGATATAGGCCTAACAGGACAGTTTCTTGTCATGCAAGATTCTCCCAAATATTCCCAAAAAACGAGCTTCTAAAATTTAATCAGTACGCATTTGTTTCTGATAAATCGTGACATTATTTCTTTGATCGGTTTGAAGCACAATACAAAAGGGAGAAATTATATTTTCCCAGCATTTGAAGTTAATTTGCTAGGCAACTGTAAGGAGTATCTAACACAGACTTAGTACATGTTAAGTACAAATTCAAAAAAGGCACATTGCGTTTAACTTTTTTGCTAATTTTAATCTGCATAATTAGAGCTCATTTTATTTTTTCAAGAAATTAGTCCTGTTCTGTTCTGGTCAAATACTTCCCAACACTTCATAATTACGAAGCCAGACGAAGCTAGACGAGAAGGTACTTGTGCGCAGTACGTCAGATCTAATTGCCTTGAGCTGTTTTTGTAGAATCTCAGTTAGGACTTTATTGAATGATTTGGTTTCTTTTATGTCGACTATTCTTTGATGAAGCTAGTTCTAATCTTTGGTGGTGCTTGGAAAATATTAATATACTTTGTTAGGAGATCAGCAGTTGAAGCCAATCCGGAGCAAACGTTTCTGCAACCTGTCAAACGTCACACCAGAAATATCCACAACAAAGCTTTCCAGAGGCCAACAGGAAAGAAGGAGTATTACGTATTATTATTATTATTCATTTATTCAAACACACTCGCAGCTAAAAGCTGAATTGCTGTGAAGCTCACATAAAGCAATATACAACATACAACATGTAATAAGTATGATATTAAAGAACAAATAATAACACACATTTGACCAAATAGGCCAAACTCCCCTCTCCGCAATCAAATCCCATGGTGGAAAAGTCCTCTTAAAAAGAGAGGACACAAAGACCCCTGAAAAGTTTGTAAAGAGGGGCAGGAAAAATCTGGGGAAATTTTGGAGGAGAAGGGAAAAAGAGAAAGGAAGGGGAAAAAAAAAAGAAAAGAAGGAAAAAAGAAGGAAAAAGAAAAAGAGAAAGGAAAGGGAAAGAAAAAAAAGAAAAGAAGGAAAAAAGAAGGAAAAAAGAAAAAAGAGAAAGGAAAGGGAAAAGAAAAAAGAAAAGAAGGAAAAAAGAAAGGAAAGGGAAGAAAAAAGAAAAGAAGGGAAAAAAGAGAAAGGAAAGGAAAGGGGAAAGAAAAGAAAAGGGAAAAAATAAGCAAAAAAGAAAAAAGAGAAAGGAAAGGGGAAAAAAAAAAAAAAGAAGGAAAAAAGAAAAAAAGGAGAATGGATAGAAGAGAAAAGGAAGAGGGACAAGAAAGGGTCAAGAGGGAAGTAAACGTGAATAAATATAAAAGAGGGAAATGAAACAAACAAAAGGGAAGTCCAAGAGGGATGGGGAAGGAATTGGGAAAGGGAAACGAAAGAGTAAAAAACAACTTGCAGGTTTATTGGGGGAAGCAATTCATGCACAGGGGGAAGGAGTGTAAGAAAGGGGAAGAAATTGAAGAATATGAAGAAGGACAGGGAATTTAAGGAAGCGAACGGGAAGTTAATTGAGGGGAAGTAATTTAAGTGAGTGTAATGGAAGGGGGAAGGAATGAGAGAAAGGGGAAGAAACTGATTATGAAGAAGACGGAAAGAGAAGGAATGGAAACTTAAGGACTAAAGGGGAAGTAATTTAATGGAAGGGGAAGGAATGAGAGAAAGGGAAGAAACTGATTATGAAGAAGACGGAAAGAGAAGGAATGGAAACTTAAGGACTAAAGGGAAGTAATTTAATGGAAGGGAAGGAATGAGAGAAAGGGAAGAAACTGGAATATAATGAAGAAGAAAAGAGAAGGAAGGAAACTTAAGGAAGAGAAGGGAAGTAATTTAGGGGAAGTAATTTAAAGGAAGGGGAAGGAATGAGAGAAAGGGAAGAAATTGAAAGAATGTAAAGAAGAAGGAAAGAGAACAAAGGGGAGAAAGGGAAATAATTTAAAGCAAATGTAATAGATGTAAAGGAATGTGAGAAAGGGGAAGAAAGTGAAAGGAAAGGCATTAAGACAAAACTCTTTGCAATTTAGATAGCATTCCTATGCATTGAGGAATTAAAGAAATGTTAACAGTCTACAGAAGATAAGTATTGAGAAGAGACTGAAGGGTAGGCTCTATAGGAAGTTCTTGATTTTCTTGAAGAAAAAATAATCAAAAAATAAAATCAAATCAAAAAGCAAAACAATTTGATAAATCAACTCAAGAATATCAGTATTGCTTTTATTTATTGTTTTTATTGTATTGTTGTTTACATTGTAAATTGCATTTTTACATGTTTTATATGGTAACATGTTCACATAAAAATGTTACAAATGTATGCAAGGAGGCTGCTCCTCACGGTATATAAATGCCCAAAACCCACGAGCTTCCGGGGCTTCGCCCCCTGGACCCCCACCAGGGACGTTGCCCCTGGACCACAGCAGGGGCCCTGAGGCGGGCCCCTGGACCCCAGCAGGGGCCCTGAGGCGGGCCCCTGGACCCCACGCCTTTGTGCGCTACGCTCGCTTCGCTCTATTGGGTTCCACAATTGGGGGGAAATTTTTTTAGCCTTGCCCACCCTGGCAGAGAGGGCTGGCTACGCCCCTGCTTATGTAAGGTGGTGATGCTCCTCAGAAATATGCAACATACGGAATGTTACGTCACAATATTCTGTATCAAGGTTATGTCTATTCTTTCATTGACCTGACAACGGACACACCCACGGTACAAATTAATGTAACTTGTGGAAAATTGTGTTTATGATAACAAAAAAACATTTAAAAATGAGACTTAAAGGGGCATTTCGTGATCCACAGCCTCATCCCCCCACTTTTCTCAAAAAAGGTTGAGATTTTTATATCACTGGAAACCTCTGGCTACATAATGTTTATGTACAAAATATTTCTTGCAGATTAATTCGTTTAGCAAAGATATCGTGAAATTTGAATTTCGTTCTGGTGCACCAGAACGAAATTACAACGCATTGTCTATGGAGCAGTGTAATACACATAATCATGCATAACTCGCGAACGCAAAATCGGAATCAACTGAAATTTTGGGAATATATTTTTTCGTGGATATCTAATGAAAAATGACATAAATAGAGGATGCTAGGATCACGAAATACTCCTTTAAGATATTGTTTTCCTAATTTCTGTATGACACATCATTCACCCCTACTCACCTGGCACCACCACTTAAGGTATACAATGAAAGGTGATTAAAAATGTAACGGAGAGATTGCCAAAAATAGTTTTGGTAAAATGGTAAAAGGAGAGGATTACAAAATGCTACATTAGGCGGAGGCCCCCTATTTAGCGTTAGCTTTGGATATTTAATTATCTTATTTATTAAATGTCCAAATCTAAGGGAGCCTCCGCCTAATAAACTCAAAAGAGTATCCCTTACTTGAAATGCATAGCATGTAGCTACCCAATCTGATAGGGTTTCGCTAAAATGGTACAATTAATCAAAATCAACGATACTTAAACAACAAGTGTCGAACGAGGAAGTCAGTACTCACGCTCAGCAAAATGTCAAGACTGATATAAACATATAAATGGAAAGAATATTGCCGTTTGACGTCAATAGTCTGCTTTATATCACGTATTGACAATGGAAATGCTTTACTTATTATGGAATCACTGAACGACAACTCATTTAACTTAAACAGGCTCAAAATGCTGCTGCACGTATATGGAAGCATGGGCAAAACCAAAGAATCGGTCGCTATACCCGGGTTTCACCAGCCCGATCTTGGGTTTTGCTCCCCAAACTAAGGAATAGCTCAGCAAAACTTAGATCAGGCAGCGATTTTAGGTCCATTTTTCATTCCTAAGAATGGACATCAATACCATGGTATAACCTCCGAATCTTGGGTTTAGCCAGGCAAACCTCAAATTGGGGCAGGGTTTACCTATGGAAACCTTGAATCGGTCCTGGAAACCCTGAATCGGGTCTGAAAACACCGAATCAGTTGTTATATGATATGGTATTCATGGCCTTTATTTATTGATTTAAATAAATAAATAAATAAATAAATAAATAAATAAATAAATAAATAAATAAATAAATAAATAAATAAATAAATAAATAAATAAATAAATAAATAAATAAATAAATAAATAAATTAATAAATTAATTAATTAATAATTTATTAATTAAAAAATTAATTAATTAATTAATTAATATATGAATAAATAGCGGGTCGCCTTGGATGCGAATGTAGTGAACATACAGGGTGTCCCAAAAAAAAGAGGTCACTCGTTGCGCCCTCTTTTTTCTCCTATTTCTGAAAAGTTGATTAAATATATTTTTGTATGTGAAGAAACCTTTAATCGTTAGCTTTAATAAACCAAAACAATTATTTCAATCGGCTCACAACTTTTGAAGATATGCCGTTTTGAATAAAAGTACCCGTTTTTCACTCTGTCCACGGATAGCAAACAGAGTGGTTGGGATGGCTCATGCTGTGGAGTGGCTTGCACGATCACCAGACCTCACACCACTTGATTTTTTTTCCTTTGTGGCAAAATCCAAGATCTTCGCAAACGAATTACTGAATGCATTCGCAAGTATCCGGGGCACAAGGATGGTACGCAACGCAATTGATGCAATGAGGACCAGGGCTGAAACCTGTATTCGCCAAGGAGGCAACCAGGTAGAGGGCAGAACAACACAGTAAACTCACTTCAGAAGAACCAAAGACAAACCAAACAGCCTTTTAGGGCTATCTTTTATCCTAAAAAGAGAAATGACTTATGTTGTAAATAAAAAAAAAAGAAGCAAGAAACAACAAAGTAAGAAAGTAAGAAACAGAATAAAACAAAAATGCATAAATAACCTAGAGAAAATAAGTAATTGCAAGTAAAGCGAAAGAAGTCCCATTCGGCATCCATTTTACCCACAAATTAATGACACTATTAACAAAATCCATTGCCCACAAACCCACCGGTAAAGCCCATTCCATAAATAAAGTTATTTTATAAAGTTATCATTGAGGAATGTTTGATATTCATGCATGGTATGTGTACTCCTTTTCAATCTTTGAAGTAGCCAAATCTTCTCCGTCGACAGAGTGAAAAACGGGTACATTTCTTTAAAAGAGCATATCTTCAAAAGTTGTGAGCCGATTTATATAATTGTTTTGGTTTATTAAAGCTAACGACTCAAGGTTTCTTTACATACCAAAATATATTTGATCAACTTTTCAGAAATAGGAGAAAAAGAGGGCGCAATGAGGGGCCTCTTTTTGGGGACACCCTGTAGTAACAATATTATGAAGACAAACCAACAATTCACTTTATGTGTTAAAACAAGCATTTTAGTTTTTAAAAATTCTTATCAGACGGAATGAATAATCTGTAATGATGATGTAAGGCATGGCTTTTTAATAATACACGTTTTAATGCGGCATGGCCGTCCACATGGTATTCGTTATAAATGTTCATGTCATGTCACTTCAAGGTTTAGTCAATGATATAGACAGACTTTTACATATTCATAGGAATGAACTGCAAAACTCAAATCGGGGCAGGGTTTACCTATGGAAACCTTGAATCGGGCCTGGAAACCCTGAATCGGATCTGAAAACACCGAATCAGTTGTTTAGAGGTTAATAACTGCGCATCGGTTATTTGGAGGGCATTGTGAAAAATCTAAACATTTTGCCTTTGGAACCTAGGAATATCCCGAGGTATAATGCCCGACATATTAGCGATGCAAAGTTATTAACCTCATTCATAACCGTCACTTTCATCTCTAAACGTTACAAATTAACACAGTAAACACACAATTTTCCCCAAAAATAAACAATTAAACGTTTTCCCCCGTGCAAATATGGTGGCGCGTAATCCAAATACGGCGACCATCGCTCGCGCAATTTGTTCGGCGCACAACACATTAAAAAATAATTAATCAATTAATTTATTGATTTATTTATTTAGGCCTATTTATTTATTTATTTATTTATTTATTTATTTATTTATTTATTTATTTATTTATTTATTTATTTATTTATTTATTTATTTATTTAATTATGAATAAACAGCGCCTTGGATGCGAATGTAGTGAACATAGTAACAATATTATGAAGACAAACCAACAATTCACTTTATGTGTTAAAACATGCATTTTAGTTTTTTAGGTTTTTTTTTAATTCTTATCAGACGGAATGAATAATCTGTAATGATGATGTAAGGCATGGCTTTTTAATAATACACGCTTTAATGCGGCATGGCCGTCCACATGGTATTCGTTATAATGTTCATGTTACTTCAAGGTTTAGTCAATGACATTGACGGAATTTTGCATATTCATAGAAATGGACTGCAAATTAGAATCCCTACCCGATTTGAGTTTTGCTGAGCTATTCCTTAGTTTGGGGAGCAAAACCCAGGAATGGGCTGGCCAGTGATGCAGTCATGTCTACAGTAGAATTCAACACGACCTTTGCAGGACTTAAACCCCATTAAAAGCTATTAAACCAAGATAACACTCATTGAAAACAGCTCAACTATGTTGATTGTTACATCAGATCTTCTCTGGTTAAATCCACACTACACTTGTTTCTGTTTTACCTGTGCGGTTATGCAATGACCTGGTATTATAGTTTCAGTTGGGTAACCGATTATAAAGCAAAAGCAAGGTAACAATACTGTGCGAGCCTTTGTTTACGAAATGAGACAATAGTGTGCATATTGTTAACCAGCATTCTTGAAAATGAGGAACATAATGGTTGTAGACCGTAACACGGTTTGGAAATAATTTCTTCATATTTTTTGGTGTTATCTGTCGTTTACATATCCTTCCTAAAACACCAAAGCGAATATTTCCAAACACCTTAATTAGCTAAAAATTTAGGACATGTTACAAAACTATATTTTCTAGAATTTCAGAAGAGTACTTTAAATATTGGCCGGTTATTTTTCACACAGTGACGTTAACTAGGCAATGTCCTATACTTCTAACATACACTATTTGTAGTGGTCACGCGTCAATGGTGAGAGCACTGTGTATTGTGTATAGGAAAACGGACAGTAACTGCAGTATGCGAAACCCGGGTATAGCAAGCAATTCTTGGGTTTTGCTCAAAATAATGCACTTATGCTTCCATCTAGTGTTATTTCAATCCACAAATTTAATTTCAATTCTAATTCAATTCTCTCTCTACCAATTTTCATTTGTTTCAATTCCAATTCGATTGTCTCTTCCAGATTTTAATTTGATTCAATTCCAATTCTACTAGTTATGAAAAATAATTTTGATTCGATTCTAATTCAATGCATCGAAATTACTAGGCAAAATTTTTTTATTCGATTCCTAAAATTTCATTTGATTTCAATTCCAATACCTCACCTCACACCTCAGGTACCATCCTCGTCATGGGGTGGGTTGCAGCCAGTCTTGTGATGAGCCTCCATTTACATCTGTCTTGTGCGGATTGGGACGCAGTGTATGTGGTCATTCCCGTCCAGGATTTGATGTTTGATTCCCATGATGTATGTGGACGTCCTCTGTCTCGGTTACCTTGTGTTTTACCTTGCAACAGGGTTCTAGGACGATTTCCTGTACTACCTCTGTTTTCTCACTGTTGTCAGAAGTCTTTCTTTTGGATCAATCTGGGCAAGGACCTGTGTTTGTCTTGCCAAGTGACACGCAACATATGACGGTAGCACCATAGTTCAAAGGCTGTGATCTTTTTGGAATCTGTCTTCTTCAGTGTCCATGCTTCACATCCATAGGTTGCTATGGGGAATATAAGTGCCTGAAGCAGTCTGGTTTTGACTTTGATTGTGAGTGACCGGTCTTTGAGTAGGTTTTGGATTTGACTGAATTTTGTTTCTTGCTATTGCAAGCCGCCTTCGTATCTCCTTTGAGGTGTCATTGTTGTTGGAACAGGTAGCACCTAAATATGTGAAATCATTAACTTGTTCCACTAGCTGGTTCACCATTAGCTGAATGTCCATATTTATCTGCTGCTTGGAATACACCAGGGGTTTGGTTTTCTTTACATTCATTTGGAGGTGGTATGTTTGACTTTCATTGCAGACGTCTTGTAGCAGCATCCGGAGGTCATCTTCATTTTCAGCAAGGAGAGCCACATCATCTGCATACCTCAGGTCTGTAATTTTCACTTCACCAATGCTGATACCATTGTGTTGTTCAGTGATTGCCATTCTCATGATGATCTCTAAATACACATTAAACAGGGCCTGTGAGATGATACAACCTTTTCGTACTCCTTTTTTTATTTTAAACCATTCGGTGATTTCTCCATCTACACACACTGCAGCTCTCTGTGTGGCAGCATCATCTGATGGCTGACTGAGTCGAAGGCCTTTTTGTAGTCAATAAAGGCTATATAGACTGATGTTTGTTTCCAATTTCTTCTATAATATCATCTGTAGGGTAAAGATTTGGTCTCGCGTTCCCCTTCCTTTGCGGAAACCTGCTTGTTCCTCTGCAATTTCACAGTTCAGGGTGTTCTCTGTGAGGTTCAGCACGATGTTCAGCAAAATTTTGCTGGCATGTGAAATGAGGGCAATTGTTCTATAATTGTCCCAGTTGGTTAAATCCACCTTTTAGGGATTGTGATGAAAACAGATTAGACCCAGTCTTCTGACCACTCTCCTGTTTCCCATATCCGATTGCAGACATTCCGGGCGCCTTCAGGAGCTCTGCCGGGATGCCATCTATTCCAGGAGACTTGTTGTTTCCCAGCATTGCAATAGCTTGTTCTATTTCATCCATGAGAATACTTGGCTATTTGGTGTTGGGATTTACTTCAATGATTGGTGGTGGGTCATGGTCTGTGTTCTCATATAATTCTTCAGCAAATTCTCTCTATCTGCCTTTGATTTCTGCAGATCGAGTAAGAAGTTTGCCATCTTTTTCTTTTATGTTCACGTTCCTTGTGGCGTTTTTTTTTATTAAAGTTTTTGGCTGCTTGGAAGAATTCACGAGAATTGTGCATGGCATTGTATTGTTCGAGTTTTGAACACTCCTATTTAAGGCAGAGTTCTTTGTCTTCTCTATCCCTCTTTTCGGCATCCTTCTTTTATTTTTTTGTATTCATTATTGATCACAGTGGAGCGCTGGCTCTGTGGGCGCAACTGACATTTTGCGTCAATAACCTGCCGAGTTTCCTCACAGATCCATGGTTTCTTTGCTTTCCTTTTACGTTTTCCCAGGACTTTGTTTGCAGCTTTGTGATCGTGAATGTTATCTTTGAAGTCACACCACAGATCTCAGTGTTTGAGACAGCTTGAAATGTGTTGCTTATTTCTACTTGGTATTTCTCTTTGATGATTTCATCCTGTAGGCTCTGGATGTCATAATTGGCAAGTGTTCCTGCCTTCTTCAGAATTTTGAGACGCAGTTTGAAGTCTGCGTATAAAAGATTGTGGCCACTGTCGATATATGCACCTGGAAAAGTGAGGCAGTTCTTTACATTTGTTTTCCATCTCTGTTTGATGAGGATGTAGTTTATTTAGTTTATTAAATATTATTATTCAGTATCCTTAAAAGTACAAAGTTCAGTCAATATATCCATCAGTGTACTATTCTAGAGCTCCAGAATGCCATTAATGTATTGGTATTTTGACGGCAATTTTGAAAAACGCCCTCTAGTGTGAGTTCCCCACATGTCCCCAAGGTTGCACCCAAATAATGTTATTCAGCATCCTCAAAAATGCAAAGTTCAGTCAATATACCCCATCAGTTTACTATTCTCGAGCTCTAGAATGCCATTTATTTAAGGTTATCAACTATTTTAAACTGTTGTGATTTGGTAGTTCGAAGCATCTTGCGAATGGTAGTGAGCTTTACTTTGGCAAAAATTCCTTTGATCATTTCATAGCGAGTGTGAAGAAAAATTCAAATACCACATACTTTTGTAGGTCCTGTGGTTCTTGAGTTATGTTGTAAAGAGGGCTGAACTACAACACTTTTATAAAGCGTACATAACTCATTATTAACAACAATAAATCAAGCAAGTTTTCAAAGTATATAATTTGTAGAATGAACTTTTGCAAAACATCAAAGTGTTATTTTTCAATAATATATTGATTAAGATAATGAAGATCGATATTTTGGCTGCTTCGACCAACAATACCGCGTCTACCCTAAATTTTGGCTACCATTTTGAAAAACGCCCTCTAGCGAGAGTTCCCACATGTCCCCGAAGTTGGACCTAAATATTATTATTCAGCATCCTCAAAAGTACAAAGTTGAGTCGATATATCCCATCAGCATACTATTCTAGGTCTGTAGAATGCCATTTATTGTACTTGATCTCCATATTCACAACTGAATCCTGGGTGCCATATTCACATCACCATAGGCAATTTGGCCAGTGACGGGTTTGTATAGTTGACGGCGTTGACTTTCCGGTGAGTGTGGGTGCTTCTCCGCCTCCACATCAATGATGATGAGCCACTTTGTGTTCTTTTCTTGGGCAGCCACCAGCCTAGCCTGTTGAGCACACGCATCAACATAGCTGATCCTGTTGGTATTTTCTTTAGGCACTGCAGAGGGCATCACCGTCTTAGGACTTAGTGTAAACATGGTAAAAGTGGAATGGATCGGTTATTGCTTACAGACTTAGACTGATCATGCAAGGGATTCTGACAGTACTGATGCCAAGCTGACTACCAGTTGGGTGCATCTGAAATTCTGTTGCCATCATTGCAATTTTGGATACCGGATCTTTAACACCTGATCTTGACCTTGAACATCAGAAATGGATTCAACACGCCCCAAAAACCCATTGAAAGTGGTGTATACATCGTCACCCTCATAACCAAACTGCCTAAGTCATTATTACATGTTTCTCATTTGCAATATTGATTTTCTGAGTAATAAACCCATAATTAATCAAATTTTAAGCCGCATTCTTCATTAACTTGTGGAATACATCCCAACACGCCTTAAAACTGGTATTGTACATCATTCTTGGGCAAGGGGTTCAGTGGTTCAATTCTTCAATTTTCAAGATGGCGTCCGGCAGCCATTTTGGATATATGCTCATTAACAGAGCTGCGCGAACTTGAAACTTTGGAAACCAATCTTAACCTAAATTTCTTCTAGGACCCCATCGGATTATAAATCAGCAAAAAATAATGTCTTGGAAGAAGAATATTTCTAGCTTTAGGAAAGGACAAACGACCCCAAACGACACTGAATATATTGGAGACAAGTCTGTCTATATTTACATGTAAACAGTACACAAGACAAAAGATTGACGGATTAAACCCCGGCCTACAGTGACTTAACCCACTTTTTGAAAAGCTAAGTACGTTTAGACGTCTGTAACAAATAGAACACCTAATAGCATGTGACATGGGGATACAAAGAAACAAGTGTGCCCATAACGATGAAACATCGTGTAACAATACATTTAGCCGTACACTGCGTCAGCTTTCAGCAGAACAGGGAAATTGATAAAATCGCCGATATTGTTGTGATTTAAAGCAATAATGTGTGATTTGCATAAAGAATAGATTCTTATTTAAATGTTTGTTTTTACTGATCACAGTATCACCTTTTAATTTCGAACCAAACAAATGAGGTATAACGAAGAAAATTGCGATTTCATTCCAACGCCTACAATGCGTGTACTACGCTCGCCGATCGTATTACATATAAACTGCACAGAGCATCGCGCTCGACGTGTGTACATTACAAGCTGACATCCACGGTACATGTTAGCAAGCACTCGATCGTTGAACTCTGAATAAAACCGGGTCGACCCGGTTTTAATACAAAATGTTAAATTTTACTGTTATTAAAGCACTTCAGGCTTAGTCTTTTACGTGGTATTTTAGTATATATCACACAGTCCACTGGGCATTATAATTATGCAAAAAGTAGAAATCCAAGTAAAATTGAGGGCGTCACTGTGAAGCAAATCACATATTATGGCTTTAATCATAGACAACTGTGGATCTTAGACCAGATGCTTTTTTTATTCAATATTTGACAAAGTAGGAATAAAATATGAAAATATCATGTGCTTGTATCAAATGGTTGAAGTATTTTTGAGTAAAGGTGGGTGACCTATGTATCTTAACTAATTTGGACTTGCTGAATCCAAAAGAGGGAGTTATCAAGCGTTATTTTGAGTCTATGACCCTCAAAATGATCTATGACCCCATAGGGTTCTGCATCACAAAAATATAAATTGTGTGCGTGTACGACCTGTGGTTGGGTAAGTAGGCATGTGCCAAAAGTGTCAAAGGTCAATTAAGTTGTACAGAAAAAGACAAAGTAAACATAAGGAAACAGCTTGACGTAGTGGAGGAGAATATTTTGTCTTCTTTCCTTCAAAATGACTTGCCTTTCAGTCAGTTAATAATTTTCCTATAGACGAATCCAACAAGCAAAGTAAGTGAGAATTCTCGCTATTCGCAATAAGGGCGCCGCCAGCGGTTTGCGATGTAATCGTGATGTATCATGGGAAAATCGTGATGTATCATGTCAAAAAGGTCGACATCGCAAGTCCCGATAATACGAATATTACCATTGTGCTATTACAAGGAACACGTGACAATATTATTAGTTTGTCAATATAACGGTATTACACGCAAATCGATAGAGAAAAAATTAATTGTGCACATTTCAAATCACATTATTAAGTATTGGTGAGTATCGATTCGCGGTAACACTTTATGTGACAAACTAAAAAATATTGTCACGTGTTCCTATGTAATAGCATGGTAATATTCGTATTGCGCGGACTTGATGTCGACCTTTTCCCATGATACATCACGATTACATCGCAAACCGCTGGCGGCGCACTTATTGCGAATAGCGAGAATTCATTAGGCCATTACTAGTTCTCCTCTGCACCAATCTGGTGTTGTGATCGTTACTGCTCAATTGCGTGGATTAAAGCCGTTTAAAATCGATAATAGAGGGATTGCGATGCTCCACACGTGCTGCGTAGACCGTGCATTTATACGGCGTTCAAAACATGCGTACATATTGTTAGATCATTCTTTTGTCTACGTGTAACACGGACAATGGAATTCATTTCAAAATCATCGCCAGGGCCGCATCATTGCACATTTCAGGTGGGATGGACTCCACGGGGATCCAGCTATGGTGCCATTGGATCTGTTATTGCTCACAGACTTAGACTGAACGGTTGTGAGACGAAGGATTCTGACAGTACTGATGCCAGGCATTGCAATCTTGGATACCTGACCTGACACTGTTTATTATATCAAACAACTTATGGTTATTGATTAATTAGTGCAGTATGGCTGTCAATCAAATTACAATATAAGATCATACAAGAAATAAACTTAAAATTATTACACAAATTTCCTTTTGCTGTGGTTACTTATCTAAGCCTGGAGATCTTAATTTGCTGAATTTCTGATGGGATTCTAATTGATGGTCTCAGTTCTTGATCCAAGATCCGGCAATGTCTAAGATCCTGTCTACCACAGGGAATCCCCTGGCCTACCACAGTCTCAGCCCAAGTCCTGAAGACTATGTTGTCACTATCCTAGTTGCTATGCTAGTGTTCTCCAAATGGCCTTCTACGTTAACCGTAAGCTTAGATATGTTTCTGTGATAGCGCCACCACTTCACTAAATATGAATCTTTTGTTCACTATGTTAATTAGCATTTTCCTTTGAATTTCTAGAATATTCCATGTACAAACATTATATATATATCAAAACAGTTCACTTTTTAGCAATTTTAGGAAATCTTTGATGATTTTTAGCCGTGAATATTATTACTCCAATTTGAGTGCAAAAAGTACTTGAGTCTAAAATCAATATTTTGATTTATCTGATAATCAATTTGCCTGGATCACATTTTTTCACGTCACATTATCCCAAGTTACATTTCCTAACTTAAGTACTTTTTGCGCTCAGGTCTCCAGTTCTGCTCCTGAAGTTCAGCTTTCAACAACATGCTCAATGGAAAAGATGTCAGGCAGCTTCTCAGCAATCTGCAACCAGATAAAGCTACTGGTTTTGATGAAATCCCTGCAAGTGTCCTGAAGGAGTGTAGCGCCGAACTTGCAAGACCACCCAACCTGCTGTTTGAGCTTTACTTTTCCAAGGGAGTTTTCCCAAGGTTGTTTGTTGTTTGATGTATATAAAATTGGCTTCATTATTAACTAAATGCAAACTATAGATGGCGCTATTTATCCTAAATCATATTTGTTTATTTGCAAGGGGTAGGTGATTAATACTGCCATTAAAACAGCTGGAATAGGTGAAACAAGCAACAAGGAAATTTTATAAATATATTTCATCAAACAATAAAAGGAATTATCTGTATTAAAAGCTTGAAAGAGTAATTTCCAGTAACTAAATAGCGCCACCAATTTTGTCATAATAGATACATTTTATATCTAAAAAAGCTATACAAATGCTATAAAAGTGAATAATTTTGTAAAAGAGGGAAAATCAAAGCTGCTCAACTGGATTAGGAGTTACCTGACAGATCGTTCCATCAAAGTTGTTTTATCTGGCCAGTCATCAAGTACTTCCTCCACCAATGCATCACTGAGTTCCCCAGGAGTCAATATTGGGTCCACTTTTGTTCTCTGTCTTGTGTGAAAACCAACTCTGCCTCTACGCAGATGATTCCACATTGTTCTGTGAGATTACATCTAGAGACAACCCTGAAGCCGTTACTGCTAGCCTGAACAGAGACTTGGAGAAAATGAGGATCTGGGCAGACAGATGGAAGATGACCTTCAAGCCATCAAAATGTAAGGCAAAAACAATATCAAGAAAAGGAAATCCAACCAAGCTAGATCTTCTGCTTGGCATGATCACCAAACTGGCTGAGAAGGAGGCCCTGGAGATATTGAGAGTCACAGTCGACAGCAAGCTGACCTGGACAAAGCACATTTCTAACGTCTCATCCAGAGCAGGACAGAAACTGGGCGTTCTGAGGAGAGTTGCAAATAAACTTAATGGCAGAGGCAGAGCAACCGTTTACAAGGATCAAGTTCGCAGTGCTGCAATACGCCTCATTGTCTTGGCTGAGTGCCAGCGCTACCACTCTATACCAGACTCTATCCAGAGGAAGGTCCTTCGAATCATAGGCGTGAGCTGAACATATGTCTTCCATAATGGATTCCAACTGGAAAAGCCCATGGTACTAAATCGTTTAAATAAAATAGGCTATGCGCAAAATGACCTGTACTGAACGTAAGCCCATCCCTTGCGCTCCTTTTAGCGATAAAATGGACCTACCAAAATATAAAATGCTAGCGTGAACAATAGCCCCATTTAGGTAACTCCCTTTGCAATTCACACTCCCTATGTGGAAGATTAAGATCATGTCTTCCTTAGGATGTGTGTGGATTTCAACTGGAATAACCCAAAAGAATGAATATCGATGACTAGGTGTGTGTACATTTGACAGGAAGCAGATGAATTTGTGTCAAGTTATCATAATTATTCATTTTAAGGAGATTTTTTTTAATTGTGTCACATTACAACTTTTGTCACGTCAGACGTCTTATGAACAGCGCTCGAACCAGACGAGAGAAAATAATGCTACCTTTATTAGAGAGAATATAATGCTACCTAATTAGAGTAAGTACGTTTTTCTTCTGAAATAAGCTAAGATGTTTTCAAGAATGAATCATATTATGGTGCACTGGTATGGTACCCGAGCCCGGTCGGGAGACTTGGAGTACAACAAAGAAAGACTGGTATCATAAATAGCAGCATTAAATTTTGTGTTAACAACTTGTGGCTGAAAGGTAACAGCCAGTGTGACAGCAGAGAGAGAGAGTGCACAAACGTTTTGTTTTTCTGTTTTTAATCAATCCACTTAAGGGCTCGGTCACCCACCTTAGCACAGTACTTTTGTGGGATCTGAGGGCACATCAGACACACTGGTTATCAGGTTGAATTCTGAATATGAGGAATGTCCTTCTATCGAATCATTTTGATTTTCTTTTCTTTCTTTTTTAATTATTGTCCACATTTTGGCCCATGTTAACAAATATTCGCGGGCTTCGCGCACACTTGTCCCATAAAAGTCATTTTTTTGGCCAGCCAGATGATTTTGAATCAACTACAGCATATTTGTTTCACTAACTACCCCCTCTTCTCAATGTAATGATATATGATGCGAACCGTCTGACAATGTTCATAAAACATTATGATTAAGTTGACTGTTCCTATAATCAAATCAAATCAAACAAAACACTCCTTCCTCTTATGAAAATCAAGAAGGTAAATGACAGATCAATTTAACAGCATGTATGTGAGGAGGAAGTGGGCCCCATGTCACCGGGGGAATCCTTTCAACAGAGTCTGAGGTATAGGCATGACCGAATGGGGATCTCCCCCCCTCTCTCTCCCTCCAGCAGCTTCCAGCCAAGAAAGGACATGAGTCAATTACCGGTTACCCTACCGCAAAGTGCATGCCTCTGGTGACGTGTAACAGGGGGTGCACACTTTAACAAAATGTGCAGCGAAGATTGCACTTTTAAATAATAGATGGTCAGATATATCGGGAACTTAAATATAGAGCAAAATCTTATTTAATGTATATAACACGCAGCTTTCTCCTGCGTATTTTAATACCTCTTGTTGCTCTACGATATCATTTGGTTGAGTTATGGGCGCTTGGGTGGCTTCAAGTCGGATTTTGAAAGTTGCACTTATAAGCTCCTATTCAAGCCAAATGCGTTGTATACTGTGACCAATAAATGACCAGTGCTTTTGATAGACAGTGATGGTGGGCACACCAAGTATTGAGATGTCAGCAGAAAGAGTTCATGAGATAAGTCAGAGATAAGTAAAGGGTAGCAAGTATTGAAGTTGGAAGTCGAAGGAGTAAAATAAAGTAAAGTTCATGGTTAAGTAAACAGAGCCCATTGGTGTCATTTGTCTCAATTTGGGGTGGGTGTGTGTGTACACGACGAACGCATTTGGCTTGAATAGGAGCTAAGTCCAATTTTCAAAATCCGACTTGAAGCCACTCAAGCGCCCATAACTCGACCAAATGATATCGTAGAGCAACAAAAGAGGTATAAAAATGCGCAGGAGAAAGCTGCGCTTTATATACACTAGCGTGTCCAGGGGGGGTGGGGGCTTTGGGGGCACGCACGCACGGACCCCGAAAAAAAAGAAGAGGAGAAAGAAAGGAAGAAAGAAAAGAAAAGAAAGAAAGGAAGAAAGAAAAGGAAAGAAAGGAAGAAGTAAAGGAAAAGGAAACAAAGAAAGCCAATGATAGCCAACGATATTTGAGCCCCCCCCCCCCCTTCCCCGCTTAATGGATTTAGAGTACCTGGTATGCCGCGCATATTTACAGGCCTATGATACGTCAGAATAGACGTAGGTAATCCAGGGGAATGGAGGAGATATGCCCCAACATTTTAAGTGGGGCTGGCGGGGGGAGGGCTGGAGTATCCTTTTGCCCTGCACCTCCCCAAAAAATCACATATACCCTTTTTTCTTGATAATTTGGTGATCGTGAATTTAGACTAAAAGAGGGCCTGAAATTATGCATTTTTAGTTCACCAAATACAAAATTTTCTTACGTAAGCGGGCCCCACCAGGGGGCCAGCCCCGTGGACCGCCGCAAACGCTTGGCCTGCCAGTGTTGACAAGCTTCCTAAACCCACGATCCAAAAATTGTGCATATGTATATGATCGATGTGATTTATTATAGAGTAGACACTTTCTAATTTTTCTGCGGACTTTTTGGAAACTTATATTGAATGTATTTTGATCTTTTTTGACCGGGGGCCTGCCCCCCCCCACTTTATCCCATAATGTGCTGTGTGTAACATGTCTGGGTGAACATAAATAATCAAATCTCTATTCTAGACCCTTAACATGCTTAAAGAAAGTGTAAAAATGATGCACCAAATGGCTTCAATTGGAGCTTCATTTTGCAAATTTTTCCAACTCCCCTGTGTTAATACACAGTGTGTATGGATAAACAAATTCCCCTTTTCACTTCACCCAACACTAAAAGCAATAATTTATACAATAATAGTGACAATTTGTCCACGAATGGCTTCAATTTGGGCTAAAATTGTACACAATAATAGTGCCAGAATGGTCCACCAAATGGCTTCAATTGGGCCTTCAGTTTGCAAAAGTTTCTCACTTCTGATGGGGCCAAAGCCCCCTCAGACACCCCCCCCCCCCCCCTGCTTTCGCCTTTTTGGTTTCTGCTTTGGACACCCGACACTTAATGTTTATAGTAATATTTTATACAGTTAATAATAGTGAGAACTTGTCCACGAATGGCTTTTTAATAGCTTCTTTTCACCAATTTTCGGCTTTTTCAAACTCAAATTGTGCACAATAATAATAGCAAAATAGTCCACCAAATGGTTTCAATTGGTTCTTCATTTTGCAAAAATTTCTCTCTTCTGAGGGGGGCACATCCCCCTCATACACCCCCCTACGTCGCGCAAGCGCGACGCAATATACTTAGTGGCGCAAATGATATAGATTCAGCTCCCTGCAGTAACAAATCCTGCACACGCCCATGATATACATTAAATAAGTTTTTGCTTAATATTTCAGTTCCCGATATATCTGACCATCTATAATCGTTTCGATACTTTCTGGGTTGAGTTTAGATCTTCATCTCTGTGTTCAGTTATTCTCTCCAAACAACATTTACCCAAACGTGAATAGGTATGGTCTCCCCCGTATAATTCTAGCATCCCTTTGAATTGATAAGTTTACAAGCGTGTAAACAAGACGAATTAAACTGGTTAAGACAAGAAGCATGATCAATATCCTCTCCATGCTGTAATCATTGCACAATCAGGAAGATAATCAGTCACTCATAATGCTGTATGGTGGAACAGGTTAACAAACAGGCGTTAATGTCTCCATGGACCTACAGCAAGTCGGACGTCTTACGAACAGCGCTCGAACCAGACGAGAGAAAATAATGCTACCTTTATTATTGAGAATATAATGCTACCTAATTAGAGTAAGTACGTTTTTCTTCTGGAATAAGCTAAGATATTTTAAAGAAGGAATCATATTATGGTGCACTGGTATGGTACCCAAGCCCGGTCGGAAGACTTGGAAACTTGGAGTACAACACAGAAATACTGGTATCATAAATAGCAGCAGATTTTTGTTAATAACTGTGGCTGAAAGGTACCAGCAGAGAGATTACACAAACGTTTTGGTTTTCCTGGGTTTTTGTGGGACCTGAGAGCACATCAGACACACCAAACTGCATTCTCAATACGCGGAATATCCTTCTAGTGATATCTATTATAATTTTGATTTTTGAATTCGCGATGCAAATTTTATGGCAAATCATTAAAAAGTAATATTGACATTTAAAAGTCCTCGACCTAAACTTTATCAATCTAATGATATTTACTTAAAGTGTATGTAGCTAGGAGGAAAAGCCGACCATCATATGAAATTGTTGACCTTTTGTGTTGAAGATAGACATGAAACTTCATAAAGCGTAAAAGTTCGAGAACTTTATGGTTATTTGTATAAAGTGGAAAATAGGTAAAGAATCATGATCATTGACATACTAAACGCATAGCCTTCGGCATAATCCGCGTTAACCGTCGATATGGCAAATTGCTGGCTTTAGAAGCTTTTAGAACAAGTGTGACTGTTATATTTACCATGTTTACCCGAAAGCTGCGAAAACGGTTATCTCCCCTGCACTTGTTTGCTCTCAGAAGTCGTGGTTTGATGCAAGAGAATGAATAAAGGGATCATCTGTGCTCCCCAATAGCGTAGCTGGGAACTGTCTACCCAATGCTAAAGCTAAGATATTCAGCTTTAATGGATAATGTCACTTTAAATTAAATCGTCCAAAATGCAGTCTGTGCCACTTTCATGTATCAACATGATCAAGTCAATGTATGTATGACTGGAATAAATTAAAAATATTATGTGAAAGCCGCAATGCAAATGAGAGATATTTTCTCAAAAAATCATTAAACTGAACCAACACGGGGTTTGTTTGTACTCATTTCAACGATTTTTTCATGTTGATTTCATGGTCATGAGCCTTTGCATCGGGGCTTGAGATTGGAATTCCAGTTTCCTTTCTCTCGAAGTAAGGGCTAAGAGCAAAATTGTACACATTAGAATGAATTTGGAGAAAACCTTCTGATAATTACAAACACTCGCTGAGCAGCAAGACCTTCCCTCTAAGCTTTTAATCCGATAAGCTGATTATTTATTTGTTTTCATGAATTGGAAGACATTCTTTGATGTATTACTGAGCCCCAGCAAACATTGTAATATTGGCCCAGTAATGGCTTAAACCGGTCTACTTCTGGCAATACCGGACACGGCTGACGGCCGGAATAACGCCAGTACAAATCCGATACTGGTTAATGTTTGGCCGCCGTTTTCTTATCAGGATAAGCTGTGCCATACTTAGTCCATTATTGGGCCAATTGAAGACTACCTGAATATGGCATCGAGCCGGCATGTACAAACTGGCCCAGTTGCGGCAGAAACTTGGTGGCCGGGCTTGTAGGCCCCGAGTACCGGCCCTGTATTGGCCCAATGTTGCATTAATGTGGGCGTGGTTTTGAAACCCTGACATTTTTTACTATCAAAATACAATATTTGATCATTATCATCTTCATTTTGAAGGGCCACGTGTTATTATTATTATAAAGAAGAGGCAGCGAGTTTACGCTTGTTCCGAATATTTCATTTACTGCCTTGTAAAGAATCTACGTGAGCAAGGCATAATTGTTATCTGATGACACCATAGAATATATATTTCATTTATCAATGGCTCAGTTTTGTGAGCTTAGTTTGTTATCGAACTTTAATACTTTGCACATCAGGTAATACAAATTCAATGCTGAGTGCAAGTAAGTTTCCTTTTCAAAGTTGGTCAAAATATCTGGTTGAACAGGTGAAACTGACCAATAATGCCTGAACCGGGTAAAGAGGAATAGAAGAACACTGCACAGCTAGACGTGGACCAAAAAAAAAAAAAAAGGACCAAAATTGGACCATTACCGTTTACTTACGGTTTCATAATGGGAATATATTGGCAATATTATATTGGCCCAGTACAGTATTGAATAAATTGGACATGTACTGGGCCAATTTCAACCCAATTTGGCCCAGTGCTGGCAATATCTATTGGGCCAGTCGAATGCCCGTGTGCACGACCGTACCGGACCAATACAGGCTGCCATTTTTGGTCCATTATAGCAGCTTTTATAGAGCCAGTATCGGGCCGATTGTATAATGTTTGCTGGGGCTCAATCATCTGAAATTACTAGAGCGTGAGCCATCCAGGCTGGTGGCTCAGCATAGTATTTTATTAACATAAGGTTTTCTCCAAATTCATTTCCTAATGATTGTGTTTGGGAGTGGCTCTCTCTCCTTTCTCCTTTTCCTTGCTATTTTCTTCCATTTTTTGCTTTGTTTATCAAAACTATCTAGGCCAGCATGCATTTTATTACTATTAGCCTACACTGGCTATCCAGGCCCGGTATCCAGGCTTGTGTTTTTTTTAGTATGAGCTTGGAATGGTCCATGAATTTCCCATGGATTAGCATGTGTCCCTCACGGACCAACCTATAAACAAACAAACAATGAAAATGTACATTTTGTCAAATTTTTGAATTAAAACAAAAAACTGCAGTCGACACCCCTGTGGAGATGGTTAAAAAAAGTATGTCTAAACTCTTTTAGGTGTTTAATGACATAAAACACAAAGCAGCTTTATCTCACAGTCAACATTTTCAAGATTCGACCATCATGTCTTTATCCCAGTCTTTCTTTATTTGCCCAAATGGTAGCCTACCGAATTATTATGTCCACTGCTTAACATATTAAATGCTGTGAAATAAAGTAATTAAGTGAACAAAATAAAATATAAAAATAATGTAGAATTTTTCAATAATTATAGCTTAGTCATTTTTCGGGAAGTAGAAATACCTACACTCAAGTATTTGTCATTATATTGAGCTTGCCCTGGTACGTACGTGACTTCGTTACGATTTATCCAACATGTTCACTATTTCAAGTGGATGCGCACATTTACTTACAGAAGTCGTAACACTTCAATATTGGAAACACATCCAGGGGGTGTGTGCAAGAAGGCAGCAATCTGCAATAGCTGCCACGTGTCATATCTTTATATTCGTATGAAGTAGAATACATAAATTGCTGATGCAGATTGTCAAATGTCTATACGGCAGCTATTGCAGGTAGGGCATTCTTTCATTACCCCTCTACATTGATCATGTTGATGTAACTCGTTCATTCCACACGACTGTTTTGTGAAATAAGTTGTAATTCGTGTGAAGATGTTTCATCTATTTGTTAGAAGTGCTTTCAGGCTCTTCCCGCGGCTCCTTGGGTTGTGAGTCAAATCATTACAGGTATATTGACTTCAAAGTCAAGAATAGCCAAGTCTGGCCAAGTCAAAAGTTCAGCAAATATTATACATGTATAGCATGAAACATTAGCTATAACAGAAATAAAAATCGGTGATTCATTGGGTTTATAGACAGACCTATTATAGACTGTTTCTGCATCAATGTTAACAAATCCATATTTTCATTTTATAACGTCCCCTCATTTTCCTCGTTCATTTCTCATACACATTTCCTCATCTGTGCTTCTTTTCGTTTCTTCGTCTGTCTCCGTCAATTTCTTCTGCTCTATCTTTCTCTAATTCGTCTCGTTGTTTCTCTTATTTCTCTTATTTTCTTCTTCTCCGTCTTTTCCTAAGTTCTTCTTTTCCTTGAGTTTGTCTTCCAACACCAATCCCTTGTCAGCATTCCTATTGTACGACTCTTTTCGGGGCCATGCACCAACATTTTGGTGAACAAGGGGCAGTTCACATGAACGGCTCTTTTCAGAGCCACCAGATCGATTGTAAAGATAGACGGGCGTAAGAACACGTCGTTTGGAAATCACAACCTCTCTATTATTTTATGTAATATTTATATGACTCGACGATTCTCAAGGTTAAAGTAAAACCCATCAAACATTTTATATTGCACACTCATAATTAGCATCATCGGACCCTTGATGATAATGCCATCATCAAATCATCATCAGACCGTATAGAATGTGTTGCGAATGGTACAATACAATACGTTATTGTGCAAAATATGTAAACACCATTAAGGGGGTACTACACCCCTGCCCAAATTTGTGCCTATTTTTGCATTTTTAATTAAAAAAATTTTAGCACATTGAGGACAAGTAAGATATGTATATTATAGGGGCAAGGACTACAACTACTGCACTGTAAATTTTATTTCAGCACAGACAACAGTTGTGGGGTTACAGTCAAAAATGAGGGAAAACCAGTATTTGATCAATAAATCAATAACTACTTGCCTTGAAATGCTGAATTTTCAGTGCAGTAGTTGTAGTCCTTGCCCCTATAATATACATATCTTAATTGTCACCAATGTGCTATAATTTTTGAGAAAAATGCAAAAATTGGCATAAAATTGACCAGGGGTGTAGTACCCCCTTAACATGGTAAATTTATACTTTGGCTTGTTGCCACACATTTTATCTTTAATTTTCGTTATCACAATTTTTTAATATTCAAATTAGTCTCATTTCATCGCCATTTGTAAATCTAAGGTTAATTTACAAAGAGTTTTATTTTACCGTTTTTATTTAGAGGAGATCTTCAGTAGCTTGAATTACTTCGTCTCAATATACTGGCCTACTACTAAGGTGATTTTCTAATTTTGAATATCGTAAGATCCATAAAAAAAAAGTTTAGAAATCCGGGTAGTTAGTACCACAATCTTCATTAATGGATAATATTACAATGTTAATAATGCTTTGGATTGGCAATAAAACACCATTATATTAATAGATGTAGAGTAATATGTATCAATCAATTTAATAATATTTCCATTCAATCAATTTTGAAATATTTCAAGTGGTCAGGATTAGTTCGGCTTGAAAGTAAAATCTTATTAGTGCCAAGAAGTTATACAAAATGTATTTAAAATTTGCATTTATTTTTGTCCGAGTTCAGCCGTTCAAACAGAAGTAGTCTGGTAGAGGATAACAAAAAATACTAATACTTAATTCCTTCTTAAGACAGAAGTTTATATTTTTAAGCTTTTAATACGCCTACCTCAGAAAAGTGGATTATTCCATTTACTTTGTTGAACCATATCTTATACATAAATATCGATTAGTCGATGTGTTGATTAGCCAGGCCACACCATTTAGGCCAAATTGCTTCCTGGGGGAAGCCGATAGATCATTATCCATTTAAATTTGACTGAAGATAGATTTCGTGTGGATTTATACTAATATTGAATGAGACTGAACCGAAAGAAAAAGTAAGTACTGTGTATAGATTGGGAAAAAGTAAAAGATTTGACGTCTGTTGTCAAGAATAAACATCAACACTCTTTAGAAAAAGTTTCCAAGTAGAGCCTAAACAGGCTCGTTTAAGGTGGTACTACACCCCCTAATAAATTGTGTGACTAATTTTGCATTTTTCTCAAAAAATAACTACACACTGATAACAAAAGTTATGTTTATTATTGGGTGCAAGGATTCCAATTGCGTCACTGAAATTTCAGTGATTCAAGACAAGTGGTTCATTATAATGTTAAGAAATGAGGTACATTCTAGCGGTACCTCTTTTCTTATCATAAATAACGTACCGCTTGTCTTGAGTCACTGAAATTCCAGTGTAGTAGCTGGATTCCTTGCCCCTATAATATACATAATTATTTTTTGAGAAAAATGCAAAAATAGTCACAAATATATCAAGGGGTGTAGTACCACCTTTTAAAGATCTTCTGTATGTAGAACCTTAAATAGTTTTACGTAAAACTAAAAAGGTTCTGCAAAGGCCAGAAAGAACTATTTTGGACGTGAAAAGGGTTATGTAAAAGACAGAAAGAACCATGTTGTGGTTCTTGCAATTGTCTAGAACCTTTACCTCTTGAATGTATAATGTGTCTGGTATTTGCCATCAAGGCCTGCACATGTGGAAGGAAGGAGGGAAACTAGCAGTGTAATAATTATTTTCTTTTTTAAAAGACAAAAATGATTTTTACACGTAGAAGTATATTGTTCTTAAGTATGGACTGATTGACTTTGAGGTTTTCTTACAGTTTTCTAAAGATACAAAACACTAAGCAATTAAACTAGCCGACTAACAAATACAAAATAAAACATTCAAAGTTTGATGTTTTCTCAGAGTGAAGGGGTCATCGGGAAAAGAGGTATAATTCTCTTTTGAAAGTGCGTTTTTAACGTATTATTTTTCTAACATTTTTTTTAATTATTTTTATTCGTTGTTTGGTGTTTGTTTGTTTGTTGGTGTGTTGGGTTGGGTGGTTGGTTGATTGGGTGGTTGGTTGGTAGCTCCGTGTGGAGACGCACTTAGGTCATGATGGGACCAGGCTTATTCACAATACTCAAACCAGGCTATAAAGCCTATAAGCATATGTAATTATGTATGCCAATTTGGGACGAATTTATGCTGCTTTTCTCTGAAACGACGATTAATAGTTTATTCCCTTTTTTCTCCAGATGTTTTGCTCGGGCAATAAACCAGAGCAAAAATCCAACAGTACTGACAAAACTACATCAAAACCAGCACAAAATGATGGAAGAATTCCTCGTAGAAACGTCCATCGATGCAGCCTAGCTTGGCTACCTATTTGCACAGCACTTCTCGGATTATTAACCATATTAGTAACGTAAGTATTATTTCATATCTGTATACTTGTTCACATTCTGCAATAGTTTTTGTAGGCTGTAGCCACCCACCTCCCCCCCCCAAATAAATAAATAAATAAATAAATAAATAAATAAATAAATAAATAAATAAATAAATAAATAAATAAATAAATAAATAAATAAATAAATAAATAAATAAATAAATAAATAAATAAATAAATAAATAAATAAATAAATAAATAAATAAATAAATAACGTCCAGTTTAGTTTGCCTACAAAATGTAGGCTTGTGCGCCAAATTGTAAACCACTTTAATCGAAGTCCCGCATCCCATCACCCGAAATAAATCCTGCCTATCAGGTCCTGCGAGAAAACAAATTGTTTCATCAAAAAACATTACAAGCCGTTTATGCCGTAGTAACTTATTTATGGAAACAATAAACAAAGTATCATATATTTACTTCATTATCTATACTGACAATGTTAATGTTATTTGATGGATACATTTTCCCTGATACCAAAGATTTTTAGAGGGAGATTCAGAAATTCGTCAACCCCAATCTACGTTATTCATTATTTTTTCAGTTTTAAACTATTTACTTCTTAAGTGCATTCCCCTACAATGAATAAGACAAACAATGTCAAGAAACCCAGCAAACACAAAAACGTTTTAAAAACATTTTTAATAAGTTATATTTTGGCTTTTGGTTTACATAAAAACGTTTTAATAACATTAAAATGTCGGGTTATATAAAGGTCATGAAAACATTTTAAAACGTTTTGTTTGAAAACACACTACAACAATATTTTTCAAATGTTTTCAAAAATGTTATTGTAAACTATTTTTGCAAAATTGTTTTGCCAAATATTTTGTCAACACTTAAATAACATTATGTTATAATATTTGCACCCCGCAAACACAGAAATGTTCTTAAAATGTTTTTTTCAAAACGTTTTAATAACATTTAAATGTCGGGTTATATGAAGGTCATGAAAACGTTTTTAAAACGTTATTGCAAATATTTTGGGCAAACATTTTTCACAAAATATTTTTTCAACCCCAAAATAACATTCTGTTTAGAATGTTTTGTATCAAGTTTTCAAAAATGTTTTTGGAATGTTATTAAAACGTTTTTATACCCTTTATATAACCCGACATTTAAACGTTTTCTGTAAAACATTAATGTTTGCTGAGCAGTAGATTATCAAAATAATGATTTTTAATGTTATGAAAACGTTTTATACCCTTAATATACCTTTTATATAACCCGACATTTAAACATTTTCTGACAACCTTTTATAACCTTTTGCGAATGATGTCGAAAACGTTTTGTGTTTGCTGGGAAGACACATCTTATAATTCCGGCATAAGGACATTTTTGTTGATGTTTCTGAAAAGAAAATAGTTTAAGGATATTTCCATAATAATCATTATATCAACCATTTTTGAGTGACTTCAGAAAATTGTGCAGATTTTTTATCCTTCCTTTTTGAAAAGACGTGTTGGAGTAGTCATGGTCGTTACCCCCCCCCCCCCCATCAATTTTCATTTTCTAGATTAGAGAATTAATGAAAAATGTATTGTGATTCTTAAGATATGTGTCGTTCTATGAAGATGATTCATATCATGCACAATTCGACTAATTCACAACAGCGAACTACTCGAACATTATATCAAGTTTGTATGCTGTCATCTATGTTCTTTTTCGTAAACCATCGATCATCAATTTGTGATATTTGAAGTATGAAGTCAAGTGACAAAGATGCAACTAATGGACGAAAGTGCAATTGTATTGTCATAATGGTTTGATCGAAATCGTGGTTTTGAAGTCAAGTGAAAAGGGTTTTGACAAAAGAAGAAACAGATAATTCTTTGATTTTTTACATATTGATCATCTTTATTGCTTCACCATAATGCACTGAAGTGCATTTAAATGCCAATTTCAACTTATTATCGCCTTTGTTAATTTATTGAAATGTTGTCCAAAATTACCCACTTGTATTTGCTTGAGAAATGATTATAGATGTTTGAAAGAAATGAAAATGTCCTTTTGCTGTGCACCCCTTTATTGACGAGAATTTATTGTATGATGGTTTTAGTCAACTGTTGAAATAGTGGATTTGGAAAAATTATTATTTGTAGTTAGAAATGAGTCAATTGGGAAGATTTTTTTAAATCCAGATTGAGAAACAAAGCAATGCGGTATTTCAAATAATTATAAAGAAAGGTATAGGTACTGTAAGGTAGGCCCTTTACATAATAGTACAAGTCACTGTGCCCAAAATCGGATAAAACAAATAGGCATATATATGATACAGTCACTCTTCCAATCCCAGTCCATATTTTCACTCATGTAATTTTGTTTTTTTTAATTCGAAAACAACCCAAAAAGTGCGACGACAAAGACATCAACCTCTTTATTGCTTCTTTGGGACTGCATGCATGTTATAATGGGGGTGGGCTTATAACCGGGGAAGGGCTAGTGCTTGAATTTAAAAATAAGAACAATCATCCCCATTTGTATATGCCCAATGTACCAGTAATTTCTATCTTGATATGTCAATTTCTTAAAATTATAAACTTGTGTGGAATGTTTATCAACTGATATTTTTTATATTTGTTGTTAAATATGGGAGCAAAGCATTGATTTGATTTAAGAACTTGGCCAAAATTTAGTACTGGGCTTATACCTGAGTGCACCCTTGTTCCCAGAATGTTTTGAAAAATAGGGGGTGGGCTTATAACCGAAGGTGGGCTTATACCCGGGTGGTTACGGTATTGTCCTTATTGATAAGATTAGATTCGTTTGATTGATGGACAGTGGACACAAGTCATCTTAATGTCATTTCATATGGCTTGAAATATATCTTGAAATATGTGGTTATTACTATTAGCATATAACTGTGACTATAACTCCCCATAAATTGCGCCAATTTAACAAGCGATTAATTTTCTTGAAAGGAGAAGGGTTAAATAATTGTGTTACATTCCTAAATCATCTTATAGATGATACTCGAGTGGGATCAATGTCCAATAAATAGATTTGACGTACAAAATCGTAGATTTTTATAGATTACGAGATAAGACCCAAAACATATCTGATCAATATAAACCATAATAACAAGCCAAGTTAAAGTTACAGTGATAGTGCGAAGGGTCATCAATAGAAAACCCTATGAAGGTAGTTATTGTTAATTCTATTCCTCGCCCTATAACCTCAGCCTCCGCATTGACCATAACCTAAGCCGTAATTATCAACCCTTATCAAAAACATATCCCTGATTCAAATCCTAACTCTGACCCTAACCCTATTCCCTATCCCTAATACTAACGTTAATGCTAACCCTAACCCTAATCTTTACCCTAACCCTAATCCTAAATTAGTTTTGTTGCCTATATTGGAACAGAAACTAAAGTTTAACTTTTATTTTAGCGTTTACTAAAAAATGCGTAAAATCTGTACCAATAATAAGTTTAGAATTGAAATTGTTTGTATGCGTGAAATCTACAACACGGATTTGTGAGGTTTTATTTCTGATAAAAAATAAAGTAAACATTTTAAAAATAGCGTTTTTACAGTGTTGTTAACAAATTAATGTTTTAGGTCCTGCTAAGGTCCATTTCGCAGGATACAATTTCATACGATATCATCTGGTCTTATGAATAACATGTTAAAAACACAAATTGCAGTACAAGTAATGTTCACTGTTATACCATGGACTGTAGAAATAGTTCTACAGTCCATGGTTATACTTGGTGCCGTATGTACAACCCGAACCGTCCCAAATCGTTAGTGGGATTTTGTGATTAAGACTTACACGAAACTTTCATCATATTTTGCACTTTTTTGATCACTAAAATAATAAAAATGAAAGACAAAAGTTGCTATGTCATGAAATCTAAACCCATAGTAATCTCTGTTGGGTGATTTCAATTTAATTCTTAATCCTAGACGAGTCTATGACTTGATGAATTGCTTCCTCATTGCTGAGGTTTGGGGTTGTTGGAATGTGGTGACTATTACATTATTCACACTCACTGCAAATAGCAAAACTTGCTACTTTGTACAAATTAACTTACAGCAGGTGTTTCTTCTTTAGTTTCTCATCTCAATAACATTATTCACATTTTTAAAGATTTTTTTAACATGTTATATATGAATGGTCTCTGCACTGCAAAAAATACTGAGTAAAAAGGTCACAACAACTCAACAGTTGAGTAAAAAATTTGAGTAAAAAATTACTCAACATTGAGCTCATTTCGGTCACAACTCAGCAAATGAGTAAAAATTACTCAACATGAGCTCAATGTTGAGTACTTGTTTACTTATTTGTTGAGTTGTTACCTATATGAGCTCAATGTTGCGTAATTTTTACTCAACTGTTGAGTTGTGACCTTGAGTAAAATATTTTTTGCAGTGTGTCAAAAACATTAACGTTAATTTCGTGATAATGTATGAAAGCCATTTTGTAACATTTCCATGGTGTATTTCTTTTCTATAAAATGTTAGTTTTTACTGACAGATATACCCCATTTTATTTTTGAGCCAAATAACTGATTCCAGCGACGATGTCGCCAATGCGTGTCACTCGATCGCACACTGAGGTCGGTCCTGTTGATGTGTTGTGATCACTTCGCACGCCAGTGTTATCAACATCGTAGTATGGGTTTTACTAATATGTATTTATACAGTATAAAAAGAAGACTTTCGTATACGTTTCGAATTTGTCGTTTTTGATTTTACGATAATACCTCAATTTCAATCATGTCAATTCGTTCCACAGATTTAAAGATCTGTCCCCGGATCTATCAACAAAAATGACCCGTATACCTGAAGCATCAGCACTGTGCATGTGACATTATATAAAGTGTTCAATGCAATGAACATTCTGTATGACTCATGGAATGGGTTAAAAATGAGATGCAATTTTCAATTTGTTATACATGTAATTCAAGAACATAAAGAATAAATAAATATAAATAAATGTTGGCATCTGTACAGCGCCTTTCACGTGTATCAAAGCGCTTTACATTTATTCCGCTGTGGTAGGCTGTTAATAATTTAGGTATGTCACATGGCTGCACAATAATTCTGTCATACTGTGCACGCATACATAACAGCGAATCAAAAAGCGCGCGGATCAAAGTTGGCCAATTTTTGAAAACATACATGTCAAAAAACGATTTCCTCGTTATGTTTCATTGATCACAATAATTTGTGTTTTTAATATATGGTAGGTGAAACATTTCCTAAATCACTATCAACTCCGCCGAAATTAAACACTGCCTAGTTTAAGAGTTAAGACCTGTTTTATGAATTTTTTTAGATCGCCCATAAATCAATAAATATAGGTCTCTCGAAATAGAGGACCTAGTACCACCGGTCTGAAATACCAGTGTTTGTTATCATGTATTTTTTTTTTCCTTGGACAATGAGTGAAACACTTCCCTATACCAATTGAAAACTCGGTGCACTTAGGCAATTAACTGCAGTTTCTTTATTCAACATCACAGCAGGTTCATATTTGACAAAATCATGCTGTATGAATAAAACATAAATAAAACATTAAAAAAAGTAAAAATTACATATGCCTAATTAACATAAGAATGGCATAAATATATAATTAGATGTAATTAGCTAATTTGCATAATTAATGACTTTTTGTGTATTTTTTGTTACCAAATGAAAGAACTTTGGGTACTTATGTGTGCAAAAAAACCGCATCCTCATATCATGTACGGTTCTCTGTTGGCATTATTTTTGCATATTAATGAGCTGGACTTAGTCATTTTTTAAGCTTTTATTTGTCTGCAGATTGGTCAAAATGGCTAAAATTGTATATTTGGTGGATTTATTACATTTATTCGAGGAGAGATTTTTTAATCTTGTTTTCTTTAACGAAGTCCTGAAAGATATGCAATTAATCTGTGATACTTAAATCAATGCTACCTTTTCAAGTAAGTGTCCGAATAAGCATTACAAATCCCAAAAATTACCATTTTGCCATTTATAGCCATTTGTGGCAGGTTTTCACCCGATTTCCGGGTATCTTCAAGTTGACGTTACATCACTTTGCATTATCCGATTTCAATTCTGTTTTTGTTTTTTGAAGCATTCATAACGATGATTCAATTAAAAGCGTCAAATAACATGTTTCTGCTGCGCTTATTTTTGGGGTGATATACCTACGAGTGTTATACAATGCCCAATGCATGTTCATACCATTGGGCGATGCAAAATGGACAAATTTATAACAGCTCCCCATTTCACCCCTGGGTAGATAGAGGCAAGTAAGGTAAATCCCCTTGCCCAAGTGCACAACACGATGGCACCACCGGGGTTCGAACTCGAAATCCATCAATTGCAAGGCAGACCCCGTACCGCTGTGCCACCGTGCACCGGTTTAAAATGGAGCGGTTAATTGTCAGAATTTCAAAAAATACGTAATCTTTGCTTTACTTCTCAACAACATCAAATATTGAGTTCTGTCAGGTTCAGGCGCTAAAATACTCAAAAATTAAAAGTTTTGGCCGGTACAGTTCTTTCTCAGACATTCTGTAACATTATTATCATACAGCTCAAAGCATGCACCATTCGAAGCCTGGATCGCTAATATGATTCATATATTCCGCGGATTACTGTCATTTCCCTTTGAATTTGAACTTTTCTATGCAAATATCATGGAATAAATAACACATCATCTGCGTGGAACAGGTACCAAGTTGTTTTGTACCAAAGTTGAGGACATAAACAAATGAATGAGGAGATATATTATAATGCCTTTTTGACATTTTCTTAGATTTCTTATACCCATCCAGCCAGTGGAACTGCTTTCAATCTGTGGAACATCCCCCTTGGAAGTGGCGTAGCCAATGGGGGAAGTTTCCCACTGTGAGAAATATTTTCCCATCCCCCTTGCCCCCTGGGATGGAGCGCTGGCCGTCTTGATAATTAAAATTTTTAGGCCTTTTTTGTCCTTAGCCCAATTTTTGCCAAAGTTTTCTCCTTAGAAAGTTGCCTTTCCCCCTTGCCCTCTTTGCCCCTCCTCCTCTGAAAAAGTCCTAGCTACGCCACTGTCTTCTATACTGCCATGTCGACATCAGCTTGACATCTGTCGTGTCTGATCTTCAATATTTTGTAATGTTAGCATCAAAGAAACTACTGTTATTGTTCATACATGTATTTATGTTGTATACCGTATATTGTCATGCTTTACTTATTTCCGTGGTTTCTTTCCTTTATAGATACACATTTGCTGTGACAAGTGAACACATCTTTCCTCTTCTGCCATATATAAGGTGAGTTTGAGAAAGAGAGCAAGATCTAAGGATAAAAATTATAGCAAGATATAGATTTAATCAGTGCAATGGTAGTCCTTGGCTCTGCCTCCACCTCTAATACTAGTAATAGTCCTTTTTAAAGTCGAAACATGATGTCATTGTTCCCAAAATTGCCGCACAAAGGCAAGTTTTAGATTTCCCCGGGGAAATTCACCTCATACCCCAATCGTAAGTAAAGTCTGATGCCATCACTGGGTGGAGAGAGAGGGTGAGTTTAAAGGGGCAGTGCCTAAACGAAAGCAGCGAGAGATAGCGAGCAGTGAAGGAAGAGAAATTGTGAGAAAGGTCGAAATGATCAAACCAAATGACACATAAGCATGATGACAAATTAGCGTTTCATTCACATATCGCATACCTATTAATACTGACTGACTGTTTGAAATGATTCAAATGATTGAAACAACGCATAGGTTTGACTGCGTTTCTATTAGTTTTTCCATACCCCATGCATACGGACAATTTTGATATAATCAATCTTGCTATATGCTTCCTGCAAAGTAGACACCGCAATAAATAATGAAAAGTTTCCGGATAGTCTTGCAATTTGGTCATTTCCCTCTGCACGAATCAGAACCATTGTTGAACCTGTCAAAATCACTTTTGACCAATAATATCGGCCCTCGTCAATTAGTGAAGTTCAAATGGACTAATTTCCTACTTTCAAAACTTCCATGTGGATTTATGATATGCTTGTCAACAAAATATTAATCTGTTAATGCCATTGGTTAAATGGTCTGTAGTGCACCACCCAGTTCCGAGTAGACTGGCTCTGTTTTCATCTTAAATATTACTTTTACTTTCTTGAACTTCCTTGTATGTAGAGTCAACATATTATAAGCTTTAAATTAATCTAAGTAAGAGACTGGCAAAATTGAATTGAATCCTGTAGGGCCTACATGAATTAAATGCCATTGTACATTGTACCACCAAGTTCAACAAGCATGTTCAGAATTAGGAAGTGCATTACGTGCACTTGTGCAGGGTACCTATGATATTTTTGTACAAGTCTAAAAACAGTTTTTTTAAATTGTTTTACAAAGTTGGCCTGAAAACCAAAATGCCAAATGCGAGTTTTTATTTTTATTTTGTATTTTTAAAGTCATCATTTAGGGTAACATACTTTAAAGCACAAATATTTTCGTGTCAAATCAGTGCAAAGTAGGTAAGATATGAAAATCATAAGTTTTTATACAATTACATATTGATTTTCAAAGGATTTTTGTATCATTATTGATTGTAAAACAAAATGTACGAGAACATATCTTTTTGAAAATTTCTGTCACTTTTATCTTGCTTAAAAATACAATTTTGCTCTTGATTTATCACATAATTTAAAAAAAACGAAAGTAGGTATATTGTCCCAAAATCGGAATGCACACGGCCTATGGAAAACAACTTGTTTTTTTTTTATGGGGGGGGGGGTTAGTCTAATAGGCTTAATAGCAAATTGTCGAGCGCCAAGAATGTGTAGAAATAAAAAATGAGACCTATATATTTTTTTTAATTTTAATTTTGCTTAAATAATAGGCCTACAGTTTATTTCTGCAGGGTAATACATCATCTCATAAGGAATTTACCTTGATTAGGACCAAATGAGTAACGTTTGTGCTCATTTTCTCGCGGTCCGCGCGCAATTTATTCAGGAAGAGTTCCATTATAGGAACAAGTCGGCCGTTCCCATGTCTTCAAAGCCGAATGGAGGGCCACCAGCCACCAAAAATATATGTATTGCCTAATGGCGCCAAAATCTTTCGGATCGATTTTTATAAAATGGATTGGATTGGACAGTTTTCAGACTTGTATGCAATATTCTCCCCTACACCTGTCTCTGTCTCCTTATCAAATCTTCATCATAGACAGGTATTATAATTGACACTCTTTCAGTACCTATGAATCTAGGGAAGTGTGAGGTTTGATGACTCGGATCACTCCAGAGACGTTTGGTCATTGGCCGGCCAGGAGGTTATTGTCGGACAGTGTAATGACGGGGACATACTAATTGGGAAGGGGTCAATGAGCAAAGAGGTTACCGTTCATTAAACCAAAATTTGTATCCCTGTTTATAAGAACCCAAATTTTAAATTTACATTACACTGAAACGCCCCGGGCGGAAGAAATTGAATTTTTTTGAAGATCACAAAATGGTCACTGACTGCAGTTATGTCCACGGCAAATTCACCGTGACCTTTCCAGCCATAAACCCGCTTAGTGAAGATTAAACCGAGATATGCAGTACTAAACCATTATAGTAATCGATTGTCCAATGCAAATTTATTACCACGTGATAATATTTTTTTTTAAATATTAATCCAATGAGCGATCGAATTGTCCGCTACGGTCGACTAATCCAATCGATAATGACGCTATTGACATGTACGGGCGGAGCTCCACTGACTGAGTTTTGGGGTATTTTTCACTGGTTTGCTGTCATTTACTCATCAAGGCGGTCCCCCGTTGTTATAAGGACTATGCTAATGATTTAAAGATTGACATGTAGAGAATAAACCATACTTGATTGACAGAAAGTACTAAATTTGTTCCTTATTATGGTTTGTGACACCCCTCTTGCAAATGCGACCAAGCCAGTGCGGCCCGGTGAAGCAAAATGTACATTGGAATAACACGGGAGTTTGGATATAGATGGTATATTTCTTTCTCATACAAATGTATGGTCCCACGTTATTAAAGCATGTACCGGGTTGAAAATTCAGATATTTTGAAAAGAATAAGTAATTGAAACATAGAGCAAGTACTAAAATCATAGCTTTTATACTTTTTCATATATGACGCTAACTAGTTCATCTCCTATATCTACAACACAGCGCTACCAGTACACTGCAAAAACAAGTGTTTATATTTAAACACCATATTGTGTTTACCAGAGCAACACTTAATAAACACATAATTCATGTTAATGGTCTAACACTAATGTTCATAAATTAACACTTGGTGTTATATTACAAACACTAATGTTTGTAATATAACACCAAGTGTTAATTTATGAACATTAGTGTTAATACCATTAACATTAGTGTTAGACCATTAACATGAATTATGTGTTTATTAAGTGTTGCTCTGATAAACACAATATGGTGTTTAAATATAAACACTTGTTTTTGCAGTGTAGGGGTCAATTGCCTATTGTGAGTGCCCCTGTGTTGTGTGCATACATGTAGTTAACAATAACTGAATGATGAATAGGGACGACAGAAAAGCCAGTTGCATCAATTGTTCGGGGATCTTCAAATTACTGAATAAATTAAAATGTAAAAGCAATTAAATATGATTAATATTAATGATATACGTTGTTTACGCCTCTGCTTGCTACAATATTAGGTTGAAAAATGATTTCACCTGCGATGAGCTAGGGACAATATGACATACGATTTTGGATTGGGATGATCAGGGATGTGTGCAGATCAAGAATAATTAGGCCTAACAGGCGGTGAAGCGCGTACTGACGTACATAATTACAACTGGCGGATAATAAATGATTTTTTTTTCTAGAAAAAGCTAAGTTAATACCCTTAAAATCAGTGAAGCTTTAAAAATCTGATTTTTTTGCTTGTTTGTTTTGCAAACATATTTTGAAAATATTCTGAATTGTTTCCAAAACTTTTTTGGTGTTTTTTTTTCGACCAAAAACTGTTGTTTTTACAGGTAAAAAAATCCCCAAGCGCAAATTCTAGGTCTAGGCCCGTATCATGTTTTTTGTTTGGTTTTTGATATTTTGTAGGTATGCCTATCGGTTTATGGACCATTATATTAGGTGTTTGGAATAATACGGTATATACTTATTGTTTGAAAGGGCATTTCGTGATCCACAGCATCATCCCCCACTTTTCTCAAAAAAGTTGAGATTTTTATACCACTGGAAACCTCTGGCTACATACAAGTACACACACACACATAAATTCTTTTCGCAGGACCGTCGTGTAACGACGCCCTACGGTCCATGAGCGGGGCCCACCCCGGCTACGCCACTGGATGGGATGCACGATGATGCAGTAGGGTGGGATTGACCGGATTGTGGGGGTGGGGAAACCGAAATACACACCCTCCCCTCCTTGAATGCACCTCATTGAATTAATGAATTGTGGTCTACTTCTATCTTAATCATCATTCTTTAACAGGTGCAAAGTATAATTGAAATAATTATGAATAATGTTTTAATGTTTTATTACCTAACAATTGTACAAATTAATTTTCATGTCAATAAACAAGACATAAACCAGTCAAATGATTAATTTAAGATATTTGGACTAATTAACAAGCGACGGGTGTCACCCCAACACGTCTAGTCAGACTTATGCAAGAAAAATAGATATTACACAATTCTTATTTAAAGCCATATTGTGTGATTTGCATAAAGAATAGATTCCTATTTACACAGATCACATTGTCACCTTTTAATTTTGAGCCAAACAAATGCGGTAAAACGAAGAAAATTGATATTTCATTCCAGCGCCTGCAATGCATGTATTAGCTCGCCGATCGTATTATTATCATGAGTATTGGCGTAGCTTCACGCAGCTAGGACGAAAAAACAAGACGTAAGACGAATAGCGGTATGCACATAGTTTATACGTCAAGACGTATAAGACGAATAACGATATGCACACGGTTTATACTCATGTGATGTGTTTAGCCACCACTCGATCGATGAACTGTGAATAAAATCTCCGGTTTTAATATAAAAACTTAAACTTTTCCTGTATAATTAAAGCACTTCAGGCTTAATCTTTCCACATGGTATTTTAGTAGGCCTACACCATCGAGCATTACAATCATTCAATCAAAAAGTAGAAATTCGACAAAAATTTAGTGCTTCGCTGTGGAGCAAATCACACATTGTGGCTTTAAATTTAAATTTAAATTTTTGAAACGTTAGAAAGAACAGTCGTTGCACAAAATAAATTAACATTATAGAAAAAGTATGTAGCTGGCTAACAGAAATGAATGTAACATTTGCAATGCATGTATGAAAGCTCATGAAGTTCAACCATAGATCATCTGAATACATGATCTATGCACTCCATGATCTATGGTTCAACTAAGCTATTAAATAATTCTATCCATTAACATTGTGTAAAGTACCATATCCTGTTATTTTTACCAGTGATACAGGTGTTGAGTATCCAGAGAGCAGTATATTTAGTCTTAGTCTAGACGTCGTCGCATTTTTACGTGAGTATTTGTTTGAAATTAGGAGGGGGCATCAAAAAGTTTTTGAAATCACCCAGAAATTTTGTCAGTGTAATCACTGGTCCTTATGAGACCAATAAATATTGGGTGTAAAGCATTTAATTTTATCATTATTATGTTTTGGATCCAATATTTTCACACACTCGGATTCATTAAAACATAATAATGAGTTCAATTGCCACAGTGATTTGGATTCTTGCAGCAACAAATCTATATCACAGTGGCCCATTGTGATGATAATAAATTATATAATGACTGAACTTTCAAAATTGCCTCCATTGATCTGATTGTCATATCACCGGTCACATAAAGTCATGATGTGGACCGGGGTATGGCCAGATCCAACGTCCAGGCTATATTATAGTTTAAAGCTAACACTGGAGGTCACGGGTGGAGAAGCCCAAAGAGAAGGAGGATTATTTAGTGTCTACTTCAGTCCTACATCGTAATAGTTTGGTGGCGCTGAAAAGAGCCGTTTAGCAAATGTTGGATTGAAATAGAAGACCTGAAAACGCTTTATTTAAACTTTTGATTAAATTCAGGCTCCGGTCATTGCATCCGCCTTCTTTTCATGCATTTTCATCATTCTCTCTATTTTGCTTCAAAAGCTTCAAATTTGGCCGGCCAGCCCAAGTTTTCTTAACCATACATGCAGTGCAGTGCTAAACTTATCCAGATCACAACAGAGTAGACCTCTCTGACTGAAATGACGTTTAATTTTTTTTAAATATATAGCAAGTGTCTTTAAACATGTCGAAAGCCTTACATTCTTTGTATAATTTAATTTCTTATTTTCGTAATTTAGCCTAATTCATGATCAAATCAGAGGACGATGTTATGCTAAAACTTCCCTGTTTTATAGAATTACCGCATTTGTATCCTTGTTTTTCTAAGCAGAAAGTCATAAAGTGTTCTATTTCTAACTCTAGTCGAAGTGGAAAAAGATAAATAGAGAAAGTGTTTCATTATAAACGAAGTGTTTGATTCTCTGACCTGCACTACTTTGTCTGCTTCTAACCAACCGTTTTGATTTCATGGTTAAGGACTACATCCTATATGAACACGCTTCCTTTGTGCATGGTTTATTTCACTCCGAACAGGACTTGAAGACGGAGACAGCTTTGGCAAATATGGAGACAAAGACAACCTCTCAGCATGCTGAGAGAGGTCAAAGTCTCGAGGGGGTGGGGTGGAGGGGTACTCAAGTTTGTTTGGGTAGGGACGCGCCTCCGAGAATCTGAAAGTGACAATGGCGCAACCAGGACCTTTTCAGAGTGGAGCAAAGAGGGGTAAACGTCAACAAAAATGATTTAAAAAATGGTAAACAAGGCCTAAAAACTTTAAATATTGGGGCGGCCAACATCTCTAGGGGAGAGAGCAAGATTAACCACCTTCTTGGCTGGCCACTGGAAAATGGACCAATATTTTTTACACATTTTCCAACAAAATTTGCCCCGATACCTGAAACCTAGATTGCTGGCTTTTAGGGTTAGGGTTAGAGGAAGTCATGGTTAGGTTAGGACTTTCCTTCTCATCGCCCCGATTCAACGCTTACCATTTGTACAGGTCCGCGCGGTCCTTAAGTGATATTGTTTTGGTTTTGTTTTTTGTATATCTATATTAATAATTATCAGTAATAACATGTGGTAGGATCCGGATATCAACCATTGCAATTTTTCATTTCCATTTTTTTCCAGTTGTATCAACATCATATGTTAGATACCAGCTGATTGGTCATTTTCATCGAAAGTTGCCTTCTGAACCAAGATATCAGCGAATAGGAAGAGTCAATGCAGCGAGTTTACTTATAGGAGTTGTGGCAGCAGTCGGTTTAATGGTGTTAGCAAACTTTCCAGTGAGTATAATCTTTGATGATCGATATCATTTTTTAATGTTATTTTATATCACGTTTTCTTCAAAATTCAAACAACATGACAAGAAGAAGATGCCCAAGAAGAAGATGACGAAAACGAAGATGAAAAAGATATTTTGTTTAGAATTTGCTATAAGCCAAAACAAAATCATTCAAAACAAACAACAACATGTTTTATCAAAATAATAGTCAAAAGATACTTCGTTTATTTTTTTAATTTCCATGGACAGATCGAGTTTTCAACCTCTCACTTTTCTATCAAAATCTGTATGAAGAACAATCGTTAAAACCAAGTTATTTTGGGAAGGGGAAGTCAAGTTTATGCTTGCATATTGAAATTCTATCCTTATAAGTCCCTCCCTCAAAATGGTTATGGGCCTATGTGGAATATTACCAGTCAGATATTAAATAAAGACTGCTTTTGGCAAAAGGGCTGATTCTTATGAAAGCAGGCAAGCAGTACACTGTTGACTCTCACTTAAGGCGAGTCAGATAGCAAGGGCCAGATTATTAAAGTTGTGTACACTGGTGCCCGGGACTGGTACTTATTAATACAGGAAGTTAGTCAAGGAAACCAATAATCGCATTTTTCATAAATATTGGCCAATAATTATCAAATTATCAAAACGTTTTTGGCTTTTTCACCCTCCAGAGAAAAACAATGCACATGGGGTGGACGTTACACCCCTGATATCAAACCTTGATATACCAATACGTCATATTCCCTTCCGACTCGCCTTAACCATATTAACAGTATACTGAGACATGATGTCAAAGGAAATTCACTGTCATGCCAACCTGCTGTTGCAGTACTTCCAACACACCATATCAAATTTATAAAGTTTATAACCTCCCTTTCTATTGGTTGAAACTTGTTGTTGAGGGGATATGATGTCATTGCTATCGGTTCTGATTGGTTGAAACAGGGATTTGAGTGTATGGGCTGTAGATGATTGTGCATGCTTGTGCTTGGTCTTAACAAATTAAACCATAGAAGTCTCGTACTTCCATGATTAAACCAATCAAAATACAATTTGCTGGCCACCCTGGGGAATTGTTAAGGGGCTGTGAGGGGCTGTGAATATGTAGAGACATTGGGGTTATCTCTCCTCCTTATATCCGTCGTGAGCATATCATGTTTTTTATCATTGCTTTAAAGACATTTTGTCAAAGGAACTTGGTATACTTGTATGTTTCTTTGCACGTTTCCTTCCAAAAAAATTGATAGTTTGATTTTATAGTTTTCTTAATGCTTGTTGTTTCTCATTTCTTGCTGTTTTGTATCATATTTTTTGTTAATTTCCTATTAAGTTCACTGCAACATAATTTCTCCCCTGCAAAATCAATATACTCCAAGATATAATCATCAGGAGGGCAAAGAGCATACAGTGCCCCGCCCTGCATGCAGAACAAATATATCCTAATCTCACTGTAGGGAAGATTGTTTCTTTGGATAGGGTTAACCCTCCTCAATCAGACTTGGAGGGCTGTGTACCTGAACATAATGAAAACCCCATACCCCATGGGGGTTTTTTCCGGAGAGCAATGGTGAGCCAAAGTAAAACGGGAGAAAAAAATCGGATAATTTAATAGCCTAAAATTATGCATTTTTTGGCCAAATGTATTTTTGTTCTTTATTTACCGTTAATTAATCGGTCCAAGCGGACACACGATTGGTCTTGACGGGTCCAAACTCAGTCAAATTGATCAAGCCAAAAGATTTCATTTATATAGAAGGAAGCTGAAGGAACATAGAAATGGTGTTTTTCCCTCATAAAAATATAATAATAATATTAAGCCTTCCAAAACAATGACTAGACAGAATTTCTTTACGTAATTCATGTATCATCTTTCCTTTTTTTCTTTACGTAATTTATATATCATCTTTCCTTTTGTTTTTATTACAGGAAGATGAAAATTTGATGGTTCATTTGATGGGTGCCTTCTTTTGTTTTGCCTTTGGTGTGGCGTATTGCTTCTTGAATACATGGTTATCATTCAAAACTAGTCCAGAGTTGACTACTCGGTGGATGTGTTTCTTACGTCTGTGCTTGACGACGTCAGCGGGTATTATGTTAGGATTGGTTATTGTGTTTGGTACAGTTTTGAGATGGGATTCTGATGAATGTAACCCAGTAAGTATTATTATAATATTTTTTTTACAATATTATTCCAATTATTTCAGTTGCCACAGGGAGAAGGGCATGGACACCCCTCATATACTTTTCATCCCGGGTTCCCCCAGTCAGAACAAAACATCACCGAAAACACAACCAAAAATCCCATTATTTGGGGCAGATTTTTACCCCCCCAGATTTTACTTCCCCACCCATTCCCGAAAAAATCCTGGTACCGCTATTGATTTCGTTGCAGAAATATGCCCATTTCCTTTAATTCTGATGCATTTCCTGACAGGCTGACACCCATACGCCAAAAATGAACATGTGTATAAATGTACCGAATTTGATACACCCCAAAAGTTATTCAAACATATACCGGCACCCTTTCTGTGGCGTATGGGGGCAGGGGACAACCACCCTCTGATGAAATTAGCCAACGGGACCACCCCTGTCCCTCCATGTGATTGTAGAGCTGCTCCTTTGTAACTTTTGCGTCAGGTTTGAGGACTAAATTGGACCCCGCCCCTCAACATGGACTTAATCTCCCGACAATAATCCAAGCTACGACAACACACCTTTTATTCCATCAAGCAGGGAGACCCCTCCGGATATAAACAAAGGAAATAAACTGGATATTTGTGTCTAATAAGAATTTGAAAAATAGTTCCATCCAATCAGAAAAACACCCTTTTCAGTCTGTAATAAATGTTGGCCCCATATGTGATTACCGGCCTGTTTTAACAAAACAGAAAACAAGAAATGTATCAATTCCCTTGGAATAAAAGTGACTGTTCCCTGATCACCATATGACTAGACTAAAACTAATATTGCCTATTCACAAGAAACTATATGATTTATGGTGACGTGATCCAGTCATATATGCCTAGGGGTTGGCATACAAAAATTATGCCACTCCACTTTTGATCCAGTTCTATAGTTCTATCAAGATTGAAAACGTATAGATCTAGGCCTATACAACTGTGGCATTGAAAAACCATTTTGTACTCTATTTGGAACTCTCACTCAAATGGTTCTATCAAAAACCAGAACAGGTTCTTTGAACACCAAAGAACCTTTTTGTCCTCTAAAGAACCATTTCAGGTTTATAGAACCTCGTTTAGGTTCTTTAAAGAACCCTCTCAGATTAGTCTATCGCCGTCTACCTTTTTCGCAGGTTCTTTTGAGCTCAAAGGACCTTGTTTGGTTCTTGATAGGGTTAATACGTGGACATGGTTGAGCTCTTAAGGTTCTAAGTCGAATCTATAGCACCTCGCACACTTTTGTCAGTCAGTCGGGAGCTGTCGGGGAATGCACCCAAATGGGTGGAAATTAGGTAATAGCTATTACGGCGAGCGAAACTCGCCCCCCCCCCAACACACCCCACACACAGACGGAATTTGGACTATGATATTCGCAGTTTACCGGACCCTTTGCATGAAATGTTGTGAATGTGATTACGATGCCCTGTATAATTATCAGGGAGTTTCTTTCTACCAATTTTCTGGTAAAGTAATCACGATGAGACATTTACCAATTTTCTGGCAATGAGTAGGGGGCCTGTAATTGTATCGGAGCCCGACCGTCAAAATCCAAGAGCCCGGATTTAAATTTTAAATTAGTCTAGATTTGTCCCCATCTTTATCGAATCAATCCGCATTAGAATAGTCTGGTAGATTATTCCATGCATTATAGTGGCTGATGCAATTTATACATGAATAAGTGAAATCAAAGGAAATCACACTCATATGTACATCATGTTTGGAAATATCAATGATTCAACGTCTCTGTAGTCAAACAAACCGAGACTTGTTCTTTCTCTTTTCTACAATGTACCTTATAATAGTGGCGGGGTCGGGTGGAGGGGGGATTTCCAATAATTATTGGAATTATCGTCAGGCAAAACAAGAAATCTGAAAATTTCCATATAGGCCTAGGGGTGGCAAATTTTAGGCATGCAGATTTTCTGACTCCTTCACCCTCCTCCACCCAAAAGGCACCCAATTGCCTTCCATAAAAGAAAAAAAACATGATGGTGCCGCCGCACTACTGCTATGTAGAAGCAATGGAGGGCACCCGCGGAGGGCAGAAATAATTAAAATGCTATAGCTGGAGATCCCACTCCAGTTTGCCCTTCATCAGGACAAAAACATCGTCGAAAATCCACCTTTTTGGGCCATAGGCCTAACTGCTCAATTTTAGGAAAATATTCTAATTTTTACCCCCCCCCCCCCTCCCCATTTCATCACCACACCATCACAAAAATCCCCTGTCGCGGTGTGGCTCCGCCACTGAAAATTGAGTCCCACATGTAGGACTAAAACACTTTTTGATTGACGCAAATCTCTCTTGTCACTGACCAGCCAGAAGATATTATAAAGTTCAAGTTAAGAGTGAAATGTGATTTATAATGTGGCTGTGACTCATCACAGGAACAGTCAAAGATTTTGTGTATGCAACATATTTTGCCCAACTGCTCAACCGAACCAATAATGAACTATACGGACTTCTTTTACCTTCAATATGTGTCTTCTTTTCTGACACCCAATAATATTCAAATTCACGACAACCCGGTTGATTTTACTGAGCCCCTATTTGATTTGATTTGTTTGGGTTTGGCAACCCTTCCAACACCGAGACAGTCAATGGTTTTAACTAGCAGTCAGTTTTAGCTAGCAGTCACTTTCGACAAGAGCCTGTTAAAGCACTCTACTCTCGTCATGATGCAGTCATGTCTACAGTAGAATTCATCTCGACCTTTGCAGGACTTAAACCCCATTAAAAGCTATTAAACCAAGATAACACTCATTGAAGCAGCTCAACTGATTAAATCAGATCTTCTCTGGTGGTGCACAAGTGTCTGTTTTACATGTGCGACATCGCAATAAAGCTGGTATTATAGCTTCAGTTGGGTAACCGATTATAAAGGAAACGAAAGGAAACAATGGTATGTGTACCTTTGTTCACGAAATGAGACAATGACCTGCTTTTTGTTAACCAGCATTCTTCAAAATGAGCAACATAATGATTGTTGACTTAACACGGTTTGGAAATAATTTCTTCATATTTTTGGTGTTATCTGTCGTTTACATATCCTTCCTAAAACACAAAAGTGCGACCCTCTCCAAACATCTAAATTAGCTAACAATTTAGGACATGTTACAAAACTATATTTTCTAGAACCTATTTAGAATAGTTTAAATGTAGCTTGTACCGTTTTTTTGTGGCATCCTTCAGAACGGAGCGGTCCGTTACCAATATAGCTCAATATTTTCGGTCAAATCTCCATTCAATTAACACGGGGAGTTGGCTAGCTATGAGCTAGCTATGCTTTGCCCTCACTCATATTTTACAAAAGTGCGACCATTTCTGAACATCTAACCTAGCTGTAATTTTTAGGTCATGTTAGAGAAACATATTTGCTAGAAGTTTGGAGAATAAATTAAATATTGGCTGGTTATTTTTCACACAGTGATGTTAACTAGGCAAGTGTCCATTCTTCCAACATACATCATTTGTAGAGGTCACGCGTCAATGGTGAGAGCACTGTGTAATTGTATAACTGCAGTATGTTGAAACTGACTGCTAGCTACGTGTACAGGCATGGCTCTTCTATAGGCCCCATACACGGGACCAATGGCTTAATGTCCATGTTTCATTTTATACCCAACTCAAAATGCACCATGCGGAGAGCGGAAGTCGGAATTGAATCTACAAATGTTTCCCAAGTTAAATACGGTCCCTGCAAATTTTCCACAGCCGGGAATCGAACCCGGGACTTCATGTATACCTGAAGCGAGAATACTAACCACTGGACCATGCTCACTAATAATAGCACTTGCAGTGCTTCACTCGCTTATAGCTTAGGGGTCTTCGAGCATTTTTGTACGGAGATGTGCCACGCAGACTTTGGGATGCTGACTACTTTTTATTGTTTTTGCAACCCATGCACATGCAGTATACAAAAGCACCCAAATTTGTACAAATTGGGTGCTTTTAAAATAAAATAAATAAAACTAAATAAAATTGGGCGCATTGGTCTCCACTGAAAAGCTACCCATCGATACCAAAATCGCAAATTAGGTCCACCAAAACCGTGACACATCCCCGTACACCTTCAACCAGGAAGAACCCCCCTCGACACAAAGATGAAACGATAATTATATCAGGCAAAATATATTTAAAACATGCCATGTGTTTGTTTATACATATTTTTTTCATATTGTACTTTTCTTTCTTTTACAGCAAATGAATTACAGACAAACAAGTGCACTATTTGAATGGCTTCTTGTGATGACCTTTGACCTATTCTTCTTCACATTTGCAAGTGAATTTCACAAAGTAAGAATGTCAACCATTATTAAGTTGAGGATCCAACCCAGGCCTGGTGAAGAAAAGAAACAACAACTACAAACCAAAGATGAAAAGATAAAGAAAGAACTGTGTTGTCATAGCAACGGAACCACCCATATATTGCCACATGATCATGTTTGTAGTAAAGCTGCTATTCCAGTTTAGAGTTATGAACTAACAGATATTATTTAAACATAAATCTGTATCACTGATTTGTACATTTATATGAGACAATATATTCACACTCATATATGCAATGCAATACTTAATACCAGGGATGTTGATGTTTATTATAAGATCAGGATTTGTATTAAGGTAGGCACTACCTGCGCTTACTTGCCACTACTAGTAGGTATATCACCCCAAAAATAAGCGCAGCAGAAACATGTTATTTGACGCTTTTAATTGAATCATCGTTATGAATGCTTCAAAAAACAAAAAACAGAATTGAAATCGGATAATGCAAAGTGATGTAACGTCAACTTGAAGATACCCGGAAATCGGGTGAAAACCTGCCACAAATTGCTATAAATGGCAAAATGGTAATTTTTGGGATTTGTAATGCTTATTCGGACACTTACTTGAAAAGGTAGCATTGATTTAAGTATCACAGATTAATTGCATATCTTTCCGGACTTCGTTAAAGAAAACAAGATTAAAAATCTCTCCTCGAATAAATGTAATAAATCCACCAAATATACAATTTTAGCCATTTTGACCAGTCTGCAGACAAATAAAAGCTTAAAAAATTACTAAGTCCAGCTAATTAATATGCAAAAATAATGCCAACAGAGAACCGTACATGATATGAGGATGCGGTTTTTTTTGCACACATAAGTACCCAAAGTTCTTTCATTTGGTAACAAAAAATACACAAAAAGTCATTAATTATGTAAATTAGCTAATTACATCTAATTATATATTTATGCCATTCTTATGTTAATTAGGCATATGTAATTTTTACTTTTTCAATGTTTTATTTATGTTTTATTCATACAGCATGATTTTGTCAAATATGAACCTGCTGTGATGTTGAATAAAGAAACTGCAGTTAATTGCCTAAGTGCACCGAGTTTTCAATTGGTATAGGGAAGTGTTTCACTCATTGTCCAAGGAAAAAAAATACATGATAACAAACACTGGTATTTCAGACCGGTGGTACTAGGTCCTCTATTTCGAGAGACCTATATTTATTGATTTATGGACGATCTACAAAAATTCATAAAACAGGTCTTAACTCTTAAACTAGGCAGTGTATAATTTCGGCGGAGTTGATAGTGATTTAGGAAATGTTTCACCTACCATATATTAAAAAGACAAATTATTGTGATCAATGAAACATAACGAGGAAATCGTTTTTTGACATGTATGTTTTCAAAAATTGGTCAACTTTGATCCGCGCGCTTTTTGATTCACTGTTATGTATGCGTGCACAGTATGACAGAATTATTGTGCAGCCACTGTGACATACCTACTACTAGTTCATTGAGCAAATCGAACCAATGTACATTTTGTATAATATAGTGGCAATGCCAGATTGAAGCCATATGACATTTGTACAGACCCTCATCCCATGCACCCACCTCACCCCCACACCACCCCTATAAGAATTATTTTTGATCCACATTTTGTATATAATACAAATGGTCAATTATTGTATAATTTAACCCCTATCGCCGCCCCTCTCGTCCCAATTCAATGTTGACGAAAGCATTTTTGACATTGAGCTCTTCAGTCTTCTCAACATTGATGTTGATTGAAGGGGAATGATGGAGGGAAGGGGTAGGGGGAGGTTTCTCACCAAATATATACTAAATCAGAGCGGCAATTAAGAGTGGCAATTAAGAGTTCCAACATATCAAAGTGTGCCAACTATTTTTTTTTCCTTGATTGTAGCTCCCCTTGACAAAGTTTCTGTCACTGCTACTGTATAGTAAATGAGATGAATATAATATACTATTATGGTATATACAGTATTCAAAGATGTGAGAGAATTACCTTAGTAAATTACCGGTATAGATGTAACTATAAACATTATGTAAAAGAGTCCAAGAGCAGAAATATTTGGTGTCAAACCACATTTGTATAGATTTATTTGCGTAGCAAAATTAAACACGAATTTTCGGTCATAGACCTTTGTGTGATATTATTGACCAGACAAGTATGTAAATAATATGATTTACAAAATCAGAGTATTAAAATATATTTATTTATTATTTGTAACTAGACCAATGCAAGCTGAAAATGTAAATAAAAAGAAAGGGTAGTTATTTATAGGATTTATATGTATATAATTGGACAGTATAATCATGATAATATTATTAATTTAATGTATCAGAATTGTTCACCGTGATGCTATTTATTACAAATGACATGCTGTGTATATTTATATGCTTCAATGAGCAGTTGAAAATGTATTTACCAAATGATAATCATTCCCTTGTGAAACTTTTTGGTATGTTCCAAACGTACGTAGTACATGTTACATTACAGGTTGATAGCCATGCAAGTTTTTTGTCGCGTTCATCTGGATTGTACCAAAAAGTTTTATAGGGGTGTTCTTGAATTGACACTATAACAGTAACAGGGAGGGCCTGAGTATTATTATAATAGGCTGGTAGGGAGAGATGAAAATGGGTACATCCACAGACCCCTAGAAGTGTAACTAGTAACTATTATGCGGAATTATAGCTTACACTGTTAGCATGGTTGAGTAAAACTTTACCCATCAAACCTAGCCTGCAGGATGCCATGAACAAACCATTGTTGGGTAAAATATCATTCTTTTGTTGAGTAATATTAATTATTTTAGCTAATTTACCCAAGAATAAAGGGTTTCATCCTACCGTTCTAACAGGGTATGCTGACTGTGCATGGGTAGTGTGTTTAGTTGTTAAAATTATGTTAAATTATAGGCCAGTTCTTCAGAGGTTTATGTAAACCAACAAAATATTTTCTACACATCATCGCATTATTATAGCCAGAAAGTAGAACCTGTCATCCAGTTGGTGAATCACAACAATTTATTGATATATTAAAATGCAACTTCAATATCTATTTTTTCATATCCATTCAAGAAAGCGGGACATTTTAATGGAGATAATGTATGGCAAACTGGTAAAAGTTGCAAAAACTTCAAATGGCTATTTTTGTGATACGACACTATATGTCATCCGAGCGACAAATTGTAGACTATGAGTATGAGAGTAATAAAGCTGGTTCTTCAGAGGTTTTGGTAAATCATCACAATTAGCCAGAAAGAAGAATATGTCAGTTAAAAATATTAATTCAAAGAAACAACAACACATTATCATTATAGCCTATAATAGTTAAAAAGACGGGATAGTCTGGTTTGAAGGAATCATTATCATTCAAACACATAAACATATTTTGTATTATGTGATATATATGCTTATTTAAAAAGGGCGTCATCGACTCATCGTAATCATGTTAAACATGAAATGTAAATAATTATATTACATTAGTACCAAAGTTTAGAGTTATATAATAACAGTATGAGTAAATTATATGTGTTATAGCACGTAGCCTATACATGAAGACCTGAGCGCAAGATGGCCGTAAGTCCACTGTATACATGTTGAGGGGCCAAGTGGACTTACGGTCTTCTTGCGCTCAGGTCTTCATGTATTTATGCCATTATATGTACCGTATATTGTTCAAGTAGCATTAATAATATTATTTATGTCTTTGTAATATTTATCTGTATTTATCGTACATGGTATTCCAGCCAAAACCTTTATTCAGTTAATTACAACGTTTAAACATAATAGTTTGGCCTTCATGATAGTGCAGTTTCATTATCAAAACTTGAAAACAGAAGAATAGGCCTTATAGTGTATTCTCATTATTAAATTTGTAGAAAAAAATTAATCATTTTGATGGAAAATACACCAACCGTCGTATCTGCATTGCACTATAGCCTCATGCTCTATCTATATTATAGCCATTATTACCGCCCTGTAATTGAGGACCCATGGTTGAACCTTGGGGTACCCCAAATACTCAGTAACCTCTCAGATACTCAGTAACCTCTCAGCATTTTGCCATTTTTAATTTTAAAATATTTAGATGCTATACATTGAACATTTCTAGAACATTTTCTATGAGAGCAATAATTGCGCTATAGGTGTAATTAGCAAGATGTATGTTGGTGAATTTCTATATTTTATAAATATATAGGGGCCTATACAACTTTGTCACAATGAAAAATCAAAATACGTCATTCATATTTTGGGATTGTATCGCCCTTTAGCTGTTAGCATGTTGGAGACATTATGAGCAACTTTTGTGCTATACTTAAGGTGGTACTACCCCTTGATAAATTTGTGACTATTTTTGCATTTTTCTCAAAAACTAATAACACACTGGTAACAACAGTTATGTATATTATAGGGGCAAGGAATCCAGTTACTACACTGGAATTTTAGTGACTCAAGACAAGTAGTTATTGATTTATTGATCAAATATTGGTTTTCCCTCATTTTTGACTGTAAGTCCACAACTGTTGTCTGTGCTGAAACAAAATTTCCAGTGCAGTAGTTGTAGTCCTTGCCCCTATAATATCTTAACTTGTCACCAATGCGCTATAATTTTCGAGAAAAATGCAAAAATAGGCACAAAATTGGCCAGGGGTGTAGTACCACCTTAATTATATTAATTTATATTTAATAAAAGATTAGCCTGTGGGATTAGTATACTGTATATAGCATCAGTAATTACTGATATAGTCAAAATACATATTAGCCCTACAGGAATATGTTTTGCCGTATCTTTATCAAAATTGTTAATTCTTTAATAAAAATGAAAATGATATTTTTGATTACAAATTTGGTTTCTTTGTGTCTATGTTATATAGTTAATGTGTCTTTGCAGAAGATCCAGAATTTTAAGGATTAAATTCATGATCATTTATATCAATTTGTAAGCGCTCTTTAGCAAAGTCGTGAGATCATCGAATTTACAACCGTATGACAAAACAGGCGCCAAAATAGTAACTTTTTGCACAAGATTTGCAATCTAAAGAGAATTGGCATTGCTCATTATAATGAAGCTGTATATGGACATATAAGTGTGGTCTTTCATTTAATGACATAAAATTTGAAAAATATTGTGAGCAACACTTGAGGTTTTGATTTTTAAAACCTATATTTTAATCAAAAATTGTGCTGGGATAGGTCGTTTTCAACAGATTTACCACATTCGCCTTGCTATAAACATAGAATTGCGTTATCTTTTGACCTGATGAAAAAAAAAGTGTTTTAGGGGATATATAAAAATTCTGATTGGATGAAGGGAACACTTCTGATTGCATAAAGGGAACACTTAAGGTTTTTACAAAAACCAATCACATAATGCCTATTTTCCACTAGATCTCAAACAGCTCTTATGATGCTATATGCACTCAACCGTGTAGTATAACACAGACTGCGTATAGACTAGACTAGCTGTGCTTGGAAATACGTGCTCGGGTGTATCGAGGTGGAAACTGGCGATGCATTTGTAAAAGAATCGTTTTTGTAGTCAAACCTTTTCAAATGTAAAATGAATTTGGTTCAAACCCGATTTTTGGTATAGGCCTACAAAAATTAATATTTAGGACAACAGAGCAAGTCTTAATATTAAGACATTTAATTCCTTGAAAGAACACCACAGTTACGAGGTCAGTTCGGCTTAAAATAGCCAGAAAACTTTCCTGACAGTTGTACTAATATCATTGTCATATTTTTGGGCAAAGAATAACAAAATTTAAGATTTAACCGAAATCGTATAATAAACATCTCAAAAAAGTAACTACCCCCCTTAAATAATGACCATTATTCAAAAACGGGCAGATGTATTACAAATCTGAAAAATGCGTTGGAAGCAGAATTTATTTCTGCACATTTTGACACCTCATTTGTAGCAATTGACTGAATATTGATGTCACAGCGTGACATCTTGGGTCACAATGTAACCCAAGATTTGAAAGTTGCAGTAAATTGTATTGATTTTGTATTCAGTGTAATGGAAGGAAATCTGTGTAATGATATCTGAGTGTTTTTGTATATTGTAAAAATTTGTATGTAAGTGCAACTTTCAAATCTGGACCTCAATACATTAAATTGACCGGTGTTTTATTGTTTTCTGGACTATCGTATCAAATGAGGTGTCAAAACACGCAGAAATAAATTCTGCTTTCAACGCATTTTACAGATTTGTAATACAATAGCCCCTTTTTTGAATAATGGCCATTATTTAAGGGGGGTTAGTTACTTCTTTTGAGATGTTTATTATGGCTTAAGAAAGGAAATGAGGACCATGTCACTAGAGTTGATTTCTGAACTGGATTTACATTTAACTCTTTATTTAAGGAATGGGTTATTAACGTTTAGCGACGTTTTCGCGTATTTTTTGTGGGAGCTGAGAGTACACCAGACCTATCGAATTACATTCTGAATACGAGGAATGTCCTTCTGATATCAAATAATTTTGATTTTTTTTTTTCAATTCGCGATATAGTACAAATTTTATGACAAATTATTAAAATTTGATATTTTTTTTAATTTTTGATATTCCTCGAAGTAAATCTAATGATATGTACTGAAAGTGTATGTAGCTGGGATGAAAAGCCGACGATCAATTGAAAATTGTGACCTTTCATATTATTAATATATACATTTTTTCCCCAAAAGACCTAATTGTTTTTGGTGTTTTGGGAATAAAATTCCATATCTTCAATACGAGAGGTCAAAATTTTCAATTGATCGTCGGCTTTTCTTCCCAGCTATACACTTTAAGTACATATCATTAGATTTATAAAGTTTACTTTGAGGACTGTTAAATAGGGGGCCTATCAAAAATATCATTTTATAATCATTTGCCATAAAATGCGTATTATAATAATTTATATCGCGAATTGAAAAAAAAATCAAATTATTTGATACAGTAGGACTATCTTCGTATTCAGAATGCAATTCGATGTGTCTGATGTGCTCCCAAGTCCCACAAAAAATACTGTCCAAACGTCCATACCCCATCCCTTAATCTATGGCTTCAACTATACAGCTTTCTTAAGTTGCATTTTCACGCATAATTAAAGCTAAGGCTACTTGAAAAAAATTGTTGTGTTGCCCTCAAATCAGGGTCGCGTTTTTTTTGTTTTTTGTTTTTTTGTTTTTTTGAATGATGATTTTTACAGATTTGATAAAAAAATCAATGTTTTTCACTTTGAATTAATATTTTATTGAAAGACTAGTCTTAAATTGTTTATCTAACATGTCTAACAAATATCCAGAAATTAAGATTGACAAATGTCCTCTAATTGAAGAAGCAATATTTAATATTTGAGGGGATTTTTAAAAACTGATGGTTAAAAAAAAAGAAGAAATCCGACCAACCAACCTAACTTTCCCATTTTTCCCACTTGAGGGCAACACAACAATATCTTTTGGACTTAAAAATAATAATTAAAGTTCTACCCGCTTAAACTCAGAAATATCAATGATAGACCTAATTAGGCCTATTTGCATTTGCTTATTTGTATTACGATAGGCCTATCGGCTAATTTAAAAAAAAAATCAAAATTATTTAATATCAGAAGGAAATGATCCCTTGCATTCAGAATGCAATTCGATATGTCTGATATGCTCTCATCCGGGGCTCTCATGACCAGGCCCGTACGCAGGATTTTTTTTGGGGGGTGCTGATTTTGAAAAAGTGGACTTTTTTCCAAGGAGGGGGGGGGCAATTTTGTGAAAAGTGGACTTTCTTCCCCAAATTTGGACCTTTTTGACCAAAAAATGTAAAAAAAACCTGCTTTTTTTGCTCGCTATGCTCGCAAGTTCTGAAATTTTGGGACTTTTTGTATACTTTTGCAAATTTGGGGAGGTGCGGTCGCACCCCCCGCACCCCCCCCTGCGTACGGGCCTGCTCATGACCCAGAAAAAATACTGTGCAAACGTTGCTTTCAGCATAGATTTTAAATAAGATGAGGACCCTCAGGCTGAGGACCCTGTCTGGTTCAGTGGCATAGCGCCATCTGTAATTTGAAAGTGACGTGGATCTGAAAACGTAAACACGGATTTTGTGTACTGGTAGCTCGAAAATTGAAGAAAATAGCCATCGTCCAGCAGAAATATGATTGAAATATCAGATTTTCAAAGTAAGATATAGTTCAGTTTCTTATCAAATTCAAAGTGAGCGTTTAAAAACTATTTTAAACGTGCTTCTCCTCATTTTGATGTGGGCTTTGTGATTTTGCTCAGCATTGTCTTCAAAATTCGGAAGCTTGGCAGCTAGTTGTACACACCCAAAACCAAAGCAGCTTATAAATATTAATCTAATTATAAATACACTGCCTTGCTTCCAGGTATCTATGTTCCAATTATATACCTCACCCAAAACAATTATACTCGTACATGTAAGTTATGTTTAGGTATGCCAGGCAAACCAATAGTTAACACATTTGCTAGTCAGCGAAATTCGCCCAGACCGGCGGCGGGGACCAAATTTCAATTTTTTTCAAGAACAGGTCGGTCAAGGAAACCTACATAAATATGTTTTCTATACTTCACTTGACCCAAATATATGATTTTTTATGGTGATGAGACACTCACACATGGATTTTTAGAGGGATTTTGATAGAAGTTCCATTAAAAAAAGCTGCTATCATCATGAGACTAGGATCTAGAAACACCCCCGTAATGCTGTTTTGGGGAATTTTGCTAGCAGAATCTTTTTGATGAAAGTCGATCTTTTTTGCCACGGAAAGTGCTATGACAAAAAGGTTTTCAGTTTTGGCTTTCTTTACTCAAGGGCTTTAATTTGATATATATAAAATGATGCAGTTTGATGGCAAATTTAAATTCACCTGGCATACCTATTATGTTCATTTTACAGCACTACACTGTCTACAGTAAAGGTAAATTACTATTTTTTGGCCAAATTGGATTGGAACACTGAACGCGTCTAGTGCTCCGCGATAACACATGCGCACATAGCGTGGTACAGAAGAAAGCATACACACGTCCTGGGACACTATATCTGGTTCCATACAGCAATACGCAGTATTGCTGTCTGGTAAGCAGGTATGCAATTGAGACGTTATGAATTGAGACGCCGGAGCCGGTCAAACACAGAGGACTAGCCTACATCCCGTATCCTACTATCACTCAAACAAGCAAATCTCTTCACGAATTCACTCACCTTGCGATCCTACATCATCAGTTGAAACAAACATCTAAGTTTCCAAAAACAACTTTGTCATTCCTCAAAACTACAAGTAACTTCATTAATAAAAATTGAAATCATACTATTACCCGTTATTGAAAATTTTGTTCGATTTATGTGAACCAAAAGAACGCACGAGTCGAGTTCAGTTTACCAAAATGGTAGCTCCTGCCTCCTGGTCACCTCAGATATGACGTCAGTATCAAGCTGCTTATTAAACGGTGGATCGGATTGGTTGAAATCAACGCCACGCTTTTTGACCTTACAGGGGTCAGAGATATGCATATTCATGTATGAAAACAGCGATGCGGATATAGTATCATCACCGAGAACTGAGAATTGCGACATTTTCGATGTTTGTACCGGGAATTTCAGACACGGAGACTCGCAGAGATTTGAAAAATTCGCCCAAAGGTAACCAAAGGGTTGGGGATCGCATTTTAACTATCACTAAATGTTTCGGAATTGAGGTCGGCTAAAAAGTAGACAGTTCGGGGACTGTAATTGGTGTAGATGTCACATTTTGAACAGTGAGCGATAAGTGACCAATTTCATGCTCAGCACAAGTGACTATCTTTACACAGGGTACTGGGACACATGTCTTACATTGCATACACGATTACACGCTTAGTATGCTACATGGACGCAATGCGCATGTTCCAGTTTGGCCAAAAAATACTTAACTTGTCTTAATTTACCTGCATGCAGTGCATGGACATTTTTTATTTTTTGCAGGCCATCTTGAATCTTCAATCTTGTCAAACAAAGTTGAATCAGTGTTAAAAATATGCCTCAAAAAGCCTGCAACTCTGAAAAGTTACGCGTGTTGATGTTACAAAGCTAAAACTAGCGTGCTGTCACAAATAATACGAAAAAGGGTTATCATTTGAATTTTGTCTTTAAAATTGCTTTTATTCATCGTAACAATAATACTAATAAAGGAAACCTAGATTATTTATGAGAAAATAAACGTAAAATATTAAAAATTGAATATTGTCAGGTTGTGATTAATAATTAAATAAACATTAACCGCACGTTAGCGGCACATGTTCAGTTGTAAACAAATCAATCAGGACTTCCCCAGGCCATCAAACGGCGATCGTTCGGAAAGCATGCAAAAAGTGAACGATTTCCTGACGTTGCATTTACAAATATTGCAGAATTTACTTCAATTCTTAGCAGGTGGGTCAAAATTTTGGGGCTTTTATTATCATAAAAATATAAAAGAATAAAATTTCTTATTTTTATCATCAATTAATGATAAAATTTCAAGTTTTGCCTGCTTCCACATGCATGTGACATGGACTTAAAATACTTGATTAGCCATGTGAACTTGCGTCCAAATTTGTAAAATACGCGTCTGGACGCAATGACGCACACTAACGGGAAGCCTGTCCTACAATAGTCGGACATGATCCCTAAACCAGCCTACCCGCACTAAACCAAGCTATCTCGCATGTTCTAAATAGCTTCATTGTATTCTCTATCTTGATTCAGAATATCTTTTCATGTAACATTGTTCTCTATTTTACTCTATTGCTTTCCAGAAATTGGTGTGGGTTTAACAGGGTTTGGAGTGTTTTTCCTATTTCTTGGTATTATGTTCTTTTTTGATAAAGGACTTCTTGCTATAGGAAACGTGAGTATCAGTTGAATGAATGCATGCAAATTGTAAAATTATAAAAAATGTTTTAAAACCAAACACTCATTTAACATTAATATTAGTTGAGGGGGGAGGTGCTCAGTACTAATGACCATACACTACAGAGACATGCTGCAAACATGGGCAACATTTTCTTCATTCTGGTATATCAATGACCCCCTTTTCTAGGCCAATTTTGATATGGGTGAGTCCTTTTTGTAATTTTTTCAGAAAATACCAATTTTGCCTCACTGTTGTCAAAATTTTGGGGGAAAAGTTGTAAAAACTAAGAGAATTTTGATATAAAATTGGATCGATTGAGCCCATGTATTTGTCTCGCTATGAGTAACATCTCATAGCGAGACCAATAAATATTGGGTGTAAAGCATCCAATTTCATCATTATACACTTGGATTCATCAAAACATAATAATGTATAATTAAATTTGGCTAAATATTTGGCCTTGGTATATCAATGGGTCCAAATTTCTTGAAAATTTGGTATATTGATGGGTCCACTTCAAATTCTCAGCATCACACCCCTTCCCAAACCAAACATAAGTTGCCTACCCTGTACCCCTGTTAAGGAGTGAAGGATAGATAACAACAGTTAACAACACAATAAAGATATTGAATGAGATGAAACCAAATTTACATGTTAAATCTTAGCTATCTTAGGCAAGTTTCTGTCAACAACTTGGTGTGTGCCGTATTGCGTAAATTAATGATTTTTTCATGTTTTCTTTTTTTCAGATTCTATTTCTTGTTGGTTTATCATTTGTGATTGGTCTAGAAAGAACATTTAAATTCTTCTTCCAACAACACAAACTTAAAGCAACAGCATTTTTTATAGGTGGAATGTTAATAGTATTGATTGGGTGGCCATTGATTGGAATGTGTGTAGAAACCTATGGGTTCTTCTTATTATTTGGGTAAGTTAATTGACAGGTTTTATATCAAGGGAGAAAGAATGACTTTATTCATTTACTAGCGGGATACCCGCGCTTCGCGCGGGTCCCCGCTAGATGAGTAAATGGGAGCGATCACTAAAACAGGAGGAATTACTGAAAAGGTAGAATCATTGAAAGGTAAATTTTATTTTTCTAAACCTGTCCCTTCTTGCATTTCCATTTTCTTTTCAGTTTCTTCTGCACGGGCCTAGTTTGTTTCCATTAAAACAAAATGCTATTTAGCTTGTGATTTTCCGTTTCCATGTTATTTATCTATCTAGGCCTAACCCCACTCCCATTATTTTCTAAATCTATCCTTTCTTATCGTTTCCTTTATAGCTTCATTTTTATTAGCTGCTTAGCTTGTGATTTCCGTTTCCTTCAGTTGTTATTTATGTTTCTTATTTTTCCTGATTAGTTTCTAATTTTAACTTCTTTTTTTTCCCTTAATTTTCCTGATTAGTTTCTTTCTTTCCCTCTTAATAGTTTGCTCCCGTTTCATTTAGTTACTGTAAGCATAACCCATATAATAGGCCTACCCGTATCTTTTTTGTCTTCTTCTTTTTTTTCTTTTTTTTAAATTCATTTATCTCCTTTCTTTCTCTTCAGTTTCTTTTGCATAGGTCTATTTTGTTCCCATGCTGCTTAGCTTGTGATTTCCGTTTCCATGTTATTCATTTATTGAGCCCCGTTTCCATGCATTATTTTATAAATCTACCATTTCTTACATTTCTCCTTTTAGTTTTGGCTTTCTTCTACGTTTTATTCCCATTTTTCATATTTCCTGCTTAGCTTGTGATTTCCGCTTGAATTTTATCTATTTAATTCTATTCTCATTATTTTAGTTTTTTACATGAGTTATTTATTTATTTATTTATCTTTCCTCTCGTATCCTCACGATTTTTTATCATCTTGGCGGGTAATCTCTTAATCGAATCCAGTACCATGCATATAATCCACAACCCGACCCATCCATAGGCCTACCTTTTCAGTTTTGTCTTCCTTTCTTTTCTCTTCTATTTCTCTGGCACGGAAAGTTGGTCTGTGCATATTATGCACCCGTGACGCAAGGCGCTGCATCACATTGCTCAGTACGCCGACGTATTAACGCCAACGCGCTGCTGCCAGTTAGTTACGGTACGCGCTACCACTGAGTTTTGACAACAAAAATCCCGGAAAAAACCCGGTTTTAACCATATTTTCACTGATTTTGAGGCCAATTCTTGGTCTTGACAGTTTTCAACCAAATAAAGTGCAATGCGTTCCCAGTATATTCCTTAATCTCCCGTATGAATTTGGCTGTAAAACTAAACGACGATTCATAGGCCTAGAATAAATAATAAAATTCACGCGACGTAGCCTTAATCTCTTGGCTGCCAACTTCGTGCAGTGGCGGAAAATGGGGTGCGAGGCTCATGAGGGGCTTAAAAGCTCGTAAGATCATTCTTAAAGTACGCGATGTTGTGCATCAAGATAGCCTGAATCATTTCTTGGCCACCTCGCAGTTGGCAGAAAACAGGGCAATGTTGCTCTCATGTATGGTTTTTAATGGAAATATTATTACGCGGTTCACACTGTCCTTATTACCCACAATGCCGCTGCATGCGATTTTGCATAGCAACACGACAGTTTTTTATGTTATTCTTTTAGATACCATCAATTTGTGCAAAAATGAACCTCAGATGGTTTAATGGCAATATGTACCCGATCAATGTACGAATAAATCAGAGCTGAAAGTGAAATCATCTCTGAGTCTATTCGCGCACAAGATTTAGCGACTTCCTTTTATTTATATAGATTGCTGGCTTCACCTTCATAGGAAGCCTTCTTTGCTTTGTCTTCTTGGGTTATATTTGACTAGTCTCAGATTCCAGTTAATCCATTCACCCCATTGGAAGACATAGCTGTAATCGTCCACACAGTGAGTGTGTATTACAAATGGGGTTACCTGAATAGGTGTCTCCATTTGCAATTTACATAGGGGGTGTTTGGATATCAACTGAAAAGGCCCAGTTTTGCCTTGGACCAAAAACAGTGGAAGTACATATTGTCAAAAACCACTGAGCTATGTGACTAAGATTTTGTATCCAGTGTTAGAGATCTACAATGTATCCAGTTTGTGTGTAATGATGTATTGGGCTGTTCCATTTGAAATCAATACAACTCCAATGGAAGACATGACCATAATATTCTACAAAGGGAGTGAGACTTTCAAATGGATGGGTTACTTCATTTGAAATCTACATCCCCTGGTAGGGAGATTAAGGTCATGTCTTCGTATGGAATGTATTTAAAACTGGAATAGACTAATTTTTGGACCAACAATTATGAACCGCATAGTTTACAATACTGAAAGGATATGGATGGTTTCTGCAGGGAATTGACTTGGTCAAGGATAATTGGACACAACTTTGTAGATAGATGCTTGTAATGGATTGCATCCTGAAACTTGGTTTTATTGAAATGCCACTTGCATTACTATTGAAATATCCAAATGAATTATATTATCTTTTTTGTTTTTTCAGTGGATTCTTACCAGTAGCAATTAATTTCTTAAGACGAGTTCCAGTGATAGGTACCTTGCTAAATTTACCTGGGATTAGCTCCGTAAGTACTTTCATTGAAATATTTACACATGTTGTGTGTTCGCTGAGCCATTCAAAGCGAGGTTTCCCACATTCAAAGTGAGGACATTTTGACAAAGCGAGGACAAAATCCAAGTCCTTGCTTTGTGACGATGTGCATTGGATAACACTCTTCTTATAGGGGTATATGCTATTATCTCAATTTGTATGCACGTTTATAGGCAAAGTGAGGAGACCTCACTTTGAATGGTTTGTCTCGTAAAAATGTCTTTGCTTTGAATACCAGGACAGACACACAATGCACATATGTGTATCACAAGTCCACGCACGTAGGGGTGTATGCATAAGTGTAAATGTAATTGATAATTACATCATACTTTGATATGAATACTACTTGTGGTATTCTGATGGACCAGTCACATGCCTGATGGTGTTAATTTTTTTGTAAGAAGTGTATCAAGCATGAAAATTTCCAGGTTTTAGCCTGAATTCAGGCTGTTTTCAGGCTATTTTCAGGCTGAATTCACGTAATTTGATTGGTTTTCCGGTGTATAATATCTCACAATAGTTGTTAGTGATATTAGTCAGGGCGCGCGCCGCCACGCAACGGCGGCACGCTTGTTGCTCCTCAATGATTGCGCGATAATGCGTTCACAGAATACACACGCATGAAAAACTAAGAACGCGATTCGGGCGGCTTAGATGTTCGTGATGGGTTCGCTCATTTAAAACAACGGGATGTCCTCACAAAAGTAACTTAATTTTTTTGTGAAAAAAGGCAGTTTTCTCGCAAAAATTACATCGTAGTGGATGCGGCTGCGCCGGCATCCACTCCTCAAAATATTGGCCAGCCCATCCATTATGACACAATATTGGATAGGCAAAAGACAAAATCCTATCATTTATTCTCTAATTATATCTCGGGAAAAGCAATTAAGCATAAGGTAAAATACCATTCTTTAGAAGGACTTACCTGATTTCAGTGAGCAAACACAAGGTTTGCTAGAAAGAAGAAATAATATGGCCCGGCCCCATTGTATGACAAAAATCATCTTGGAACATAACCTTAGATGAGGTGTGTGTTTTAGGTGTTTTTTATGTGACAGGTTATGACATACATGAAATTATTTATGCGTATTGCATGTATTTAAAATATCAAACAGATATGTGAGCAAAACAGGTGCCGCGATTAGTTGACTTCATTGACCACTAGGTGAAAAGCATGGGGTGGGTCTGTTAGTACTAAGGTTCTCTAATCTGAAAAATAACAACAGGTTGCTTGTCCAAAAGTTAATTTGCACCCTAACCCTAAACCTACCACATACTCTAATCATGACCTAACCCTAACTTTCGGACTAGCGAACCTTATATTTTCGGACTAGTGAATCATAGGACTAGTAAACCTTATGAAGCACCACCAGCTTGTCATCAAATACAACTTTAAAATCTTCCGGAATTTTATCTTTTTTTTCTACAGCTTGTAGCCCGTTTTGAAGATAGGAACCCCATGGTGTGACAGTCTGCCTGTGAGCCTCCTACCAAAACATAGATAGTATAAACTCTACTAAAGCTTACTTCATTGGATGAATGCAGGGAGTTCAAAGGTCAATGATGTTGTCAAGTCATACTTGTCATGAACAATTTGAAATACATGTGAAGATTGTGGTCAAAAGTCTGGCAGCTGCTGTACACAAAAGAGATGGACAAGATACAACCATCCGATGGATTGACATTGGACTATTCCAGTTGAAATCCATACACCTTCTATGGAAGACATTACCTTAATCTCCCACACAGGAGGTGGAGATTTCAAATGGAGTCACCCATTCAGGTGACCCCATTTGAAATCCACACTCCCTGTCTGGAAGGTTAAGGTCATGTCTTCCATAGGGGGTGTATGGAATTCAACTGGAATAGCCCATTCATCTTAGTATTCTAACAAATATGATGCTTCAAAATAAGGTTTTGCCAGCAGTGTGAAAATTGAAGTAAGAAATGCTTTGTGATTTCATGTCCCCACGATATAAGTCTACTGTGGAAGTTGTATATTAACAAGACTGCTAAGGAAATGGTCTCTTTGCAGAAGACTCCCACTGAATACTAGAGGGTTGACAACTCTAATATAGGCTTAAGTACTTCTTGTTTACAAACATTCCCAGATGGAATGATAACAAGACTATTTGGGTATGTTGTCTCTATAATGTTATTTAAAATCAAGTTGTATAGAGTTGCACTGTCTATTAAAATTCCTTTTAACATATTACATTTGGCAACAACAATAACATGATCAAGACAGGCTAAGTGTTTTAAATGTTTTAACATTTCTCAACTGGACCTGTCTTGATCATGTTAAAACATTGTGGATGCACCCAGGTAAAAGGAATTTTGATAAACCCCTGTATCTTCTTGAAGGCACTGCCAGAAATATCATCTCATTTGTATATACATTGTTGTTTTTATACATGACAGTTTGTGATACAGATAGTATTGCTATGACAGTAACATAGTCACTTCTGTATTAAATGCTTATCTTCAGTCCCTAAGCAGTGGCAGCACATAATTCTGGGGAGGGGGTATTGGGGGGATGTTTAAGGGGTGCACAATTTCTGAGAATTTGTCTAAAATTTTGTGATTTTTGCCAATAAATTTGACATTTTCAGTAATTTTGTTCATGTGAGAAACATTGAGGGGGAAATTTATTGGAGGAGGCATTGATAGGGAATTTATTGGGGGGAAATCTGAAAATGTGTGTAAAATTGTGCAAATCAGTGATTTTATTCCAGACTGGAGGGGAAAGCCCCCAGGTTATTTCAAGCAGGTGGGTCCCCCTATGGCACCGCCACTGATTGTGAGCAATCAGTAATGTTGTTGTTTTCCATTGATTTTATATAATAAGAAATACATCAATGGTTTAGGACCAGAAGGCCCTGTCTGCAATACCTACCCCATAGACATTTTGATTATCTCTGCATTCTATATTGTACACATGTATCTGACAACTGACTATTATTGCAGGTAGGGCTTCCTTACCCTAAACCCTTGACTTGTTTTGTGCATACAATGAAATGTTAGATGCTTTGTAGCAGCAAAATGTTTTGTTCTGTTAGGTACTTTGTGTGACTGCTTTTGTTGTTGAAAACATGTAATGATAATTGTTCTTTTCATGTTTTATGTTACCAGTAAGTGAACTTACATGTGTGGTTATTATGGTTTGTATGTGTGTGTTTTGAACACACATTGAGTTATACAGACAAGAGTTTCTATGGCAACAGAAATTTGATTAGAACCTGTAGATTATAGTCTGCACAATGCAGATTCAAAAATTGCACTATGAATTGCTTCCCGCAATGTTTATCATATCGTGCTCCTTTGATCTGTGCATCATGGATGAACACAGTTACCATTGCTAAGAGTGGACAATGGGGCCTGTTACTTGTATGGTAAACATTGACATTAGCAATTTTTTACATTTTATTTTTCAGAAGTGCCAATTTTTTTAATCTGTGCCTTACATCGGTTTTCGTTTCATGTTGGTAATTTCTGCATCATTTGCCATCACTGACATATATCAAATTCAAGGGAACATCCTTGCGCACATTGTGATAACCTTGGTTTTCAACATCTACCTATTTTGGCTGTGAGGTCATGTTCAAAAACTATAGCCTAAATAACAAATTCTCGATCATGAGAGGATGTACCTTCTGCGTCAGCGTACTTTTCATAGAATAACACGATCGCGCGACCTGCATGACCGAATCTTGACCTTGCCTAGCAACGACCGTGTGATTGGTCAATTCTCAAAAGCTGCGTTTGCGCCGTAAGCGGTGGTATTTGCGTAGTACGCTTGACGAAAATAACTGTGCGTACCCAAGTTGGCTCTCATGATCGAGAATTTAATATTTTGGCTATAGTATCCTCTTTATTGTGCAGAGTCTGCAGACTGTAGCTAGAATGTGTAGAATATTCTCCAAAAAGCTGATGAGACTCTATTTTTAGATTCACTTTGAGTTTTTAAGCTCTAATCGCATGATGTGTACTCCACATTATAGCTGGCGGGATGAAATATGGACCAGATTTTGAGAAACTCAACAATCTGGTAACAAATCTCATCATGCAATGAAATTCTGGTCATCCATTTATGTGGTCAGTTTAAATTGTTCAACTTCTACATTCTGATAGTGATTAATATCACATTGAGCATATTCCAGGCATCAAATTTGCTCACAGTTGGGGCTATAGTCCAAAGCTATCGAAATTTTGTAGAAATTGATGAAGCATGACATAAACGGAGCGGATCGCGATCACGACGAGTGATCACAATTGCATTTCAACTGACTGTTCAAAATAGGCAACCTTTGCTCTGAAAGATAGTTGAATATCATTGAAATTTAAACATATTCCAGTTCAATCTTACTTCGAGAAGCCAAGATTAGAATATGCTCACCGATAGCTAGAGTCCAAAGCTATCAAAATCAAGTAGAAATCGATGAAGCATGACATAAAAGAGTTGAATATCATCCAAATTTTAACATCAACAGAAAATGAGAACTCCAGCCTCAAATGTGTAACTACCATGTGCAAATTTGAAGGTAGAGTTGTCAAGCAAGTCATGTGATGATGCAACGGGGAAAACCTTGCAGCCTTAATAATGGAGTATACATTGGGCTATAATAAAGTTAATTTTTTATTACTTCCGTGGTCCTAGCTGTGCACCAAGCGTAGACGAGCGTACACACAGAAGAAATAAACAATCACGCTGATTGGCTGATCAACGCACTTGACAACAAGCCGGTTGACCCATTGGTCGTCGGCGCGGCGCGTAGTAGGCGACCTTGTCACTTCTACGCGATCGCAATTCACCAGCGCGTACCCGGACCACGGTAGTAATAAAAAATTAACTTTAGGCAAAGCAGCAGCTGCTCACCGTTAACTTGGTCAATGGTCATATCATATTAGAGAGTGACATAAATGTAGAGATATGTTATCAAACTGAAGACCTTGAAAACAACTTATTTTACTTGTTGGAATTCCATGGGGGTGTGGAATTCATCTGGAATAGATGTGTGTTGGTTTGCAATTGGAATAAGTGGTATAACGTTTTAATATAAACAGGGTTTATTATGTTGAAGGAGTGTTAAGACATTTCAGCATTAACAAGGAATTAAAAAGTGATTTATGATACGCACACATTTTATATGAAATATTGATCTTACATATGACCCAGCACAATATGGTAAATTGTCAATATAAATGCATTTAAAATGAATTTTAATGCATGCCTGAGGATTAGAACACTTTAGCCCATTATAAGCTGTATAATCCCTTTCTTGAAACTAGGGCAACTTTGAGTATGCTTACATGAAGTTAATACACAAGAATCACTCAGAAAATTGTCTAGGGATCTCACATAGTGTTTGGCTTTATTCTTTATTTATGAAGTAATTTGGATTGACTGAAATGTGATGTTATATTTGGAAATATGAGTTATGATATCAAACTGTTTATAATTGAATGCATCTTACTATAGAATTGTATTGATATCATGATTGATATTTCCCTCCAAGTTGCTCGCTTACTTGTACTGGGTCACAATGTGAGGTGTATTTATGGGTTTATCGTTTCGTTAACCTAACATTCATGTGGAAACACACTTGGGTTCTGAAAGGACAGGTATAATAATTGTAATTACTATTAGCTATATTTTATTGTATCTTGCCATGTTAACTCTCTTTAATGTCTGTACTGTATCCACCATGTCCAAATGTTATACAATAAAATTTATTTATAAAGAAGTGTTCTATGCGATGCACTTTATTTTGAAACTGGATTGTGTTGCATTCCCTTTCAAAACAGGTATGATAATTGGTTGGGACTGTTAATGAATGTAAAGTCGCAAGTTGGTAATTTTGCAAGGCATCCTGGTTGCTGTGTTGGTTTTCTTTGTTTCACATGCGGTCGTGTGTCTTTAGCTCGCCACCAAAAAAAGGTGGCGACGTTACATTTTGCCAAAGTCGACTCAAAACAAATGATGATATCTCTGTCAAGCAAGAAGTTATTGTCATGCTTGTGGTCTCATTTTATTGCTAAATAAAATGCACTTTCAACCCTGTAAAAAGAAATACTTGAACTTTTTTAATACTAACACTGTGCTTCATAGAATTCAGAATGGGCAGGGTGGCGGTGGTGGGGGATGTGGTGGTGGGGGATGTGGTACACACAAACTCTATGGGATTGGTATTTTTAGTGCGTAATCTGCTTCTGTAAAGGCTGTAAATTGGATTTGGACTCTATTTAGCATATAAAAGACTCATGGCCTTACAGCTAAACAATTCTACTAATTGTTTTTAATCATTTATGATTGGTTTAGTCTAGAAAATACAAACTTTTCCATACAAAACTACCCGTTGTCATATTAAACACTGTAGTAAGTAATGCAGATGTCTTCAAAATCTAAAAGTTACTGTAAATTTTAATTACTTTTCCTATCATAGTCAAAGTATAGATTTTCTGAAGGGAAATTTGATGAGGAATCTAAATATGGACATATTTTTTCTGTATGAGTTAGGGGGAAAATGTTTAGGTTCAAAATATGTTGAATTGTAAAAAGATCTAACATACTTTGGGACACCCTATATTCCGAGATTACCAAACAGCTGTGATTTCGGTTTCTTCCAAAGTCAGTTGGCTCTCCATATCCTCTAACCAAATGAATGTTGTTTACTTCCAGTTTATTACTGTAAGTTGGTAATAAGCAATGCATTGAGTGACCCATTTTTTATCAAAATCTTTTTTATTCCACCCTGTATAACTTGCAGGTCACCCTGTATAATGAGTTGAAATGCATATATTTAAATTGCTTATGCCTTCAGCTTTCCAAAAATGTATACTTTTGCTAGTTTAGGGTTGATGATTGTCGAGATAATCTAATTAGAAACCCGGTTGGTGTAAAAATTCATAATATTTGTCATGTAACGCTAAGGGTGGCGAGTTCAGGACACACGGCCATGCACCTGTTCAAGCCAATAGTATATCTGCATGTCCTCTGTGAATGAGGCACAATGAGCCATTCACGAAGAACATACTACTAGCTTGTACAGATGCTTGGCAAACAAAGAATATCAACTCGGCAGCCAGGATGTCTCGAAACTACCAACTTGCGACATTACACTCATTTCGTGGAGCAGGTCTGTAGCTCGCATTTTGAGATAACTTTGCCCTCTATCTATATCACTTTTACATGCCAGGCTATTGTTCTGACATCTTATGGATGTTTTTCTGTTGTAAGAGATACATAGCCTGCATAGAGTTGCAACTATTATAGTCCTGTAGACCCATTCCCCGATTATTCCTTGAAAAAGTATTATTTGCCTCACTGTAGAAACAAATACACTAATACGCAAATAAAATAATCACAAAATGACATATTTGCATTAATTCACATTTTATTAATAAGTACACAGGTGGGGAATAGTTAGTATTCATTGCTACTAATACATTCAATTTTATAGTGGTTTTTCTGACATCTCTCTTGGAACACTATCACTTACAGTCATGTTAAATGAGTATTTTGACCCATAGAATTAGGTGTAGAATTTAAATTTCAGCCTGAATCATAGGTCATATAATTGAAAGATCACCAATTTTTCTCTTAACCATTGGTTTCTATCGGACAGGAAACTAACAGAAGTTCCGGGAGCCAATGTTGAAAAGTCGGGTACCCAATTTTTTTCTTAACCAATGGTTTCTATAGGACTGGAAATCTCAAAAGTCATGGGGAAAATCTTCAAAAGTCACCCAATTGAGCTATTAAGCGTGGGTTTGGCAACCTTGTTAATAAAACAGTGAACCTGTTCAGAACTGTAATGGGCTATTCCAGTTAAAATTCTCCCTTTGGAAGGTACGACCTTATTCTTCCACACAGGGAGTGTAAATTTCAAATGGGGTTACCTGAATGGGTGAATCCAATTGAAATCTACACCCCATGTGTGGGAGACTAAGATAATGTCTTCAATATGGGGTGAATGGATATCAACTGTAATAACCCAATCATGAAATTCATAATGCCAATTATCCCACCATACAGTATGTTTTTAATTATTGCAACATACAGTATGTTTGTAATTATTGCAACAGCTATTTTGTTTAAAACTAGTTTGGTGGCACTGTTCCAATACTTGAATTATCAGCAAATCCACATATTATTGTCAATTCTAAATCATTTCCTATATCTTGATGCCATTTAGGTTGGCAAAACACCAAATTACATACAGGTTAAAATCACAACATTACAAAATTTACGGTAATAATTGCTCAACTTCTTCCTTTTAAAAAGTGCTGCAAAGTCTGAGGTAGAATTACTCATCATTTTGAAAACATGTTTTAGTGATTTAGTGAATTGTTAATTATTATTTGGTTATCAGCACTTTGGTGAGATTGCAAAACTATGCAACTATTAAAACGATAGTCTATGTTAGTTGGTCATTAATTTACCAAATAATCAATGTTAGGGTTTATCCTTCATGTAAGCCTAGCACGAGGCGACGACAAAAAACCCTGTTCTACGGACCTGACCAACTCAGATTTTAATAAACTGGGGGAAAAATTTCCTGTACAAATGAATGCCAACCTAAATTTGGAAAATTTCAGATTTTTTTTTTTTTGGTATTTCAAAATATTTAACAGATTTTGATGATTTTTAAGGTCATTTGCAACTGCTCGACCCTACTTGAAAGGTCAGTCCACCCGTAGAACAGGATTATTTTTGTCGCCTAATGTTAAGATTTCATTGAGGGATTATTCATTCATTCATATTCATCATTCATTAGACAGATGTATAATCCCTGTCTCGATAGTAGGTTAACTCTACTAGACTTACATGAAGGTAATACCAATGTTAGAAATTCTGATATTGTACAATTTTACTACACATAAGCAAGACATACTTGCAGAAAATATTTCAAAACACCAATTATTTTAAGATTTATCATAGTACAGTATCTATTTATAGAATCATTACTGAAATTCTTAACCCCATGGACACTATTGTCTTTCTTACAGTGCCCCTGATTGGTTAATTACATGATATAATCATCTGAGTAACCAATCAAAACAGAGCTCTTGGATCTCTCAGCCATTTTAATCTTGGATCCCATCAGCCCTACTGACTATTCTTACCATATATCTGATTGGCTCAATATGTGATCTAGTCCTCTTAGTAACCAATCAAAATAGTTCTTAGAGACCGATAATTCGCCTGTACTGCCCATGGGGTTAACAGTTTTCAAAGCTGCAAATGAAGTAACAACTTATCTTGGAATGCAATTATTACTTTTACTAGGTTTTTTAAAAATACCATCATTGCCTTCCGAATACCAGAAGACAAGTTCAAGAAAAAGTTTTGGTCTCCAAGAACATTATAGAAACCCTTTAGGCATAATGTTGTCTAGCAGAAGGGTTCTCAAATAAATTGCCCAAAAAGTCACAAATTTCTTGTCATTTTCTTAGTTTTATAGAAGCTCCGAAGTGGCACTTGTGCCATTATTTGAGAATCCTTGGTTTAGCAGATATTAACATATAATAAACCATGTGTACCCCAAGCAAGTATATTTGCCACAGTGTATGTAATTTTATCCTCAATGGTGTGCTAAAGAGATGAGAATGGTGGAATAATTGGGGTATTTGTGTTTTGCTCTATTTCTGTGACCGAACCCCAACTATTTGTAGATAACACATCTACACACACAAACCTTGTTTTCATCAATAGTTAAGTAGTATATCTGCATGGCATGATCAACATTTATTTGTTCACAATAAATACTAATCTATCAAAAATATTATTGATCTTTTTAAATCTAACATTTACGCTATATAGCATAGTTATACAGCACTGTCAACAAAGATCTATTGCTTACAAAAATACTCATTTTACAATTTCTTTGAAATATGGCCTAAAATTGTACTACAAGTTTAATGATATCTATAAAGGCATAAAGAGCCAGCTGCCGAGTTTTGACCGATGGGTGCTGGTCATTGAGAAGGGGGTATCATGTGTGACCTCAACGTCTCATAACACATCCTAAACAATATTTGTGAGTAAATACCCCCTGAACATGTATGACAAGTGCAATTTCCAACCGCAAACAAGTATTGACATTATTTATACCCCATTTGAGGCAAGTAAATCAGTCATTTTTTTTATATTCTAAAACCGTCCATAACAGCTGGGAAACATAAATTCAAAAGGTAGTAAACCTTATAATATATTAATACAGCATACACTTGTCTTCAAGGTGTGCAGGTGTATTTTCTTAAATTTCCTTGTTCTCAATTTGTACATCATGAAAATATACCCCTTATACGTGAATCGTGATCATGCAACCCCCCCCCCATTTTTAAATATCAAGAGAGCTAATCACACTGTCTACCCTTGTCAAACACAACTTTGTTATCATGGCATGGGTATAGCTCTTCAAAGCTCTCTGTTCTTTACTTGTTGGTCCCCGACCTATTATAATTGATTTTGTTTTGTTCCCCTGGAAATCACAAGAAACATGGAATGCTAAAAATCATTGCTTGTATAATCAGTTCAAGGACAAAATTTGGTACAAGATTTCCAAAGTCAGCTGCCATCTGATAATTTTCTAAAAATGGTCAGTTTTATTACATGCAGTTGATTCTAAGGTTTATTCAGTTTATGGAAGGTGTCAACAATGTGAAAACTGTTGCATCTCTCCCAGCTTGTCCTGAAGCTAAAGCAAATTATAGTAAAACATTTGTTTGAATGAACACAGCTGCCAACACTGTGATTGTTGGCAAACATTGTGTGCTGAATGCCACCATGTGCCCAATGCGTAAATCCAATTCACTTGTAGTAGAAAGGTTGAGTGTTTGCATTGTTTCTTGAAATATGATTGCAGTCAGATTGAGTACAGCTGTTGGCAACTTTGTTCATTCAAATGAAGTTTTTACTCAAGAATGGAACTCTAATACATGTATCATTCAAGTTTGTTTGGTTTATATAAGGCGGAAAAACTAAGAATCATAACACCGTGTATTGATATAGAATGGTGTGCACGCAGTTGGGCTCAATGCTTTCGCTAGTTGTGCGTTACGTAATGTGTGACTGGCGCATGCTTATATGAATTTACGCAACACGAGTTGGAACCTTATTGATGCGTGTAGTAACAAAAGCCGATTAATTTCCGCCATATATAAGCCGAACAAACTTATTTGGTTTATATGTGAAATGATTCTGATGAATCCATGATGTCATGAATGTGACAATTACGCAACATTTCGAACTCAAGACAAGCCAAACCAGCTATCACTTGAAAGCGTGGCAATAATGTTAGTAATGCTATTAATAACTGGTTAATAACACACCTAATGGTATAACTTTGTTTTGGCTTTTGAGAGATTTTATAAAATACATCATTTTTTGAAAATATAAATATGCAATTTTGAATACAAAGTACGCCAAGTACTACTTCCATTTGAGAAAGCTTAAAACTCTACCACAAAACTTATGTACACTATCCGCAATTTCACATATTAGTATCAATTGCTTTATCAAGTTTAGAAAATCATCTATTCATTGCAATAGTTAAGATGCAACATTTGTATATTTTATAAACATTCATACCAAGCTGCTAATAAACTTGGTAAATGTGAAAGCAATCTGAAAAAGACAAAATCAGACACTTATTAATAAATAAAGTAAGGATGAAAATACATTCATGTAATTGAATTGGTCAATCAGTAAGCAGTTGAAATTTGGAGGCCAAGGTTAATGTACCACCCATTGAATTGGAACAAAGAAGGAGCCCACAAAATACGACTGAGCTAGTATGTATGTTTATGCTTTATGTTAACTTGTTTGTTTTTGTTAGTTTGATTTCTTCTTTACCCTAGGACACTCAATCAGTTGAAAACACAATCAACCATTTGTTGCCTAGACAATCTACACAATCTGATTCATCAACAACCATCTTAAAACTGGAAGTACTGAGAATATTTCCTGACCCAAAAGCTGCTTTTTAAGGTCATAATTTGATACATAAATCAAGTGCCAACCCAGCAACTCCACCATTATTTCTACTGGCCAAAATAATAGGTATCACACTGCATGATCTACCTCCTGAGGTGGTTATTGGTTGCTGAGTGGCCCCTCTCTTCCTCCAATAACAACTCCGGAATGGAATCTTCTCCAACCGTTTACACAAACAAACTAGCCCAATAATCAAGCCTGAAAATTCTGGAATCTTCACATTTCTCTCAAACTTGGTTGAAAAGTTACAAAATTTTATAATGTTGAATTTCACAAATAGTTTTTTTCCCTCAAATGCTTGTATGTATCAAAATTTTACATTTGCTGCCTTTGGCCTGATCAAATCAAAACTTGTAACATATCTGCTTATATCTCTACTTAAGTATGGCAACCCTTTCTTTTTACAAATTGGCATTTTGCACTTAAACAGAATACTATACATGAATTAAATGGAATACTAGGAATACAAATGAGCTATTCCAGTTGAAATCCATACACCCCTGTGGAAGACATGACCTTAATCTTCCACACAGGGAGTGTGGATTTCAATTTCAATCCACCCCGGATTCCATTTGAAATCTATATCCTCTGTGTTAGAGATTAAGGTCATATCTTCAAGAGGACGTGTATGGATTTTAACTGGAATATCTTAATATAGAGCCTTTAGTTGACTCGTAATATTCTTAAGTACAATGTACGTGAAAATAACTACTTGCAGACATTAGTTTTAACCAATGATAACACTTGCAGTGTTTCTGCTAATTAATAATTATTAATAAATAAAAGTAATAAACATGTTGCACAATTACAGGTCATATTGGGTTTATAATACAATTATCAAGTAGTAACAAACTTACATAAATAACTCTGTCATGAACAAAATAAATTATTATCAGATGTTATATAATAATCATCATAAGCACAAAGACATACAGGGTGGTCCCTAATGCACAAGTTTATTGGACCACCCTGTATAAACTCACATGAGGTCTGATTTTATCAATATGGAAGTCCTATTTCAATACAATTACATTCACTGTTAAATATAATTTTCATTTTTGATACACATACGACTTAACAAGTGCAATTTTCAAGCATTTATTTGTACACTTTACACAAAACCTTTCCATGAGGCAGGTAGGGCAAGAGTGCCCCCCCCCCCTAGCTTTTACTAAGCTAGCCAGCTCCATCTGCCTGGCAGAGTGGATTGAAAATATATGTACGCACGCTTTGCACATATAGGTCAAAATGTCAAATGACCCTTAAATGCGGAACGTATCTGGAGTTTACCAACAAATATTAATATTAACAATATTTCTACATGAATCAAAGAACATTTTGGTACAAAAATACAATTGAATTATTTTCCATTGACAAATTATTATTAAGTATTTAAACTCATGACAAAGGCAATCTCTTGCCCAAACTGTTCAAGACTGCACCCTGCCAACTGTACCAGCTTTTCTGCTTGCTGTTTCCCTTTTATTTAACACACAATATATTGGTCGTATCACATAATGTTCCAGAAACAAAATTGTTTCACAAACCGAGCTATAAATTTAATATCATTCTGGTGTTAGATTTGGCTTCAAAATTATTTAATGCTCAATTCATTTTCCTCAACAGGGTATGTGAAAGTTTGAATTTCTGTGAAATTTACAGGTCAATATTTTGAGTAACATTGTTTAAAATGGTATTCAACTTAAAGCTCTGTATGTGGAACTATTTTGTTTAAAATGGTATTAAACTTAAAGCTCTGTATGTGGAACTATTTTGTTTAAAATGGTATTAAACTTAAAGCTCTGTATGTGAAACTATTTTGTTTAAAATGGTATTAAACTTAAAGCTCTGTATGTGGAACTATTTTGTTTAAAATGGTATTAAACTTAAAGCTCTGTATGTGGAACTATTTTGTTTAAAATGGTATTAAACTTAAAGCTCTGTATGTGGAACTATTTTGTTTAAAATGGTATTAAACTTATAGCTATGTGATGCGACCGATAAGTAGTGAGTTTTTGTTTTCAATGACAGTGGGTTCTGCAACAGTTAAAACAAATTACCACGACCAGCGTCAAAAAGTTGTTCACAACAATGCAGATTTGCTCCAAGTAGTGTCCAAGAAACTGGAGGACAACAACATGGCAAAGTTGACACATGCATACATCACTTGGGGTGTCAATTTACTGTCACAGAATCATCCACCGACCAAAAACAAAAACTTATTATCTCACGCTTTTACTTGTACTGAGTTTAGTTCAATTTGGTTTCTAACTTACATGCATCATGTCTAATAGACATCATTGATTTGTACATGGCTTTCTTACAACTGAATTACACAGTAATTCAGTCGATTCACAATACGATGCACCTGGAGAGAGGCCAAAATATGCAGTGCATCTTGGGAAAAAGTCGACATACAAAGCCTGTGTGATATGAATACAACACAGGAATGTATGTCATTGTGTGTTTACATGCAAATGCATACCAAATGAGCAATTTACAATTACAGTAGGTTCATTTTCTATCAGTTGATCACACAGAATTGATTATTATCAGTTTATCAGACACACTAGCATGAAAATCCAATGGTGGCTAGAAAGGCGATGTCGACCTGGAGGTCAAAACTTGGACTTTCAAGAGCAACCGCTGGTGGTGCAGCCTATTGTGAATAGCGAGCATTGGCAAAACATTTACAGCATAAAAAGTACTTACAGGGATCAAATGACCATAATGTATGGGGACGGTTTCTCACCTGTAGTAGGCAAAGTTGTGTTTCAAAAACTTTCATTTACAACTTATAGAGAGTACAAAGACCCGTGTGTCATATGAAGAACAAAGAGCTAAATTACCACAACAATATGTAGTTTGGGAATAATTTGGCACAATATTCATAATTTGCATTTTCCTAGATCAAGTAATTTTTGCTTTCAAAATTTCTTTTGAAGGTCTCCCCCTCCCTTCAAAATATTGTAATTTTTGGTATATTGTTATTAAGCTGTTATGCGGGTTATACTACATTGTGTCCGAATACGCTGCTACAGTAATAGATTGTGTATATAGTCCAAGAGCCGCCCATCAGTTTGGTCCTTAGGGAATTTCTTGGACAGCGATCCTTTAAGTTTATCCATGAAGGTCTCTGACTTGTGCCATGTTTCTTTAAACCACACAAGATCAGCACTGTCTTTGTAGTACTCGGCCAAACATTTCTGAAAATGAAAAAAATTCTTAAGATAAATTTAATACAACCAACATATTATCCTACGGAATGACACTTTCTCCCGATTCCAGAAAAATACAGCACTAATTATTTGGGATTAAAAATTTATTATCCTCTTTTGCCAAATGAAACATAGCTCAAACCTAATGGTTAGTTCCAACTAGCAATATATTTTTATTTTAATATTTGGCCAATTTGAGGGAATATGGGCCAAAAACATGCAATTTTGCATACATTCTACAGTCACAAAATTCAAAGACTTGGTATTCAAAAAGCCTATGCATTCAAATTTTTGAGTATAGGCTATGAATTTGCTCATAATTATAATGTTGTGTTAATTTTGATAATTAGTTATAAAAGATATTAGAAAATGTTAGAATGCATAACCTGAAATTACTTTTAGTACACATCTTTGGACTCAGCATACAAGAAACACCATAAAAATGCATGTGTTGGCCCTTATTTCCAACGTGACTCCGAAATTACCTTCCAAATATTTGGTTTTAAATGTTGACTGTACCCACCAAGTTGCATGACCATACGACAGTTCTTACTAATTTGACCTCAGATGACCCCTGGTGACCCCGAAATGACCTTCCAAAAATTTGGCTTTAAATGTTGACTGTACCCACCAAGTTTCATGCCCATCCGACAGTTTTACTAATTTGACCTCAGATGACCCCTGGTAACCTCAAAATGACCTTCCAAAAATTTGGCTTTAAATGTTGACTGTACCCACCAAGTTTCATGTCCATCCAACAGTTTTTACTAATTTGACCTCAGATGACCCCAAAATGACCTTCAAAAATTTGGCTTGAAATGTTGACTGTACCCACCAAGTTTCATGTCCATACGACAGTTTTTACTAATTTGACCTCAGATGACCCCTGGTGACCCCAAAATGACCTTCCAAAAATTTGGCTTTAAATGATGACTGTACCCACCAAGTTTCATGCCCATACGACAGTTTTTACTAATTTGACCTCAGATGACCCCTGGTGACCCCAAATTGAACTTCCAAAAATTTGCCTTGAAATGTTGACTGTACCCATCAAGTTTCATGCCCATACGACAGTTTTTAATAACTTGACCTCAGATGACCCCTGAGTGACCCCGGATGACCTTCCAAAAAATTGGCAAAGCCAAAGAACTATTTCATCAAAGTAATAAATCAAAACAGAAAGATGCTTCCTTTACGAGTTATCACTCATTGAAAGTGCTACTTTGCTATACTTTACATGGAAAGCGACTATCTTAAAGTCGTCATATTTCCTTAATTACATGACCGATCAAGCTGTTATTGGGTCAGTCCATGTCGAAACAGATTGAGTGTACACCCACCCTCTTGGATTATGCTCTCCTTTGGCTCAGGGGTACCTTTCATGGATCCCTAGGTGAGGTCCCAAGAAAACAATTCAAATTCCATTTCGTTTCCGAATGGCGGGCAATCAAAGTTTGGCGACCTCGACCAAAATTGTGAATTTAAGGGTCCAAATGACAAAGTGCTCTCTTTGAGGGCACTTTCTTCTTAATTGAATCAGTTGTGATCCTCTTTTTGAATGTGGTCACTCACTGGCTGTGTCTGAAATACCTAATGCCAAAAAAGATAGATTTGAATTTCGTTGGGATTTCAGAGGGGTCAAAATCAGCACTTCGTACTGTTCAATCAAATTATCTTGATTTTGAAGGACCCATGATAATGTCACAGTGCACGTATAGGTCCTAATTATGTTCAGAATGGATTAACCATATGCCAATGTCTATGAGCAATTTAAAAAAGAGAAATTTCTAGACCCTACAGAATTTTAGGCCACCCCTAAAGTGGTTCAGCCACAAATGGCACTTAAAGTCGGCAAATTTTGACCCCTAATAACTTTAGGTGTACACCAGATTCTAGCCTTTTGCATCTGAAAGAATGTAGTTTAATGTTACTAGGAACATATGATTTGTTTTGTATTTTTTGTGTTTTAGTATTAAGTTGACGCTTTCAAAAATAGTCATTTTTGCCTAACATACCATGCATACAGGATACGGTACAAAATGCCAATTTTAGTATGATACTTTTTTATATTTTTGATCACTTTATAGCCATTTGTATTATTTATCCTGATATTTCAAGTTGCTCTTGAGTTAAGTAACAAGAAAAACTACTTTCTAATCCTCTGTATGGATTTTTTAAGGGGTCAAAAATGCACTTCCTGGCAACGATGCACATGCAAAGTAGAGGTTATGGGGGGGTCAGATTTTCAGAATGCTCCCAATTATTTCAAGTATTATATTAAATTACTCGTATGGTCATGAGGATTCCAAAAATGTATAGTTTGTTATGTGTCAGACCTTTCAGAAGGGCGCTATCACGAAAAATGTTCATAGGGCAACGACCTTTTTGAAAGTATCAAAACACAAAAAATACAAAACAAATCTTATGTTCCTAGTAACATTAGACTACATTCTTTCAGATGCAAAAGACTAGAAATTCATATCTGGTGTACACCTAAAGTTATTAGGTGTCAAAATTTGCCGACTTTAAGTGCCATTTGTGGCTGAACCACTTTAGGGGGGCCTAAAATTCTGTAGGGGGTCTAGAAATTTCTCTTTTTTTGAATTGCTCATAGACATTGGCACATGGTTAATCCATTCTGAACATAATTAGGACCTATAAGTGCACTGTGGCATTATCATGGGTCCTTCAAAATCAAAGATAATTTGATTGAACAGTACGAAGTGCTGATTTTGACCCCTCTGAAATCCCCACGAAATTCCGAAATCAATCTTTTTTGGCATTCGGCATTTCAGACACAGCCAGTGAGTGACCACATTCAAAAAGAGGGTCACAACTGATTTAATTAGGAAGAAAATGCCTCTCAAAGAGAGCGCTTTGTCATTTGGACACCTTAAATTTCCAATTTTGGTCAAGGTCGCCAAACTTAGATGGCCCGCCATTCGGAAACTAAATTGAATTTGAATTTTTTCTTGTGACCTCACCTAGGGGTCCATGAAAGGTACCCCTGAGCCAAAGGAGAGCATAATCCAAGAGGGTGGGTGTACACTCAGTCTGTTTTGACATGGACTGACCCTATTGGGATATGTGATGCACAGTTGAAAATTAATTATTAAAAGATTTGGTGACCTCAGTTGACCTTTGACCTTGTATGTGACCTTTGACCTCACGAAATTGGATAAAGTATGTTGCGCTGAAAAATCAAATTTGGCAATACCAAAGAACTATTTCATCAAATAAATCAAAACAGAAAGATGCTTCCTTTAGGAGTTATCACTCATTGAAAGTGCTACTTTGCTATACTTTACAAAGAAAGCGACTATCTTAAAGTCGCCATATTTCCTTAATTACATGACCGGTCAAGCTGTTATTGGGATATGTGATGCACAGTTGAAAATTAATTATTAAAAGATTTGGTGACCTCAGTTGACCTTTGACCTTGTATGTGACCTTTGACCTCATGAAACTCTAATCAGGTCGAGTACCTCTGGCCATGCAACTCCCCACCAAGTTACGTCACTGTACCCCATACGGATCTCCAGATAATCTGTTCACAAGGTATTTTGCTTATTACGCATATATTATGCAAATTAGGTACTTAATTACCATATTTTACGCTCAAAATCTAATCAGGTCGAGAACCTCTGGCCCCGCTTACTCCTCACCAAGTTACGCCACTGTACCCCATACGGATCTCCAGATAAGCTGTTCACAAGGGTTTTTTGCTTGATACGCATCAAATACGCATAAATTATGCAAAATAGGTACTTAATTAGCATATTTTGCGCTGAAAATCTAATCAGGTCGAGAACATCTGGCCACGCTACCCCCACCAAGTTACGTCACTGTACCCCATACGGATCTCCAGATAAGCTGTTCACAAGGTTTTTTTTGCTTGATACGCATCAAATACGCATAAATTATGCAAATTAGGTACTTAATTAGCATATTTTGCGCTGAAAATCTAATCAGGTCGAGAACATCTGGCCACGCTTACTCCCCACCAAGTTACGCCACTGTACCCCATACGGATCTCCAGATAATCTGTTCACAAGGTATTTTGCTTATTACGCATAAATTATGCAAATTAGGTACTTAATTACCATATTTTGCGCTCAAAATCTAATCAGGTCGACACCCTTTGGTCATGCTACCCCCTATAAAGTTTCATCATCATAGCACTTACGGTTCTCAAGATAACGCGTTCACAAGCTTTTTCCGAACACACACACGCACAAAATTTAATTGTCTTCAGCCCCCGGGGAAGGGGCGGCCACGGTACGCCACTGATAATGTTGACAAGTTTCTGTAGGCTACATACTTGTCAATTTCAGAGTTGTTGATTTTTTGATTAAAAAAAAAATCAGATTTTTTTAAAATTTATTTAAATTGATTTTTTTGATTTTTTTATTCCAAAAACTGCTATACCCCATGATAAAGTCAAAAGAATACCAGTGGAATGCTAGTCATATGCACAATGCTACCAGGTATTTACAAAAAATTCAAAACGTATGTTTTTACATGTGAAAATTTCGAAGAAAAAATTAGGTAAAATCATGAGGAAAAAGCTGTTGAATTCTGCACCTTGAATATTAATTTTTAGCAATAGATAAAGTGACATCATACAGGTATTTTAATTGTATCCAAAAGTTGTAGATTTATTTATTTATTTAATCTTTCTTTATTCTGTATAGCTCTTTCAATGCATATGTACTGCTCTCCCAAGAGGTCCAGATTATAACTGTTACATACAAAAATGTTAACAAAATAAGTATACAAAATTACAAATAATACATGTACATAACATATTGAAAAACAATCATGCGATTATGGATTAAAACATTAGGAATGAAGTAAAATAAATGGCAAAAAATGAAAAAAGTTGATTTAAATCAGTGATTTTATAATTTAAAAAATAAATCAAGCGATTTAAATTGCGATTTAAATCAATGATTTAAATCAGCGTGATTTAAATCAAACAACCCTGGTCAATTTCAGCTTATAAACCATGCAAAATTAGTTGAAACCTACTTACCTTGAAGTGTCCATGACAAAAATATGCACAAGTCAAAATGCAAATGAGCTGCTGGCCACAACATGTTCACTTTTGTCCATTGAAACGGGGACATCAAATTGGGTTGGCTTATTATAGTTTGTCAGTGGAAATGGGGAGATCACATCAGTTATTTTTTTTCTGTGGAAATGGGGACACACTCAGCTTGATTTTTGACTGTGCAAACGGGGATGTCACAACAGTGTGGTTTTTGTCTGTTGATATGGGGATGTCACCTAAACTGTGTGTAAACTGCATTGTTAAAGCATCTTACACACATGTGTGTGGCAGATTGGGATAAAACCATGCAAACTGGGTATGTACCTCAAATCACCCCAGATTTTCAAAAATGCATTTTTACATCAAATTTTAACATATTATGACCATTAGAGAATTGGGGATATCCCCATTTCACCGTATGTCCCCAATTGATTGGTACGAATCCTTGTGTGTATCCCCAATTTCAGCATGAAACAAGTGCGCACCCCCACACACACCCCCACACGGACACACACACACCATAGTGATTACTAAGTCTCTCCCTGAACATTCAGGCGAGACAAAAATTGGCTAAATACTAATATTTGACTTTTATTGTCAGTAAGAACTAAAGGATTAGGATTTAGAAATGTTTCCTTCGGCAAAACTGTTTGATATTTTTCCAAAAAATAAAATAAAATAATTCCAAAAAATTAGTGATGTGTTTTTCTGGAATCAGAGGAGTAGCTCAACCACTTGTCTAGTCTACCTCCTAAACACATTTTTTAAAGCAATGGCAAAATGGCTACTTCTTGAGAACCGCAATGCCCTACAAGAAAGTGAAAGATGCACTCTAAAAATGATCATGAGAATATTTCAATGCCAGACATCATTTTAATACGGCCTACGTCATTTTAATACGGCAACAGTCAATGTCGAAAGCAAAACAGCCATGTGACGGCAACACTGTCCATACGTTGGACACAATATTATTAGTTTTTCCCCAGGTGCATTTTTAACAACAATAATAAAATGTGCACAAACCACAAAATGCCATCCCAGATTGGAACGGCATACACGCCACAACACCAAAAGTTGCAAGGCAAGGATAGCCCATAAAAGCCTGGCTACGTATGCAGGCTTATTTCCAATGGGGTCCCAAAACAAAAAATGGCTGTGGACGTGGAGGAAAATAGAAAAAAAAGAGACATTTGGACATAAGCCTACATACGTATAAATTCTGCAGATTCCTGCTTCAAAGCACTATCAGCCAGGTGTTTTTTGACAGCCTTTTTGAAAGCCATCCTGTTGCTTATGGACTGAATTTGAGGCGGCAAGTCATTCCAATCTAAGTTGGCATTATAGTAGAAGGACTTGTTGGCAATACCTTTGACTCTGGGCACAAAGAAATTAAAATTACTAGATCTGGTACGATGGGTATGAGCACTTGAGGTTCTAATGAAGTTGTTTCTGAGGTATGGTGCACCAGTATCATTGAAGATGTTGAATACGTGGTTAAGCCTTAATTGTTTAGCACGGTCCTGAAAATTTAGAAGTTAATGGAGTTACGAGTCAACTGATCAATGTGGGTCCTGGGAGACAAATTTAGAATAAAGCGGACTATTTTGTTTTGGGTGATCTGTAATTTGTGTTTAACTCTGGTACTGATACCAACAAACCATGCTGAACAGCAGTAATCAAGGTGACACTGTATGAGAGCAGCACACAAATTTTTGCGAAGGGTTTGATTGAGATAGTTTGAATGCCTATAAAGAAACTTAAGACGCGTAATGACTTTCCTGACAAGAACATCAACCATGTTGTCACCCGAGAGTGTTTGATCCATTGTGATTCCAAGATAATTAATACTATCTTGGGAGCAGATAACTTGCCCGTTATAATTGATGTTAAAATCAGTGACTCTCTTTAATTTCACATGAGAGCCAAATAAAATACACTCAGTCTTACCCACATGCAGGGATAATTGATTGTCGATGAGCCACTGATTACATGATTGAAGTTCTTTGTTGAGTTCATGGGAAACGACAGTGTCATCTTTGTCCGAAACTAAGATAACACTGTCGTCGCATATAGTAATAGTTTATTGTGCACGGAGGACACCATGTCATTGCTGTAGCAAAGGTACAGCAGGGGACCCAATAAACTACCTTGTGGAACCCCACAGGTAATTTTCATGAAATCCGATGAAATGCCATCAACCGAGACAAGTTGTTGCCTGTTGGACAAATATGATCTAAACCAACCAGGGTTGATTCCCATGCACTCAAGTTTAGAACACAAAATATTGTGATTTACGCTGTCAAAAGCTTACTGTACATCTAGTAACAGCATGCCAACATAATTGCCCTCTGAAAGCTCAGATTTTATATAATCAGTTAAATGAATAAGGCAGGTTTCTGTGGAAAAGCCTGGACGGAAGCCAGATTGGTATTGGTATAAAATCTGTTTTTCTCTTAGGTATTCATCAAGCTGAACAAAAATACATCTTTCAAGAATTTTTGAAATACAACTCAGAATGCTCACTGGCCTGTAATTGGCCACGTCCAATCTACTGTTCTTTTTGTAAAGGGGAATTATTTTGTCAAAAGGGCACAAAAGGGCACAAAATATATTTCCCAGTGCAATATGTTCATTTTCACATGAAAATAAATAATTGTTGGTTGAAAATGAAAAGAAAAAAAGCATAACCGCCATACTTGGTTTCAAAATCGGGATTATCGCTTGACAGGCGAGCACCGCAACCACTGAGCCATTGTTTTAACTGTACATAACAATGAAATTTAAAGTCTACATCATGACATATGGGAGTAAAAATCTGGTAAAAATCCATATTTTATACTGGGGTACACTATCTCACCCCAATGGATTCAGACTAGTAATATATTGATTGATAATATAAATGTGCTTTTGGAATTATTTGTCATGGTTTTGTGCTTACGTGCTAAACCAATGACGCTGTAAAAATTGAGTCAATCTTGGCCCCCGATTAATTAAGGCTGTATTTTGGCACCTACCATTTCAAGAAGTACGTCTTGAGTGAGGAAGATATCCGACTGCCAGTTGAAATTCATAGTCATTGGTACACCAAATCTATTGGCTTGACACTGTAGGGTAGACAGAAAAAAATAAGATTAAAAAATACATAATCTAGCATAACTTTTGGTCAACCATCCTGGCTGACACAATACAAATACATATATTGGCACTTTACTAGCCATTATCTTTAGTATTTTTCACTTTCTGGAGGCAGTGATAAAAGCATGCTCTCTGACGATCATAGCATAATTAAGTACATGTAATGTCTTATTTGTAGACATGTTCCAAAAGGCAGTGTATGTTTTACACTCACAACAAGCACAAATATTGATACCCTTTACCAGATAATCATATATCTATAAGCTTACCTCTGGTGGTGGCATCACCCAGTAGGATTTCAGGCTGGACTCTTTTTGTGGTCTTTGAAGGGTATATGGACCTGTAAAAGCAAGTCAAAAGAACTTCAGGTACTAGAAATGACTAAATGATTGAAAAACAAACAACAAACAAATTAGGCCTGCCCAAATAGAGTATGTTTCAGAGCTTACAAAGATTTTTAAATCCAATACTGAATATGTTAAAATTTGCAATATAATACTAATTTTATGGTAAATTATTCAAAATTGATATTTAACAGTCCTCGAGGTAAACTTTATAAATCTAATGATATGTACTTAAAGTGTATATAGCTGGGAGGAAAAGCCGTCCAGGTCGTTTTGGGAAAAAATGTATATCTTCAATACAAAAGGTCAAAATTTTCAAATGATGGACAGCTTTTCCTTTAAGAACATATCATTAGATTTATACAAGTTACTTTGAGGAAGTAAAATGTTTGTTAAATGTCAAAAATATAAAAAATGTCAATTTTTTTTTGCCATAAAATTTGTATTATATCGCGAATTTCAAAAAATCAAAATTATTTTATATCAGAAGGACATTCCTCACATTCAGAATGCAATTTGAAGTGTCTGATCTCGCGTGTCCCACAAAAAATACTGTGCAAACATTGCTATCCAACTCCTTAACCACACGATTCTTCAGCAAATGTTTTTAAACATTTTTACTCAAACAAATTTCGACAACTGTGACAAACTTACAGCACACTAGAGCTAGACAGGGTTGATAGGAATTGCCCTCTCATTAAAACGCGGCTGTGTACTCTAGACATTGTTTCTTTCGCGAAATTGAGCTTTTTTGAAATAAATTTACTTTGTTATGTTTTTTATAAATACAAGGAAAGAAAATCCAGATTTGTTAACTCCAACTGCTCTATTTTATGGATTTTATTTCACTATTTCACTGTTTCCGCAATTTAAAAGGAAAGAAAATCTTTGTTGTAACCATCGGGGTATACGCGCGCAACAACGCATCGCGTTTTGTAGACTCGCAATTTGTTAACGCAGCATGAGATACGCTACACATACATAGCGCTTATCTGCATCGCGTCGCATCTTATGGAAGCACCACCCAAGCACTGATTTCATAAAAACCTAGCGGTCAAATGGCTCCATTTTAGCTGATAAAATGTGAATTTTTCAAGTTCTTTCCCGGATTTAAACATCAAGATATGATAGATTTCTACCAAACTTCTCTAGGTGCTTTGGATTTACCCGATGTTCACGTAATGTAAGGTAGAAAAACAAGAACTGCCGCATTCTCCTGTGAGCTTCGATCAAAGTGCAAAATGTGACCACTTTAAACTTCAGCGGCCTTTATTTCAATGTTCATTTTCTCGGTAAAATGACGATTTAGGTACACGATAACTCAATAAATACAGCATCTATAGGTAAGCAATTATGCTCATCATAAAAAGCATGATCGACTTAAGAAACAGTTTTCTCATTTTTTATATTTTGGTCTATTTCCGATTTTAGGCATCATTTTGTGCAAATAGGCGTTTGTGAATTTTAAAAGTTCATTTTGATGCCTTATATGGTCAATATCTCAAAAAATAAGGCCAATATCAAAAACTAAAAAAAAACGTTTTTTGAATGGTGTCTCAAGATTAAGAAAAAATAAAACGAACATTTTTGGAAAGTGTTTTTTTTGTTATGATGTACCGAACAAAAATTACCAAAAACTCACTTTTTTGTGATTTTCTTCATAATTGTTGTTTTTACACCAAATCTGTATTTATATTAAGATTCATTGATGTATTGCCTTTATAAAAATGTATACTTTTATATGTCTTGCGTGAATAATTACAAAGTTATGGCACTTTTACTACATGCATGTCTGAGAGTACACAGCTGCCTTAATAACTTACAGCACACTAGAGCTAGACAGGGTTGATAGGAATTGCCCTCTCCTTTCATCTGTATTTGGTACTCCATTTGGCATTCTACATCTGCCAAGGACGGTTGAGCTGCTGAACATGGGTGACTATGATACCAGCCTATCAGCTGCAGGCCTCGTAAAGCTATAGACCTACGAATCTGAAAGATAAAAGTAAAAATGGTTTAGGCCCAATACAATAAAGGAAGTTGTTTAAGCAGAAGAGGTCACAAACTCAACATCTTGGTTTTATTCTTAGGTTTCAAATCAATTTGGAATACTATTCCTGTTATACTTTTTAATATTTTACTTTTAATAGTATGCTACGATAGCAGAACTGGTGGACATCTAATTAAGAAAGAAAATCATCTCTAAGAAATTGAACAGGTTTACTTTATTATGCCATTCAAATTAGGATATCTTACTCGGATCAAATCTAGCAGCTTTACAGTCTGATTTATCCTACCAGCAGTCAGCTATTCTAGTTAAAATTCATATACTTCCTATGGAAAACATTACCTTAATCTTCCACACAGGGAGTGTGAATTTCTAACAAGGTTACCTGATTGGATGACTCCATTTGAAATCTACACCTCCTGTGTGGGAGATTAAGGCCATGTCTTCCATAAGGGTTGTTTGGATTTCAACTGGAATAACCCATTTTGAAACAGCTCGTTGAAGGAAAAATTCTTCCAAAATATTTTGGTGCTTTTCAACTGTGCTAGTGTACAAATGTGAATTGTAAAATGCTGGTACGGATTGAGTAACTATTACCAGTGATTTTCTGTCAGAGAGTTGCAAGCAATGTCACTAAATTGAATTGGGTTTGCTTGCAATTGCTTTCAAGTATGCCTCACGATCGGGAGGTCGCGGGTTTGAATCCCGGCCGGGCCATACCAAAGGCTTTAAAAATGGTACCTACTGCCTTCTTGCCAGGCGTTTGCCATTGAAAGAATGGCGTAGGGAAAGTTAAACACATGGCTACCAGTGGACTAACCCCTTGCTGTAGCTTTTCTGCTTGCAGACATGTGGCCTAGGGTTATGAATCGGAGATAGGCGCCGCTCAATGGGCCGAAAGGCTTGGGAAGGATTTAACTTTTTTTTTATGCCAAGATGTTGGGCAATTTCAATGTACACATCAAACTGCACAGTTGACTGACCAATAAGGGATTACATGAATTTGTTTTAATAGCAAACAAATCTAACCTCTTCTTCTACGACAGCTGCATTTTGTTTGTCTCCAAGACGGCATCTACAGGGAAAAGCCTGTAGTACTGACATATCTGCAAAATAAAATAAAAATTATGTAATAAATGCTACCTAGTGAGTAGGTGCATATTGCACATACGCTCCATTCACTTAAGTTTGCAAAAGGTCTATTATCACACATGAATTTCTCTAAATATAACTCTACCCCACGATTAGAGTAACGATAACCATTATCCTAACACCAAATATACCCTACAATACAGGTCATCTGATAGTTTTAGATGTGTCTATGTGTATGTGTATTATTAGGTTCACTTGTGTGTGAAATTAGTCACTCATGGTCATTGCCACCTTGCTCACCCCTGATTACTTTAAATATCGGGTCAAAATGGCAACTCCCAAATTTCAATTCACTTACTGGAGTAAGTCCGCCCCAGCTGTTTGCACTGCCTACTGTAAAGAGGAATATACCATACTCAGGCTTAGGAAAAAGTACTATAATATTTCAATCTCATGAAAAAAATTTCTGCAAAAACTTACGTTGTGTTGATGAATCCCATTTTCCAGCCAAGTAACCAACGACTTCACTGGTAGTAAGGTGGCAATGAAAATCCTGTTAAAATGAATGAACAACATCATGGTACTGAAAAACAGTGATAAATCACACTTGTATGGCACAGTTTGAAGTGGGCTCTACTTTGGAGACAACCAAAAATTAAAACCAGTTGCTATATTTGTATTGTGGGATTGAATTTTATGAGATATCAGGATACAATTTAGGCTTGGGCTATTGTTAAAAATAATCAATATCTATGTGTCACTGTATCTATTTGCTTAGAAAAACAATCTATTATTTTTGATTAAAATCCAAATGTCGATAATTCGATTATGATGCTTTTAAGGTTACACAAAGAGACGTATAAAAAACGTATAAAAGACGTATAAAGTTGTTCTCTAAAACAGAGTTTTCTCAGTAATCAAATATCGCAGCGAGTGAAATGTTGGTGCATTGGATGTAGCTTAACATTTTTGTGTGTGTTATATACAAATTATTAGAATAAATTTGAAAATCCTTCGTTTAAAGCATTTTTACCCACCATGTTCACAAGATCAAAAACACGTTCCATGAGGTTTTTTTCAAATGTGCGCTCCGTATAAATCCACACCGGCGATTGTTTTCTTCTTTTTAGTATTATATTACAAATCGATCAAAGAAATAATGTTGCCATGGGGAAGAACCAAATACAGTACCGATTAAATTTTAAAAGCCCGTTTTGGGGAAAATTTTGGAGAATTTGCTTGAGAAAAAGCTGGTTTGTGAAATTATCGATATCTTGATTACGAGCGTTAATTTAGACATCTGAATACCTACATTATTTCTCAACATTCTGCCAATTGCTATTCCATTTGATTTTCACTCCAAATTGAAGCTAGTTTTGCAAAAAGCGAGGTTTTCCTCCATCAGTTCGTTCAAAATTTCAGCGCCGACATGCGTGTTTATTCTAAGAGCCATAATGCGGACGCCGATTGTAATCATGTAAATTATTGCATCCAATTATAGTTATCATCCGCTTTGAGAACAATCAATTGTGTAAGCTGATCGATGGCGAGTGGATAGAGCGTTGGACTGGGAATCTAGTATGAACTATTTTTGTGGGTTCGAGTCTCCGTGTGGCTGAATTTTCTTTTTTTCTCTTTTCTCATTTTTACTTCCTTTCTTTCCTCTTTTCTTTCTCCCTTTCTTTTTCATTTCTTTTTTTTTCATTTCTTTCTTTCTTTTTCGTTCATTTTCTTTCTCTCTCTTTCTTTCTCTTTTTCCCTATTTCTTTATTCTTTCTTGCTCCTTTCTTTTTAGTTTTATTTGATTGATTCGCTGAGTGCAGTGAATCGTGATTGATTGTTTTTCACTTTATATAATTCAGAAATTTGTAGGCCTGCTAAGTCGATTGTTGATTTTCATCCCAAATTCGATTTACAAATAATTGTAATCAGGGGAATAGCAGCATTGATTTCATCAAAGATATCAAGGCTATAAATTCAAAATCAACATATTTTCCAGGGCGTAGCTTGACGAAGTGCCCCCAATCAATTTTAAAATTTATAAAATCCTTGTGAAAATTGCGTTAAAGCGGCTTGTGGCACCCCGGCATCCGAGCTCCGGGCACGAAGCTAAGCCAAGTTTCATAGCCTTTTCATGTCTTGACCGTGGATCGATATTCTATTGTAAGTAGGCCTACGTCCCGGTACACTTGTTCATTTTCTGCATGGCTGTTTCTGTTATGAACTTACGCCCCTCTGAAATCAAGCGCATGAAAAACTCTCGGCTAACCTTAACTAATCGAGTACCCAATTAAAATAAATAATCAACTATTTTTGATTAAAGGTGAACCTCATTGAAAATAAAGTTATATATCAATGGAAAGCTTATGATGTCAGGAAGCAGGAAAGAATTTTTTTTTTTTTTGCATAGCGTACCAGGCTAGACATAATCTCCATGCAAAGATTGGATATTGGCACCCCCTAAATTACAAAGCGAAATCGTTCAAATTGGGGCTTTCGTTGATGACGTCAGCCCAGGGACACACAGTTACTTCCGGGTTTGATTGTAAACACAATGTCCGTGTATTACTGTGGCATGCATCGGGCCAATGCACGAATTCAGTCATTGTCAACTTACTTTACATGAAAAATATCTTCAATAAAATAAGAATAACGTGAAGGAAATATCATGATCAAATTAAGAATGAAGTTCCTGAATAAAGTGTGTGGATTTAAAAATGGGAAAAGTGCTGGCCGGGGTGATTTGGGATAGGCCAAGCCATCCACGATATGCATAGGGAATATTACAGTAAAGCACCTAAGAGCGAAGATTAGCGAAGAACCGGAATGAAAACAGATTACAAAAAATAACTGCTAGTGCTACCAGTTCAGATCGTCACACCAAGTTGAGATGAACTTATCACAATGAGAAAATGAAGGAATAGAATAAGGTACATGTACAGGATTTTTTAATTATTTCTTAGCTTTACATCCGGTCATGTATGATAGGCGAACTCGTATAGATACATACGGGATGAGCTCAGTGACTGAATGAGTCTCACTACGCCGAGTGTTCAGTATCCGCGACTGTACTGTACTTGCAGACAAAATGACCAATTTGATATTCACATTCTGATAATTCCAACTTATTGCTACTTCATCAGCAAAATTTATTCCTGTAAATGTTCCAAATATAAGGGAACGATTGATCAAATTTGCTGAAACACCCCATGAAACACAGAGGACGAAGCACCGAAGCGAGTCGCTGTGTTTGTGCATATCCGTCCCTGCACTTCAGCAGCAATTTACGCATCGTGTTCGGTAATCCATAAAACATGAATGTTTCATTTTTTCAGTACCGTACACTGATTGTACTATCATTAAAGAATCATGACACAAGCGACAATATTTTAATTTTATTCAGATTTCAGAATTCCATCAAATAACGGTCTACTAAGTCTAAATTGTATTTATTTCATAATAGAGTATCTATTTCTTTCAATCGTGATTGTGTGGAAAGAACGTACGTATTACCGCAATGCGCTAAATATGAAAACCTTTATATGGGCTGGATTTGATGAAATCGGCGGTTTTTATTAATTTTGGATTACTGCAAGGCGATATTTTTTAATCAGACATTTTACAATGAATCAAGAATATATAGGGAATGTAACAAACAAGTATTTAATTTGTTATTCGATCATGTTTATTCAGTCCATGACACATGAACGGTAGCAGCAAGCATTTGCGCATGGGATTGATCCCAGCGAAATTCAAACTCAATTATTACCCAGTTATACCCAGCCAGTTATGACTGATTTTGTCCAAAATTTACGGAAAAGTTATGTGTTGACAATAATTCTATTTTTTCTAATATAGAAGGAACCAGCAACTTGAAGATTCCTCTAATTTCAAGCTTTATTGTGAAAATCAGACTTGCCGGGCAGCTTGCAAAGTACAGGAAGCAAGTCTTGTTTACACGTTCCGAGTAAGATCACGTGACTCGAACCCTGAGCTTACGCCACGAGCATTCTCAAGGTCATAGACGATTGATTTGGGTGCTTTTTGGCGCCTTAAAAAGACCAAAAATTCAATCATTTTTTAATTTTTCAGCTTTATTGGCCATCAAAAAAATCGGAAAAAATAATTTTTAATATCCTGACATCACAAGCTTTCCATTGATATATAACTTTATTTTCAATGAGGTTCACCTTTAATCAAAATATCGCCTAAGCCTGATACAATTTCAGTTAAAAGTAGCTCCTAGTCATGAGCTTATTTCAAGGTAATAAGTGGACAAATAGGGAGCCAAGAGCCTGCTGCTTATTTCCCCATAAGGTCAATGTACTGATGCAAAACTAACTGCTACACATCATGAAATATTGCAAATACTACTCACCACAACAAGAAGGCAATTAGTAGTTATTGAGACTGTAAAAGGTTGTATTCTTCCCTGAGAACTAAATGATAGGCACTCCACCAGTTTACTGTGATCTCTGTGGGTACAAACCAACAACAAGTTTACTTTTATTACTTTCAAGCCATTCACTATGAAACCATTCCTTTGTCCAGTAGAAACTCATTATTAGGGAAGTGGTCCAATCTTTTCATGTTCTGTTGTCTAACTTACATTGAGGCCAATCATTATAACAATTTTCCCAAAAAATTTGAGTTGTATTGCTGCAGCAGTTTTGTTATGAGAAGCAAAAATGTGTATAATAATGCCCCATAGGATAGCACATACACTTCCGGTGTGGTCACTACAATTCACCACATTTTTGTTCACATCATCTAAACAAAAATATCTCAAGCGTTAAATTTTACTGGTGTAATGAAAAAATTATGAGCTTCCTTCTGATACCAAAATCTCAGTTTTGAAGAAGAAATATGGGGGATGAGGCTGTCGATTGAGTCAAGGACCTTTAACACAAAATTCCTGATAACACCAAGTGTTTTTAAAGTACCAACCATATACCTTTATTATATCACATTTACAAAAACCTGATAACACAATTCCTGACAAGCAAAACAAATAAATCTTGATGTGGTGCTTAGGGTTTCTTTACTATGGACAGTGTAAATGACTTTGTAAATTGTACCCATTCAGGGGGTTTACAATTGCAGCAAACAAGCATCTCACTAAGCTTACCTTTCTGAACTTCTCTTTCCGAGGGAAGAATATTTGACTACTTGAAACTCTCTCTGGTCTGATTTCGTCATAGAACCACACATCATACCTGTTAAAAACATGGATATGAAGTTAAGAATACATCCTATTTTTAAGAATAGCATATATGTGACACAACACACATCCAAGGGGGGGGGGTGGTAAAAAGATGTTTCTTCAAGGGAAAGAGGACAGAAACATCCTCTTGATGTCATGAGACTGCAGCTGGAGAGGGAGGGTTCCCGGGATCAAAGCACTCAACCCACCACCAGTCAGCCCCCGTTGCAGTAGACTGAGAGAATTTACAACCAGATGTAGTTTAACCTGGGCTTGATAATCCTGATACCTTGAAGATTGTGCACGTCCTACAAAATGTATATGAAGATCAAGCCAGGTAGCAGCTACACCCGGCTATGGTTTTCAATCTTACTAGTAATATGCTTAATGCTTACACTTCATGGTCATGCGATTTTGTTTCAATATTGTCTGTAAATTTATTTGTAAAACCGATGTTCAGCATCTCTTGTTCTCTCTCTATTTCTCATCATTACTACCATGCCCTCGCAGTGACACATCAAGACTTACCCTGTGTATATTCTTCTTCACCCATTTTTCTGTTACAAGAAAATAAAAAACAAACATAATGTTACCATTGCTTAAATCAGATGTGCATAATAAGTGATTGATAAACGTAAAAGTATACATTAAAATGCATTAAAACTGGTCATACACACCATAATTGTTTCATATGACTCAATGTGTGCTTGTCAGGGCTTTAGCTAGGATTTGACAAGTGTCCATCATTTTCCCCAAAACTGCCTGTCCAAAATTTTACCCTTAAAACATGAACCATACTTCCGCCCCTTCTGGGGGTTCAGTCTGTTCAAATACCTATAATAGCCTTGATTTGTTGGTTTGGTCTTGTTTTGAGCTCACAGAACTTATTCAATCACTATTTTTAGAATTTAGCATTAATTTTGGCTGTCCCAGTAGCAAACTGCTTGTCCAAAATGATGAGTGAACGGGTGGCTAGCTAACACCCCAGTGCTTGTTATTGCTGTATTGCATAAACAAATAAAGTATATTTGATGATTTAAACAGAATACTTTATAGGTACAACCGCATACTTTGTGTTTCAGAGTTTCAATTTGGACATGTATCCTTGCAAGTTAACTCAAACTCACTCCGGTATCAATCTTGCAGAAACTCCATGTACAAGATCTCTTACTATGATATAAGCATGGATTCCACAAAATAGATCCAGTACATCTGCAGCTATGAAGACAAATCAATTCTATTGATTAATTTGTCCACCAGTACCAAAATCTCCATTGTAAGATGGACGACATGTGTTTACAAGGCTCCCACAATGTAAACCCCTTTAAACCCAAAGCAGCCATCAACCAACCTGCTGCTCTTTTTGCGTGTGAGCTCTGACACCGGTGCCCTTGGCCTATCTGTAGGACTGGGAAGATCTTGGAAGTCCTCGGATTCTTTACTACCTCCATTCTGCATCATCTCATCCAACAGATGCAGACCGTCGCTATGGTTACCATTCCCATTCTACAAAATAACAAACACATTTATTTGTTTCAAGACATATTTTTTCATAATCTTTGATGAAACAAACACCACTCTCAAAATGTTGATGAATTCATTCTTATTGCTAAGTCATTTGTCTTTTAATGTTCAGCACTCACAGTTGTGTCACACTAATCAATCTGTTTTTCATAATTATTATGTGATACTTGCTTCAATATCTTCCTTATCAAGCAGCAAAATGTCTTATCAGAATACCATCAACTTATTTTTCCTACAAGTATACTATGATCAGCTTGCAGGAATTATTGGTTTTTATCATTGGGTGCACCAATAAATCCCAACTAATTATGTCCGTGCAAGCCAATAAATCCCAACTAATTATGTCCGCGTAAATTCAGAAAAGTCACACAATACCAAGTTTGTATAGTTTCAGCGCCCAGTTCTGTGTACGCCATTCTATATCAATCCATGATGTTATGAGTCCCACCTGGCAGTTGGGTAAGTCCATATGATATCAAGGAGGTCCCCACCTGACCCCCTCAGATTTGCTTTATATTTTAGTCATATGTTGTACCTGTAAAAATATTAAAACCTGCAAATTTGAGGTCTGTAGCTCTTACGGATTTTCTGTGGCAGCCATTTAAAGTTGAAGTATGGGGGTCTAAATTTGGACTCAAAAGTTGCCCTTTAAATAAATGTCATCTTTGGGAGTCTGTGACTTCTTTACAAAAAGAGAGAGAGGTCTGAAACCTTGTATACATACTAACTACATGACAATTTGTCAAAAGTAAAAAAAAAAAAAATCTGTAATTGCGCGTTGTGTCACGGGGTCATTAAATATGCAAGAAAAAATGTAATGTTTTGTAAACTGGCAAGTTTAGCCCCTCTAAATTCACATTTTTTGTCAGATTAATTATTTTTTTTTTTTTTTATTTTAAATATAGGATAAATACAATACATATCCAAAAAATTGAGGTCACAACTTATTTACATTTTGAACAGCGCCCTCACGAAGATGAAATTTATTGCAAATTCAACATTTTCAGGGGGTCCAAAGTCGATGTGGTCCACCTTCAAAATTTATTTAAAATTTTTTATATGACTACTAGTCTTAAATTACAACTTTGCAAAGTCCCAGTAATTGTCTAGGTTGACTTCATATCAAACGACAAGCCCAAAGTTGACCATTTTCTTATGATTGCATGTACTGCAAATGTGCGAATTTGGAAGGGTTAAAGTCAAATTGGCCCCAATATTGAAAATAAAATGGAAATTAAAGTAAATAGGGCCAATAACTACGCATCTAGTCATTTATTTTCAATATTGTGGCCATTTTGACTTTAAAACCTTCCGAATTCGGCACATTTGCAGTACATACAATCATAAGACAATGGTCAACTTTGGGCTTGTCGCTTTATATGAAGTCAACCTATAAAATTACTGGGATATAGCAAAGTTGTACTTTAAGACTAGTAGTCATATAAAAGTGATGTTTTATGAATTTTGAAGGTTGACCACATTGACTTTGGGCCCCTGAAAATGTTGAATTTGCAACTTAAATTTCATCTTTTGAGGGCGCTGTTCAAATGTAAATAAATTGTCACCTCTATGTCTTGGATATGCATTGTATTTGTCCTATATATCGCATCAGTGACAACAAAAAACAATTATTCTGACAACAAATGTGAATTTAGGGGGGCTAAAACATTAATGTTTTAATTATACTGGCAAGTTTTAGCCCCCCTAAATTCACATGTGCCGAATTCGGAAGGTTTAAAAGTCAAAATGGCCACAATATTGAAAATAAATGACTAGATGCGTAGTTATTGGCCCTATTTACTTTAATTTCCATTTTATTTTCAATATTGGGGCCAATTTGACTTTAAGCCTTCCAAATTCGGCACCTTTGCAGTACATGCAATCATAAGAAAATGGTCAACTTTGGGCTTGTCGTTTTATATGAAGTCAACCTAGACAATTACTGAGACTTTGCAAAGTTGTAATATAAGACTAGTAGTCATATAAAAAAAATGTTTTATAAATTTTGAAGGTGGACCACATCGACTTTGGACCCCCTGAAAATGTTGAATTTGCAATAAATTTCATCTTCGTGAGGGCGCTGTTCGAAATGTAAATGAGTTGTGACCTCAATTGTTTGGATATGTATTGTATTTATCCTATATTTAGCATCAGTGACAACAAAAAATAATTAATCTGACAAAAAATGTGAATTTAGAGGGGCTAAACTTGCCAGTTTACAAAACATTACATTTTTTCTTGCATATTTAATGACCCCGTGACACAACAGCGCAATTACAGATTTTTTTTGTTTTTTTACTTTTTGACAAATTGTCATGCAGTTAGTGTGTATACAAGGTTTCAGACCTCTCTCTCTTTTTGTAAAGAAGTCACAGACTCCCAAAGATGACATTTATTTAAAGGGCAACTTTTGAGTCCAAATTTAGACCCCCATACTTCAACTTTAAATGGCTGCCACAGAAAATCCGTAAGAGCTACAGACCTCAAATTTGCAGGTTTTAATATTTTTACAGGTACAACATATGACTAAAATATAAAGCAAATCTGAGGGGGTCAGGTGGGGACCTCCTTGATATCATATGGACTTACCCAGTTACGAGCTGATCATAGAATATATAAAGCAACTGAAATCATATGAACACTGAATTAAATCCAAGGAGGATGCAAGTATATTGTTATCCCTATGTACTTCCATCCTCCTTGCGTACAACTGTTACTTGAGGTTACTTACCAATTCTGGAGTAGGCAAACCCAACTTCATTTTCCTAAACCAAACAGACTTCCATAGATCCAACTTTTTCCCTTTATACTTGACCTGAGAAAGTACATAAAAATATGATTAGAAAAATTAACTTTAGAGTTTGACTTCTTTGACTCAAGCCACTATTTACACATCAAGTATTTAATGCCATACCCCAGAAGCAAAATTAATGAGTGTTTGTTTCATTGAAAAACTTAGGTTAAGTTAAAGATTCAAATAAGCAGACTGGCAAAAATGTGAATTGTGCAGGAGTACTAGTACTCATCATGAGAGATACAGGGTGATTTATAATAATTGAAGAACCCATTTTCTTGCATTTACTGTTTATAATCTCTAGCTAGAATTCACAAGGTGTGTATGTGAGCATCACCAGCGAGGTTCTTTTTATGCGATAATCAGGATACGGGTGAAGGCCAGGCAAAACCAGTACAAAAAGACCTTGCTGAGATAGCTAAGAAAATCATTTTCAAATGAAAAACTAACACAAAGAAGCCATCTGTTTGAAGCTTTCAATTTAATTTTCTACATCAATGGTGGAATAAAAAAATTGACATTTACGACAATAACAGCTCAACATAAATATGATAATTAACACAAACAAATTTAAGTATTATACAAGCTTAAATATGTATCAAATAATCAATCAATTCATGATTGGATCAATTCTTACCGATGCCCATCCACATCCTGATTTTTTGGCTGGATTCACAAGTTTCTTGATGTGTATCGCCCAGGCACTGGGAGAATTGAAGATTTCTTTGGTATTTTTATGTGTCCAACAAATTTTGCCATCTTTACACAAATCTGCTGTGAAATTACGCCCCTGTTAAGGAAAAGAAATACATTGTTACATAAATATAAAGCAAACAAAATGTGACCGTCCACAAACTAGGTGTCAAGTTGTAATTTTCAATTTTAAGATTTTGAATTTGTTACAATGTACAAAAAATAAGCTTGGTAAAGTCACTCAAATAATCAACAATCCTCTTGAATCAAAAATCCTCTTGAAATTGCTTGTTTCCTAATGAATTTTGTTGAGTTTATTGAGCATAAATAAATAGGCCATATCAGAATAAGCCCCGACGACTTTACACCTGGTTCGTGATGGATGATGGACAAATTAGTTGTCAAAGGGACATCGGCCAATTTCTTTTAATTAATCATACTACTTATAAAAATGGCAAAAGTTGCATAAGTTTTTGGCAACTTTCTGCCTACTATCACCCCCAACCAATTCTGGTACTAGTTAGTGCAAACCCTTGTCTACTTACCAAGTAATCAACAGTGAGGACATTTTCACCAGCTTCCACTATGCCATCATTCATTAGAGTACTGAGGGTGATGCCTCGTCCTGTTACCACTCTTCCTTTACCACTTGCTGGACTGGAAGTGGACCCGGAATCAACAGATTCCAGATCATCATCCATGGAATGAACCGAGTTGGAATCATCATCTCGGAACAGCATTTTTAAATCTGTTCTTAAATCTGAAAAATATGAAAAATTAATATGAAAACAGGCTTAGTAACTTCCAAGTTTAAATTAACTTTCTCTTAAGGGATGGGGTATGAGCGTTTGGACAGTATTTATTGTGGGACATTAGAGCACATCAGACATATCGAATTGCATTCTGAATCGAAGAATGTCCTTCTGATATCAAATAATTTTGATTTTTGAAATTCGCAATGTAATACACATTTTATGGCAAATGATTAAAATTGATATTTTTGATATTTAACAGTACTCGAAGTTAACGTTATAAATCTGATGATTTATACTTAAAGTGTATGTAGGTGGGATGAAAAGCTGACAATCAATTGAAAATTTTGACCTTTCGTATTGAAGATATGGATTTTTTCCCCAAAACACCAAAAAAAATTGGGAAAATTTGGGGAAAAAAAAATCCATATCTTCAATATGAAAGGTCAAAATTTTCAATTGATCGTCGGCTTTTCCTGCCAGCTACATGTATACACTTTCCGAATATATTATTAGATTTATAAAATTTATTTCGAGGATTGTTATATATCAAAAATGTGAAAAATATCAAATTTTAAAATAATTTGTCATAAAATTTGTATTATATCGTGAATTTCAAAAAATGAAAATTATTTGATATCAGAAAGAGATTCTTCGTATTCAGAATGCAATTCGATATGTCTGATGTGCTCTCATGTCCCACAAAAAATACTGTCGAAACGCTCAAAACGCTCATTCCAGATCCCTTAAATCTCCAAGTGATTATGCTGCCACACAAATACTGGCACACTACATGTGTATAATTAGGTAAATTAGATACTTGGTGGCCAAGTGTACTAAGAGTGTACACAGTGTAAAGCTGCTTGTGTACGCAATCTTCTGTACCACATTATATGTGTGTTGGTTTATATCATGGAGTCTTTGAGCTTGGTCAAGAATTACCCATTTTACCTTGATTATTGAGAAGTCTATCCTCAATCCAAGGCACTGATAACTTTTAAGTTATTAAAATACTCAAGAACTCTAGCTTCAAAGTTACACATTCGATACTAGAGTCCAATGCTATTGTTTTATAATCTATCAGTGTTGACATTTTTAGCAACTGATGTTATTTATTCTGTGGATGTTTATGTTTAAATTTGGAGTGAATTTCAGAATTTGACTTGGTCAACTCTATCTTTTGAGCAAATTTTGCCCATTTTCAACATTCTAAAATTAAGCTGAAGCGCAATATATTTTAACAACATTTTTGATGCGATCATGTGATTGCCCACTGGGATGTTTACTTCAAAACTTCCATTGCTTTACATGGTATCATGATTGTCATCACTGTCATGCTTCATCAATTTCTACCAGATTTTGGCTGCAATGGACTCTAGCCTCAAATGTGACACTATCCGTGAGCAAAATGAAATGAAATATCACCTATAGAGTGCTAATATTCCTTACAAAGCATGGGTTTGAATAACGCGCCAACGATTCACAGAGGATGATAATAGTTTGTTTGTCCTCCACCGGCCACCGCACTTGACTGACTCTCAATGCAGGTCATTTTTATAGAATAGATATGCCAGGCAAACCTTAGTTAACACATTTGCTAGACTCTCATATAAAATGATGCAGTTTGATGGCAAATTTAAATTCACCTGGCATACCTACTTTTAACCTTTCGTGCAAGCGCCCTATTAGCTTGTGTCTGGGTCTAGTCCTAAACAAAGTTGCTTAAATGACATGTCAGTGAAGTAAACAATTAACATGGCCATGGTTTGTCTCTTTAATATGTGCAAACTTTGCTCGTGAAGACACAGATAGTCACAAAATAGATTTTGGTACCGTATAAGCACAAACCTTCACACAGAATTATTTCATTCATTTAAAAATTGTGGCCAAACTAGCCATGATGACACCAGTTACTGTGTGGAGCAGAAAGAGCAAAGTCAAGAATGATAACATTGATACATTTACAAATCAATGCCATCAATTTAAAAATTTATCAATTTGGCATTTAAAAAAATCTGTGTTCAGTTTCAGTTTAGTGTAACCCCAGTACTAGGGACAAAATGAATTGCGACTATCTGTGTCTTGGAATGTACATGTTGTCATACGTAGATCAATCAAAAAGTGGACTGAAACTTGGATTAAAATAGCAAAAGGTCGACCCTGAGTGAGTGATAGCACACTGCCACAAATAAAAATAAAATTGTGTTCACATCAACTTCATTCAAACATATAAAGTTAATTTCACCACCTGCAAAATTAAAGCATAAATGAATTAAATATACATGACTTGTTCATGTTGTTTGTATACTGTTTAGGATAAAATGCATCTCAAATACTGAGAAACCGGCTTGATGTCCGCTTTCTGCGTAATCGTGATCTCACACTCAGTCACAACATGCGCTGTGCATACATGTTCAACACATACAGTCATCAATAAAAATGTATTGTGTTGTGCCCGACACAGCGATAAGCTTACTTACTTACTTGTGTACAATTTAGCCACACATTTTGATGATTTACTGCCTCAAATTAAACTAGAACATAAAAATAATGTGTCCTACCAAGATCTATAAATTACGATCTTACCCATGATGTATGTGTATTTACTGTTGATATTACAAAGTCTTCAAAATCGTGTAAATGGTGAAAAAATGACATTTCACTTTACATCGACTGATGATGTTCTTTGTGTTATGATTTTTAACACCTGTCTGCACGTTCCATTCGTCAAATAGGGGCAAAGGTAAAAAGAAGTTAATTGAACAATTAAAATTGTAAACAGGTACCACTGAATATGTAAGAAAAATATTGTTAATGAGTAAATCAATAATAATTTTATAAATTTTTGCTATATATTGGAACATAATTATTTTCATTATTCTTGGTGGTGAAAGTTCTTTAGCATTGATAGTAATACTCCCCTATTAAAAATGGATCCGTCGTAATAGCATTGTCTATGTATATCACATCAATCGATTTACAAAACACTTCCGGATTGGATTGCGGCTTGTTGCATGATGAGGCAGTGTGATGTGATTCTCATCTTCTCTGAGTGTACATGTACCCACAAACAAAAATGTTTTGAAAACGTGATATAGGGGGGGGGGGGCTAGGCCCTACGTGTTAATATATTAAAACGTGTTTAATAGTTTTGGACAAAACGTTTTACCATGAAGGTATTGAAAAAAAACCACTGCGATAACATTTACAAAATGTTTTCAAAATGTTATTAAAATAATTTATATGCCCGGGGGGACTTGTTCTTCAAGGCGGACACCATGCATGCTCGTGTACAAAAACAAGTAAAAAGGGTTGCTTTTCAGCATTGGGCAACTTCGCTACCTGTTTAGGGTGTCAAAAACGCCAAAAATCAGGGTATACTTTCCAAGCAAAATACTTGCTTTATAGGGTACCAAAGTTTAGGCCTAGGCCTAATGGCAAAATAAAAAAGGGTGAAATAGGCTATGTTTGGCTTCTATCAGAACACATCGTAACTATATAAATATTAGAACCTGAACATGAATTTTTACTTTCTTAGTGTTTAAAAAGTGGCAAAATACTTGTTTAGGGTATGTTTTGCACGTGTATTTTCCCAGCTATTTCCTTTTGCTTCTTTTGTCTGTTTGGCATGTTTTGGTACCTTTTTGTGTTTTGATTTATTCTCTATGTTTGTTTTTGATGTTATTCATGTATAGGCATCCCTTCAATTTATTGCTTGCCAATATTGGGTTTAGCCTGGCGTTTCGCCGAATGTTATAAATAAAAAAAATTAAAAAAATACCGTAAAATGGGGTAACTTCGGGTCAGCGAGGTAACTTTGGTCGGTCAAATATTTTTTTCAATTGGTCATATTTTCGTACAGCAATATTGTTTTTAGTCATATTTGGTGTCAATTTGTTAAGAAATATATTTGGAAGAAACAATAGTCGCTCATGTCCAATTTCCTTGAACTTTACAAAAAAATCAGGATTTTTGACCAAAAAAGAGCATTTTTTTACATTTTTTTCAGAAAAAATAAAAATCGATATTTGTGAGCAAGGATGTGTGCTTGATTAATTTTACAAGGGGTCAAATGTCACAAAAAACAATAACCTGCCCATATACAGTGAAGATCAATTTTTTTGATTTTTTTTTCTTCATGGAATGTAATCATTGACCAAAGTTTCCCCAAATGCGGGGTAACTTTGGTCAGGCTATTTTTAACCCCTAGGGCACCCTTACCAAATTATTAAAAAATCTTTTTCAAATTCAAGGTGTAGAAGGAAACCCTAATGTCATAAAAAAAAAGAGTTAATTAGAAACAGAATTGGTTTTGTTTGGAAGCAGTGGTTTAAAAACTCCTGCTACCCCAAAGTTACCCCATTTTACGGTACTCGTTTAGGATGCGTTTCAAGAGTCCATATGAGCATGCATGGTGTCCATCACGTAATGGGATCTAAAATATTTCACAACACTTGTCAGAATGTCAGTTTCACAAAATGTTTTTGAATCATTGTTATTAAATCGTTAGGCCCTTTAGGCCGATAACCAGTGGCGGCGCCACGTGGGGGGCAAGGGGAATTTCCCCAAATATTTTTCTTGCCCCCCCCCCCCCCAGTTTCCCCCTCCCAGTTTTGAGGTAAAACACCCCAAATTACGTAAATTTCCACTTTTTAGCGGCAATTTTGCGCAAAATTCACTTTGCCCCCCACCCCGAAAGAAAATTCCTGGTGCCGCCACTCGGATAATAACCCAACATTTTCTGTAAACGGGCGTATTTGCTGGGTTTAAATGGCAACAATTTAGGGAAATGAATAAACAACTCATGACATCAAATAATTTACAAAAACAATGAGCTGATTGACTTGACTTTTAAAAAGTAAGTAAGAAAGAAAGAAAGTTTGAATGAATGAAAGAAAGAAAGAAAGAAAGAAACAAACAAACAAACAAACAAACAAACAAACAAACAAACAAACAAACAAAAAAAAAAAAAAAAAAAAAAAAAAAAAAAAAGAAAGAAAGAAAGATTGAAAGAAAGAAAGCAAAAAAGAAAGAAAAAAAGTGATAATAGACTAAATCAAAATTAACAGTATCTCATCTGAACTAATGAAAATGAATATTACGAAATTAGAGTGTATGGACCAATAATGACCACAAAAATTAATGCTATCTATTGCTGATAGCAACAGTGATGAATTACCCATGGACCATTAATGCTATCTACTGCGGATATATAGAAAGAGTGATGAATAACCAATGGATCATTGCTGATAGCAACTGTGGTGAATTATCCATGGACCACTAAATGCTATCTACAATAGCAGCAACGATAAATTACCTATGAACCATTAATACTATCTACTACTAATAGCAAGTGATGAATCACCAATGGGCCTTTAATGCTATCTACTGCTGATAGCAACAGTGATGAATCACCCATGGACCATTAATGCTATCTACTGCTGATAGCAACAGTGATGAATTACCCATGGGCCATTAATGCTATCTACTGCTGATAGCAACAGTGATGAATTACCACGGACCATAATGCTATCTACTACTGATAGCAACAGTGATGAACTACCCATGAGCCTTTTATGCTATCTACTGCTGATGGCAACAGTGATGAGTTACCATGTACCATAATGCTATCTACTACTGATAGCAACAGTGATGAATTACCCATGGGCCTTTTATGCTATCTACTGCTGATGGCAACAGTGATGAATTACCCATGGGCCTTTTATGCTATCTACTGCTGATGGCAACAGTGATGAATTATCTATGGACCACTAGCTAAATGCTATATACTGCTGATAGCAACAGTGATGAATCACCCATGGACCATTAATGCTATCTACTGCTGATAGCAACAGTGATGAATCACCCATGGACCATTAATGCTATCTACTGCTGATAGCAACAGTGAGGAATTACCCATGGACCTTTTATGCTATCTACTGCTGATGGCAACAGTGATGAATTACCCATGGACCATTAATGCTATCTACTGCGGATATAGAAAGAGTGATGAATAACCCATGGATCATTGCTGATAGCAACTGTGGTGAATTATCCATGGACCACTAAATGCTATCTACCAGGGAGGTAAATAACATGTTAACTGGGTGGGCAAATGCCCACCCAGTAAATTATTTTGCCCACCCAGTAAATTCAACTTGCCCATTGCCCAAAAGTGCCCACCCAGTAAATTATTTTGCCCATAAAAAATAATAATATTACCAACGTGCATATTTTGAAATCAACTTGCATTTTGAAAGTGATGTTGAATAATGAAAGTGATGTATCTTTTCTTAACATTTGCTAACTTTTTCATTTACCATGTTTACAACTTTGGAGTAGGAATACTTATCACACAGTAAGCCTACAAAATGGTATATGAAGCCAAAAATTAATATTATTTTGAGCCGCAATTTCCACACAAGACCTGAGAGAATTCTTATAAGACCATAAATACTATTTAGATATTCTTGAATAAGGTGTGTTTTTAATAGACTTGGACATTATATTTGATTTTTTTAAAATATATATTTGATTATATTTGAAACTTAAATCCAGATATACATTGCCCATTGCCCATCAAGTCTTTGAGCATGCACAGGTAATAGTATTATAAAAATGATTTTATGCAATCAGTCTAAACTTTAAATGTTGAAAGAATATATGTTATTTTACATTATCATTACTTTTTACACCTTTTGACTGTGATTCTACATCCGTCTTTATTATTTTGAGCAACATTGGGGCCTATGTTATAAGAATCATAAGAATTGGCAAAATAAACATTTTAATTGTAGTTGGGAAATAGGTCAATATAATTCAGGGTTGTCCATATATTGCCAAATTCTACAGTAGATTCATTTACCGCCTTGGGTGGAAAATACCGGGGAATACCAACATATACCGCAAAGATGCAACTTTGGGCCACTCAAAAACCCTGAAACTTTGTGAAAATTTGGATAAAAAGTCACAAAAATAGGTTGAAGATAATTAAAAGTGCCGACGTTTTGACTTAATAAAAGAAGGAATCCAGGCATGAGAAAGAAAGGTGGCATCTCTGATACCAGAAAGTACTGGGAAATACTTGTAAACATTGAAATTACTAGTGAATACTTGGTCAAATATTGGTTTGGTGATATTTTTTTGGTAAATTTTAGAATATACTTTTGTTCATTTTTAAACACATTTTCATAATTATTTATCAAATAATTTCAATACATTTTAGAAAATGTCACTCGTCCAAACAGAAATTTATATTTCTTCAATCTGTGAGTGATGTGTGTCTGTGACAAGAAGTTACAGAGTAAATACGAAGACAACAACATTGCCATGATTACCCTTCCCATCTAACTTTACTGCTTTCCCCCCTGCCTATAATACTATCTACTACTGATAGCAAGTGATGAATCACCAATGGGCCTTTAATGCTATCTACTGCAGATAGCAACAGTGATGAATCACCCATGGACCATTAATGCTATCTACTGCTGATAGCAACAGTGATGAATTACCACGGACCATAATGCTATTTACTACTGATAGCAACAGTGATGAACTACCCATGAGCCTTTTATGCTATTTACTGCTGACAGCATCAGTGATGAATTATCTATGGACCACTAAATGCTATCTATTGCTGATAGCAACAGTGATGAATTACCCCTGGACCATTAATGCTATCTACTGCTGATAGCAACAGTGATGAATTACCCATGGACCATTAATGCTATCTACTGCTGATAGCAACAGTGATGAATCACCAACGGGCCTTTTATGCTATCTACTGCTGATGGCAACAGTGATGAATTAACCATGGGCCTTTTATGCTATCTACTGCTGATGGTAACAGTGATGAATTACCCCTGGACCATTAATGCTATCTACTGCTGATAGCAACAGTGATGAATCACCCATGGGCCTTTTATGCTATCTACTGCTGATAGCAACAGTGATGAATTACCCATGGACCATTAATACTATCTACTGCTGATAGCAACAGTGATGAATCACCAACGGGCCTTTTATGCTATCTACTGCTGATGGCAACAGTGATGAATTAACCATGGGCCTTTTATGCTATCTACTAGAGATAGCAACAGTGATGAATTACCACGGACCATAATGCTACTTACTACTGATAGCAACAGTGATGAACTACCCATGAGCCTTTTATGCTATTTACTGCTGACAGCATCAGTGATGAATTATCTATGGACCATTAAATGCTATCTATTGCTGATAGCAACAGTGATGAATCACCCCTGGACCATTAATGCTATCTACTGCTGATAGCAACAGTGATGAATCACCCATGGGCCTTTTATGCTATCTACTGCTGATAGCAACAGTGATGAATTACCCATGGACCATTAATGCTATCTACTGCTGATAGCAACAGTGATGAATCACCAACGGGCCTTTTATGCTATCTACTGCTGATGGCAACAGTGATGAATTAACCATGGGCCTTTTATGCTATCTACTGCTGATGGTAACAGTGATGAATTACCCATGGACCACTAATGCTATCTACTGCTGATAGCAACAGTGATGAATTATCCATGGACCATTAATGCTATCTACTGCTGATAGCAACAGTGATGAATCACCCATGGGCCTTTTATGCTATCTACTGCTGATAGCAACAGTGATGAATTACCCATGGACCATTAATGATATCTACTGCTGATAGCAACAGTGATGCATCACCCATGGGCCTTTTATGCTATCTACTGCTGATCGCAACAGTGATGAATTATCTATGGACCACTAACTGATATCTACTGCTGATAGCAGGAGTGATGAATAACCTATGGATCATTAATGCTATCTATTGCTGATAGCAACAGTGATGAATTACCCATGGACCATTAATGCTATCTACTGCTGATAGCAACAGTGATGAATCACCCATGGGCCTTATATGCTATCTACTGCTGATAGCAACAGTGATGAATTACCCATGGACCATTAATGCTATCTACTGCTGATAGCAACAGTGATGAATCACCCATGGGCCTTATATGCTATCTACTGCTGATAGCAACAGTGATGAATTACCCATGGACCACTATTGCTATCTACTGCTGATGGCAACAGTGATAAATTACCCATGGGCCTTAATGATATCTACTGCTGATAGCAACAGTGATGAATCACCCATGGGCCTTTTATGCTATCTACTGCTGATCGCAACAGTGATGAATTATCTATGGACCACTAACTGATATCTACTGCTGATAGCAGGAGTGATGAATAACCTATGGATCATTAATGCTATCTATTGCTGATAGCAACAGTGATGAATTACCCATGGACCATTAATGCTATCTACTGCTGATAGCAACAGTGATGAATCACCCATGGGCCTTATATGCTATCTACTGCTGATAGCAACAGTGATGAATTACCCATGGACCATTAATGCTATCTACTGCTGATAGCAACAGTGATGAATCACCCATGGGCCTTTTATGCTATCTACTGCTGATGGCAACAGTGATGAATTACCCATGGACCATTAATGCTATCTACTGCGGATAGAAAGAGTGATGAATAACCCATGGATCATTGCTGATAGCAACTGTGATGAATTATCCATGGACCACTAAATGCTATCTACTGCTAATAGCAGCAATGATAAATTACCTATGAACCATTAATACTATCTACTACTGATAGCAAGTGATGAATCACCAATGGGCCTTTTATGCTATCTACTGCTGCTGATAGCAACAGTGATGAATTACCCATGGACCATTAATGCTATCTACTGCTGATAGCAACAGTGATGAATTACCACGAACCATAATGCTATCTACTACTGATAGCAACAGTGATGAACTACCCATGAGCCTTTTATGCTATTTACTGCTGATAGCAACAGTGATGAATTACCCATTGACCATTAATGCTATCTACTGCTGATAGCAACAGTGATGAATCACCCATGGGCCTTTTATGCTATCTACTGCTGATAGCAACAGTGATGAATTACCCACGGACCATAATGCTATCTACTACTGATAGCAACAGTGATAAATTACCCATGAGCCTTTTATGCTATCTACTGCTGATAGCAACAGTGGTGAATTATCTATGGACCACTAAATGCTATCTACTGCTGATAACAGGAGTGATGACTAACCTATGGATCATTAATGCTATCTACTGCTGATATATAGCAACCGTGATGAATTACCCATGGACCATTAATGCTATCTACTGCTGATAGCAACAGTGATGAATCACCCATGGGCCTTTTATGCTATCTACTGCTGATAGCAAGAGTGATGAATAACCTATGGATCATTAATGCTATCTTCTGCTGATATATAGCAACAGCGATGAATTACCCATGGACCTTTAATGATATCTACTGCTGATAGTAGCAGTGATGAATTACCCATCATCGGGCCATAATGATATCTACTGCTGATAGCAAGTGATGAATCACCAATGGGCCATTAATCCTATCTATTACTGGTAGCAACAGTGATGAATTACCCATGGACCATTAATGATATCTACTGCTGATAGCAACAGTGATGAATTACCCATGGACCACTATTGCTATCTACTGCTGATAGAAACAGTGATGAATTACCCATGGACCATTAATGCTATATACTGCTGATAGCAACAGCGATGAATTACCAATGGACCACTAAATGCTATTTACTGCTGATAGCAGCAATGATAAATTACCTATGAACCATTAATACTATCTAACACTGATAGCAAGTGATGAATCACCAATGGGCCTTTAATGCTATCTACTGCTGATAGCAACAGTGATGAGTTACCATGGACCATAATGCTATCTACTACTGATAGCAACAGTGATGAATTACCCATGGACCACTATTGCTATCTACTGCTGATAGCAACAGTGATTAAATACCCATGGACCACTATTGCTATCTACTGCTGATAGCAACAGTGATGAATTACCCATGGACCATTAATGCTATCTACTGCTGATAGCAACAGTGATGCATCACCCATGGGCCTTTTATGCTATCTACTGCTGATGGCAACAGTGATGAATTACCCATGGACCACTAAGGCTATCTACTGTTGATGCTATCTACTGCTGATAGCAACAGTGATGAATCACCAATGGGCCTTTTATGCTATCTACTGCTGATAGCAACAGTGATGAATCACCCATGGGCCTTTTATGCTATCTACTGCTGATAGCAACAGGTGATGAATTACCCATGGACCATTAATGCTATCTACTGCTGATAGCAACAGTGATGAATCACCCATGGGCCTTTTATGCTATCTACTGCTGATGGCAACAGTGATGAATTATCTATGGACCACTAAATGCTATCTACTGCTGATAGCAGGAGTGATGAATAACCTATGGATCATTAATGCTATCTACTGCTGATATATAGCAACAGCGATGAATTACCCATGGACCTTTAATGATATCTACTGCTGATGGCAACAGTGATAAATTACCCATCATCGGGCCATAATGATATCTACTGCTGATAGCAACAGTGATGAATCACCAATGGGCCATTAATCCTATCTATTACTGGTAGCAACAGTGATGAATTACCCATGTACCATTAATGCTATCTACTGCTGATAGCAACAGTGATGAATCACCCATGGGCCTTTTATGCTATCTACTGCTGATGGCAACAGTGATGAATCACCAATGGACCATTAATGCTATCTACTGCTGATAGCAACAGTGATGAATTACCCATGGACCATTAATGCTATCTACTGCTGATAGCAAACAGCGATGAATTATTACCAATGGACCACTAAATGCTATTTGTTGCTGATAGCAGCAATGATAAATTACCTATGAACCATTAATACTATCTACTACTGATAGCAAGTGATGAATCACCAATGGGCCTTTAATGCTATATACTGCTGATAGCAACAGTGATGAGTTACCATGGACCATAATGCTATCTACTGCTGATAGCAACAGTGATGAACCACCCATGGGCCTTTTATGCTATCTAATGCTGATAGCAACAGTGATGAATTATCTATGGACCACTAAATGATATCTACTGCTGATAGCAACAGTGATGAATAACCTATGGACCATTAATGCTATCTACTGCTGATAGCAACAGTGATGAATTACCCATGGACCTTTAATGATATCTACTGCTGATAGCAAGAGTGATGAATTACCAATGGACCATTAATGCTATTTACTGCTGATAGCAACAGTGATGAATCACCCATGAGCCTTTTATGCTATCTACTGCTGATAGCAACAGTGATGAATTACCCATGGACCACTAAATGCTATCTACTACTGATAGCAACAGTGATGAATCACCAATGGGCCATTAATGCTATCTACTACTGATAGCAACAGTGATGAATTACCTATGGACCATTAATGCTATCTACTGCTGATAGCAACAGTGATGAATTACCTATGGACCATTAATGCTATCTACTGCTGATAGCAACAGTGATGAATTACCTATGGACCATTAATGCTATCTACTACTGATAGCAACAGTGATGAATTACCTATGGACCATTAATGCTATCTACTGCTGATAGCAACAGTGATGAATTACCTATGGACCAGTATTGCTATCTACTGCTGATAGCAACAGTGATGAACTATACCTATGGACCACTATTGCTATCTACTGCTGATGGCAACAGTGATGAATTACCCATGTACCTTATAATAATGCTATTTAGTATTTACTGCTGATAGCAACAGTAATGAATTACCAATGGACCATTAATGCTATCTACTGCTGATGGCAACAGTGATGAATTACCCATGGACCTTTAATTATGCTATCTACTGCTAATGGCAACAATGATGAATTACGTATGGACCAATACACTTCTAGTGCCCGTTTCTATTCATCGTTATGTATTCTTCTCCCGTGCATTATTTTCGCGAACTACCCTTCACAGCCCAAATTATATAAACCTGCACGCTAAACAATGCATTATCTAAAACCTGCACGCTAAACAATAGATTCTAGATAATACGTGCACGCTCAAATACTAGAAATACTACTTTCACATAACCATATAGTAGAGTTAGGTGACGCTTTCGACACTGAGGTCACATAACTATATAATTGTCTGTGCGATATATATACCATCAAAAAAGTACGAATATACATTCTGTGGTGTTAAAATGGTATAGTTACAAACGGTGTTCTATAATAGGGTACAATTACCGAATGCAAATATCATTGTCATAAATTATGATTAATGACCTCAAATAAATCAAACATCAAATGAGAATAATCGAGCTTCTATTAATTAAAAAGGGCCAAAAACAGGTGGATCATAATTATACAAGATGACACCATTGCAAAATATTCAGCATTTTACAAATGAAATACATGTAGGCCTATATCTAAAATAACTATGCTGCAGGACGCCACCAGTAACACCAAGTAATGCATGGTGCGGAACTGCACGTCAACAGCCACTACTGGGGCGATTTGTGCAGCTACCACATCAAGATCAAGACATAGCCGGGCCCGGGAAACACACACTAGCGCATAATATCATGATCATGCTTTATAATACCATAGGCCTTCAAACACATGTGTTTGAAGGCCTATGATAATACTGAACAAATTGTTAAATCCCAATGTCGTGTGTTTTAATATAAGTAGATTTTAAAGTTCAAATTATAGAGCTATAAAGTCCAGTTGATATTCACCGTAGTACTAGTCGGACATCTAAATCGATCGTTTCCAGGTGAACTGGTTCAGTGCTCTCTGTGTTCGAAACCACGATATTAAATGATCACAACATAAAGTCAATTGGTTACAAACCATGCGTGAATAAGTTACTAAAGTATGACGTATGGCATAATCGATACCATCGATACCATACGTATACAGGGATTGATTTTCTTTACCAGTTAAATGCTACGTAGCTGGTCAATGTCCTGACGGTGTTTTTTAAAATGTAAGATATTTTCCTAATATTACAACTAATATAATGAATGCAGCAATTAATATTGCCTATTGTTTTAATAGGCCTACACTCAAAGTGTATGACGGATAATGTACTCGTGCAAATGCATTCGTCAAGATAATTGCACTTGCCATGGAGTTATTGCATTTAGCTCTTGAGCCTATCGGCTCTCGAGCTAAATGCAATAACTCCCCGGCGTGTGCGATTATCTTGACGAATGCATTGCACTCAGTTCATTATCCTTATCTTAATGCTATCTACTGCTGATAGCAACAGTGATGAATTACCTATGGACCATTAATGCTAGCTTCTGCCGAAAGCAACAGTGATGAATTACCTATGGACTTTGGTCAGAAAAAATGTTTTGTTGACCTGTTTTTAATTGCCTTTTGATACCTTTTCCACATTAAAACCAATACAATCGAGCATGATATAGTATACAAATATTAACTGTCTATGAGTGTGATGGTGAAATATAATCACGAGGTGAAAGATGGATTGTTCCATTCCACGAGCCGAACGGCGAGTGGAATGGAACAATACATCTTTCACCGAAAGTGATTATATTTTGACCATTACACAAATTTAAGACAGTTAATATTTGTTTTATATCACTCATACATAAATTCTATTACTAAAATACTATTTAAGGTAGGAAATACATTTTTTCATCAACATAACACCATGTTTTGCCGTGATATACTTCACATTTTGGGATCCACCCCATAACTAAATCGTCGAAGTCTAAAGAGTCAGCTTATGACGGCTTGGCGCAGGCGCTTTCACGGCAGGCACTATGATGGTAAAGACTATCACACGGAGAGGCTGATAGTAAAAATGATAAATGGTAATCAACCAATGAACTGTCTAGAATTTATGTATGAGTGATATAATTGTTGATAATATGTTGACGCGATGAACATCCGTTAACCAGTAATATACTGTCTACTACTAGTTCCGGCATACTGGTTGCTGTGATAGTGTTGTTTTTTCCTTTTCCAAGTTCAGTTAAAATAATTCAAGACATAATGAATCAATTGAAACACAACAGTTTATTATTTTCTTGATCAAGGCACTTTTTACAATATTTACAAAACCTATAGCTACCCAGTTTATAAAATAATTCATAAAACCACCAAGCATAATTCTACTGCCCAAAAGGGTACCTGAATATTGTATCCATATTTTATATTCCATCAATATCAAGTGTTCTTTATGGATTGGTCCATTGCAGTCCATAATTTAGAAATAAAGGGCAATACAGTATTATATGTCTGAGACCAGCTAAAGGTGGATCAAGGTTTTTGGTAGGGGTTTCACTCATGAACATTTTCAGGCCTGCATTACTTACCATCTCAAAAGTTAGGTCTTTTTATAGTAGGAAACTTTCTTTCGCGAAGGCACCATGTCAACAATGCCTAGAAAAGTTGCTTTTTGTCTGGTAAAAGTACGTAATTTTTTGCCATTTGCTGCTATTCCTTTTCTCCGATCGGCACCAGATAAATCGGCCTTCCTTTTATGCGCTATTAACCTGTGTAAACCAATCAAGGACCGTAATTGACAGTGACATCAGACGCCATAAAATCTTTTTATCTCTGTCTTTTATTATATTACGCCCTGAAAAATTACAAACATTTCCACTTTGCGTCAATTTTGCTTAAAATTGGTTGATTTGCCCCCCGAAAATCACTTTTCCCCTCGATGACCCCCCATAAAAAATTCCTGGCATGTCACTGTGCATTGTGCGAGTGTCCAAAATTTGAAATTATAATGACCTGAATGCATCTATGCAGTGCATTACACAAGGTTACCCTTACAATTTTTCAATGATACGCATGTGTTAATGACCTAATGACCTAATTGTTGGAGTGGTTAATTGATAGAAAGAAAGGCCATGTCATTTATGTGCCCAAATAATGTGTCCTCTGCAGTATTTGGGTATAAAGGAAACATTATTTGGGTATAAAGGAAACAGCATAACCCTTTATTTCTATAATAATCTGCCCTCATCTGGCACATTTTGACAAATAAAATGTGCAATTTATAATAATGGTCAGTGTAAAAAATAATGTGATATAAAAAGAAAATACCCGTACATAGTCTGCTATCTACTGATAATATCATAATAGCAATAGTATGGAACTGCCTCTGTAACATTCAACTACAATCTAATGATTACAATTCTGATAAAAAAATCTATGGATATATAATGCTATCATCTACTGCTGATAGCAAAAGTGATGAATTACATAATTATGGACCATTAAGGTTAAATGATGTATTGTTGGTCGAAGCAGCAGAAAAAAAAAGTAGTTCACAGCATCTTGTGAATGGTAGTGAGCTTTAGCAAAAATTGCATTGCTCAATTTATAGCGAGCATGTAGAAGAATTCAAATATCACAGATATACTTTTGTAGGTTCTGTGGTTCTTGAGTTATGTTGTAAAGAGGGCTGAAACAACAACACTTTTGTAAACCGTACATAACTCATTAACAACAATAAATTAAGCAAGTTTTCAAAGTATATGATTTGTAGAATGAACTTTTGCAAAAACACCAAAGTGTTATTTTTCAATAATATATTGATTCAGATAATGAAAATCAACTTTTTTGGCTGCTTCGACCAACAATACCTCATATACCCTTAATGCTATCTACTGCTGATAGCAACAGTGATGAATTACCAATTGACCATTAATGCTATCATTCCTGATGAGAGTATTAATTGATTGCAATATAGCATACATCCTGCATTAACAGGCACAAATTTCTGACATGTATGACTTCCAAGTTCTGCTGCATATATGGTTCCCTCTGATTGGCTAACTGCTACTAAATGAGGTTTGCTTCCTTTTGTCACTTCTATTTGACCTTTGACATTACAATCTCCAATATCTCCTGATTTTTGTGGTGCCTCTACCAGGAGAATTTTGTCTTGGTTCAGTTGAGCGACGACAAAATGCGACTTGTCTGCACTTAACCTGTAATAAGACAAAAAACAAGAAAAAAAATATTTGAGGCTATTTTTGGTTTGAATTTGAAAAGAATTCAACAATGAAACTGAAGAGGAAACTAAAAGAAGAATCCAGCTAAAGTTTGTTTGTATTATAATAGGCGAAAATTATTCAGCTTTTGTTAATACGCACATCAATAAACATGATAAAGTCCCAACTGACACTTGAATAAATTCACATACGCTTGCACCAGTCACGCATTAGGCAATGCACAATGAGCGTAAGCACTGCACTCAACTGCACACACACAATTCTATATCAATAAACGGTGCAATGGGTCTTATTTTTTTGCCTTATATAAGCTGAACAAACTTAAGGTTGGGTGAAGTTTATAGTGAATTATATCTTTTGAGACACCTTCCTCATGTATCTCCCTGAAGAGGCTGGTACGGGACCAATGCATCACACCTGTCCTCTCGTATGGGGTTGAAACATGGACGACCACCAAACGTCTAGATAAAAGACTGTGGGTGATAGAGAGGGTGATGGAAAGGATAATGATAGGAATCACAAAGAAACACAGAGTGACAAATACTGATCTGAGAAAGAAATTATTGTGACCATAAAGTCAAAGAAATGAAGATGGACATACACCAGCTGCCAACATTTGAATCTTGAAAAAAGGGAGATTTCCTGTTGCAATCAGGGAGATTTGTCAAAATGTGTACATCTTAATGGACAAAACCATTTCCTTTTCAGGAAGATGACCAAAAATTAAGGGTTCTGAAGGTTTAAAAGTAGGGAGTCTCCTGCGAAAAGAGGGAGTTGGCAGCTCTGCATACACCTAGCCAGGAGGTATGATAACAGAGTAATAAATACTGGTCTAAGAAAGAAATTGGAAGTGCAGGGTATTACAACCATAAAGTCAAAAAAATGAAGGTGGACAATCACCTAGCCAGAAGGTATGATCAATTTTCTGACAAATTTCTGACATGTATGACTTCCAAGTTCTGCTGCATATATGGCTCCCTCTGATTGGCTAACTGCTACTAAATGAGGTTTGCTTCCTTTTGTCACTTCTATTTGACCTTTGACATTACAATCTCCAATATCTCCTGATTTTTGTGGTGCCTCTATTAGGAGAATCTTGTCTTGGTTGAGTTGTGCGACAACAAAATGTGACTTGTCTGCACTTAACCTGTAATAAGACAAAAAAAAAAAAAAAAACAAATTATTTGAGACTAATTTTAGATTGAATTTGAAAAGATTTTAGAGGAAATTAAAAGAAGATACATTAATCAATTAAGTCCCAACTAACGCTTGCGTAAATTCACATACGCTTGCACCAGTCACGCATTAGCCAACGCACACAATTCAATATCAATTAATACACGGTGCTATGGGTCTTATTTTTTTGCCATATATAAGCTGAACAAACTTTAGGTTGGGTGAAGTTTGGAACAGTGAATTATATCTTTTGAGACACCATTCTTCTTAATGTATCTCCCTGAAGAGACAGTATTTGACCAATGCATCATACCTGTCCTCTCGCATGAGGTTGAAACATGGACGACCACCAAACATCTAGAAAAAAACTGTGGTTGATAGAGAGGGCGATGGAAAGGATAACGATAGGATCACAAAGAAACACAGAGTGACAAATACTGATCTGAGAAAGAAATTATTGTGACCATAAAGTCAACGAAATGAAGGTGGACATACACCTAGCCAGGAGGTATGATAACAGGTGGACACACAAAATAAAAGATTGGACACTGCATATGGTGACATTGCTTGGCAGAGAGCAGATCAGGATAGAGTGAGGTGAAAATTGATGAAGAGGCCTTCCTCCTATAGTGGAGTGGAATAGGCTGAAAAAGAAGATTTATAAGGGGAAATTAAACAGAGAAAAGGAAGAAATCTGGTTTGACAGATGTTTGCTATTTGCAATAGTCAAATAAAATATATCTACAAAAATGAAGGCATACTTTTGTACAACTCCCTTGAGCATTAACTTTTATTTGAGAATAAGTAGAGTTTGTACCACAAACATATGGAAAAGTAATCTCTTTTGCTCAAATAAAAGGGGTCCCACAGTTAAGCAATGGGAGAAAAGTGTCTTTTTTCACTTTCAACTTCAATTATTATAAAGGGAAAGTCTTTTATTTTTTGGCTCACTCTTAAAGGCCCTTTCAGTGATTTCACAGGAACATTAAAAAAAATAGAAATTTGTCAGAGTTGCTTAGAAATAAAGAATAAGTCTACCGAATTTCATTAAACCACTTTTCCCCTGAATACATCGACAAATTAGTCAAAAACAGAAGTTTTAGAAAGGTTTTCTACTTCAACTCAGATCGACTCGAGAAAATCGAGATTTTCAGTACAGTCTTCACCAATCGACTGGAAAAACTTCCTAGTCCAGTGTTTCTAACACGGGGAAGTAGAGTCTAAATTGATTTAAAACAGGCGCTTAATTTTTGTAGTAGAAAACAAAATAAGCAATTAAACGTTACCGAGGCAAACTATGAAACTAACAGGCAATTCAAATATGAAAAACAGTTAAAATTGTGTATTTTGTTTAAAATAGTAGCTACTGATGTAATAAGTAGTAGAAACAATACGCATAGCAGCGTGTTGGTATGGTGGAGAGTGAGCTTCTTTTCGATCTCGAGTCGGACTTTTGTACTGTCAGTATCAAAAGTCCAGATTCATGTAAATGCTTTATTTTGTTTAAAATACGGCTTTCGACCGAACCACTAGCAGGCTATGTTAGCACATCTATGCCAATTACAAAGGTACCAAAATCTGAATTTTGATGATTTTTACGATCGTCCGGATGAGCAAATCACTGAATGGGCCTTTAATTGCCTCATGTATATATATTAAACTCTACTTTCCCCGATTTTCAAGGAAATCGGATGAAAGACCTCGTCGTACAGGAGCACTAAACACCGCAAGGTACTCCCAAAATCTCACTCAATTTACTGCGAAATACACTGACATGCACCCCGTGTTATTAAAGTAGCGTGCTATAGACGGCCCTCACTTGATAATAGTCAGTCCGATTGACTTGGGTCACACGATATTTCCTAAAAATACTTTGCCAGATTCTACTCTGTAAAAAGGAATCTGATTGGTTACAAAATGCCGTCGTACAGTAGGAAAAACCATACCCTCTTCCGTACAGCCCTGCTTAGTGTGCTGTGTGGTAATGTATGCATTGTGCATTGACCTCGAACGCCTCTGTACACACAGCGTGCACACACTGGAGTCGAGTATAATTTATTTAAAGAGACTTTCATAGGAAAACTTTTCCATATGTAAAAATGGGTACAGTTTTGTTGTTGAACACTGCTACTTGTGTGGGGGGGAGGGGAGGGGGGATACACACATTACAAACGAGGACACACCTCCGACTGTGGACGTCCTCGATCTGCTGGATCCAGGACATCGCAAATAAGGGGGCTGGCATTTTCTTCGGAAGGGTGGGGCATCCCAAATATGTTGGTGACCGAGTCAATTTTTATGACCCCCCTATCGCTGGTCGAAAAATTTTATGACCCCCCCCTTCCACCTACACAGACTCAAGACAAATTATTCATTGCCTGAACTAAGGCGCGTAGGGCGCCAAAACTTAAGAGAAAATGCCAGCCACCCTAATGTAAAAATGCATTTAAAACGGGCCCACCAATAGGGGGTATTATCCTGGAATCTGGATCATGACCATTTCCTTTCCCAAACCAATCTTCCCTCTCTTGAGGTCGTGATCCCTTTTCCATGTGCTATGTTTTCAAAATTCTATTCAAAGGCTTTTCTTCTGCTTCTAATGTTTTTGCATTTCACTGTTATTGCAATTCCAGATGTAACCATTCCAATGCTCTCTATCCACCTTTCAGCCACCTTACACTTTGTCAAAGAAGTTTCTAATTCTTCCATCATGGACCCAAGTTGTAGAATGGGTCATGGTCATGTGTCACCTTGCCTTCAAGGCTGCAGTCTCGGGGCTGCAGTCAAGCACTCCATGATTACCTCTTTGCTTGCTCCCCTTCCCTCTATTTCAGTATGTCTGGTTTGTCTTTTTCCTCTTTTTAGTTTATTTTGATTTGTTTTATTATGTAGGGCTTCCTTTTAATTGAGTGCCCTTCCAGCACTCTTGGACTTTTCTGTGCATCTTTTGCCAAATGTACAATAAATAAATCAGGGTGTACAGGGACCACTAAGCCATTGGGTGGGGCAACATTTTAAAATTGTCCTGTTGACAGGCCCAAATTATTGTTTGACTGTGGATTGTTGACCCCAATTTTGTCCACAGGGCCCTCCAGACTCAATAAAAAAGTAGTGCGGTATGGACATAAACATTTCCTCTTCTTGTTATTAACTAGTTTTAACCATATTTTAGTGCTAAAAAGTAAAATGGGCCAAAATTACTAGTTGTGACCATTACAACTATTCATCAACTTTGTCCTGGTATCATTTGTTCTGATATTTAGAGCCTTTTGTGCCAGTTTTTTTAGTCAAGGGTCAAGGGGGAGGGCAACTTGACCCCCCTGACTGATACACCTCTGAAATAAATCAGTGCATACCTGACAGAATATGGTTGTCCATCTTGGAAACAAGATGTCCACTGTCCAAGAAATGTTCCATTGTCTACATCAAATGCCTGTATTCTTCCATTCATTCTATCAGCAACCCATACCCTGCCAAAGGAATCTAACTCTACACTGTGTGGAATATGAAACTGACTAGATGAATTCCCAATGCTGCCAATATGCCACTTCAAATGAAAATCTGGAGGAGAAAACAATATCAAACAATCGATATGAGAAACTTGCAGTCTTTTATTTTGCAGTTCAGTCAGATTTGCTTTAAACCTCACACCCAGACACACAAACATACGCATGAAAATACATTGAGAACCGCATGCAAGGTTTAGAACCAGACACACAGAAATTGGGGTCAACATTTTGTTGACAAAAATAATTCCGTCAGTACATTAACAAGTTTGTGCCACCCCCTCGGTTTCGAAAAACCTGTGTATGCCATCGCCACTGATGGAGCATGCCTATATAATCATTTGCATTAAGTGCCCCCACCCCCGGGAGTGTTCTTACCTTTATCTAATTTCAATAGCCTATTATTCATGCCACCATCGCCATCAACCACGTACACTTCACTGAAGGAGCATACCTATATAATCATTGGTGTTAAGTGCCCCCACCCCCGGGAGTGTGCTTACCTTTATCTAACTTCAATAGCCTATTATTCACGCCGCCATCGCCATCAACCACGTAAACTTCACCATTGTCACTGATAGCTAAATCTGCCACTTGATCAAACTGATAGTTTGGTTTGAGTGCAGTACCTGCTTGATTTGGGGTTCCTAACACCAGCTCCAATTTGCCGGTGGGAGAAAATCTCTTCACAGTATGCCCTGACAAATCTGTAAAACAACAAAATATATGTTCTTATGCTCTATTCAAGTACTTTATGGGGATAGTAAGCTGGGATTTATGGATTATCCAGTTGGTGCACCCCAAGGGTGGGGGCGTGTATCGTTTTGTAACATTGTGTAATTTCGATCCCAACCCTGCAACCTGAGGGATTAGCAACATTGAATAGATGGGTAAACGTAATGTCTACAGAGGTCCCCCATCACTTTTCAGGATAGGAGGGGGGATTCTTAAATAGTGCATCAGGATATGCTTTGATTATTCATAACAATTCACACCAAAAAGAGTTTTTTATACTCTCCTTTCCTCAACCCCCCCCAACATCTTCTTTACTCTGGCTCACCTTGTGTTATTTGTATTCCCATCTCTTTCTCACTTTCCTTCTCCTGTCTATCTACCTTTCACTTCCCTTTTAGTGCTCTCTCTTCAAACTCCCAATCTGATCACCTCTTTCCCTCCACCCCCCTACCCCCCCCCCTCCATTTCTCTCTCTCTCTCTCTCCCAATATTTAAGTCATAAAGTGCAATGGAACAACCCATAAGTTGGATGACATCCTATAAACTAAAGTCCTTTCATTACGAAAAGGGGTATAATCCTTCTTGTCTTCCATGAGCAACCGCGTCACATCGGGTATAATCTTCCTTCCAGGAGCAACCACTGTGCATGATTGACGGGCTATTCCATTGCTCGTAATAGGGTAGTGTATTTAAGCGGGACAATGCTGGATGTGCACGTGCGCGTGCACAATGTGCAAGGTAGACTTTCGCCAAGACTTGGCATGTGGTTAGGGGTGTGAGGGGTGGGGGTGTGGGGGTGTGTTGGGGGGGGGCGTGTTGTCCGAGATGTTAGGAATTATTTAATAATAGTTATTAATATTGGAAGAACGTTTTAAACTTTAATTTAAGGCATCATATACGATTTTATACTATTTTAGATTTTCAATTAGGCTAATAACAAAATAATAAAATAGCATTTAAAAATTATATTAATAGGCCTATTTATTATCGCACGCCATGGTAGCAATAAAAAAAAATGGCACCCTTTCCGATAAAAATTTGGGAAACAAATTAATTTAAAAATAAATAAATAAAAACAATCTTTCTTAAACCACATTTTCATGAAATTCATCGGAGGGCCATCAATAAACCAAAATGCACCCCGAATCTGTCGCACATCCCCGTAGTAGGCCTACCCTCCTTGCCACCCCCGTTGCCCTAAACTAGACGTGTACTATAACCGCCACGAGTAGGCCTATTTTTTATTACCTGTAGGCAAGCTCACCCCTACAGTCGCAATAGTTCTAGCCCAGATGGTCGCATGTCATAAGTTGGGTATGCAAAAAGGGTGGAGGGATTACACTTTTCTGAAAATTGTGATACAAATTTGATTGGCTTTCCGTAACCCCGTATCATACAGCAGTGGTTGATACCTCATTTTAAGCCTAATTTTATACTCTTTCAGTCTACTGAAGCATATATAATTATACATTATTCAGTAAAAAAATCACATCAGTTGAAATGAAAAATGCCAGGGGTGGAGGAGCAGGCGGATGTGGAGCAGGCGGATGCGGTAGTGTGCAATAGGACCTATGTGACAATTCACAGGTCAGCATGTCAAAACTACTGGTTACTTTTTCAAATCTAGTGAGGATATGATGTATTGACAGCTTTGAATGTTGAATTTGTACAACTAAAACAATTACTGACTACTTAAGGTGGCACTTCACCCCGTGATAAATTTTGTGACTAATTTTGCATTTTTCTCACAAAATTGCTACTCACTAGTAAAAAAAAGTTATGTATATATTATAGGGGCAAGGAATCCAATTACCTCACTGAAATTTCAGTGATTCAAGACATGTGGTTCATTATATATGTTAAGAAATGAGGTAGGCCTACATTCTAGCTGTACCTCTTTTCTTATCATAAATAATGTACCGCTTGTCTTGAGTCACTGAAATTCCATACTAGTAACTGGATTCCTTGCCCCTATAATATACATAACTTTTGTTACCCAGTTTGTTATTAATTTTTGAGAAAAATGCAAAAATAGTCACAAATTTATCAAGGGTGTAGTACCACCTTAAAGGGTATTATGTTCCATTTTTATTTTCATTTTTAATGAAATCCTAGTTGAATTTCAGTATTTTTAGCAACATGCTAATGTAGATTTCTCTTCTTGATATTCATTTCCTCAATAATAGATTAACCGTTTTGCTAATTACTCGTAAAAAGGTTGTTGACCTTCACAATGTAATTAACATACGTACAATTATTTCAAATAGTTCATTTGAATCATTGAAGTATTGAGAACATATCCTCCAAATCTGATGACATTCTTGCATAAAATAAAAATTTTAGAGTCATTTTTGTAATTGAGGTCTGATTTGAGAAAAACGCATTTGAAATTTGAGATTTACATAGACACCTGTGTAGTAATTAATTAATAATTAAGCATTATCTCAAAAATTAAGTATGTGTTAAGGTTTAAAATGGTGTTGATTATTAGAGGTCGTCAATATATACAACATATCCAAAAATAAATTTTTTGTCATTTTTGACCATGTAATGGAAATTGTACCCAACTTATGACATGCGACCAGATAGCTTTTAACTCACGCCTACTAATAACGTACTTTCATCAAGTGATGGCGCTATAAGGTTTACCACGGAAGCTGTTTGGTTTACCGTGGAAGAAGATTATACCCTATATGTTCATTACAGGGGATGGGGTACAAAAGTACAATTACATTTGTAAAAAAGTAATAATGAGATCTTTTTGGGTTGGAATTTTCAATATGTCACACTTACATTACAGATAGGATTTTTTTGTTTATAGGACATCATCAAACTTTTGGTTTGTTCCCTAAATAAACATTGCAATTACCATCACCCAAGTCAGTCAGCCATATTCTAGAAGATTTGTCTGTTTCATTATAATGCATTCTCATGCCATGTATTTTACTGATGGGACTACTATCATTTTTGAAGACTCTCTTCAGCTCCCCTGTAGTTCCAAACACAATCACTGGCTGTCCATCTGTACCTCTCTGAAGATATGGTATAAAAATATGCATATTCAAATTACGATATGTCTGTATGATACAATAATATTTAATAATAATGCAAATTATACTGAAGCATCATATTTGTCCTACATGTGATTCAGTCTTGAGACAGTGGCTTGCCTAATTTTTAGGAGTGTTTTAACACTTTGTGTCATTTGTGCAACTTTTTTGGGGCTAGACCAGTCCGTGATCGGCTTTGTTTACTTCCGCTGGTAGCTATCCTCTATCCATCACCGGTTATCAATGAATTGAGGATAGTCTTTTTTTAATCATCTCGTATGACACTTGCGGGATACCAGACAAACTGTGAAATAGAATAATCAGGCTCCAATTTGTACACCTTATAAAAATTCCTTCAAACAACCCTGACTCATATAATAGCAACAGCCCTTAATATTAAGGTGGTACTACACCCCTTGATAAATTTGCGACTATTTTTGCATTTTTCTCAAAAAATAATAACACACTGGTAACAAAAGTTATGTATATTATAAGGGCAAGGAATCCAGTTACTACACTGGAATGTCAGTGACTCAAGACAAGTGGTACGTTATTTATGATAAGAAAAGAGGTACCGCTAGAATGTACCTCATTTCTTTTAAAACATATATGTGATAATGTGACACGATCAAGGGGAATGAGTCGGATGTCGCTAACATTGATTTTGAGATATTGGCAAAGAGAGTGTTAAAATCTTTTGTTTTCTATTGTTTTCAGCAATTGATAAAGTAATGTAACTTCGCAAAGAAAAGTCGTATCAACTTGGGGTTTTCAGATTCTGAAAGCTCTAAATGTCCTCTTTAGAAACATAATGTAAAACTCATTTTCGACCAGGGTCGACATATGACTCATTCCCCTTGAATCCCCTCGATCATGTCACATATGATGTGTTGTGGCAGCTGTTGGGCGTCTATGTGGCGTCTTCAAGCGCAGGCGTGTCGGTGTGTACACTATCGCTTTGACTCAAGCGAACGCTCTAGCGATTTTGAAGCTGCGCCCAATGAAATGCGCGCTGACTGTCACTGCCACACCAAGGTGAAAATGGTATACACAACAACTGAGCTTGAAGTTTGATCCTTACCTGACCAACATAAATGTCTCCATTTTTGTCATCCACCCCTACACAATACACTTGTCCTGTAAATATTGACTGATTTTTAGGCCATGATGGATCCAATTTATACTTGAATTCTTGATCCTTGCTAGCTTTCCCTGGACCTGATGAACATGTAGACGATTCAAACAACAGATAAACAGTAATAAAAATTTTGAATTTTGTTTGTACTAGCTACTACTATTTTCAGAAGTTGAAAAATTTTGCGGTCAAAAGTTTTGGCTTTTTTAACCAATCATTTATTTTGATGAAGGTATATATATGTCTTTTTCTGAAACACATATGTCTTGTTAGTACATATATTTATCTACTTCCAGGTGTAAGGCCTATGTAATGAAATTATTAGTTTCCCGTCACCCGCCGGCGCCTGCATCACCTTTTCAATTTGACCAAAACTTTCATTATTTTCATAAAAAAGTCAATTATCTGAAAATTGAGATGGAAATAATCAAAACTGAAATGTCTGACATCCCCTGCTGATCATAAAAATCAGCCATTTTTCTTAGTTGTAGGGGATGTGGAAAATAATGGAAATTTAAGGATTACCTTATCAAGTGTTTAGTTATTACAAAAATTGCAAATTTCTTTTCATTTTAATATAAACAAATTCAAATCTTTTCTTAATCTGTTGCAAAATGTCTGTAATGAGAAGCATTAATACCTGTTTTGAGATGGTCTTTCATCAACAATATAGGTAATATAGCCATGTAAATGAAAGTTTTGACAATATAATAATGAATAATGAAATCATGACCTCATATTTCACTGATAAAAAAGTGACGGGAAACTATTTTAATTTCATTTATATATATATAGCCTAAATACAATGTATGAGCAAAATCTATGGACAGAAACATTGTTTTTTAACATGATAAAAGTGGTGTGAACGGAAAATTCCAAAATATGCAATCAACTATGCATGAAAAGCTGAGCATGCTGAGTGTATGAATTGATAGTCTTACAAAAGGTCACACATTTTATGTCATTTGTCCATAAATTGACCTTTTCGGTAAATCCCATAACCCTTTGCGAGTACACCTGAGAACTCGTCATTTGACGTCACGCCGACTTGCAATGCGCAGCCAGTAGCGATGTTCGATAAGCGATGTGCGCATCGGCGCGAGCGGCGTGGACGCAGAATGACAAGTTCTTAGGTGTACTCGCGAAGGCTTATGGGATTTACCGAAAAGGTCAATTGATATGATTAGTGGTACGCACAGAGGAGTAAGATAAAACAGAGCACGTACCACCAGTCAAAGTCTCCGCCTCATCCGATAATGAGGGCCGATTGTTCCATGAAATGCGCCAGGCGAAACTGCTAGGCAATTACCGCCTATTTTCACGGTATATCGCGTAATCGCGAAAGCACGCAATGCTCTATCGCGTATACACGAAGGCACGCAGCGCTGGCGTGATTGTTAGACACGGCACGATCGAACAATCGGCCCTCATGAATATCACGAGAACTGGTAGCATACAATACGGGGACTTTGACTGGTGGTACGCGCTCTGTTTTATCTTACTCCTCTGTGGTCGTATGGTACATGCCCCGGGTACATCATACATGCAGACAAAAGAAACCACTAAATAAAGCATTCAAGAGAGAAGTATTAAAGGAGTATTTCGTGATCCTAGCATCCTCTTTTTATGACATTTTTCAGTACATATCCACGAAAAAAGCATATTCCCAAAATTTCAGTTGATTCCGATATTGCGTTTGCGAGTTATGCATGATTATGTGTATTACACTGCTCCATAGACAATACGTTGTAATTTCGTTCTGGTGCACCAGAACGAAATTCAAATTTCACAATATCTTTGCTAAACGAATTAATCTGCAAGAAATATTTCGTACATAAACATTATGTAGCCAGAGGTTTCCAGTGATATAATAATCTCAACTTTTTTTGAGAAAAGTGGGGGGATGAGGCTGTGGACCAAAGCAAAGCTCGAAACAACTATAAGCATCTGGACGTTCTGCGCACATTACTTTTCTTTTAATACCTGCTTTCGTAGGAAGCGTTGAGAAGTGTAGAACAAGAACCAGAACCAAACCAGAAGAAACAACAACTTTCCACAGAGACATTTTGTTGTTGACAATTTTTGCCACGGGGTCATGTGACCGGTCATGTGTCACCGGTATTTGCAGCCGGTCGACCCCGGGTTATTTTTAGCATGTATACCACCGTTATGGACACAAAGGCACTGATAGTTATCACTTTTCAGTGCCATTTTTCAGTTATTGTAACCAATTTAGAGCAATAAATTTACAGTTTCTAGTATTTAACGATGGTTGAACTACCGCATGCAATTCCTATGAGTATTCTATGTGAAGAAATAAGGCATACTTTGACTGATTTAGTGAAAGCTTGCTTGCAGAAACTGTAGACCAAAAATTTACAAGGTAAGCTTAAAAAAATAAATACCGGTAATAAAATAAACAGTATTTAACAACACATGAATCTTGGAGTGTTAGCATAATAGTTCCGTATAAAGGAGTCGACAGGCAGTTTTAGTTACTGCAATTTTCGAGCGTTTGAGGACTTGTTCTCAATCAAGTTGTAGAACCTTCGCTCTTACGTAGGTAGGGACAGGCACATCTGAGTGAGGGCGCTATTTATTTTACTTGATAATAAAGCCCTATGTAAATCTGTGCCATTTTGTGCCACTGAAAACACCATTTTTGGAGAAAATGATGGATAAAACCAAAATTAATCTGTTTCAGATGCTCTAGTTTGCATTGACAACAGATTCAATGCCTTAGGAAGCAAAATGCAACATTGACTTCACTTTTGAATATTTTTTTCTGTGAGATATGCCTTGGGGAAAATCACCGTTTTGGTCAAAAAGGGGTCAAAAAGGGCATTTTGGGAAAAAATTCTATTTTGACCCAAAATTCATCTTCTGACAAAATGGAAACATGGTTTGACAAAACTTTCATCCTTTTCACATAATAATTCCAGTTTACTTATTTGCTGGGAGAAAGCACTTTTTTGTTATCGCTTGGGAAAAATCATTGTTTTTGCCTAAAATAGGCCCAAAATGGCCGGAAAATGGCAAAATTTGACCAAAATTAGCACAAAAATCACTTTTTTACCACCTTAAAATTTGAATTTTCATACAAAATTTCACAGATGTGTTGAAAATGATAACATACATAATATTCAACAAAAATTAGATTAAATTACAGTGAAAACAAAAAATTGACAGGGGGGCACAAAAATTATCAAGTCCCCCCATGCACACTCCTATGGTAAGTCTTATCAGAGAAAATGGCCCAATGTTCCGACAGTAATTTCATCATAACTTCACTTAGCAATAGAGTAGAAGATTGGTTTTGGTGTCAAATTGTTTCTGAGAAGTTCTCTCTTCCAATGAACAACAATTCATGTTAATAGAATTAATTTGAAATTTTTATGCCTGTCCCTAACGTAGGGACACTAGCATGACCACCCTGTCCCTGACTAAGCCTAGGAATAGGATAAACACTTGTTTGTGCTGAACGTCAAATTGGTCACTTATCGGTCACTATTCAAAATGTGACATCTACACCAATTACAGTCCCCGAAACGGTCTACTTTTTAGCCGACCTCAATTCCGAAACATTTAGTGATAGTTAAAAATGCGATCCCCAACCCTTTGCTTGGTAGGCATGTTCACAAAATTTTCAAGTAGGATATTTCACATTGAAATTATTTTGTTTAAAAAGGTGATTATTTAACTTTAAAAATGAGGGGTCAACCATGTCTGTAGGTAAAAAATTAGCGAAGTTATGGGCAAATGTCTGTTTTAAAAAAACTGCACTTAATTCTGCGCCCATCATTGACAATGCCTTACACTGACTTACTGTACAAAAAAGCATGTAATGCACCATTTTTTACCACAATGATCCATTTTACACAAAGGCGATTTTATTTTATGAAATCTAACTTTAACTGCATGCTGACTTCTGTATCAAGGATAAAGTACCAGCACTTTTTAGACTGTCGTCAAGTTTCTGGTGTCCAAATTTCAAATTTTGTACTTTTCCTATGGGGATTACACAGTTAAGCCATTGACTGTGAGCTACTGTGGACACAACTTTTTGGATTGAATGTCGCCCTCTATAATAAGCAATGTGGACATGTCTACCTTTGGTTACCTTTGGACGAATTTGTAGAAATCTCCGCAGAGTCTCTGTGTCTGAAATTCCCCGGTACAAACATCAAAAATGTTGCATTTCTCAGTCCCGGTGATGATACTTTATCCGCATTGCAGTTTTCATACTTGAATATGCATATCTCTGACCCAAAAACGTGGCGTTGATTTCAACCAATCCGATCCACCGATTGTGACCACGTGGTCGGTTTCATGAATATTTAATAAGCAGCTTGATACTGACGTCATATCTGAGGTGACCAGGAGGCACCATTTTGGTCAACTGAACTCGACTCGTGCGTTCTCTTGGTTGACATAAATCGTCATAAATCGTCATAATTTTCAATAACGGGTAATAATAGGATTTCAATTTTTGATTAATGAAGTTACTTTATACTTGTAGTTTTGAGGAATGACAAAGTTGTTTTTGGAAACTTAGATGTTTGTTTCAACTGATGATGTAGGATCGCAAGGTGAGTGAATTCGTGAAGAGATTTGCTTGTTTGAGTGATAGTAGGATACGGGATGTAGGCTAGTCCTCTGCGTTTGACCTGCTCCGACGTCTCAATTCACACGGAATTATTCGTACCTGCTAACCAGACAGCAATACTGCGTATTGCTGTATGGAACCAGATATATAGCATGACTACACACACGTCCACATCTCCATACTTTAATACACACTTACGCAGTGGGTGGGAATTTGATTCAGCGTTGTGACACATTTTTACGCTGGCCCCTAAAAATTTCAAATTGATGCCACGGAAAACAAAATAGAGTATGAAGCTCAAATTTTCACAGGATTTTACTTTCTCATCAATATCTACCACCACACAGAAAAAGAAAAAAATTGAAAAGGTGCTGCGGTGCACATCCCTGGAGTTGACATGGATTGGCTCATATGAATTATTTTGAAATTTGAATTTGAGGTTAGGGGACCAGGGCTTTAGCTCAAGAGGGCAGCATTTACCATACTGCACTGCACCATTAGCTAATCCTGTATGTTACCTTCTTTCACTTATCAAGCTGAACACTGTTAAAAAGTGATATGCTGCCATAGAACTAAAGCGCTTGATCCCTTCTTCTATCTCTAATTCATGTGTGTTCATGAAATTTATCAAAATACAAATTTTTTTTTTTTTTTTTTTCAGTTGATCATCAATCAATCTTTATTTTCATCAATCAATCTCATTACAAACATTATAGCATTATTATATACAATTATTGTGAATTAACAAGATTTGATGAAGGTAGGTACATCACAAAGCCGAGGCCTGATAACGATGTACCACCTTTTAATTAACAAATAATTATAATTTAATCAAAACAACGAATATACACATAGACATAAATAAATAAACAAAGAACCCATCTTAATTTACCATAATACAATTTTAAGCAAACAAATATTTTAGCAGTAGTATAGTAACAAGTAGTATAGTGAATAACATAGAGTCAGCACAATATGAATTATAAGAACCCATCTTAAGGGCTGGGGTATGAACGTTTGGACAGTATTTATTTTGGGACATTAGAGCACATCAGACATATCGAATTGCATTCTGAATATGAAGAATGTCATTCGATATCAAATAATTTTGATTTTTTGAAATTCGCAATTTAATACACATTTTATGGCAAATCATTAAAAATTGATATTTTTGATATTTAACAGTACTTGAAGTAAACTTTATAAATCTGATGATTTATACTTAAGGTCATGTTTTTTATACTGGGACCCTAAAAAAGGTGGTGCTGTCACATTTTGCTAGATCATTTTGTCTTCTTATTCCTATATTTTTGCTAAAATTCATCATGAACAAATGGTTTTGGTCTTATTTTGAAGATAAATTATTAATCTAATGAATTAATAACAAATACAATTAAATAAATGTATTAATTAATTACTACAGCTTAATTAAGTTAATTAGTCAGGGGTGGTGCGGAAGTGGAGGAGCGAAGGCGGAGGAGCTCTATGTAAATCCAATGGGAAGTTGGTGTGCATTAATAAAATTCATGCACTTTGGTGCCTAGTAGAAGTAAAAATGCAGTTTCATAGTTTTATCTTATTTTTTAACTTTCAAACTATAATTGCTTAATAGTTTATCTTAATAAACTTTAGTAATTAAGGATTTAACGAGCTTTTAATTAATGCAGTGGAACATGTGTGTCATGCAATTCAATAGAATTCAGGATATAGGATAGGTTTTCATAAATAGATGGACTTTTAAATTGTTTTATCTTTGAAAAATCTATAAATATGTCTTCTCAAAGGAGATTATTACAGTCAAAGGATTAATCTGATGACATATTGATCTCTGGTTATTGTTAAATAGTTTGTTGATGTAGGCTTTAGAATTATGCATGTATATATGCCTATGTACCATTGTTACAAATTACTTTATATTGATTTTTGGAACACCCTTTATGGGAATTGAATATTTAAATGTGATATTATAGCAATTCTTTAAACTATTTTGAATATATTTTCCAAATTCAAAGTGCATTTGATTACAAATGCTACAATTAATGACCCTTTTACATTAAATTAAGCAATTTAAATACAACTTTTTTAATACCTTGTATAACACAATGGGCTTAACAAATATGGTGCAAACTATATATTTAATGAAAGGGCTAATTGCATACATTCCAAATATCAAGTTCATTTTCCAATTTAATATACTATGTAGAAATATTGGAGTGGTAAAGAAATGTTATTTTTTGGTACTTTTCATTGGAATCACCCTGTATATTTTTTGGCACACCCTGTATATCCATTCAAACTTTACAGATTTGTAATCCTGACAATATATGCTTTCTAAAAATGTATAACTTTACATAGTTTAGGTGAAAACTCTTTGAAATATAATCAGAAATACAAAAAAGGAGTTGATTTTTGACAAATTGCAAGATGTGACACAATTGGGTCCCACCTCAAAAAACATGACCTTAAATTGTATGTAGGTGGGATGAAAAGCCGACGATCAATTGAAAATTTTGACCTTACATATTAAAGATATGGATTTTTTTCCCAAAACACCAAAAAAAAAAATTAGGTCTTTTTGGGAAAAATCCATATCTTCAATATGAAAGGTCAAAATTTTCAATTGATCGTCGGCTTTTCCTCCTGCTACATACACTTTAAGAATATATCATTAGATTTATATAATTTACTTGAGGACTGTTATATATCAAAAATTTGAAAAATATCAAATTTTTTTAATTTGTCATAAAATTTGTATTATATTGTGATTTAAAAAAAATGAAAATTATTTGATATCAGGAAGACATGCTTCGTATTCAGAATGCAATTCGATAGGTCTGAGGTGCTCTCATGTCCCACAAAAAATACTGTCGAAACGCAATAAACGCTCATTTTGGATCCCTTAATTTACCGTAATACAATTTTAAGCAAACAAATATTTTAGCAGCAGTATAGTATCAAGTAGTATAGTGAATAACATAGAGTCAGCACAATATGAATTATAAGAACCCATTTTAATTTACCATAATACAATTTTAAGTAGGCAAATATTATAGCAGTAGTGTAGTATCAAATATATAGTGAATAACATAGATTCAGCACAATATGAATTGTGACATTATTTGTTATCTTTTAGATACCTTAACATACTATTTTTGAATTCATTTACCAGTTTAGCTTCTTTAATTTCACTTGGCAAACTATTCCACAGCCTAGGACCAAGTGTTAAAACATCAGTGACTTTATGGATGTCAGTTTGATAATTCTCTTTCTTTCTGGTATTATAATTGTGAATAGACTTCATGTTTATGAACAAGTTGTCAAATGAACTTGGTAATAGACCCTTATGATATTTGTACATAAATATACCCAGTTCTTTATTATACAGATGGCATATATTAAGTAAATTGTACTTTTCGACCAATGGTTTGGTGTGGCAAAGATACGAACTATTATTTATAATTCTTACTGCTCTTTTCTGGAGCTTCACAAGTCTGTTTAAATTATACTTATTAGCAGAACCCCACAATATTATACCGTAGCTTAAATATGGTAAGATTAGCGTACAATACAACTGATACAGGCTTGTTTTTGGTAAAAAAAGTTTAAGTTTGTTTAAGACACCAATATTTCTAGAACATGTTTTACTAATGTTGTTAATATGTGACCTCCTGATTTGGCCATCTCCCAAATCCATATCAAAGTTGTCAAACACAAATTGTTGCATAAAACAATCAAAAGCCTACAAAAATGTATGTAGAAAAATAAAACTTTTTGGGGCTGTAAATTTCATAAATTACTGTATTTCTACATGTAAGTGAAACTGATCATGTACATAATAGCAACAAAAACCCTCTTACTTGATGTATTTAACTAATCTGTCTGTGCTTTAAACTTTAAAACAAGAGAATTGATCAAGTAGTTTTGGGATTGTATCAAAATGTTAAAAATGAGACTGAACCCTGTACAACGTTATTCCATTGCTGCTTTGTTCATATTAATATCCAGTTATTCTTATTCTTTGTCATTTTTAATCTACAGGTGAATTCAAAGTGTACATGTACTTACTGTCAACATGGCATCTGTATCAGAACTGTGCTGCAGCATAGACGGCTGCTGCAGTCATGAAGTGGAGGTGCCATTTGTGCAAGAGGCTAGCAGTACCAATGATTTACCTGTGACAGAGTCTATCAATATCAACACTTTGCCTGATGAAATCTTACTCCATATCTTCTCTTTTCTGGAAATTTATCACAAACTTCGAGTGATTGTTCAGTAAGTTACATTGTCAACATGTGACTAAATCTTTTTAGTACAGCTACCATTGTGTGTGGGGGTATTATTTGTGTGGGGGTGTGTATGTAATCGCTTTCAATCAAGGACACACACACACTCTCTGCATTCCAACTGTGGACCATGTGGCAATGGTTGACCGGCCCAGTTAGTGGAGGTCTGCAAACGATCGCAAATGCATGTATTTTATAACATATTTGCAAAATATGTCCTCTTTTGTTATATAAGATATACACACATCCACAGTTACTACAGTAGGTTAAATTCCATAACCACAAAAATACACACAAAAAATGGCAAAAAACGTCCACGGTTTGTCGATGAGTACGGATTTGGACGTCCATGTGTGCAGTCCTAAACAGTGTCCATGTTTGATGGCGATTACACATCGGTGTGTGTGTCTGTCTGTCTCTCTCAATGGGTATGTGTGTTACCATGCATGGATGGATGTATACCATAGCAAAAAGAAGAGGTATCAGGACAGTTCCTGCAATTATACAGGATAGAATGCTAGTGCTCTAGTTGCCACATAACTGAAGGTATCCGAAAGTTCCAGATATTAGGTGTCTGAATAGTATACAAGCAAGTACTACATGTACATTGAAACAATTTTGAATTTTGACCCCTGTGTAAACTTTGACCCTGGATATATCTGAATGCCCAAGGGTGCCCATAAAATTCTTCATCTTCACACCTGTAACAATCATTTAAAAGCAAAAATATGTACCCAACTATTCAGGTAAGGGAATATATTGGGGCAGGCCTCAAAATCCTTTTTTTATTTTATTTTGGGAGGTACTTTTGAAAAACATGGACCCTGTAATTTAACTTTTGGGGGCTACTTTCAGGATTGTGTGGGCTAAATACCCTAAATATCCATTTACTTTGGGCCAAAAGCCTCAAAATAGTTTCCTTTCAGGGGCTACTTTCTATTAAAAATCATCCCCATAATTTAATTTTGTCATTTTCGGGGGAAAATTGCCCTTAAGGACCCTAGATTTTGAGCGCTGTTTTGGGGTAATATATTGTACTAAAAATAGACTTTTGGGCATTAGTGTTGTTTTGTTCTAGAGACAGGACTTTCTGCTTTTAGGGAGAATGATTACACCCTCATTCTATTTAACAGATCTGAACAACTAACAATTTTGCTGATTTCATTTATTTCAGAGTCTGCAAGAAGTGGCATAATTTAGCCAAGGCTAAAATCTTATGGCGTTGTATGGAGTGGGGATTAAATTTTGGCTCGAAGACTGAGAAGCTAATTCACTATATGGATACCAACAAGATCGGTCAAACTTTGCAATTCTACAAGACCGCCTTTCATAATCGCCAATTGCTACATTTCTTATCTTCAAGATGCCCTAACCTTAAGAGTCTCCATCTTCCCTGTTGTTATGGCAACCAACTGAATGTAGTTCACCTGCCACGTTGTCTCACCCATCTCAGTATAGACTTTTCACTGTGTGGTCATGTGTTAGATTGGGAGCGCAATGACAAGAACTTATTTAGCGCTTTGAAGTCGGAAGAACTACCAAACTTGACTTCTCTGTATATCAGAGGTTTGTCGGAAGATGGCCAAAGTGGACTAGACCAATTTCTTGTCAAGTTGTCGCAGTTGAAGGATCTCAAGAAACTACATTTACATACAATTAGCTTCCGTCAGGAAGAAATTGATGCTATTCGTAAAGACTTCTTCAAAAATCTGCCGAATCTGAGTGTTTTAATCTTGGAAACTTGCGTGATACTCGGTAAACCAACACCTCTAGATTTTGGACAGTTACTTGTGAAGCACTCCCAACAGTTGTCAATTTTGTTTTCCATTCACTCCAATTTTCTAACGGCCAAAGATCTGGAGATTTTACCAGATCATCCATCATTGGAGACACTGGTACTGGACTGGTGCCCAGGTTTAACTCTTGAAAACATTGTCCAGTCTTTACAACCTTCCTCTAACCTTAAGCAAGTGTATTTTTCTCCGTACGGCAAGAGCGAAACTTTCAAAAGTGATCCATTCAGTTATGATATCCCATTCAGATCAATCCATAGATCATATAAGAGAGTTCAAAGGTCAGTGCATTTACCTACATGTAAGAAATCATCAGATACAACTGAATATGACAAACGTAGAGGATCAAAAGGACCGCAGATATTTTGTGGCCGTAAGTTGTACTGTCATAAATACATGAGGCAAATTGTTAAGCTACTTGTTGAAGAACGTCAAAAACTAGTTGCAGTAAGGGACAATATCAAGGAACGTATGTGCAATGAATTAGGGTCCATTTCAACAAGCGCCCTCAATGTGTTATCAGATAACAGTAACAATGACAGTGACTCAGATAGCGATAGCTCAATGGTGCTAAGTGATCTGTCAGATAGTGACAATGATAGCTCTTGTCATTCAGGCAATTCATCCTTTCCATCCTCTGAGTGTTCTGATTGTGAGGGGTTACTAGACTCTAGCAGTGACAATTCACAACATAATGTTGAGTAGTCAATTTACAGTGAGCTAAGGCAATTTTATAAAAGCGATTATATAATACCCATATGACCAGATGGTTCCTGACATTTGGCACAGCGGGTGGTCTTTCTGTACATGTCAATGGAAAGGTGGCACTTGTGATCAGATTTTCTTTTCTTTCTCAATGTGTAATATAATACAGCTAAGTGAATTATTAGGAAATTCAATGATATTTGTGTGAAAGTTTTTATCCTTAAATTTGCCTATTGTGGGACGCTACCTGATTACTTGGTGGTCTTGGTATGGCGGCACCCATGGGTCACATAGGTGATTTTATGTATTCGCTTTTAGAAAACTGATTGATGACTCAAACCAGCTGACCACTTTAGCAAACTGGTCTGTTTTACCCCGTGGATTTTGCAGGTGGCAGATTCTAATTGCACGCTAACCTTATCCTGCATGGGCATGGCGTACGTATACACACACATAGAAGGGTAATTTGTCTGTAGGATGGCAGCACAGCAGTGTATATGCACTGATCACTGCTGATTTGAATGTGCACTGCAAAATCCAACATGACATTACTCTCATCTTGAGACGAGACATTAAAAGACCACTTCCTGTGCTTTCCCCAAGGAGGGTATGTTTGTATCCTGGTTGGGTAACCATGTTTAATCAAACGCAAAAACAAACCACAAGACCAGCTGCAGTCCCAGGTTTTGCCATCTGGTTTGAAGCAGATTGTGTCAATTGATTGCAAATTATAATATCTACAGAGGTGGTCCAGAGCAGTGTATCAATAATGTGACTTAAACGTGATATATACCATCATCCTTATTTATGGGCTATAAAAAATTATTTAATTTGTGTACATTGTGGAACATTCAACTACACTTGTTACTTAGCGACTAATCATACTAATACACAAGCATACAAGGCTACTCTACGCATCCATATTACTTATTAGCGATCTCTGCGAGGTTATCTGCGTACAACAGCTTACTACGCACAGCCACGCATAAGAGTATGTTCCACGATGTACACAAGTTATATCATTTTCTATTGTCTTGATATTTGAACAAAATGGACCCTATGTTTTTTAAGACTTAAGTTTTAAGACAATTGAGTTTTAAGATTGCTGGTAGAGAGCCAGAGGGCAGCATATCAATTAATTTAATGGTGATTCAGAGATGTGGGTGAAAGAGGGCAAGCAATCAGGGCTAGATAAAGTTGCTGCGCCTGATCTCTAAACGCAAAGGGCAGATCCGTAAAACAAGGTGTGTTTTTTTTTCGGCACCTTGCCAAGATTTTAACGTTACACCGGTCCACAATTTGTGACACTTTCTATGACTTCACAGGAAATGCCAAACAACATGGAATTGATGTTGAATTCTGCACAAGTCTGTCTGGCCAACTTTTGTAACAACATTTCACTAGCCTGCTGCAGGTGGCCTGCATGATAGCATATCCACACGCCTGTAGTATTTTTCATTGGCTTTTTGGCCCGGAGGGCCTTCTATTTAAATACTGGTACCATTATGTACATGTATCAAGAGTTTAGCAAGATATTATAGGTTATACATTTTGCATAATATTTATTTATGTAGTGATTGAGCATAATATTCATCTAAAAAAATGACAGAGAATTTATTGTATTCACAGATAACTGAAATAATTATGAAGTATAAATTGCATTTGCCAGTATTAAGAATTATGTATCTCCCAAGAGGATGTTTTTGTCACATTTTCCCTCCCCCGTTTTGTATTTACATGTGCATGTACAATGCAAGGTATAGATTGTAGTTATATGATTTAGTGTTAGGATAAAGAAATTGTGGTTTTGAACAGGGAAGTCTGGGAAGATATCTCACACTTCCCACAATGCATTTCTTCCCTGCACTGATTTGCTATTCAGTGTAACATGTGTCGATTAGTGACAGAAATACCGGATCAAGAGAGCTCATTCAAAACTTGCAATTGAGGTATTGTCACTATCAACCCATGTTGCACTGACTAGTAAATCAGTGCAGAGAAGAAATGCATTGATTGTGGGGGAGTTGAAGACGTATCTTAGCTGGTTTTGAGATTATCATTGCCATATTCAACCTTAATATTAGTGTCTCGTACATTTTTTTTTAAATGACAACTGTAAGAACTGTTTTCAATATACATAAAATAACCATCTAAACCTATCAATTTTGAATGTTTATGTGTGTAAATTAAACATATCGTCAGCCTGCTAAGCTAAATGCCTAAGTCATTTTTACATGTTTCTCATTGCAATTTGGATTTTCTGAGTAATAACCCCATAACTAATCAAATTTACAGCCGCAATTTTCATTAACTTATGGAATACATCTCTTTTGATGTATTCCACAAGTTAATGAAGAATGCGACTGGAAATTTGATTAATTATGGGTTTATTACTCAGAAAATCAAAATTGCAAATGAGAAACATGTAAAAATGACTTAGGCATTTAGCTAGCAGGCTGACGATATAGTTTTAATATCCCCTGAAAGTGATTGACTTTAAGGGGTCGGTCACCATCTTTTGCGCAGTATTTTTGTGGGGCCTGCCGCCTGATAGAGCAAATCAGACACACCAAATTGCATTCTGAGAAGGAATGTCCTGATATCAAAATGTCCTGATATCAAATAATTTTTTGACTTTGATACAAAAGGTCAGAATTTTCATGATGGATGGCTTTTCATCCCAGCTACATACACTTTAAGTACATATCATTAGATTTAGTAAGTTCACTTCGAAGACTGTTAAATGACAAAAAATATCATTTTATCAAATTATCATAATTTGTAATAAAATTTGTATTACTGGTATATTGTGAATTTCCAAAAATTATTTGATATCAGGATATTCCTCATATTCAGAATGCAATTTGGTGTGCCTGATGTGCTCTCAAGTTCCACAAAAATACTGGGCTAAGAAACCAATAATTTGGTTGAATATGGTACCTATAGGGTTAGAACTAGGATTATGGTTTGGAGTGCTAGTGCTGTGCTGTGCTTTGTGAAAGTTTGCCAGTGAGTATATATTATAATGCCTAGGCTATGTGTTTAACAAGTCTTAGTTTTACCTCAAAACTATTTAAAAGTTGCCACATCTTTGACACTTAGTACGTTAGTACAGCAATGTATTGTCATTGGGCAGGGAAACCCATGTGTAATTCCAAAGGTCAAATGCCAAACCTCATATGAAACAAGTGAGCCTCAGATGCATAAACCTCACATGTTCAATTTTTAGTCAAATTTTCTTTTTGTATGTCAACATGAAGAAAACATATGCTACTTCCCCTTTAACTGTGTCTGTAAATGACTACGTAGCCACCATTTTCCATGCAAATGCTGTTCATTTTGAATGTTTTTGCGTCTCGCACTACAAAATGACAAAATCATTATGAGGTTTACAATGTAAGTACCTGAAGCCCACTTGTTATATTATTTTGTACATCCGGGTGTTACCTATTAGGTTTTGCATTTGAATTCTGGAATCGCATACGAGGTTTTCCCTGCCCGAAAGAGTATACAGCTCGAGAAGAAATGGGATTTACACATATTATACAAACGTAAATATTTTTTTATTTACCATCTTTTTGCATCATACATGTATAACAATACAACATGACCTCATGTACTGTACTTGTGGTATTGGTTTAAAAACCACAAGGTACACATTTTATATTTTATTTTTATATTATTTTAAAAGTATGAAAATGATTTATTTGCTTACCCCCAAGTACTGTTATTTTCAGTGCAATGTTTAAACTTGTACGTTGAGGGTTTTTTTATCATAATATATAAGGGAGTTGTCTTTTTCAGTAAAACATTAATGGTTTCAAAAAATTCAACTGGAATCAGCTGCGTAAGATACAATGTTGATTGTTGAGTCTGACACACACACACCCACCCCCCTACACACCCCTGTACACTGCCAAATGAATTGTTAAGTAGATTAAATTAAAGGTGAAGGAGTATGCAGGGTATGTATATAATGATGACAAATTCATCTGCACCATTTTTTTGTAAGTCACTATCTTCAATGAAAATTTGTAAAGAAATTGTTTGAAAAGTTTCAATTTGAGAGATTTCAAAATCATCAGGATGGCAATTATTGTTCTTTAGAATTAGGAAGATCATTTTATTCAATCCAGAGTCGTATTTACCACAGATCAAAACAGCTTTATGTGAGGTCAAGGTAGCACTTGGATCAAGTGCAAAACTGACTGTCTCAATCATATCATGTAATGCACTAGCTCGTTCACGTAGCGGTTTCGTTGTCCCACTGGCCTACTACACCGTATAAACATAGATTGCCTGGCGATCGGAGTGTTATCAAACCCTAATTTAAAGTTGAATTAAAACAAATTGCTGGATGTGCAAACCTTTGCTTTATATAACTTGTCTTCTATTGGTACACCTTATCGACAGGGCCCTATGATTTGCAAAAAGTGAAATTTGGAAAGGTTCCTCTATAGGTAAAATTTGAAATGTCTAGTAGTATTTTACCATTGAAATTTGCTTTTTTTTCTGTGTAAATCATATACAACTGCCTCAAAACTGTAAAAAAAATTAGTATTATACATTGGAAGTTCATGTCCAATGGGCTATTCCATTTGAAACTTGCATTCCCCCTGTGGAAAAGTTCTAGATAAAAGTCTTCCACAGAGGGTGTATTGGTTTCAAATAGAATATCTACAATTGGGTAACTTTCATTTGAAATACTCACTCCAATCATGGAAGATATTTAGTAAAGCCATATACAGAGGGAGTATGGGTTTCAAAATGATTAACCCAAGCCAATTCCACTTGAAAAACATACTCCCTCTTTGGAAGACTTTGGAAAATCTTCCACAGGTGTGTGGCAGATGAGATTTCCAATGGAATAGCCCAATTGTACCATGATTTTGACAGTAAATTTGTGTAGTACTACCTATAGAGAAAATCTACACCATGTAAATAGTACATTAGAGAGATTGCGATTTCCATACGTATGTATCGAACGCCCGTGCAATCTATTCAAAATCCTGTCACAGGAGACTGATTTTGAATAAATTACACGGGCGTTCAATATGTATGTTTGACAATCACAATCTCTCTATAATAGTAAATTTATATTTCCCAATATCTGTATGAAAAAGGACATAATATTCTCTCCTACTGGGTTCCTATTGGTAGAGTTGTCAACAAACTGTGAAATGTTTGGCCATGTTTGGCCACAAACCCCATCATTAGTATTGATTATGACGACAGAATATACAGTGTACTCTATCTCACTACCTTCAGTCAGCAGCACTACATGTAGCCAAGCCTTGAAATAAGGATTTCGGAACCAGGAGCAATTGTACTATAATTTAACAATAAATTGCTCCTGTTCTATGTCTTTGTGTGTAATTTTCTTACAGAAGCAGGAGCATTTTGCCAATCACCAGGCGCAAATTTGCGCTTTTGCTCCCCTTATTTCAAGGCCTGCATGTAGCTTTGAAGTTCAGCATGTGCTACATGTAGTTTAGCATCATTTTTTGTGCATACACATGTACCAGTGTTGTTGTTGTTCTTGGACATTCCTCCTTTCAATTAGGAACACCTCCAAAGAGTAGATTTATGTTCTACAGATACACATATTTACTATCACATTTACAGTCACTAATATGTTCACTTGATGAATACTTATATCACAATTATCACTAGTTTGCACACAACAAACCCTGAGTGAAGTTAAAATTGAGTGCGTAAAATACGTAAATTGCACATGCATCAAGTAACGCTAAGCTAACACATAACACGCTGAACTTCAAAGCTAGTGCCGCTGACTGGAGGAGGTGAAATAAAGTATAGAATTTTTTTATTTCTGGGCCATCATTATCCCTACTATAGATGTATCAGTTCTGGCTGCAACTGAAAACTGCCTAATACGAGAAATGGCCATGTGGAATTGAGCTATATTTCAATAGGGAGTGTGACTGAGTTAAGGCTTTATGGTTCTAAAGAATCTGTGAGTGGTTACTGGTCCCAGCTTGTTATATTTATGTCCTTTTTCATAGAGTGGCTGGTGAATAAACTTCATAACTGCCAAACAATATGGCTGGGCAATCATTATTTTGAGTCAGCTAAGGTATTTTTATTAGCGTGTAAAACACCACTACAATAATTTGTATGCTGCTTCTTATTTAAATGAAATCTTATTTTGTAAACAAGAACTTATGTTTAATGTTAGATCAGAATAAAATGACACGATATGTCATATAACCATCTGTATGAAATTCATTGTCATTATTTTTAGGAGAATATAACCCAATGTGTCCCACACAATGTTAAAGAATTTCATGATTTTTTTCAGCGGTTACTCAAATTGATATGACATTTTTTAGGCCCTGGTGAAATTATTTCGAAATGATCACTCTTGGGATTTGGCGAGGCGCCACTTGTCAAATGTGATGTAACCATGACATGTACAATACTGCTTTGTCTGGTCAACTTTCTGTTCATGACAATCGAAATGATTTCTTTAAAAATGTTTTAAAGTTTGAATATAGCACAGAATTGAATGGTTTGTGTTTCTGCTGATCAGATAAAAAAGAATTATCAATGAGAAAAAGATTATCAAAGAGAAAATCTAAAACTTCAGATGATTTGTGATTGGCTGTTAGGCCTAGAGCCAGTTTTTTCAGGTGGTAAACATATATAAAAGTCATGTCATTGAGAAATGTATCCTGCATGGCTTGAAAGGAAATCTGTTCCAAAAATTGTAGCACTGTCCAGTACAACTTTTACATGTTATTTCAACAAGATGATTGTGAAAAAAATAATAAAATATAAAATAGAGACCAGCCAAAGCTAGACTATCCAGTCCTTTACACAAAACACAAATTTAGGCCTTACCAGGCTTCTTTAAATGTACCTTCCCCTCTCCCCCTTCCATCTCTTGCTCTTCTATTGCTTTGATATCCCCTCCCTCTTGTTGGTCTTCCATCTTCTCTACGACCTCCCCCTGGTGATGTCACACCTCCCTCTTTACTGTCTGATTTTGGTGGACTAATCTCGGCTTGATCATTTCCTGATCTGTTACTACTCTGTGATGCAGGTGGTGCAGATTTTGGACCCGAACCACCACCGCCAGATCTGTCCGATTCTCGTCCACTATACCGGTCTTTTGATCTTTGATCACCATCACGGTATGATGCACTTTTTCCACGGGGTGGCTCGTTCCTATCACGATTATCATTCCTCCCACCTCTCCTGCCTCCATCTTGACCCCTATCCCTTCTATCATTCCTCCTATAGCTATCTTGATCCTGTCCCCTTTTAGGCTCACTGTCTCTTCTACCACCTGGGCTGGGACTGTCCTCACTTTTCTTGCTGGGACTGATGTCCTCACTTTTCTTGTTAGAACTGTCCTCACTTTTCTTGCTTTCTGAATCTTTGTCATCATCTGTCTTGTCGCTACGTGGAGTCCTTAATGCCCTCTGTCCTGGTCGATATAGTGCCATGGCTGGTCGATCCTAGTATACATAAATTAATTTAAAGGCATGTATTAATGTATTAACATATATTAGGCGACAAATAAAAACCTTCGATAGATGTTTCAAGTAGGAGGCAGTTGGTCAAGTTTTTTTTTTCAAATCTCCCTAAAAACACTGTAAAATCACCAAAATCTGTGAGAAATTTTGTATAAACTTTTTCAGTCAACAACAAATTCACGAAACGAAAAAGAATTCCACAGAAGTTTTTTTGGGGGGAAGTGGGAGTTTGACAGCATTCTTACACTTTCAGCTAGGATCGCCCGGGAAGGGGGAGGTACTCAAATCATTTTTTCACCCTTCAAATGGGTGTCTCCGTAATAGAAATAAAAAAGAAATTGATGAAACCGTAAAAATATTTTTCATTTATAGAAGAAATAGCTTTTAAAGTGAAGGATAAATCCATAAGATTCCAACAAGGTATATTCTGTCACATAAAAAGATGACAAAATGAAAGGAAACAGCACTGCTCAAAATTGTGAAGCTCGATTCATTTGCATGTTGCTGTACGTGTTCATATGGATAAATTCCTCCAACATTGACTTAATGGAATATCTTACCCTTATTAGTTTGCTTTGTGTCATATCACACAAAGAAAACTATCATGCTTGTATGTGACAGAAACACTAATTTTAAAGATGAAACATAGACTTAAAATAACCAAAGTTTATTCCCATTTTTTTTTTTTTTTTTTAATTTGAGAAACCCACACAAAAAAAGATATTTTCAAGCAAAAACTAAATGACTCAAAAAGATTCTGCTTAAAAAGTTTTACAAGCAATATGAATTTGATAAATCCTAATAAAATCAATCATTTTCCAAAAACTTCCCCACCGCTAGCATATTCTGCACTGATTTGACATTATATTGTTTGAGGCATTATGTTACCGTATACCCATACCCTAAAAAAATTAAAAAACACATTTTGCATTTTGGTTTTCAGGAGGCAAACAAACTACAGTCCGTATACCTTCCTCAAGTCAGTAAAGTCAAATAAATTTTTTAGATTTTCTCACAAACTTTTATGCCAGTTGGATTCCTTGCATCATTTCCTTTCTGAAAATGCATACTTTCAAATACTTCTCATAAGTACATTTAGAGATACAATAAAAAACATCTAAATTACTGACTCGAGAAAGGTATACAGACTATAGTTAGTTTTTTAGCCTTAACGGTTCCATGAAGCTAACTCACCTTGTTTCTGATCCTGCTGCCACTCTTTCCATCATCTGCTTTATCTCTATTGCTTTCCTTGTCATTCCTCCTGTCATCCCTCCTGTCCTCACTTCTCCTATCCCCTTCTTTCCTGTCCTCAACCTTTCTGTCCCCTCTTCTATCTTCATTTCTTCTGCCACTACCCCAGTCCTCTCATTCCTTCCTGTGTTTTGTTCTCATCTTTTGGCTTGTCTCTTGTCCTGTCTTGATTGTCTTCTTTATCTGTCCTATCTCTCCTGTCTGAAGGTCTGTCGTCTCTCCTATCCCTCCTTCCTTCATCTCTTCTCGGTCTCTCATCCCTTCTATCTCTTGGTCTCTCGTCCCTTCTATTACTTGGTCTCTCATCCCTTCTATTACTTGATCTGTCATCCCTTCTGTCATCTCTTCTGTCATCCCTTCTGTCATCCCTTCTGTCATCTCTTCTGTCATCCCTTCTATCCCTTGGTTTTTCATCCCTTCTGTCTCTTGGTTTCTCATCCCTTCTGTCTTGAGGTTTGTCACCGGGTTTGCTGTCCCTTTGTCTATCCTGGGGTCTATCGTTTCGCCTATCTCTAGGTCTGTCCTGTGATCTCTGGTCCCTTCTATCATCCTTGTCGCGAATATCAAAACTTCTTGGGTCGCGTCTTCTGCCACCCTCATCTCTCTGTTTCCTTCCATCCTCTTTTCGTCGCATCTCCACATCGGATTGGCGACTTGAATCTGATTCTCTCTTCTCTCTAACACCATCTTTTCCTTGAGGTTTCTTTGTATCTTCATCTTTCCTCCTGTTATCATCTTTCTGCCGTTCACCATCTCGAGAATCTCTCCTTCCACCTCTGCTTTTCTCTTTTGAATCTTTGTCTTTATCTGGTGACCTTTGACCCCTGTCTTGGGACTTCTCATTCTTTGTATCTAGTCTGAAATGATAAGGGTAGTAAAACTTAAGAATTACTTTAGTTCCTAAAATTATGAAATCTAATAATTTGTACAGATGTATTAGTAAAAATTTTGTAAATTGTCCAACCTACATTTCCAATGTGCGGATCAAAACATATTCAGTCCTCAATTTCTGGTGATTTTAACACATTCAACCATGCAGTTGACACCGCATTCAATACGCTGCATCAAGTAAGAGTAACGCTGTACATGATTGGTGTGCACAACCATACCATGCTACACACTCATTGAACTAATGCTGTCAGTCCACTGTGATGAACATGAAAAGGTGTGTGAGAGTAAGGAGTGATGCTCAACTATGATCTGGTGCGTGATGGTCGAAAGTCTACTGCATATTCACAAAGTGTCATTATGAACTTAAAACATGCGCTATATATTCTACAACCATGCGAAAAATATGCGCATATTTATGGCAGAAGTGAAATGTCTTTGAAGCCTGATTGCAATTGTAAAACTAGCCTCTCTCCCTCCTGAAGTCCAAAATATGTACTTAAAATATTACACCTTCCTCATCCCCCCCTTAACTAACCCGAACTGATCATAAGCATAATTTCTGTCATATTCAGCAATTACGCCACACTGTGGTTGGCATTCTATTTACAAATATGTCAACCCATCACTGTAATAAAACACTAGCTTTGCTCATTATGACATCAGAGTTGAAAATCTTCTGATCCAGATCTGATTATAGTAAAGGACCTCATCACCCTACCCCACATTTTGAGACCCTCCCACCATTAATTTTCACTGTACATCATAAAATACATAATTGACCTACTTTTGATCTGTCTTGCTGTCCTTCCTCCCAGAGGGCACTGGTCCATCTCTAGTAGTCTTTTCCACAGTCTTGTCTTTCTCCTTGGATTGCGTACCAGTAGACTTCTGTGCATCACTAGACACATCAGAAGTTTTCTTCTCATCACTGCTGCTCTCAATTTTTTTCAGGAGCTGTTGTTACAAATAACAAAACCCAAAATTAAAAGCTTAGGACTTTAATTGCTAAAATAATATACACACAAACCTAGAAGTGTTGGTACACAAAGGGTACTTGGTGATCAACAACCTCAACATCCTCCCCCCCCCCCCCACTCTAAAAAAAGAGGTTTTCTACCATCACTCATCAGAAATCTAGGACTATATAATGTTTGTGTGCATGACTTTTCTTGCAGATTCGGTCATTTGATAAAGACATCTTCCAATTTGTATTTTTATGTCTGTCGATAGACAGAAACATGGAAATGACAACATAGTGGCATATGGGGCACTGCAATATATGCCATTATGCATAATTCACAAATTCAATGTCCAAATCAACTGAAATTTTGGAAATAAGCCTTTTGCATGAATAAATATCTATTGAACCATACCCATAATATACATAGAGGATGCTAGAATCACTAAAAGAACCTTTACAACATATTGGTATACTTTCAAACATATAATCCTAAAACCTTATCAGTAGATCATCGATGTATAGAAAAAAGTCCTGTATAATGGGCCTATGTAAAATCATACAGAACATGAAAGCAAGCTTCATTATTAATTCTTCTAACTTGATATACCAACATATGCATAACTTTTGAAGTTGAGATGCAGCAGCAATTTTGTTTGTATGAGGTGCAATAGAATGATTATTGTTTAAAAAGTAGTATTGCAATTTCGCACCCCACTTTGAAAATTGTATTACAAGAGGCAATTTGGAGTGCACATTACAATGTCATACAGATTACAGATTAATTTAAGGTATGCATGATAGCAGCCTTACCTTGATTTGGGGAGAAGAATCCTGTTTGTTTTCCTTATCCTTTTTCCCATCATCCTTTTTTCTCTCCTTTTCCCTTTCTCTCCTTTCCTGCTCTTTCTCTTTAATCCTAGCTCTCTGTTTCCTTCTGTCCTCTTCCCTTCTTCTTCTTCTGTCCTCTTCCAGTTGTTTTCTGCGTTCACGCTCTTTGCGTTCTCTGCGTCGCCTTTCTTCTCTTGCTTCCTCTCGAGCTTTCTGAAAGAAGAAAATTAATCAAATCAGTGAGAAGATTAGATACATATCATGTTTCTTCTTAATTACAATTAATTTGGTATAACTTTTAAAAATTTGAAAAACTGAAGCTTGAGACTTTTGAGAGCATAATGGGGTGCATATATTCCACCCAGATTTTAGCTTTACCTCTTCCCTCGCTGTTGCCCCCCTCAGTTAGAAGTTAGAACTATGGATGGTGCTTTACATTACTTTACCTTCTGCGGAAGCAACTGATCCCTAATTTGGGTTTATTCTGTAAGCTGCTTAATTCCTCAACGGATTCTTTACACTAGTCTAACTCATGAATATCTTACACCAAGGATACACCCTAATTGTTCTCTCCCTGGTGTTTTCCAATTAGGTGAATAACTTACCATTCTTTCTTTCCTCCTATTCTTGACATACTCTAATAGCGGTGTGGTCATCTTCTCATTAGCTTTACTACTCTGTCGCTGCTCCATCTCTTCCAGATAGGTTTCAGCACTTGGTAGGAGTTCCACCTCGGCTTTCAAAGACTCAAGAAATTCCTTGTAATCATCATCTGAAATAATATATCAGGGCCCAAATCCTCGTATCAGTATCGCCATTTATATCTTAGTAGACAAGCTGTATCACCCTCCCTGTATACTGCATATGTACAACTGCTTTACCGTTGTGTAAAACTATAAAGCTATGAGCACGGCCAACTAGAGATGTGGTTACACTGACATGATACCCTTAAATCCACATAAATCTGAAACAACTCTGCAGCTGTCTTAATTTTTTTTAAGTATTTGCATCTCCTGATTGGCCTTGGTCACTATAGTTCCATATAGGCGTAGATCCCAGGGGGATGGGGAGGATAAATCCCCAATAGTTTGATAAGAGAGGATGGTCCATACAATTACTGCCTCACCCCCATGTTGATGTTTCTGACTAAATTAACACCATATTTGGCCATTCCAGCCCAAAATGTGCCATTGTCTTTTGCTACTTGCACAAATTTGTTCCACTTTTGCGTCTTATTTCACTATTTAAATAGCTTTATCATGGCAAAATTGTTTGCAGGAACTTCACACACATTTGCACCATAAACCTATTCTGTGAGTCACCAAAAGATGCTGGATTCACTATACTTTTAAGAATTTTTTTTTGTAACAGTCATGACTACTCTCATATTTAGCTATGCCTGCCCTGACAAGTGATTTGAAAAAAAAAGACTTGTCAATAAATCTGACTTACCTTCTTCAATAGTGTCAATTCTTAGGTCAATTTTTTTGAGGCTTGATGTCTTTGGTACTTTCTGGTAGGGAGCAAATTCAACCACAGCTGGAAACTCATTACCTGAAAATGGTATATTCAAGTTATTCAACATGTATTTAATGAGTACTTTTTAATCTTTTTTGTTCCATATATTTGTTGTCACTACTGTACGGCTGCTACTGCTATTAACACTTCAATTTTAGGTATTGCCAAATTTTATTTATTGTTCAACAAGACAATTTTGATATAGACATGTTGCTTGGTACAAAGGATTTGAGTCTTAAATGTTATAAGCATGTGGTATTACTGAAGCAAACAAAACACACACTGTTACACATTGGCTGTGAGTATGTGTTGACTCAAGTCAAAGACCTGACTGTAGTCTGAATCGAATGACTTGACCCGAGTCTGACTAGAGTCACAATTTTGTAGTGAATTAAAACTCGAGTCTGTGTGGGCAAGTGACTTGACTTGACTCAAATCACATTCTCTAATTTGTTAAATACTTGACTTGAGTCTTGCAGCGTTCTGACTTGAGTCGTGCTTATCTGATCACAAAATGAGAATACTCCGCCCTTGTACTTCCCACACATATTCTAGATCAGAATGCAATTTTTTTTGTTATTTTGACCTGGCATGCTGCTGTTTACCAATCAGTGTACAGAGCCCCTTTACTGCCCTAAGAGCCATAGCATAAACAAACCTCAAACCTTATAACGCTCAAGACTATAGGTCATACTACTTTTGTGCTTTAGTCTCATGCATAGCCAGTTTTATAGGTAAGACAGGCTACCATCCTATTTGACATGTACATTTGATTACCTGCTTTATCTTGGAACGTGTAGCCATCCCACCTGTCTCTGAATGGAATGATGTCATCTAGATTGGTGAAATTGATGTAGACGCGACAGAATGAATTGGGTGCCAAACTGAAAACAAAAAGTCATGTACCAATATAAATTATATTATGGTATTCAATCTTGTATCAACTACATGTAGGACACTACATTCTAAATTAGGGGTTATTTATGATATCTTTATAATAATTGGAACTGAGCACAATATGTGCTGTTTATTGTTGATTAAATTACTGCAACACAAAAATGAAAGCTACAGCTCTGACCGTAAATGACAGGGTGTTTATAAATGTTAGCCTGGTAATATTGAACAGAATTTGGCATGCTAGGCACAGATACCATCTTAAACCTAAAAGAGCTTTCTCTTCACAGTATAGTAATTCCACATTATCATGCATAGCTCTGACAACACTCAACTTTATGTATGTGTGTACATACATCAGGCTATAGTATCATTTTGCCTTTTATAGGAATTATAAGTAAGTCTGAGCAAATGTCAGAACTTTCCCGACAAGTTGGAACTGTTTGCTACATGTACCAGGGGAATTAAAACTTTCTGGCAACAAAAATAAAATATATAGCATTTTGATGCAATAATTTATGCACAGGGTCTTACATGTAGCTAGTATTTGTTAAGTGCCTGTCATTTCCCTGTCCAAAATTTGACCCTGAAAACATAAACCAGACCTCTACGCCTCCTGGGGGTTCAGTCAGATCAAAAAGTTATTACTATACTTGTATAGCCTTGGTAATTAGTCTGGTCTTCTCTGAGTTCACAGAACTTATTCAAGCATTATTTTTAGAATTTAGCATAGTCCATAGATCTGCCAGAAGCATTAATCTTGCCTGTCCCAAGAGTAAAATGACGGGTGGCTAGCTAAGACCATATACAATATGCATTCATAAAAACAAAGAGAAATAACAAATTCATCAGTTTTGATAAAATGTTGGTATTCAAGAGTCATCACAATTCCTTTTCTATCACTTCTCAGTATACTGCATTTCCACATTCATACCCTTTTTTATGCCTGGCATAACAATTATTTGTTACAATGCAACACACTTAAAAGGAAGTGCAATTTTTTAGTGTGTGAGGGGCAAATCAAATTTTCATTCCCCATTTGTCAATTTTCCATCCATTTTTTAGTCATTTTAACGACACATTACTCTTTGCCGTCCCCATTTTATCCATGAAAAACTTTGGGGGGAGGGGGCAAGGGGCTCCCACCAACCTTTTATCTGCCTTAACAAAATTGATGTAGTCATTGTCTGGTAATGGTCCCAGGACCTCTTTCAAGTCATCCTCTTTCAGAGTAGGAGGTAGACATCTGATCACCACCTGTAATGTAAAATTACATGACATTCAACCTTGATGCAAAAGTAATAATTTAGTCCCTATATAGCAAGAGTGGTCTAAAGGAATAGATTGCCTTCATTAATATATTTTTTATGACCAAATGGCTGTTTATAAGGGCTGCTTGCCCCCCCCCCCAATTATTACACTTTTTTATCATTTTTGAATACAGTATTTAAGTAATCGAAAAGCTTGTCCAAAAATCATGGCGGACAAGCGTATTGAACCATGCACTTATCCAGCGGATAACAACAAAATTTTACCTCCCAATTTCATGATTATGTAGACTTGTTGTTCTGTGCTGCATGTACTATATTTAATTCGTGTACAAACTGTAGGCCTACATAGTGGAACATACTCTTTGCGTGGCTGTGCATAGTAAGCTGTTGTACGCAGATAACCTAGCCAATATGGACACGTAGAGTAGCGATGTACGCTCGTGTATTAGCATGATTACTGATTAGTCATGTTAGTTGCGGAGTAACTAGCGTAGTTGAATGTTCCACGAAGTACACAAATTAATATTTTAGTTATACACCTTTTTTCTGTTAAACATTCCATGAAATTTAGTAGTATTCATCCATTATTCCATGACATTTTAATAGTTTAATTTTTATCGTTCATTTGGTACTACGGTAATTCCCGTCTCACTAGATTTCATGGCCGATCGGAGTATCGTCAGAGCACCTCGGACAATTAGATCGCCAAAAAAATCCATGATTGACAATGTCAATGACATGTCATCCGCTAGGCCGAAGTAAAATGACATGTATTAAAATTCATCGTCTAGCAATGGCAGTTTATGAATTACATAAGATTGCGTCACCTTAGTCGGGATTATGCACTTTCAGTTTCTCCACGCGTTTGAGCGGGAATTGGATTGCGTGCTTTTTCGATGTCTAGTGAGCAAATTTCTTCAATATTTTGAGAAAATGATGTCAAATTTTCTATTCTATATTGTTTGGTAATAATGTCTTTTGCCAATAGTATGTTTAAAGTTGTAATTTTGTGTTTTTGATCGCAAAGATCGGATATTTTCGTTCTCGATTCAATTCTGAACCCTTCGCAAGGGTGCCGATTTCGCAGAACTTTGACGATAATTTTGCCTTTTGGACACTAAAATGCATTCGATCCTTAATTTTGTTTCAACCGAGTCTTAAATTAGCAAGCACAATAAGGTTGGTACCACTTTTATATGCATTGATAAAATTTTAAAGATTTTTTTTTCAAGTTTCTAACCGGCGCCAAATCGTTAAGTGTGTATTTCCCATTGACATCCAAAATGGGAAATACGAGTCTGATGGACATAGGAACGGCGTCCATGAGACTCAGCGAGTCTACGTCACCTTAATAAACCTGTCAGTCAGTGCTTGTGGAAGCTTGATTGAACTCAACTCCAGTAGCAAGCTTCAAATCAAGCACTAGCGCACACACAATATCCGACTCGCTTTTCTCCACCTGGAGTGTTGAGCCGTAATCTAAAGAAGAAGAAGAAGCTTGTTGAACTTCAACTTGGAAGCTGAAGGCGTGAAGCTGCAAAATTTTGCACACCAGCATATTTTGTTTTGTAAACACACAATTATTACTCTTCACTCACTCTCACCTTAGACGGAGGGACGTCTTTCAATTTCCTCTTCTCTTTAGCCTTATCGTCCACCTTCTCAATTTTCACTTCTTTTGTCATTATTTCTTCTTTGCTGAAAGTCTTATTTGAGGGCAAAATTCACCATGATCACTCCCATCAAATTCCCTGCAGATTCCTTTCGTGTTTTGATGTTTGCTGCCCTCTGTTGAAATTGTCCAATTCTTTTCTTTGTATCCGTTTCAGGTCGTATCATCATCTCCTCTCTTCCATGGCTCTATGAAGTTTAGCATTCTTCGTACGAAATTTGGAATGATGTTTTCTAAAGATGAGGTTATTCCGAGACGTGGAAAGCTGCGTGGACAGTATGTAAACAAAACTGCACAAACAAGTTGACCGTGCAACTAGAACTTTGGTAAGCTTATTGAAAATTTGTAAGCTTATAAAATTCTGCAGTATTCTCCTCTTTGGCAGTTCTATGATGATGCTGGTGGTACAATATTGTCTTGCTATTTTGAATAGGACTTGAAGAAGTGGACTTCAGGATTGGGTGGATTGATTTTGGGTGAGCAAACTTTCATTTCACTGCAGACATGTAGTATCATCAGTGATCATGATTGAAATTGAATTAGGAGTTCATTCATATATTTTAATGACTATAAACGATTGTTTTTTCCTCCATAACTAAAAAATACCGTCATTTTGGACTAAAAACTACCAATTTCTTATCCTTTTAAAAAAAATTCCATCGCTCATTGTATTGTAAGAAAATGTTAACTTGCTCAGTCCGCCGTGTTTGGACGCTTGCGAACATCGCGTACATAATTCGCGCTATTTCGTGTTTAATAGCTCGTGAGCATACGTGCATATATCCTACTTGCGATCGTCCATCGGTTCTAGCGCGGCTTGTTAATTTACGACCCGAACGCCGGGCATACATGTAAACATTGTTTATGCCCGCCTATCGACCAATCACGCATGCTGTTATACATACATGTATAGCACGTATGTATGAACCCCTATTTCATACATACACGCTATGTAACAGTGCGCGTGATTGGTCGAGAGCCGGGCATAAACAGCGTTTATGCCCTGTATCCCGGATGTGCGATCACCGGGTTGGGAAAATGAAGGAAAATCATGTTTTTTAATAATGTTACTTGTAATTTTTTGTTATTATTTTGATGAAATAAGAATCACAAAATGTTCTGGTATGTATGGACAGGGCGAGGTTCATTCATATATTTTCATGACTAAGCGGTTGTTTATGCCCTCGGGCATAAGCAGCCCCTCGTTGCCTGTGGTTGGTTGTTTTGTCTAGTAGGGCCTACTACTCATTGTACTACTAAAGGCCTTGGTAATGAAAGTTTTAGATTTGCGTCATCATAAGGGGTGGTGCAATAATTATGTGTACCCGGGGAATTATAGGGGGCAAAGATTTTTGGCAGGCCAAAAGGGGGCAAGCATTTTTGGCAGGTCGAAAGGGGGGTCAAGCAATTTTGGCAGGTCGAAAGGGGGGAAGATATTTTGGGCACCGTTTCTATATTACGCCCTAAAAGGCGAGGAAAAGCGTTACAAAGCAGCGTCCAAATATGCAAAATTTCCTGCTACTTCTTTCGCATTATATGTTAAGACAATTTAAGGTTTTAAGTTCGGGTTCCCAAAAATCTTGCATGTGTGGGGGGGCAAAGGTTTTTGGCACGTCGAAAAGGGGGGCAAAGGTTTTTAGCACGGCCAAAAGAACAGCGATTTTTGGCAGACCATTTTGAGAATTCACCCCGGGGTACACATAATTATTGCACCACCCCTAATGCTTCAAAACTTACAGATGAAATTTTCATTATAATATAATTTTACAAAAATTTAATTTATCAGGGCAAGGGCAGGCTTTTGAATTTGAAAAATAAAAAAAATCCTAGATCAACAAGCTGCATGTGAACGCTTTATTTATGCAATAATTGGCACCTAGGCCTCCCTAGTACTACATGTAGATCGTATCCATTACATCGCATACCGCTGTAAATGGCCACTGCGACCAGATGCATGGATCGAATCCATGCCTGGGCCGATGACACACATTCGATGGGTGTAGCGACCGGACAGGTGTAAATTTCCATGATGCCTGCCCAAATTTGTAATGTATACATGTACACACCCAGTTTTTGCCAACATGGCCTATAATACTTTGTACACACAAATCTTAAATTTACACACCCAGTTTTTTAAATTTTTTGAAAAAAAATGCAATGGGTGTAGTACCCCCTTAACATAACATTTTATCATCTCCACCATTTACTATATTCTCTCGGTCAGGATTGTTCCATTTATTCCACTTACCTATTTCTAAAGTCTTTCATAGGGGACACCCTCGCAAAATCGCTATTTATTTTTACGAGCCAATTAATTTTCTTTGCACAGAAGATACCAATTTGCTTTTTCTTTTGTAACTTTTTGAATTGTTTGATCAAGAGGAATGTAGACAGGTCAACTACATGTATACATCACAATTAACTTTTCTGCATAGTGGTAATTCCTACCAATTACGAGCTGATCAAGCTACAATTGTGTAATTCCATGATTCTAATTTTTTTTTTTTTTAATTTATCTTATTTTTTTTCAGGTTTCCATCAGCTTTGCAGCAGCACCCAAGTCTAGAGATTGCAACCTCTGCATGTACATGTAATGTACTGTATGTAGGCCTACATACTTTAAAAATGTGAATGACTATCTTAAAATTGCAGTAATCAAACAAAACAATGTGGCTGCATCATTCTGCAACTCTGGGGCTGTGTTTGGTAGCTTTTTACCTGGTTGACTACGCATCAGCAGCCAAAGCTGACGACATCATTGCAAATCATGCGATACAGTTGCACAAAGGAAAAGTTGGTAGCACAGAATTAAGAGGAATTGGTAAAAGGGGCTTTGACTTTTGGGGACCCAACACATGCAAGAATCTGAATACTTTGATACACACCAAACACCATGTTATGCAGGTAAGTATTAACTGGGCTATTTCAGTTGAAATCCATATGTATACCGTATGGAAGACATGACTTCAATCTCCGGGGTGTAGATTTCAAATGAAGTCATCCATTCAGGTAACCCCATAAAAATTCACACTCGTGTGGAAGATTAACCCTAACCGTACTAATTACTACAAAATACTACTTGATATATGCGCTGTTTGTGCGTGCATCCCACATGGTGTGATGGCGCATTCGCTCTAAGTGATATATAGGCGCGGTTTAAGCTGGTGAAGCCCAACACCGTGGCTAAGTGTCGCCCGAGCCAGTGGTTAGCATCACGAGGGGTCGGGTTTGAATCCACCCAGAGCAAACAACTTCTTTCTTTGTTGTCTCTCTTTATTCCTTCCTTCTTTCCCTTCCCATCGTCAAAAAGCCCTTAGGCTGTTAGGTTTAAGGTCATGTCTTCTGTATGGATTTCAGGGTTGCTTGATTTTAATCACATGATTTTTTTGTCCAAAAAAAATGCTGATTTAAATCAACTTTTTCATTTTTTACCATTTCTGATAAATATAGGTTAACTTCTTTCTTAAAAATTGACTGTTTTACTTTTAGTCATTTTTCCATTGCACGGATGCGGAGCTACCATAGCAATGCTGACAGACGCGCAATTGTATAGTGCGAAGTTTCCACCATGACTCACCAATTATAGGTGCGGGTGTTGCTTCTAAAATAAATATGCATTTAGATATCTTTTAATTTATTTCTGATTTCCAGGTGATTTATAAGTGGATGGAAGCAAGGGAACTGATATGAGTTTAAATAAAACAAATATTGAATGTTTTTATTCGTTCAATGGAAAGAATATTTTCATTTGGTGCAATATGTTCCAATCAACTCGGCAAAGTCTTGTTGAATGTAACAGTCCATATTTCACCTCATGAAAATATTCTTACCATTGAACTCATAAACATTGAATATTTGTATAACATGTATGTTGTCTGAATCCCACAGAAACTGGACAAAGCAATTGCAAACATGAGAAATAACATGAGGATACCAGAGGCAGAGAGACTCTTCCAAGTACACACCTTTGAGATATTTCAGAAGGAAATTAACGACAGCGAGTCAGCAATATTTATGTCAATGAATGGGCTCAAACGGGCATTACAGGTAGGTAAAAAGGTCATCAGGTTGTCTAATGAGAGCGCACTCACAAACTAAACATCTCATTAAACTACACAGTAAAGACGCTATCGTTTGGCCTCATTTAAGCATAATATACAGTACTTGAGATATGAAGCTTATTATCAATTTAAAACTGATTTTATTCTAAGTATTATCTACATCTGGGGTTGATCGTTATGTAATTCATTAAAATCGCTCAATATTTGACAAAGTTAGCTCACTAATTTAATTTACTGTGTTGTCTTTTTAAAAGACAGTTCTTGTTTAACGTCCCAACTGACCAATTTGCGCATCATTACATTTATTTGTATGTATTCTTACTTCCTAGGGCAACTACAAAGACATTCTGAACATGAAAGAGAGCAGCCGGTTCCGTCTTGAAGCATTGCGAGAAGCAACACTCCGAGAAGAGCAAGAGTTCAACGACTTACAAGCTGCAGAGAAGCACGAAGTTGCGTACCTAGAGCACCTGAAACACGAGAGTAATATAACGGTTGCAAATCGGAGTAAAGCGGAGAAGATATTGGATGAAATATTGAGTGATGTGGCTCAAGCGGCAGACAGGTTGGAACACCAAATTGTAGAGCATGTGTTTGATTTGTCCAAAGATGTGAGTATAGCTGGTTGTTTTAAGGTGGTACTATTGATAAATTTGTGACTATTTTTGCATTTTCTCAAAAACTAATAACACACTAGTAACAAAAGTTATGTATAGGGGCAAGGAATCCAGTTACAACACTTGAATTTCAGTGACTCAAGACAAGCAGTACGTTATTTATGATAAGAAAAGAGGTACCGCTAGAATGTACTTCATTTCTTTTATATAATGAACCTCTTGTCTTGAATCACAAATTTCAGTGAAGTAATTGGATTCCTTGACCTTATAATATATACACAACTTTTGTTACCAGTGTGTAGTTATTTTTTGAGAAAAATGCAAAATTAGTCACAAAATTTATCAGGGGTTGTAGTACCACCTTAAACAGTATTAAAATGTTGTCTTCTAAGTTCTATATCAGGTTCTCAACAGGTATTCCGTAAGTGTATTTCTAACAGCTTGTGACAAACTGCAGAGATAAAATAAAAAGTAAACAAAGAATAATATTTACAAAATTAGAAAAGACCAGGTCTTAGCATCAGGGTGATAGCTAGCCACCCGTCCACCTGTCATTTTGGACAGGTAGTTTGCTCCTGGAAGAGGCAAAATAAATGCCTGTGATATATGCTAATTGCTTTCAAGAGTAAGTTCTGAGAACTCGAAACAAGACCAGACAAATAAATCAAGGCTATAGCAATAGCTATTTGAACTGACTGAATCCCCAAAGGGGACGGAGGTCTGGTTTATGTTTCAGGTCAAATTTTGGACAGACAGTTTGTGAAAATGATGGGCACTTGCCAAATCCTAGCTAAGACTCTGCGGGAAGTTAGTCTTAGAGAATGATATCTCACCTGTGTGGTCGATGTGTCATAGCTACATGTATAGGTCAATGATCTCTAAAGGACATAGTTATTGGACAATTGAAACATGTTTGAATTTAGTATTAAATGCAATGGGCGTGTCATGTAAAAATCATTTCATGCTAATTTTTATCCTAAATTTCATTAATGACTCTTTATCCCTGGAACCCATCATGAGCTGTAACTTAAGGTGAACCTCTTGATCGACCCCACCCATTATGATTGCGCTCTGCATTTTAGACTCAAGCTTAAAGCTAAAGATTTTACTGATCCTAGGTTTTAAGATTTAGCACCCAATAAAAAACAGTTAAGAACCACTTCTATTTAATATGGCACCTGGAAAATGTAGATGGATGACATATTTTGTCACAAAAATAAATATTTGTGTATGAGTTGCAAAACACTGTATTTTACATTGAAATCATCTACACAAGTGGTCCATATAACAAAATTTTAATTTTGAGTACACAATGAAAGAATTAAAAGCAAACTTTGAAACTGAATGTTATTAAATTGGTTCTATGTTTTGGATAACAAGGAAAACAATTGACCTTTTCGGTATATCCCATAATTCCTTGTGGATAGACCTGAGATGTCATAATTTGACATTACCCTAGACTATGGACTTTCAATTTTAAACGGGATTTTGAACGGGCAAAGTCCCTAACACTCACACTGTCAATCATACTTGTTTATCAATCAAATTTAACCGCAAGCAAATACAAAGGCCGCGCTCATGCATTCACTGACGCGTTCATGCAATTACACAACACAAAAGCCGCATACTTGTGTACCATGTAGTTATTAATGGTAATGACAGGTACCCGGAGGATTTAAACCATAACGAGATCTGGGCGACCAATCACAAGCCAGATCCATTTAAAGATACATTACATCATGGCCAATTTTAGTAGGCCAGATTTCCGACAATCTCATCCATAGAAGCTCATAGACAGCCGTGTTAAGCATGAAAACCACAATCCAAAGTCAGTAGTCCACTTGGGAAGCTAACAAACAGAGGGAGTAGGGTGACTGAAAAGATCAGATGTGAAAATCTATCAATTGTGCACACATTAATTAAATCAAATTTTAAGCTTAAATGCAATATCCAGAGTATGCACAATGGGCAAGTGGACTACGGGGTAGTCTAACATTACCCCGACTTGCATTGCGCAGTAACAATGTTCGCTAAACAATGTGAGCATGCATGGGCATGAGGTCAAATGACGACATCTCAAATCTACCCGCAAAGGTTTATGGGGTCTACTGAAAAGATCATTATTGCTGGTCAATTCTGTACGTATATCCTGTGAACATTATTATTATTTCTGTGTAAATTGACACTAGAAATTAACAGAAATGTGTAGATTGTTATCATCTGAACTTTGCACTGAGTTTGAGAACCCGGTTTGAGAATACCACCTGTTGACACTTAACGATATAATATCATCATTAACTTATGACAAGCTGCCTCATCCACATATTTGGACCCAATTCAAGTTTCCTGCCATGCTTTGATCAAGAACTGAGTTTGTCTATTATCATGGTGTTTTACCCCTCTATAATCAAAAGATGTTGATTTTGGTGGGTTTGGGACCTGGTAGTTGTGGGGGCTACTTGTATTTTGAGGTGGATATCATGCTTGTGTAATAAAAATGAGTAAAATGGTTGTTATTCACAGGCAAGTGATGTATGCGTGTACATCATTGTGGGTATCAAATACGTCAAAATCAGAAAGAATGGTCTGTTTGAAAGCACCTTGAACATGCAACATCAAATTATTGGAAAATAATGACATTATCCAAATTCCACTAAATCCACTGTTTCAGAGTACCATACTGGTAGTAAACACAACCAGAATATGTGTTTAGGGTATTATGAAGCCCCTGAAAAATGCTTGTTTATGGTCTAAAAATGCATGAGCATTGCATATACACCTCAGAATACAAATTCACCTCCCCACCCCCACCCCCTCCCACCGGGTTTGGGAAGTTTCTTAAAATATATTCAGACAAAAATAACGGTTTTGGGATCCATGTTGCCCAATTGTATCACCATATAGTCCATCAACTCAGAAGTACAAGTAAATAGACTTCAGAAACTGGAGGTATGAGAATAATTATTTCAGTGCAATGCGTGTGTAAATGCTTCTTTGGCTCGCCAACTGCTGTGCGATTTGTACTTGCCGAGCCCACCACGCTTTTTTTATGTGTCATGTTTCTTAACACGCAGTGCGTGTGACACAAAGCATCGACTCCCGATGCCACAGATTTGGTTTGTACTTCTAGGTTGAAGTAGTATAGCACTATGAAATGGTTCTTCAGTAGTGGAGAAGGAATATCTTAGATTTGCAAAAGTGATAGGTTGTACTGAGTGTCTGTGGAAGAAGCAGAAAAAAACTATTATGTATTATATATAACATAGCCTGGGTGTAATTTATGTTGTTAATTTTACCTTTGATTAATATTTAATTTGATAATGACATTCCTCATACAAAATTATCACATTATATTGAACTGTGAACACATTGAACTGTGCCGGAAAGATGAGATACTAATTACTAATTGAAGTCACTAATTGGACATTATTACAGCTAGAATATAAGTCGAAAATAATAAAAAAAATAGTTTGTGTCTGACAATTATGTCAATCAAACTCCAGCATAGCCTGTGATTGTTTAGTATTATATAACTCTGGTGGTGCTAAGGTAGTGGTTAATTACACAATAATAACTAATCATAGGCCATCTGAAGTTGATTGACCGAATGTCAGATGCAAACTAGTTTCTTTATTTCTGACTTAGATAGGAAATTAAAGTATAACAGAATTCCAAAAGGTGAAACTGACTTTCAGCATACAAATGCACTAACCTTAAAATTTTGATGTGTGACACATCTTCATCAGAAGTACAATACAGGGGTGTGATTTATCAGGATTTTTCCTGATTTCAGGATTTTTTGTGACCAAAATTTCCGCAATTTTATCAATTTTCAGCCCGATTTTGTGTGTTTTTAGCCCAGTTTTACGCTATTTTTCGGGATTTTTAATTTATTTCAGGATTTTTCCTGAAAAGCTAATCACACCCCTGACAATAGTCCTATGATGGTATGATGGACTTGCCCTTTTGTTGACCAAAGGCGACTTTTGGTCTAATGAGGCAAAATACTAGTAATAACCGTCTTTTTATTTTGTCTTTTCACCAGGCTAAAGGAGCTCAAATAGAAGCTGTGGTAAGATTAGATGACCATGCTGCCAGAGGCAATGGTGAGGAACCACATCAAGGCTTAAGTCATCTGGTAGATGCCAGTAGTAACCAGTATGTATTGACTAAACCCAAAGATGCTACAGTACCACTAGAAGACCATCTTTTCCTCAAGGTAATTTGGAGTCAAATTGAATCATAATTTCAATCACAACTTGTATGTGTAATGCCATCTTGTATGTAAAATGCAGATCTATATGTACTACCCCCTATTCCAGAAAACTACAGCGCTAACTTTTTGGGATTAAAAAAATATTATCATGTTTTGCCAAATGAAACATAGCACAATCCTAATTCTTTAGTTAGAGCTACATGTTACTTACATTAAAAGTCAAGTTGAATGTGAGAAAAAAAAATAAGGAAACATGCATACAAATGTAGCAGAGATACATATTTACAAACATCAATTATAATGCAACAAAAATATTAATGCAATGATATTTAAATACAATATTTATCAAATTAAGCAGATGATGCGAAATTTAATTAATATGAAATTTTTATCTTTCGACAGCCATAGTGTTATTGTCTGATTTATTAAACATTTTCACACAAAAGAAAAATGACTGATTTTATGATATTATTTTTTTTAATAAACCAAAAGGACAAAACAACAAACACAAAACAACAATGACAAATATAAGAGGACAAATTTCCCATGTTATTTTTACCAGCTGCAGAATGAGGAAAATTAATTTATTGATAACAGTCATTGAACTTTGAAAATTGCAATTAAGCAAACTTGGGTGATAAACGGTATTCAAGCATGAAATTTACTACCGAATGAATGAAAAGTTAATTAGATTGTCCAATTGAGTTTGTTAGTAAAGAAGTTAACAAGATAATATAAACATAAAAGTTGACCTGTCCAGAGTTTATTGGTAAAAGTCAACAAGTTAATAAAATGATCCTTTCCATACAACATTTTTGAGAATCAACTGCACCTGATGACACAAATCTTGGCAGATTTGCTGTCAAAACACTGGGACCTAACTGCAATGAGAAGTTTCCATTCAGGGGCCACACAAAACTTCTTCTTTCCTGGACTAGCCTTAGATTTTGACAACTTGGCTATGGCAGTATCAAGAATGAGGTTTTGATCTCATAGAAACATATTGGGCAATTATGGGGAGAGCACAATTGGAGGTGGCTTTAGTAGGTGACCTATTAACAGTCATAAAAGGCATCATGCCAGCTTCACCTACCCCAAGCTGATTGGAAATAAAGTCATAAAGAACTGCCTCTGTATATTCTTCATCGGTAGAGCATGGCAGTTAAGTTGGCTCAATCGATAAGGCGTTCGACTATGGTGCGAGAGGTTGCGAGTTCGAACCCTGGTGATACCTGGTTCGCTCTTGTGGAAAAATTGAGTTAGCTTGCTCAGCGAATCATATCAGGTACTTCACAGGTATGTAATTTATATCTGATATCAGTCGGAATGCATAAATTACATCAAATACATGCATGTATATGTTTGATTTCAGGACATCATCTTACTAGTGATGTTATCATTTCTATGTGGTTGGTTATCAAGTAGTCTGGGACTGCCCACCATGTTTGGTTACATCATAGCTGGGGTCATGTTGGGGTCATCTGGTCTCAACTTAATCAAGGTAAATTGGGCTATTCCATTTAAAATCAACACACCCCCTGTGGAAGATTTCACTGCCATCTCAATTCCAGTTGTACCTTATGGGTCAATCCAGCTGAAAATTTTGGCTAGTTTTATTTAAAATTCTAGCTGTAAATTGTTGATGTTTTTAAAATCCAGTTGAAATTTGCACAAATTGGCCTAAATCTGACAATTTTGTTTGGATTTCCAAAATCTTTCACACCTTTTCCACTTTTTATGGATGAAAATGGTTGGATCTGGAATAATCAAAACTGTTGAATTTGGTTGGAATTCCAAAATCTTCCACAAGCGGGGTATGGTTTTTAAATTGAACAGTCGGGTTATTTATAGCTAAAATAATAATTTCTCGATCATGAGAGTATGAATGTACTGCGTGCACTGCGTAATTTCGCAAGTTTAGTGGAATGACACGATAGCGCGATCGATTGTGCGCGCACAGGAAATGCAGCGCTACCCAAAGCGTATGTGGTAGGCGACGCAATTGTCACTGCGTGCCTATTGAGCTCTCATGATCGAGAAACTGTTATTTTAGCTATAGTTTTATATATCATAGTAACTTTGACTAAACTTTATAAAGGTTTTGGCTCAGGTTAGGTCATTTTGATTTGTATTCTGAATGTTTTAGGAATGTGATCATAAATAAATTAATTAATTATGTGCTGTAAATAAAAGTGATAATTTTAAAATAAAAATATGGCAGTAATGTAAATCCTGTACATTGTAATTGTGAATTTCATATGTATTTTGGTGGTTTGCTGATTAATAGTCAGGTGTATCTAGGTCCGCAGTTACTAGTGAATGTAGTTTTTTTTTATTTGTGTAAAAAGTGGTATGAAATATTTATAGACAAAAAAATTGGAAGGAAACATACACAGTTTGTTGATATAGAATGGATGTATATCGTCATCTGCACATGCCTTGAAATTTCTGAGTGCCAATTCTGCCTTGATCTTAAAATTTGAGGGGGGGGGGGGGCTTGCAAATTTTTATTTTAGGCCCCTTATTTTGACCCCTGTGCACATGCATGATACTATGATCATGAAGCCATCCTGTAGAGCATTCACAATAATTTTGTATAATGTGATTATCCCCTCCACAGATTGGCTGTAATGACACTGTTTTCACTTTTTTGAGATATTGTGCAGGCAAATTCTCAAAAAAGCTTTGCAATGATATACTTTATGCCCCTGTTGCTAATTTGCAAGGTAGTATGAGTTGAGAAATCCTTGTACAGGTAATTGTTGCAAAGGTACTAGGGGAGTACCAGTGCAGTACCACTGCTGGTGGGTCCTATGCAGTAACAGCATTGGTACTGTTTAGGTACTCTGTGTGTATAGTCCAATACCATGGCGATTGTGTATCTGTGCAGGCAGCTGCAATAGGAATCTTGTAGTGTATGTGTGTGTACATAATATAGGTATTGTTTTCTATTCATTTGTTCTACACCATATAGGCTGTAGTTCAAGTGGAGACATTGAGTGAATTTGGTGCATTCTTCATCCTATTCTGTGTTGGTCTGGAGTTCTCACCAGAAAAGATCAAAAAGGTAAGTTATCAAATTTTTATGATATAGGTGACCTGATCGACGGCTTCATCCCCCGATTTAACCCCATCAAAATTGAGATTTTGGCATCTGAAGAAAATGTATTTTTTTCTCCAAACTCCATTGAAATTTACATATGAGATATGTTTCTTTGAGATATTTAACAAAAATCTGCAGATTAAGTGGTACACCATTCCTGGACATATTTACTTTTCTACTGTGAAAGTGGACATTTTTTGTGCTACTTTTGTTTTCGTGCTTTTTGCATTCCAAGCAGCTACTGTGAAAATAACAACACACAAATATATGACGTGTCACGTCAAAAGGAGACGCTTTTGGGCAGGTTATCAATTTTGAGGTTTTTACATATCTTAAATATAGATATATTTTGCTCCACAACGGCGTTTTCCCCAATGAAATCAGATATTTCTAAGCGAAAAAAGTTCGTAAGTTATGGTATTATAAAATTGGACATTGAGATATTGGCCTTTAAAAATAATATTGACAATGTTGAGAGTAGAAATTACCTTGAAAAATGTCTCAAAAAATACAAGATGCAAGTTATATTCCGGTTTGAAACTATCAGATAATATTTTAAACTTTAATAACATCACAAATTTGCAACAAACCCAAATTGTGAAAAAATCACTCCCGGGCAGATTTTTGGCTATTTCTCCATTTACGATCCTGCCCAAAAGTGTCTCCTTTTGACATGACACATCACATATATTCCTTTTGTGTGTATAGGTAAATGTATAGAAGCTTAGAATCGTAACTTTAAAACCAGTAAAGCAGTTCAAAATTAGAAAAGCGTGAAAAAAATACACTCACAAAAATATTGGCACAGTATGTATCAATATTATACATAATATGTTTGCTTCTAAGATCCAAACCACAGTTCTGAGCAATATTTAACTAAACATATGGAATCTGTTTCTTATGTGTTAGGCTGCAATTGAAGATAGAAAACAAAATTTAAAAAAAATACAACAGGAATTTTACAAATTTTATAATTCCATTTACACTATTTATGAGAAAAAATATGTCTACCTACCATATGTCTATCTACTCCATATGTGTGATCTATTACAGAAAATATATAATGTAATCTGATACCAGTGTGGTTTTCATAGTGATTTTCCTTGTGAAGATATGGAGAAAGTGTATTTTATTTTCTTATTGTTTATTTTCTTTATATTTTGCGCATTTCAATCGTCAAAAGTGTATCTCAGAACTAGACTGACTGAACCTGAAGGTACCTTTGCTGTTACTGTTTAATTTTAGCTTGAAAATTTTAATTTTCTTCTCATTTAGAAATGAGAATAATTTGCAATGTGTCAACTTTTATTTATTGTACTATTCATATTCTATTATCTGCTTGTTTGCAGGTATGGCGTGTAGCTGTATTTGGTAGTTCTGCTATGACCGTTGCCATGATAGTATTTGGCATTATCTTTGGGTCTTTGCTAAACATCATACCACGTCAGAGTGCTTTTGTTGCGGCTTGCTTGTCGCTATCTAGCACACCTTTGGTAGTCAAATTCTTAAGTGCAGGGGGAAATCAGAAGAGGGAAAAAGAAGAGGGTAAGTGTAATTGGACTATTCCGGTTGAAATCCATACACCCCCTATGAAAGACATAATCTTAATCTTCCACACAAGGGGTGTAGATTTCAAATGGAGTTGCCCATTCAGGTAATCCCGTTTGAAATTCATACTCCCTGTGTTGAAGATTAATGGTTATGTCTTCCATAGGGGTGTATGGATTTCACCCGGAATAGCCGATTGTTTGTTTGATTTGAGTGTGAAATTATTTTAATAGTGTCTTTACTCACGACGAGTCAAGACATCAACACGTTGAAACAGTTGCTTTGTCGGCATACTATGCATCCTCTTTAAAATATGTATGTACACTGCAGCACATTCAGCAAATGTGCACTGACGTCACTGATTTGCTGCGAGTAAAACAGCTATGAGCGCTTCTAGTTCATGGGTAATGTACATGTAAGATGGGATGAACAAAAAGTGGTAGCCACATCCACCCCACCCCCTCCCTCTCCCCATGGTGGTGGTGTTTGTTTTTAATATCCAAACCCCAAACCTCAGATAGAAAACCCCATTAGACTTCCTGTCCAAGGGGGCAAGATACTCAAGTTTGTTGTATGGATGTGCTGCTGAGATTTGTAAGTGGACCCATCAATATACCAATTTTTCAAGAAATTTGCACCAGTTGGTCAAATTTAACACAAAAATTAATTTTTACAACTTTTCCCCTAATTTTGGGGAAATTTCAAAGGTAAAATTGCTCACCAATGAGCATTTTGGTAAGCTATAAAAAATTGTGAAAAATGACCCATACATGTACGATTTACCTTGAAAAAGGAGTCATTGGTATACCAAAAGGTTGAAAATGCAACCCAAGTTTGCACCCAGTGTATGGTTGTAATCTTAACACCACCCAACCAATTAACTAGTGCCTCATTTGTTCTTTCAGGTGAAATAGAATATAGTTCCACTCTGCTTGGTATTCTGGTCATGCAGGATGTCCAGCTAGGGTTAATAGTGGCTATCCTACCAGTACTAGCAGGGGCTACCTCTGAAGGTGATACTCCAGTACTACAAACTAAAGACAATGTGGAGAGCTCGGTAGTGTTTGATGTGGCTAATACACTTAAACTCACTTTTGCTACATTGATAGGTATGTATTCAGAGAGAGGAGAGAGTGAAGACAATGTATATACCGTATTCATTCCATTAACGGCCCAGGGTGCTTAACAAAGTCATTTTGGGTGGGGGCTTTTTTAAAATATTATTTACATAATCGCATATGTAAAAAATGGCCCAGAATATGGATTTTATGTGTTGATGGTTCTGTGTTTAATACATGTGTTTTTGCATGGATCCTGCACATAATGATAGCGGATCATGTGTAGTAAAGTCGCTGGGTGGGTGCTTATAGGGACATGGGCGGTTAATGGAACAAATATGGTACATCAAATGAAAAACTTGATTGAGTAAGTCTTTGTTTTTATTTCCAAATGAAAATGGGTTCTCTTAAATCAATTTTGACTCCAAACACTATTTTTTTCTAATTTCTTGTTGTTTAAATTGCATCCAGTAATTGAAGATATCCTTGGTTAGTGCCATTATTAGAGAAAATATGACATGCAATAGAATGCCGATCTGCACAAAATATATACCACAATTTTGCACCCTTCTCTCCTCAAAGGTTGACTGGGACAGTCTGTTAGACTGAGGCTCTAAGTCAACATTGTTGGTTAAAAATTATGTGGTAAAAAAGTGTCTGACTTTCCACCATAACCTGGTGATCTGAGACTGCACAGTTATGTCCATATTAACCTTTTGACCACATTTGCTTTTTATCATATTTTTAGAACACCCAGAAAGCAATGTGTCACAACGGTGTGGTAGGACACAGATGCCAATTGGAAGTCACACTGTGGCGCATGACAAAAAAAACCACAAATATTTACATGAGTCCAACACGATGCGAACACGAAGATTTTCAGTTACCACTAACAAGCATCTCACAATATACAATACATGCACACTGCCCTGCTCAGATAGACTACGCTATGTATGCATGTGACACATTCCCTGTCTGATACCAAAACACCTGATGCCTGATATGCTGCATAATTATAATACTGTAAAAACTCGATAGTTACTGTAGCATATGTGTTTACTATCGAGCGCTGTTGAAAACATGAAATTGTACCAAAGTCTGTGCTTTACCAACTGAGCTAATGGGGTTGAGATACACATTTGAGGTTTACTTGTTCATATATAACTATGTGTATCAATGATTTGCTCAAAACCCTTTACACTTTTGTGGATGGGGCTCTTCATGTTTGCATGTTTTAAAAGCGCTCGATAGCAAGCACATAGTATGCTAACTATCAAGCTTTTACGGTATAGCACACTGTAATGCCACTTGCACACATATAATCTGGTCAGGCTAGCTAACAGTCAATAAAGTTTTGCCTAATTAATAGAAGTGAGAATCCTGTTAGAGCAATTAGTGGTTTTTGCTCATTTTGTTTAGATACATTGAACAGAGTATACAGTGTCTATGGGGTGTTCACAGATTTTAGGTCAAATGGTAAATACGGGGTCATTTTCTGTCTGAGACAGAAAAACTAGCATTCAAAATGCTGGTTCTCTCACAAATAACATACAAAATGATACCACTTGCAAATGTATATTGTTATTAATAGACAGTGTCAAGTTATTCAATATCCATTTCAAGTTTGCATGGGTCAAAGGTCATGGGCCTAACAGCTGTGTTCGTGATCTGTGGCCAATTTGCAAGTCTAGTTTCTGCTTTCTTTTACTTGCATTTGCTCTAGCACTCAACATGTTTTTTATTGATTTTGACCAAACTTGGTCACAAGAATCAATGCCTGTGACCACACATGTCACATATCAGTTGTGGGGTCAAAGGTTATACAGGGGTCATACAGATTAGCATGGCAAAGGTCATTTCCACACGTTTGTTTATACCTGGGATTTTCTATAGAGTCATACAGAGTTTAAACTCCTCTTTCAATTTGAAGGAATGTCAATTATCAGGTTTTGTGTTATTTTGTTTTTCAGCTCTTTGCTGTGTGTTAGTGCTGAGTCTACTATTCAGCAAATATTGTATGCCAGCAGTGCTCCATCGTCTACACAATGAAGGCAACAAAGAAGTCCTTACACTTGGTGCTATTGCATTTGCATTCAATATGCTCTTGGTAAGAATAATACATGTATTGGACTATTCCATTTAAAATCCACACTGTTATAGGCTGTGTTAATTAAGAAAGTCTCTGACACATGTCGGGAAAAAAGGACAGATACTATGTAAATGGTCCAATGAAAATAATTGTAAAGTGATTAATATGTGTACTAATGTATTTCATTTGACTGTTTCCTTCTTTTCAGATGACAGACATGCTGGGCATTTCCATGGAGTTAGGTTGCTTTTTGGCAGGTGTTATTATTAGCTCTATGGGTCACTCTATCATGGAAGAAGTCAAGAATCTCTTAGATCCTATCAGAGATTTTTTTGCATGTCTGTTTTTTGCTACAATAGGTAAGGGCATTTTATCATATGAATGCAAGGAAGTCAGTTGTATGTGCAACAGCTGCCACTCGAGAGGCTTCTGGGAACACATTTAATCACCGGAAGAATCGGAAGACCCAATGCCTCATGAAATCAACATTTCTTAGGTTTTTGGATTCCTGTGCAAATGTAATTTTGACATGAGATAGCCATTGCACATTTGAGGTTGATGGGTGACAGTTGAATGCAAGATGGTCATAAGTGGTTTGTTATAATTAAGCACTTATGACCTTCTTGTATTCCATCTGTGAAGTGAGACTCCTACCCAAGATGGCCATACCATCGTAAGGTTGAACCTCTACTCTACCATCCTCAAAACAGGAAAGTGGAATGATTGTCAATTTTAGTGTTTGGTCTCAGTAAATGAGTAAACTTAATTTGAAACTAAAACCATGTATATCATAGTCACTTCCAATAAAGCAAGTGATGGGTCACCAAGTACTCCAAACCAAGACAGTGGTTTCAAAAGATGACAGTACATAGACTTGATTTCTAACAATCAATCACATTTTTGAAAACAAAGGGAAAGGCCCCCATGTACCATTGGTCCACGCCCATGACAGAAGTGACAACCAGCAACCCTGCCCTGAGTGATCGGTGGAGTATCGCCTCACAGTTCCCCTGAACACACCATGCACCCTCCATTTTTGCCACATGTCCATGCAGAGGAGCTGACAACGTAGCTAAACCTGTCATCTTTACTAATCTAACCTACCATTTCTAACAAAACCCAACACCTGGGTGTCACCCCTGCAGTGGCGGCATGGAGGCGACCAACGCATAGGCCACCTCTGCTCAAACCACACAGGTTGTCCTTGGGTTAATATTGCTGTACTCGGCAGGAATTATTTGGCTTTTATCACTACACCGAAAAGTAGACCGCTTTAAGAGTGATATAATTGATCTGCCTGGTCTATATTGTGTGTGTTATAGAAAGTAGACAAAGTACAGGACTTCAGTTAACAATTTGTAATACTTCTGGTGAGATTTCACAAGACAATTCTCCAAATAAAATAACTTGATATTAATCCGCGATGTTATAAACTGATTAAACTGTACTGATTACCTCTGGTGGCTGACTTGAACCAGATTCTCTGTTGTTTTTCTCTCCAGGTCTACATGTATTCCCAACCTTTGTGGCATATGAATTAACTATACTTCTAAGTTTAACATTTACTGTTGTCATCATTAAGGTAAGTTTTATGCAAAGTATTATCTTGTTCTCTTAAATTAATTGTAAAGAAGTAATTTTAATCAACTGGACTACCTTTTACTATGTGCATCTTCAGGCCGCCTGATGATCTGGCGGCAATTGGTCATTGACCTGTGACAAGATAAAATAGCAATGTTTTTTAGTACAGAATTGTAGACCCAAGCCAAATTGTGTCCAATGCCGCCTCCCTTGTTGAGTGAAAGTTGTTCATTCTTGACATAGATGCTTCCGTAGTGCTCCCTTTTGTACCACCTGTGCTCTCTGTCCAAAATTACAATGTCCTTGTTGACTACGGTGTGATTTTTGCTGTCCAACTCAGCAGAATCCCCACAACCAGTACTAGCATGTCTCTGTTGATACATACATTTCAAGCTCAAATACAGAGATTGTTATTTAGCAATAATATAATAGACACATCTGGATCATTGCTGTACAAGCCAAACAAATCTTTGCAAACCTGAATCATGCAATGATACACCATTGTGGTAGGCTCTTTGATTTTAATTTTAACATGTCCTCAGATCTATTACATTGTACTCTTATTTGTTGTTATTTTTCACAGTTTGTGACAGCCATTTTTGTGCTTGGTATATTATTACCACTAAGCAGTCAACATATCAAGTGGGTTGTGGCATCAGGGTTGGCTCAAGTCAGTGAATTTTCTTTTGTACTTGGTAGCAGAGCAAGACGACTAGGACTTGTGTCAAGAGAGGTGAGTGCTGCCTGGGTAGATAGATAATCAGTAGAGTAGGGAAGAGAGTGTTCATAATATTATGGGCTATCATACAAGCTCATTCTAATAGACCTTTTCAAATCAAAGTTTTCTGAAGTTTGTTATGGATGACCCAGTTTACAATTCCGGGTCATCGACGCTAACACAAACGCAACTATTACGTCTGAACACAAATCTGTGTGAAAGACACGGTCAAGCGTTGGGTATGGCTTGTGCAAGAGATTGATATTTATATTGCGAAGACCACACAAAAACAAATCAAATGTGCCGCAGACTACAAACATCTGCATTTTTCTTTCTTTTACTGTCACATTGTGAAGTGCCAAATAGTGGAAGTGGAAGGCACAGTGGCTCAGTGGTTCTGACCTTGGACTCATAATCTGAGAGCTTGCTCACGTGCGTGGGTTCGATTCCCGTCCCACCACCGTGTTGCGCCCTTGGGCAAGGCGCTTTGCCTCGCTTGCCTCACCCCACCCAGGTGCAATGGGAAGCTGTTAGGGGTAGTCACAGTCGTTGTACTGATGGACCCTGCGCCACTTGTAGGCTGCAAACGTGGTTCCGACATATTCTAATGACGGCGGAATAAATGTAAAGCGCTTAGAGGCTGTTTACGGCATAAAGCGCTATATAAATGTCTACATTTATTTATTTATTTATTTATTTAAGTTCAATACCTTTAGAAAATATTTCTCTGTGATGACTCATGTTGATTGTGGCTAAATACTTTGTATTTTCACTTAAAAGGGTATGTAATTCCGCTTGATTCATTGTGCACCAATTTGACCCCCTAGCTTACTAAATAAATACTGCAGTTTTTTGATCTTTTCCGATCTTGATTTGAAAAGGTCTATTGTTTTTCTTTTGAACAAGAGCTTATGACTGATTCATGTCGTAAAGAGGCAGGACCACCGAAATAGAGATCTGTTATCTTTAAAATTCAGGCATATGGGCTATTTGTGTTTTTCCCACAGAAAATTTGGAACTGATCATTTCTTGTGCACAACATTTGCAGATCGTAGGTGCAATTTGGAATGCTTCAAGATGTGATGATTACTAAACAGGAATGACACAAATGCATATTTATCACATTTGAATTGAGGTTGTTTTTGTATGTTCACGCATGCAGTCGGCAAGCACCCAAATAACCCCAATTATTCCTGCATATACCTCGAGTCACCTGCACTAGCTTTGAAGTTCAGCGTGTGCTGTGTTGGCTTAGCGTGGTTTCTTGCGTGTACATATGCGACACGTTGATCATGCTCGTAAAAGTATGTATATGCACCAAGTAACGCTATGGTAATGCAGAACATGCTGAACTTCAAAGCTAGTACCGGTGACTCGAGGTAGATATATAGACTATAGCTGACGTCACCAATAAACAAGTGGTATAGAAAGTCCAGATTCTCCTTCTCTATCTCTGAAAAGAACTACACTCCAGAACTGAAAAGATACTAATAGATAATTGATCACATGTTTTTGTAACACACACACACATACAATGCATACATCCTTCATTTGCAACAGCTAGGCTGAGAATTTGTAAATAGGGAATTCTATGCAAAAAGCTGATTTTTGCTAAAAAGTCCAGGCTGGTACATGCTACACATTGTTAACGTGGTATGGGCCTTAATAGAATTCTGAAAATTGATCACTACTCCATTTGGGTCATAAAAGGCAATCTTTATTACTTTTGTGTGTATCATACAGGTGTATCTGTTAATTCTAAGTGTGACAACTTTAAGTTTACTGATATCTCCCATCCTGTGGCGCTTGTCAATGTGGAGGTGCAGACGTCTTCAGCATCGGGGACCTGTGATTGTCAGGTGACAAGAGAGGTGAGCTTTCAGACAGTCTTTTTAGTGGTGTCATCGGCATCCTTTGAGGTATTCCATTTGAAATACACTCTCCCTCTGTAGAAGATGTAGCTAAAGTCTTTCACAGAAGGAGTTTTAGTTTCACATAGAATACCGTAAAAACGCGATAGTTAGCACTTGTGCTTACTATCAACATGAAAATTGTACCAAAGTCTGGCACTTTACCAACTGAGCTAATGAGGTTGATACACACATTTGCAGGTTTACTTGTTCGTATATCTATGTGTATCGATGATTTGCTCAAAACCCTTTGTGGATGGGGCTCTTCATGTTTGCATGTTTTAAAAGCGCTCGATAGTAAGCACATATGCTACAGTCTGTCCACATAGAAGTACAAAGTAAATAAACCTCGGAAACTGGAGGTATGAGAGTGCAATGCGTGTGTAAATGCTTCTTTGGCGCACCAACTGCTGAGCGATTTGTACTTGCCGAGTGTACCACGCTCTTTACGCGTCACAGTTTTTTTAACACGCAGTGCGTGTGATGAAAAGCCGTCAACCCGCAATGCCACAGATTTGGTTTGTACTTCTATGTGGACAGACTGTAACTACCGAGTTTTTATGGTAGATAATTGGGCAACTTCCATTTGAATTACGCACTACAGATTATTATAAGATTCATCTTTGCCATAACTTGAGTATGTCAATGTGAACATACAGTATATACATTCAATTTCTGCAATCTGACATGCTAAAATGCACCCTGCTGTATGTTAGTTGCAATTGCCTGATGTTGTGTATCATATTGTATATAAAAAGCATTGATTTCCACTTTCCTTTGTATACTCTAACATATAATTCCCATCAAGAAATAATTACTATTATCTTCATGTGTTATTTTCCCCAGGTTTGCAAGAATCAAGGCCGTTCACATTCCCAGAGAAGAAAGAAAGTATTCCAAGGATATTTGACATGTAAGCAATTTGGTACTACATAAGTAATATTAATTGTATCCAGCACAAAAAGGCAGACCTGTCAACAAATACTGATTTGTATTATATTTTGTACTAATATCATACAACAATACTGTCAGTATTGTGTTGCATGGGGTCCATTTCACTAAACTTTATGAAGCTTTGTAAGTCTCAAAATTGTTTGTAACTTATGACGGGTTGTAAGTTCCATTTCACTAATAGGGATTTACTACAGGGACCCTTAAGTGAAAGTTCGTCTAGAATTGGGTATTCGTAACTTTGCTAACGGATACTTGAGTTCTGAAGGGTTAAAAGTTTAGTGAAATGGACCCATGGACATGTAAAAATACCAACAAGATTAGATCCAAAGAGTACCGACTCAGTCAGAATTGCCCCGGACCTAATGCTATGGTAAATCCACCATCTTCAGGCATGAGAATTTCCAGTCAAAACTTTGGAACCAGTCTTTTTTGATGTCAAAATTCCCGCAGTTTTATTTATTTTCAGCCCATTTTCAGGTGTTTTTGTCCAATTTTACGCGCTTTTCCAGACTTTTTCATAAATGCGTAGTCCCATGCCTGATCTTGGCTTGTCGCACATGGAGACCAAAATAGTATACCTTCCCGCTTTTGTTGGCAAGAGCTGGAAACAGTGATTTGCGATTAGCACACATTGCCAGCCAAAGATACCATTTTTCAGGAAATTTCCTGATTTCAGGAAATTTCGAAGGAAATTGACCAATTTCAGGAAATTTTCACTCTACCCTTCCTGTGGAAACGGATAGGGAAAAGTGCATTTTCAGGATTTTTCCATGTTTTTCAGAAAATTTTTGACATCACCATGTGGCATCTCTGCGTTATCAGCACAGCACATCACCTAAACAAGCAGACACTTAAAATCTAAGATGTTATGAAGCGCATGGATACTATTTTGCTCTCCATGAGTAACACGCTAACATGGCTGAGACGGTACTCATTTGGTTTAATCTCTTTGGAAAATTCTAATTTTGTAGTTTGTACATTAAATTATGATTTTAAGTCTTGACAATACTGCAATATGTATAAGACTTACAGCTCTGGAAAGGTATTAAATTTTACCAATGGTCACATTGGACTATTCTATTTGAAATCCATATGGCCCCTATGGAAGATATGACCAGTGATGAAATTCTTCCTCTGATTAGAGGAATTTCTTCTTTTTAAGTGTTTCTTCCTTGTACAAGAGACAAAAACAACAATTTGTGCTATAGGAGATTCATTAATTTTCCTCTTTTTTGATGATTTTCCTCTTTTTTTTTTTATTAAAGCTCCATCTCATGCCTGTATGACCTACTCCATATTCCAGAAAAAAACCCAATATTATCCTGTTTGGGGGGTAGATTTCAAATGGAGTTAACCATTCAGGTAACCCCATTTGAAATGTACTATATCTGTGTAGAAGGTTAATGTTATGCCTTCCATGAGGGGGGTTGGGGTGTTGTATGATATGGATTTCATGGTATGAATGTACGCGTTTTCCCCAGCATGAATGTTAATTGTTTCCTTAACTAATCGACTAATGGGCTAATCGACTTGAAATTCGCTCACACCTCCATGAGGAAGACATAATGAACAGTTGAAATAATTCCAAATCCAGCCATTTTCATCCATAAAATGTGGGAATGGTGTGGAACATTTTGGAATTCCATGCAAAATGTTCACATGGGATTCTACTATCTACGACTTGGGGTTACGGAGATAAAAGACAAAAAGTGTAAAATGTTAAAGGTCAGTCATACCGGCTCAAAAGTGTTTAGAATGCTTGGATTTCAAAGGTCACTTTTCAAAGGGAGAAGATACCTACTTCTAGATGTGCATCATTTTGGGATGTTCAATTTACATTATAGGCCTTGAAACCAAATTGTATACAATTCAAACCTGACTGGATTTAATGAATTTCAACGATTTATCAACTGGGATTTAACATAAAACTGGTACAATTCCAGGTGGATAAGATGCATCTGGAATTGAGATGGCAGTGAAATCTACCACTGAGGGTGTGTGAATTTCAAAATGGAATAGACCAATGTGACTCATGGTAGAATTATTTGACTTTCTGACATAAAGATTCAGATTATGTTTAAATTGAAATTGTATTATGTTAAAAATATGGTAGTAGGTTTTGTAATCAACACCAATCTTGTTAAACCTCAATTGTAACACAGCATTATTATCAAAAAGCATTATTACCATAATCATCCATCCATGTATATGTAGGATCATGTTTGTATGATCATAGATCATATACCACATTGTTAAAGGCACTACTACTTAGATTTTAGATTTAGATTTAGATTTATTATTATCTTTTCACTCATTACATGATACAAGAAAAATACATAAGAATAATACATTATAAAGATATAAATAATAATACAAATATAATAATTATGGAAATGCATAATACAACGATGAGTGAAGGAATTACAGTAAAGGCCCAAAGGCCTGTAGCTCTGTAACCCTTGATACAGGTATATGGCATTTATTTGACATGGCAGCAGGTTGGTAGACAACAAAAATGCCGAGTCCAACCAACCAGCTGTCATGTCCATCAATGACATATCCTATGTTAACATTTAAGAAAAAAAACAAAAACAAAATGCACATATCAAAAACTAATTATTGAAGTAAATTAATGAAATTAATGAACAAAATATTGGTGAGGTACACATGATTGAAAGACTAAGAATAGCTTTGTATAAGATGTTGTGATTCTTGTTATTTTTGCCATTTACTTAATTTTCCTTCAAATTTTAATTTTGTTATTCTTTACTAAAAATGATGAAATAATGTAAGTAATAATTATCCAAAAGGGATTTAGTTTGGTCTTGTAATTACCACATTATATGAAGATTTCTCTGTTGACATACAAACACAACAAATTCCATATAAGTGTATGTTGGGACATGTGTATTACACATTGTGTAACCATGACAAATGTACCATAAATCAGGTTTGAAAAGATTAACCAATTTAATAGTTAACAGTTACATTTTTAAAGTCTTTGTTGAACAACAACAAGTTTGCAACTCCATTTTGTATTGTTGCTTAACAAGGGAACCTTTAAGTAACAACCTAATTTACCAAATTTCATGTGTGAATTACATGTGTGTGATGTATTTTGTAATATATTGGGACATTGGTTTTCATTTCAAGACAGATCATTAGGGAGATTATTATTTTTTAAAAAGTATAACTTGGGTAAAAGGTGTGCTATATAATGTGTTATCTATACATGTATGTTCAAAATAGGCTGTTCTATTTGAAAACATCACCCCCTGGAAGAAAGATTTTGGAATTTCATCCAAAATTCAACATTTTTAATTTTTTTTTATCCAACCATTTTCATCCATAAAAGGGGTGTAGGAATATCAAATGTAAAATTCACTAACTTACAAAAAGTAATCAAACTTGTAGAAGATTTTTCTGATTTATGTTTCAAAAGTCACTTAAGAGATAAAGTGTAGACAGGCAAGGGCTGCAAATACTTGGCGCCTCCCAGCACACAGGTTTGAAAGGGCTGGTTTGTATTGTTTGTTTCGTTTTGCCACCCTCAAGCCTTTCTGCTGTAAGCTGGCCCGAGTGTAGATATAATCGTAATTTATTCTTTTCTCTGAGTTGCCAAAGGAATGAAAAAAAATAGCATCCTTGAATAGGATTTGAACCTTGGACCTCAGGTTGTAGATATAGATATATTTAACTTATTATTTTATATTATAATGTATCTAGTATGTTTATTTGTATTCATTTGCAATAACATTAGGCCTGTAATAATAGGTGGAGGTATTGTTGAGTTTTGACCTTCCTTAAAGGCCTATTCAGTGATTTGCACATCCGGAGGGTCGTGAAATCATAAAAATTCCGATTTTGGCACCTTTGTAAGTGTCATAGATGTGCAACATGGCCTGCTAGTTGTTAAGCCGAAAACTGTGTGTATTAAAGACAAAATAGGACCATTTTACATGAATCTGTAATATCTCTACTTCAGTAGAGAAATAAGTTCTACATGTAATTGAATAGGCTTTTAGTCAATACTGCCATTTTTTCTTGTTTTTTGCCAATTTTTTTTAATTTCAAAAATACCTAATGACATTATTTTGATGACTGATCCTTCACTTTAAGGCAATGAATAAACAATTTCAATTTTTATTATGAAGAGTTCAGGTGCTAAATGTGATAAGTCGAAAGGCTGTCTTGTATATGTATGTATTTATTGTGTTATTTTATGTGGTGAAATGCCTTTGTAATATATTGGCTAGTCAATAAGGTACAATTAATACAGTGAATACAGTATTGAACAAAATTATCAATAATAGTATTGGTTGAAAGAACACAAGGCAGCAATGACATTTATATTGCATTCGGACATTTCAGTTGAAATCCATACACCCCCTATGGAAAATGTGACCTTAATCTCCCACACAGGGGGTGTAGATTTCAAATAGATTCACCCATTCAGGTGACCCCATTTGAAATTGACACTTCCTGTGTGGAAGATTAAGGGTCATATCTAACATTGGGGTATATGGATTTGAAGTGGAGTAGCCCATTTTTCACCAGAACTCTTCATGATTATGCAACTGGTAGACAGACTCTCTAAGGACAGGATAAGATGAGCAAGTTTCTCTCCCTACGCAAATCACAGATATTTTTTGTGTAATTAGGCCAAGTAAAATAAATGTTATGTTGTTCATCCTTACCCACTGCAGCTCTAGGGATATTAAAATTTTGACATGCACAAAAATAATAAGTTTGGTGACAGAAAAAAAGCTCTATTTAATGGGTAGTGTCAGTCGATCAAGCATTGTTTTGGGGTTTGTTTGTTTTTGCAAATGACACTTAAATGACCAAAATTTTTATTGCAATTTGATTTCACTTGCTTTGCTCACATTTTGTCAGTAAAATCAATCCAACTTTGCCAATGAAAACCTGAATTAACACGCAAGCAGTAAAAAAATCCCAGAAACACAAAACGGTCGGGCTCAGAGAGCAGGTTTTTATAATCGCCACCTAAGCAGTTTAAATAATTTAAATATTCACCCTATACTATACGAGTCGTATATCATATTGTCACCCTATATATATAAGCAGCTGACATAATGAAACAAAATATGCAGCTAAACTGTACCAGTTCTGATTAATGAAATATGTAACATACAGTTAGCACATTAAATAAGATAGCAGGTCATGAAACATGACCTTATATCCAAAGTGAGGGTTGATTTAAATAGGGGTGCAACTTTTGAATCTGCACCTTCTGTCAGTTTTAGTTTCATACCACGGTCATTTCTGCTTTATTTTACTGTCACTGATATCTTAAATTAAAGACCATGTCCTTGTGTACCTTGATTTTCAAAATCGACCCTCACTTTCGAAACTTTGGCTATAAGGGCATGATTTATGAACTGATACTTTTTTATTGTGGGGACTGTAGTTCTCGCAGTGAAAATGCCAAATGGAAATGAATTATATTTAAATAGATCCTTTGGCAAGACAACTGGAATTTATTTATTTAATTTAAGTCCACACACACACACCCCGTGGAAGATTTTGGAAATAACTTCTACAGGGAGTGTGAATTTTAAATGGAATTAGTACACTAATGCAGAGAGTATAAAATTCAAATGGCGCTGCATAATGTGTTCATTCCATTTGAAATTCATGCTCCCTCTGTGGAAGGTATTTCTAACATCTTCTACAGGGGGAATGTGGATTATAAATGGTTTAGCTCATTTTAAGGGATAGTGACGAGATGTCACTCCCAGGTACAACTACATTTTTCTTTTGGAAATACATTTTAAATTTTACATTTTACTCAAGTAAAATTTCTCATCAGCATTACTGTGGTATAGAAAAGTGGCTAAAATATGCGGGTAACTTTTATAATATAGTTGGATTAACATGTTAGAGGATCAGAATCGAACTGAATACCTGTAGATTCAAAAACTTCTGACCATCCCCAGATGACTCATTAGCTCCATTGGTAGAGCATTGGACCGGTAAATCAAAGGTCTCAGGTTCATATCCTGAATGGTCAGTGATTTGTTTCACTGGCTCTCTATCGTTCATGTTGTGTGGGGAGAAGTAACTATTTATGTAACCTTTGGTCATTCTATATAATAATTAACAAAAAAAAATATAACAACTGTTTTTAGTGTGCAATTTTAATAACCATAGGGTCAACATTAGTTTATATTTACAAAACAAAATACCAAAGTTATATTAATATGTATTTATAATAAAATCTGAATATTTCTTTTAGTGAGATAATGTTCTTTGTAATTTTTGTCTTGTCTGAAAGAATCCTCTTTATTAATCAATAAGTTATCCAGGGTTATGCAACATAGCCTATTGGTCCACCATAGCGGGGGCGGAACCCAGGCCATTAGCTCCCCACTTTCCATTGGTGGTATGCTCAATATACGTCATGATAGAGGAAATTATTATGTGCAAGAAAAGCCCTTCATCAACAAAGCCTACAATCCAGGATCTTCTGTGGTACTTCTCCCCAGTACCCCCCCTACCTTTACCCCTGAAGTATTGCCTTGAGTGCGTACAAAAAAGGTTCACCTTGTAACCAGACAAAAATGGGTCCTAGTAGCCCTAGCCTATAATGAAACAATATAAATTATAACCATTAATTATGGCTTCAATTCATTTTGGTGAAAAAAACAAGGACCGTTGGTAACCGTAGCGGTCGCTGTGGGACAAGGAATTCAATTTTGCAGTAGTGTTGTCCAAGCAGTTTTCGGGAAAAAATGTCTTGACATCAAAAGTGTTCGGAAACCAATTTTGGACACTTGATGTCCAAACGATTTTCAGGGAAAAAGCGTCTTGACATCAAGTGTTCGGACACCGATTCGGACACATTTGATGTCCAAACGATTCGGGGAAAAGCGTCTTGACATTAAAAGTGTTCGGAACACCGATTTCGGACACTTTTGATGTCCAAACGATTTTCGGGAAAAAAGCGTCTTGACATCAAAAGTGTTCGGAAACCGATTTCGGACACTTTTGATGTCCAAACGATTTTCGGAAAAACCGTCTTGATATCGAAAGTGTTCGGAAACAGATTTCGGACACTTTTGATGTCCAACGATTTTCGGAAAAAAAGCGTCTTGACATCGAAAGTGTTCGGAAACCGATTTCGGACACTTTTGATGTCCAAACGATTTTCAGGCAAAAAGTGCCTTGACATCAAAAGTGTTAAATCCCCAAATTTCCCTTAATTCTTGTCAATTTCCCTTAATTCACCTGAATTTCCCTCAATTTCCCTTAATTCCCTCAATGTACCCAATTTTCCCTCAATTTCCCAAATTTCCCTTAACTTCCCTCTATTTTCCCAAATTTCTTGTCAATTTCCCTTAATTCACTTGAATTTCCCTGAATGTCTCTTAATTCTCTTCAATTTCCCTTAACTTCCCTCAATGTTCCCAATTTTCCCTCAATTTCCCCTCATTTTCCCTTAACTTCCCTCTATTTTCCCAAATTTCTTGTCAATTTCCCTTAATTCACCTGAATTTCCCTTAATTCTCTTCAATTTCCCTTAACTTCCCTCACCCAATTTCCCCTCATTTTCCGAAATTTCCCTTAACTTCCCTCTATTTTCCCAAATTTCCCTTAATTCTTGTAGCATAGTATGGGGCCGGTATAGGCCCTCCCCCTCACCAAGTACCATAGCCATGCGACAAACGGATGTTGACGTAACAGCATTTTTTAGCGTTAGTTACATTTTTTAGCGTTTGTTACTAACGGACGGACTAACGGAGAGACATGGTGACTTATAGAGCTGCTACCCGCAGCTAACCACCCGCAGCTAAAAATCCAACTATCAGGGGCATAATCCCCTCTCAGATATCCCCTCTCTCACATGTATCAGCAGCAGCTACCTCATCAACACCTGTACATATAGCTGCTTCATCTACACATGTACACGTATCAGCAGTAGATAGCTACCTCATCAACACCTGTATACAGGTAGCTACTTCATCTACACACGTATCAGCAGTAGATAGCTACCTCATCAACACCTGTATACAGCTAGCTACTTCATCTACACACGTATCAGCAGTAGATAGCTACCTTATCAACACCTGTATACAGATAGCTACTTCGTCTACACACGTATCAGCAGTAGATAGCTACCTCATCAACACCTGTATACAGCTAGCTACTTCATCTACACACGTATCAGCAGTAGATAGCTACCTTATCAACACCTGTATACAGATAGCTACTTCATCTACACACGTATCAGCAGTAGATAGCTACCTCATCAACACCTGTATACAGATAGCTACTTCATCTACACACGTATCAGCAGTAGATAGCTACCTCATCAACACCTGTATACAGATAGCTACTTCATCTACACACGTATCAGCAGTAGATAGCTACCTCATCAACACCTGTATACAGATAGCTACTTCATCTACACACGTATCAGCAGTAGATAGCTACAGTATCTCAATCTCATCAACACTCTGTATACAGATAGCTGCTTCATCTACACACGTATCAGCAGTAGATAGCTACCTCATCAACACCTGTATACAGGTAGCTACTTCATCTACACACGTATCAGCAGTAGATAGCTACCTCATCAACACCTGTATACAGGTAGCTACTTCATCTACACACGTATCAGCAGTAGATAGCTACAGTATCTCAATCTCATCAACACTCTGTATACAGATAGCTGCTTCATCTACACACGTATCAGCAGTAGATAGCTACCTCATCAACACCTGTATACAGGTAGCTACTTCATCTACTCACGTATCAGCAGTAGATAGCTACCTCATCAACACCTGTATACAGATAGCTACTTCATCTACACACGTATCAGCAGTAGATAGCTACCTCATCAACACCTGTATACAGCTAGCTACTTCATCTACACACGTATCAGCAGTAGATAGCTACCTCATCAACACCTGTATACAGGTAGCTACTTCATCTACACACGTATCAGCAGTAGATAGCTACCTCATCAACACCTGTATACAGCTAGCTACTTCATCTACACACGTATCAGCAGTAGATAGCTACCTCATCAACACCTGTATACAGGTAGCTACTTCATCTACACATGTATCAGCAGTAGATAGCTACCTTACCAACACCTGTATACAGCTAGCTACTTCACCTACACACGTATCAGCAGTCGATAGCTACCTCTCTACCACCTGTACACAGATAGCTACTTCATCTACACATGTATCAGCAGTAGGTAGCTACCTCGTCAACACCTGTATACAGATAGCTACTTCATCCTCGTAAGATAGCTACCGGTATCTCATCAACACCTGTATACAGATACTTCATCTACACATGTATCAGCAGTAGATAAATATCTCATCAACACATGTATACACTTAGCTACTTCATCTACACATGTATCAGCAGTAGATAGCTACCCCATCAACACCTGTATACAGATAGCTATACTTCATCTACACACGTATCAGCAGTAGATAGCTACCTCATCAACACCTGTATACAGGTAGCTACTTCATCAAGAGAATTGGCCATTGCTCATTCTAGTGACTCTAGTGTATGGACAAAGTGTGCTTTTTCATTTAATGACATAAAATTTGACCAATATTGTAAGGAACACTTAAGGTTTTGACTTTTCAAAACCTACATTTTGGTCAAAAAATGTGTTTGGATAGGTACCGGTAGTTTTCAACAGATTTACTATAACATTAACATTGAATTGCGTTATCTGTTGACTAAGTGACTAAAAGTGATTTTAGTGGAAGGTGTTAGCTTTTGTTTGATATAAAAGATAAAAACAAAATTCTAATTGGATGAAGAGAACACTTGAGGTTTCGACAAAAACCAATCAAAGAGGCCCATTTTTCAGCTAGAAGCTCTACAGCTCTCACATTGCTATGCACTCAACCGCGTAGTGTAATCAAAGACTGTGGTGGAGACATTAACTGCTTTTTCTCTGCTTGGAAGCTCTTGGATGAAAATGTGTGCTCGGTTGTATTAAAGTGGAAACTGTGCGCATGATGGTTTATAAGAGAATCGTAAGGCAATATGCTACACACGTATCAGCAGTAGATAGCTACTTCATCAATAAGCTTCAATACCTGTATACAGCTACTTCATTATGTATCATGCAGCAGTAGGCCTAGATAGCTACCTCATCAACACCTGTATACAGATACTATAGCTGCTTCATCTACACACGTATCAGCAGTAGATAGCTACCTCATCAACACTAGACTTCTCCGTAGTCCACTTGCCCATTTTGCATACTCTGGCTATTACATTTAAGCATGATTTATATTGATTTGTATGCAACTGATAGATTTTCACATCTGTATCTGATCTTTTCAGTCACCGCACTCCCTCTGTTTGTTAGCTTCCCAAGTGGACTACTGACTTTGCCTTGCGGCTAAGATTTTTAACACGGGACTCTATGGAGAGTTAGGCCAAATTCTGGCCTAACTAAAATTGGCCATGATGTAATGCATCTTTAAATGGACCTGCCTTGTGATTGGTCGCCCATATCTCGCTATGGTTTAAATCTTCCGGGCCCGCGCCATTACCATTAACTACACCGTACACAACTATCTGTGGTATTTGCGGCGCTTTTGTGTTTACGCGAAATATTATATTTCAGGTATATTTTATTAAATGTCATAGCAGTATTAAAACACTGAATTGCGACACAATTTACAATTTATAAACATCAAAATTTACACATTAATTAATACAACATAAAAATATATATCTATGTACAATTTCAAAGTAATATATTACTACATCAAAAACCATATTTAAAAGAAAAAGGGATTATAAAAACACAATTTAAATCAGATTCATAAAAAGTCAAAGAGGTAAGAGTAGTGCACTGGTAGGGAGCTCAATTATTGCACAAAAAACTTTTATATTGATTGAAATGATACATGAATATTGCACACTGTTTTGGTGAAAGGTTTTCACTGAGCATATACAAGCTAAACTGCACTTTAATACAAGTTAAAGACACGGATGAAAATCATGCAAACAGCTAGCACAACAAAAATGAGCGATTTAGGAAGTATAGGAGGGTAGTTCATTTAAAAGACTGGTAAGATAGGGCAGTGGGCTGTTCTTGAATCGGTCAGTTTTGAATCGGTATGGTTTGATTTTGCTTGTTTCCGGAGTTGCATACTTGACCTGAACTTAGAGCAGGGGAACCACCTTGAGAATCTTTCAGAGCTGCTAGCTTTGATAGCAAATTCCTTGCAGATATGAATTCTGCGGTCCACAAGAGATTGAAGGTTGAGGACTTCCAATGCATCAGAGTAGGTTGTATAATCTGATGAAAGGATGCAACGGCATACACGCTTCTGAATCTTCTCAAGGTGGTTCACCTGCTGCTGAGTGAGGCCAGCACTCCAGAGTGGTGCAGCATAGTGAGCATACTCTAGACATGGGCGGACATAACCTTTGTAAACGGTAAATAGATCTTCTTTGTCAAGCCCGGCTCCTTTCAGTTTTCTGAGCATGAACAGCTTTCTGTTGGCCTTAGTGTACATTGTATTTACCTGACCCTCCCACTTCAAATCCTTATCAATGATAACTCCAAGTAGTTTAACCTTATCAACAACCACAAGATTCTGACTAGAAATACGGACTTCCACGTCGGGAGCAGGTTTTCTACCAAAATGGACTTGCATGACCTGACATTTTGTAGGTTTGAGCATCATCTGATTATCAACAGTCCATTGGTGCAACGAGTCCAGGCTTTTCTGGATCTTACTAGGTTTCCCATGGCCCCTGCTTTCACCTATGGTCAGGTCGTCGACATATTTCCATACGTGGATGTCCGATTTCTTGTCATTCATTTCTCTCATCAAACATCTAGCGCGCCTTGTACTATACCATGCTTAGTACTTGTGGTTAATGGACTGATAAACAAGTATGCTTGACAGTGTGTTTTTAGAGAGCAAAGTCCCGGGGTAAAGTTCTGCTTAAAATTCGAAGTACATAGTCGGATTTTCGGGGTTCGCTATCAATAAACTGGTAGATTCCAAAATCAGAATGGTTCAGTATTAAAGTGAGCCATTATAATTATGCAAGATAATGTTGCATTCAATTACTTTTATTGTGACTAATCATCTGATATTTTTAAACTCTTTATGACCATTTTACTATTGAATACTTTAATTTTAATAAACATCAGTATAATTTTGAGTTCAACGAAATGGGTTCATCATGACTAATAATAACATATTTTAATAAAATTCGACTATGGCATAGTCTACATCAACACCTGCATACAGGTAACTACTTCATCTACACATGTATCAGCAGTAGATAGCTATCCCATCAACACCTGTATACAACTACTTCATCTACACATGCATCAGCAGTAGATAGCTACCTTACCAACACCTGTATACAGATAGCTACTTCATCTACACACGTATCAGCAGTAGATAGCTATCCCATCAACACCTGTATACAACTACTTCATCTACACATGTATCAGCAGTAGATAGCTACCTTACCAACACCTGTATACAGATAGCTACTTCATCTACACACGTATCAGCAGTAGATAGCTACCTCATCAACAACTGTATACAGATAGCTACTTCATCTACACATGTATCAGCAGTAGATAGCTACCTCATCAACACCTGTATACAGATAGCTACTTCATCTACTCATGTATCAGCAGTAGATAGCTACCTCATCAACACCTGTATACAGATAGCTACTTCATCTATACACGACACGTATCAGCAGTAGATAGTTATCTCATCAACACTCTGTATACAGATAGCTGCTTCATCTACACATGTATCAGCAGTAGATAGCTACCTCATCAACACCTGCATACAGGTAGCTACTTCATCTACACACGTATCAGCAGTAGATAGCTACCGTAACACTCTGTATACAGATAGCTACCTTACCAACACCTGTACACAGATAGCTACTTCATCTACATAATGTATCAGCAGTAGATACAGGGTGTCCCAGAATGAATGATACCGAGAAAGTTGGATTTTTAGGTATGAAGAGCATTACTTTTGGTAGTATTGTTTTCATTTCTAAGATTTACATATATTTAGCTTTCTTGGAAATTTTAGATTTTAGAAATTTGACGTTTTTAATAGAAGTTACGGTATAATGCGTAAAAATTGTGTGTTCCAAGTTTTAGCAAAACAATCTATTTTGAATACCTGTAAAATTTCAGTACAAAGTTATTTGGAAAATATTATGTGATTGTCGGTATATTTGTTGCGTCCTGTTTTTACTTCTACTAAGGCTAGCTTCAGACTCCGCATTGTACGTACAATATTGTATGTACAATACTTTTCGTGACGTCAAAAAGTATTACACGTGCAATAAATATACGTGCCACGACTAGTTGAATCAGATTAAATCCCGCGCTATAACCCTGACGGTTCATTGTTTGCTAAATCCAAGCGAGGACACCAGAAAATCTATGCAAGATAATTTTCTACTGCTGCTGATGAAAAATCCTAGAGTGCGTTTTGAGGTTTTTTCTGCACTTTACCAGTAGGCCTAGGCCTAATAAATTCATAAAAAAATAAAAATCAAATAAAGATTTAGGGCGAATGCTTTTACTCACTGCTCATCTGATCCACTTTCCCAGGAAACTAAATACCGATGCTGCTTAGTTTTTCCCTGACTTTCCAGACATAATTATGAGTAAACATCAAATTTAATGTTTACAAAACAATCAAATATATATACATTCGTTTGCATTTTGTACATAAATATTAATATTAATATTAATAATGTACAAACATTAAAAAAGGGGGGCCTAAGAGTATGTCTATCTTTAATCATATACTAATTCCGCCATGCCCAAACATATTTTATATATATGAAATCGTGTAATGGCACCCAAATTACAATAGAAAATAAAAACAAATTTGTTATCAAATACACTAGGCCTATACATTGTATTACAGGAATTTAATAGATGGTGCATTTTAATAAATAAATAGATTAACACGGGTAATGGGCGATAAAGATTTACCACAGAGCCAGTGGACAAAGAAATTAATTACAATTAAAACAAATTAAATGAGAAAATGAAAGCAAGGACATTTGGTGTTCAAAGTATTGTTTTAGAATGCGAAGGAGTCCTAAATGGTATCCTGGCCCAGGACACCGATTAATGTAAATTCGACCCATAGTTATTTTCCCGGGGGGGGGCACTTCCATAGTGGATACGCATCATGTGCCTCGGGAATGACCCCTTTTTCAAACCGGCTTGTACCCAATGACCCCTTTTTTGTGTTATGGTCCGACCTATTACCCAATGACCCCCTTTAAAAAATCCATGTACTCAATGACCCCTTTTTCTATTTCCTGCTATACCCAATGACCCCCTTTTAATTCCCAAATTTAGGTGGTATTTGTGTTCTCCTCCAGAAATAATGAGATTTTTCACATTTCCAAGGTGGCCAAGTTGTTTTTACGCAGTTTGGCACTTATTTATGTGTACTTAATGATACTCTTTTGGCAATCCTGTACTCAATGACTCCCATTTTACTTTTTGTTACCCCAATGACCATCCTTTTTTCAAAGTTTCATACCGAATGACCCCATTTTATTCAGGTTGTGTACTGAATGACCCCATATTTTTGTAATTGTACATTTGACCTGAATGCCCCCTACTTTTAACATAGCCGAGGCACATCCCTGCCATTTCAGATAGGGAGTGCCCCCCGGGTTATTTTATCTACTTTTGCCAGCATTCAACCTGTTTTCAATGTGATTTGTGCCTATTTTTAACACAATTCCGAAATCTGACGTATCAATGTTGTATCGTCCACAAACTATGATCCGAGACTATTTCATTTGACACGGTTGTATGGATTTCAAAAGATCGGTCCTATAATAGATATAGATTAGAGAATTACAGCAAGAGGCTTTGAGGATGCCGTAATCCTCTTGACAATCAACCAATCAGAGAGACATATTTCAGAATTATGTTCGTAGTTGAAACTCTTTCAACTCTGAAATATATATTTCAAGTAATCTCGTTTCACATTAACACGTTTATGGATGTATTGGGATGATCATAAGTAGGTCTATAACATACACCATCATAACATGCCTCAACGATATCAACATGTAAAAAGCTGTTGCAAATTCATAACACAACGTGTTATAATGTATAATGTTATATGCCAAAACTTTATAAAACAATAAAAATGTCAGTATCAATCAAATCAAAACCAGAATAAATGCATAGGCCTACAAATAATACTTAAGAAACTGACTAAATCAATATATGACTAAATGTCAGTATAAATGAATCGCTAAATCAATTAATCAATCAGTAATCAATAAATAAATCAATAAATCAATCAATAAATAAATAAATAAATAAATAAATAAAATAAACAAATAGGCCTAATTAAATAAATCTATAAATAAAAAAATAAGAAATGAATGTGCCATTTATATTATTATTACAATTTTAATATTATTAATATCGTTAGTATTAATAGGCCTTTTAATATTAATATCAATCAATCAACCAATCAATCAATAAATAAATAAACAAATAAATAAATAAACAAATAGGCCTAAATAAATAAATCTATACATAAATAAATAAGAACTGAATGCGCCATTTATATTATTATTACAATTTTAATATTATTAATATCGTTAGTATTAATAGGCATTTTAATATTAATATCAATCAATCAACCAATCAATAAATAAATAAATAAACAAATAGGCCTAAATAAATAAATCTATAAATAAATAAATAAGAACTGAATGCGCCATTTATATTATTATTACAATTTTAATATTATTAATATCGTTAGTATTAATAGGCCTTTTAATATTAAGTACAGTTGAATACAAAAAGACATAAAAAGATGTTCATCATTCCGTGCACGAAAACTCACTAAATTTACCACTCTTAGAAATTTGGCAACTACGTATCAATTAAGCAACCAACGATTGTAGCACAATATATATTTTCCCGGTACATACTATTTATTGCACGTGCAATACTTTTTGACGTCACGAAAAGTATTGTACATACAATATTGTACGTACAATATGGAGTCTGAAGCGCGCTTAAAAGTCGATATCTATCGATTATTTATGATGTTACGAAACAATCCTTGCATGGAATAAAGGATTTGTTACGCTTGAGTGACCTTATACTATTCTTTATTTGGCAGCGGTTTTGAAGACAATTATTGCGGTGTGTGAGTTTCAACATTTGTTATAAAAGTAGGTTCGTCCTTCGTGTCACAGCATGTATTTATGTCCACAATATATTAGCAAACCCACAGTTATGTAACGGAGAAGATTAAAATTTGCTGCGAAGGATCCTTGAGGAAGTTATATCCTCTGTAATAATTACGTTTTTGGGTAAAAATTGTGGTCAAAATCGTATAAAAACTATGCTTTTCAACCTAAATATCTGAAGTCATATTGTTTCACTTAATCCCATATCAAGAATTATTCAGCGTTGAAAGCTCTACATATGTACCAAATTTAAGGTATTTCCTATAAAAGAATGTAGGATTTCTCCAATATATTGCACAGTACGGCAGGACGATGGGGATAAAGGATCCATGTGTTATGATGCCTTTGCACTGTAAATTACACACACCGTTTTAATCCATTTTCAGTAATATCAATGTCACGCCAAAACGAATCAAGCTATTTATATGAAAGTCCCGGAATAAGTAGGAGACATGTCTGTCATTGTACTGCACTTATTAAAATTGGATACACTGTTGACTAAATATTTTTAAACACGGTATAGACCATTCTGGGACACCTTGTAGCTACCTTATCAACACCTGTATATACAGCTAGCTACTTCATCTACACACGTATCAGCAGTAGATAGCTATCTCATCAACACCTGTAATACAGCTAGCTACTTCATCTACACACGTATCAGCAGTAGATAGCTACCTCATCAACACCTGTATACAGATAGCTACTTCATCTACGCACGTATCAGCAGTAGATAGCTACCTCATCAACACCTGTAATACAGCTAGCTACTTCATCTACACACGTATCAGCAGTAGATAGCTACCTCATCAACACCTGTATACAGCTAGCTACTTCATCTACACACGTATCAGCAGTAGATAGCTACCTCATCAACACCTGTATACAGCTAGCTACTTCATCTACACATGTATCAGCAGTAGATAGCTATCTCATCAACACCTGTATATACAGCTAGCTACTTCATCTACACACGTATCAGCAGTAGATAGCTACCTCATCAACACCTGTATACAGCTAGCTACTTCATCTACACACGTATCAGCAGTAGATAGCTACCACATCAACACCTGTATACAAATAGCTACTTCATCTACACACGTATCAGCAGTAGATAGCTACCGGGTACCTCATCAACACCTGTATACAGATAGCTACTTCATCTGCACACGTATCATTTATTTATTTATTTATTTATTTGCGCTTTCATTATACAGGGTAGCTCCTTCAGTGACAAAGCACTGCTATTCTAGGGGGCCCAGAGTATAACTTAAGAATATAAACAAAAGTATATTAAGAATGGAATTGGTTAAAATATACAATTACATAATAAAAATATGATTACATATGATTATGTAGTAGATAACTACCTCATTAACACCTGTATACAGCTAGCTACTTCATCTACACACGTATCAGCAGTAGATAGCTACCTCATCAACACCTGTATACAGATAGCTACTTCGTCTACACACGTATCAGCAGTAGATAGCTACCTCATCAACACCTGTATACAGATAGCTACTTCATCTACACATGTATCAGCAGTAGATAGCTACCTCATCAACACCTGTATACAGATAGCTACTTCATCTACACATGTATCAGCAATAGATAGCTACCTCATCAACACCTGTATACAGCTAGCTACTTCATCTACACACGTATTAGCAGTAGATAGCTACCTCATCAACACCTGTATACAGATAGCTACTTCATCTACACATGTATCAGCAGTAGATAGCTACCTCATCAACACCTGTATACAGATAGCTACTTCATCTACACATGTATCAGCAGTAGATAGCTACCTCATCAACACCTGTATACAGCTAGCTACTTCATCTACACGCGTATCAGTAGTAGATAGCTACCTCATCAACACCTGTATACAGATAGCTACTTCATCTACACAGGTATCAGCAGTAGATAGCTACCTCATCAACACCTGTATACAGCTAGCTACTTCATCTACACACGTATCAGCAGTAGATAGCTACCTCATCAACACCTGTATACAGATAGCTACTTCATCTACACATGTATCAGCAGTAGATAGCTACCTCATCAACACCTGTATACAGATAGCTACTTCATCTACACAGGTATCAGCAGTAGATAGCTACCTCATCAACACCTGTATACAGCTAGCTACTTCATCTACACACGTATCAGCAGTAGATAGCTACCTCATCAACACCTGTATACAGCTAGCTACTTCATCTACACACGTATCAGCAGTAGATAGCTACCTCATCAACACCTGTATACAGCTAGCTACTTCATCTACACACGTATCAGCAGTAGATAGCTACCTCATCAACACCTGTATACAGCTAGCTACTTCATCTACACACGTATCAGCAGTAGATAGCTACCTCATCAACACCTGTATACAGCTAGCTACTTCATCTACACACGTATCAGCAGTAGATAGCTACCTCATCAACACCTGTATACAGCTAGCTACTTCATCTACACAGGTATCAGCAGTAGATAGCTACCTCATCAACACCTGTATACAGCTAGCTACTTCATCTACACACGTATCAGCAGTAGATAGCTACCTCATCAACACCTGTATACAGCTAGCTACTTCATCTACACACGTATCAGCAGTAGATAGCTACCTCATCAACACCTGTATACAGCTAGCTACTTCATCTACACACGTATCAGCAGTAGATAGCTACCTCATCAACACCTGTATACAGCTAGCTACTTCATCTACACACGTATCAGCAGTAGATAGCTACCTCATCAACACCTGTATACAGCTAGCTATTTTATCTACACACGTATCAGCAGTAGATAGCTACCTCATCAACACCTGTATACAGTAGCTACTTCATCTACACACGTATCAGCAGTAGATAGCTACCTCATCAACACCTGTATACAGCTAGCTACTTCATCTACACACGTATCAGCAGTAGATAGCTACCTCATCAACACCTGTATACAGCTAGCTACTTCATCTACACACGTATCAGCAGTAGATAGCTACCTCATCAACACCTGTATACAGCTAGCTACTTCATCTACACACGTATCAGCAGTAGATAGCTACCTCATCAACACCTGTATACAGCTAGCTACTTCATCTACACACGTATCAGCAGTAGATAGCTATACCTCATTAACACCTGTATACAACTACTTCATCTACACACGTATCAGCATAGCTACCTCATCAACACCTGTATACAGCTATAGCTACTTCATCTACACACGTATCAGCAGTAGATAGCTACCTCATCAACACCTGTATACAGATAACTACTTCATCTACACATGTATCAGCAGTAGATAGCTACCTCATCAACACCTGTATACAACTACTTCATCTACACACATATCAGCAGTAGATAGCTACCTCATCAACACATGTATACAACTACTTCATCTACACACGTATCAGCATAGCTACCTCATCAACACCTGTATACAGCTAGCTACTTCATCTACACACGTATCAGCAGTAGATAGCTACCTCATCAACACCTGTATACAGCTAGCTACTTCATCTACACACGTATCAGCAGTAGATAGCTACCTCATCAACACCTGTATACAGCTAGCTACTTCATCTACACACGTATCAGCAGTAGATACTACCTCATCAACACCTGTATACAACTATACTTCATCTACACATGTATCAGCAGTAGATAGCTATTTACCAACAACTGTATACAGCTAGCTACTTCATCTACACACGTATCAGCAGTAGATACTACCTCATCAACACCTGTATACAACTATACTTCATCTACACACGTATCAGCAGTAGATAGCTACCTCATCAACACCTGTATACAGATAGCTACTTCATCTGCACACGTATCAGCAGTAGATAGCTACCTCATCAACACCTGTATACAACTATACTTCATCTACACACGTATCAGCAGTAGATAGCTACCTCATCAACACCTGTATACAGCTAGCTACTTCATCTACACACGTATCAGCATAGCTACCTCATCAACACCTGTATACAGCTAGCTACTTCATCTACACACGTATCAGCAGTAGATACTACCTCATCAACACCTGTATACAACTATACTTCATCTACACACGTATCAGCAGTAGATAGCTACCTCATCAACACCTGTATACAGCTAGCTACTTCATCTACACACGTATCAGCATAGCTACCTCATCAACACCTGTATACAGCTAGCTACTTCATCTACACACGTATCAGCAGTAGATAGCTACCTCATCAACACCTGTATACAGCTAGCTACTTCATCTACACACGTATCAGCAGTAGATAGCTACCTCATCAACACCTGTATACAGCTAGCTACTTCATCTACACACGTATCAGCAGTAGATAGCTACCTCATCAACACCTGTATACAGATAGCTACTTCATCTGCACACGTATCAGCAGTAGATAGCTACCTCATCAACACCTGTATACAACTATACTTCATCTACACACGTATCAGCAGTAGATAGCTACCTCATCAACACCTGTATACAGCTAGCTACTTCATCTACACACGTATCAGCATAGCTACCTCATCAACACCTGTATACAGCTAGCTACTTCATCTACACACGTATCAGCAGTAGATACTACCTCATCAACACCTGTATACAACTATACTTCATCTACACACGTATCAGCAGTAGATAGCTACCTCATCAACACCTGTAATACAGCTAGCTACTTCATCTACACACGTATCAGCATAGCTACCTCATCAACACCTGTATACAGCTAGCTACTTCATCTACACACGTATCAGCAGTAGATAGCTACCTCATCAACACCTGTATACAGCTAGCTACTTCATCTACTCACGTATCAGCAGTAGATAGCTACCTCATCAACACCTGTATACAGATAGCTGCTTAATCTACACACGTATCAGCAGTAGATAGCTACCTCATCAACACCTGTATACAGATAGCTGCTTCATCTATACACGCGTATCAGCAGTAGATAGCTACCGCATCAACACCTGTAGATAGCCAGGCCAAAATTTGGAGCCTGATGAGGAAGGCATGTGGCCAGGTTTTGGTTTACAAATAGGGGGCTTATAGGCCTACCATAAGATCGACAGTTGCGGTAGAAGCATTACAATTTAGAGGGAGACGAGCATATTTTGTTTCGATTTTACTAGGATATACTATTGCGCGTGAATTTTTCAATTTCAGACTATTTTAGCCACTTTAGCCCAAACCCAAAATTTTGTGTGCAAAGGGCCAGTGCGCGCTTTACGGGCAAAATGTTGCAATTTTGACATATTTTTGAAAGCTGATTCAGCAATAATATAGCTATACTTCATCACCATACGTACTATACAGCAGTATAGATCTATCTATATAGCTTTTGAATTAACACTGTTTATCGGAAAAGTATTTAACAACAACAGCAGAAGTCGTTAGCCCAAAAATTAAGAGTGATTCACTTATAAAAACCACTCAAAAAAGTGTGAAATGTGTTTTTTAACTTTAAAACCCATCAAAAAGAGTGAAACCCACTCTAAAAGAGTGCATTTCAACTCGTTCAAGGAGTTAAATAAAGGACATCACGTTTAGAGTGTTGTCCTTCAATTAACTCCTTGACAGAGCTAAAATTCACTCTTTTAGAGTGGTTTTCGCTTTTTTTTTAGTGGTTTTAAAGTTAAAAAACACATTTCATTCTGGTCTGATATAAGTGAATCACTTTTTTTGGTTATTATGAAGTTGAATATCGGCCTTAAAATGATCAAATGATAGTGCTGAAATGCTCGCGACTGAGCTCGCAAAAATGTTGACTTTTATCGCTTGGAGGGGCAAAGAGTCGATAGTGAATTTTTCAATTCGGCGCCCCTAATACCAACCTATTTCTCTCGTCATAAGGATTCAGAAAAAGTATAGTTTGACCATTTGAATGCTTTACAGTTTCTCTAAAAACACGGTTATATATGTATTATGTATATACCTTACCGATAATACCAGGTCAAAATAATGCAACCGGAAAAATTTTCGTCATGCCCCTCCCCGACCAAGCCCAGTGGGCACATCAGAAATAACATCAATACAACGTCGGAACGTTGTAAGATGGTTGTTAGTTTGACGTCAATTTTATTACAACGTTAAATCAACCAAAATTTGCCCCGTCGTGAAAGTATTTTTCACAAAGGGACTTTTTGAGGGGCCGGGTACGGGTATAACAGCCAGGCTAGTGCCCGAGGGGGGGGCACTTAAATGACTATATACGGGTATGTGAGTCCCCCGGAAAGACCCCCCTTTTTGGATTTCGTAGCTCCGAAACTATATAATAAAAGTGACCAAAATAGAGCTCCGAAATACCCCTGATTTTGATAATTTCAGCTCTAAAAGACCCCAAAATTGCTCATTCCTCATGTTTCTGCCTTTTCAGGCGATTTTCAACCGAAAAGCCAAGAAAGACCCTTAATTTCATTCCCCATCGCACCAGTTCTTTAGCCTTATATGTCTGTGATGACCAGGTGATGACCTGATTCCAAAACGAGAGGTCAAATTTGAGCAATGATTGCATTATAACATGATGCAGTCATGTCTACAGTAGAATTCATCTCGACCTTTGCAGGACTTAACCCCATTAAAAGCTATTAAACCAAGATAACACTCATTGAAACAGCTCAACTGATTAAATCGGATCTTCTCTGGTTGTGCACAAGTGACTGTTTTCATGTGCGATATCGCAATAAAGCTGGTATTCATAGCTTCAGTTGGGTAACCGATTATAAAGGAAACGAAAGGAAACAATGTTATGTGTGGCTTTGTTCACGAAATCAGACAATGTCGTGCTTTTTGTAAACCAGCATTCTTGAAAATGAGCAACATAATGATTTTTGACTTACCACGGTTTAGAAATAATTTCTTCATATTTTTGGTGTTATCTGTCGTTTACATGTCCTTCCTAAAGCACAAAAGTACGACCCTCTCCAAACACCTAAATTAGCTAAAAATTTAGGACATGTTACAAAACTTTATTTTCTAGAACCTATTTAGAATAATTTAAATGTAGCTTTTACCGGTTTTTTGTGGCATCCTTCAGAAGTGAGCGGTCCGATACCAATATTTTCGGTCAAATCTCCATTCAAATAACACGGGGAGTTGGCTAGCTATGCCTTGCCCTCACTCATATTTTACAAAAGTGCGACCATTTCTGAACATCTAACCTAGCTGTAATTTTAGGTCATGTTAGAGAAATATATTTGCTAGAAGTTTTGGAGAATAAATAAAATATTGGCTGGTTATTTTTCACACAGTGATGTTAACTAGGCAAGTGTCCATTCTCCCAACATACATCATTTGTAGGGGTCACGCGTCAATGGTGAGAGCACTGTGTATTGTGTATAGGAAAACGGACAGTAGGCCTAACTGCAGTATGATGCTGGTGAACGATACGGTATTTAATAGTATAGCTTTATACCGATCGGCCTTTCAACGGTTTACAATATATAGGCCTACATGTGAGGGACTGTGATGTGGTCACAGGGCCGGATTTAACTTTCCGGGTTTAACTTTTTTGGGGCCCTGGGCACAGTGACATCGCCCCGATATCTTCATAGTAGAAATTGCCATGGTAGGTTGAATCCACAGCCACACATGGCTATTTTATTCGGACCTTATGAGATGCATATTATTAGCGAAGTGACCTGACTAAGGCTATAACAATAGACGGGGTAATTGATTTCTTTCTGTGTGAGCAAGCTTGTATAGACGAATCCAACGAGCCAAGTCATGGTCAGGATTTGGTCGGCCATCTTTGGTTTCCCGCTAGCACCAACCTGGGGTATTGAGCTCCCGACTGTGCAAATAAAAGCCGCCTAACTCCTGGAGAAGATGCAAAGACGAGGAGGGTTAATAGAATAATATATACAATAGAGGTAATAATCCTGTCGCATCTATTCATACATATAGTCCTTTTGTTCATCCATTTGTACATCTATGAATAGATGCGACGGGATTACCTGCGGAATTATCTCTATTGTATTATTCTATTAACCCTCCTCGATCTTCTCTAGGTGTAAGGCGGCTTTTATTTGCACAACTGTTGGAACTGTATTGTGTTGTAAACTTAAATCAATCTTTTGTCTACCTGTGTTTTCGCGGAAGGTGTAAAACGGGTGATGGAATGCAGATTAAAATTTCCACCAAGGCCGAATCATTTCACATTTTGGATGCATTGTAGCCGGCGGGGACCCAACTAAAGGCTGCTAGTCAGGTGTAGGGATGCGTGTATTTGGATTCCTCTATAGGCCTACGACATTGCGGTCAATGGTTAATATACTGTCTCCACTTGAGTGAGTGCCGCTATAGCCTGCTGCGCGCTGGCCTACATGCAGGACCAACGCAATATAAAATTGAGAGTTTTGGTCAAATTTTGAGTTAAAAGCGCACGGCCAATTTTCAAAGCGCACGCTAACGACTATAGCCTAATATCTGTTCAACGCGTATTTTCAAGTGTATGAGACCAGATCTGGTTTCTTGAGAAAAATTCATTTACGGGAGATATTCATCATTTTCTAACTCAGTATCCGAAGATTTTCGTCTGATATCAAAATCGTGCATAGCAATTCACGTGTATCGATCCCGTGTATTCATTTTAATGTCTCTGCTGCACCAAATAATTATTAGCCAGGCGATGTCGGTGTGCTGGGCCAGGCCAAAATTTGGAGGCCCCTATAAACGTACTGTGAGGAAAGCATGTGCACTCAAGCGGCCAAGTTTTTAGATTTTACTAGGACATTTGCGGGCGAAGCGCGCGAAAAGTTTTCAATTTTAGACTATTAGCCCAAATTGAAGCTTAATTTTGTTATATAATGGGCCAGTGGGCGGGAAGCGCGCAAAAATGTTGCAATTTTGTAGGGTAGGATGGGATAAGTGGGACAGTGGGGTAAGTGGGACACTACTAGATCTTCATTGCAGCACTAAATCCACCAATTCGATACCGAATGGTGACTTACACCATTGCAAATATGTATGTTATAATTGCTCAATATTGGAGTTTATTTGGTATTTAAGCTGCGGGAGATGTTTGAGATCAACACTACCTTGACGGTGGCGGCCAACTTTGAGGAATTATACTTATTTATTATCAATATTTAAACATCTTTGCTGAGAATTAGGACAAATTGGGAGATAATATATTTCATTTACCATTAAAAAAAAAAGAACGCTTTTTACAAGTCTGATAGCAGAAAATCATGATGAAACCATGCAAATATGGTGTCCCACTTACCCCATCCACTTGGGGTAGGTGGGACAGTGGTTCTTGAAATTAATTTTGATACAAAAAAATAACAAAATTAATAAGTTGAATTGCATACGGTAGGCCTATACCGGTAATGCAGCCAACAAGCTCAAAAATTAAATTAATACTGAAAACGGCCTGTTGAATGAATTGATTATTGATTTTGTGGCTGAAAATTGCAAACCGTGGGTTTTTTTTTGGTTTTGTCACCAAAAACCTAGAAAAAAATCTGCCTCATGTATTCAGATGAAATTAATAATCATAATGATAGTAGGCCTATAATAGTAGCCTATTACTATTTTTTGGTATAATTAGGGTAGGTGCAGGTAATATGGGACAGCAGGTAATATGGGACACCTGTTTTCATTTTAACAAAAAGTAGCTTAGAGAAGGTAAACACTTTAAGTTGATTTGTTAAGTGTTTAGAGACATCAATTGTGCTTCTAGAAATGCAGTGTTGGAGTCTGTGTATCAAACTCTTGGAAATCAATGCCAAAAAGAGTGAAATTGCCCAAAAAATTATGTCGTTTTTTTGGCCTGATATAAAATCAATGACGTCACATTTTATGATTGTGTATCCAAAAACTCTGGTACTGAGGAGGCATTTGTCATTTTTTATGATCTTTAGGTGATGGGTTAAGCTTATCAGCAGGTAAAATTCCACTGACAAGTGGCACTTTCCTTTTATAAATGATTATTTTCTCTGATTTTCAACTGAATGGGTGCAGGTAATATGGGACACATAGGAAATTGTGTGCATTGTCAATGCGAAAAGCAAAACTATTTAGAAAATTGAATTTTCTTGTAGAAATTTGCATTTAACATTCAAAATCATGTAACAAAAATGTTTTTAGAACAAAAGAGTGATTTTCTGAACTTTTGATTTTCACCATAGAGATAACACAGTGTCCCATATTACCTGCACATGCAGGTAATATGGGACACTTGACGATGACGTCATTTTGACGTCATAGCGTCCAAACAAACATAAAAACAACGTAACATTGCCTGTTTTATTAATCTTAAAGGACAGGTTGTTCATCATAACAATCTCTTGTGGGCATATCTTCTTTAGTTTTTATGCAAATAAGCTAAACGTCCTTAATGGTCCCATATTACCTGCTAGACTGGCCCCCAGTCTCGGTTCGGTTCCATCTCTGGATAATGTAACAATAAATAATTACGTAATGCCCTATGAAAAAAATGCCAACTCCCCCCCTTATTTTCTTCAATGCCAAAAACCCATTCCTCTTCATCCACAAATCGACGCCACTAATTACACCCACCACAGTCAACCATGCAGCAATATAGAAATATACTCGTATTATAAGTGAACGCGAAAGTCCATTGAGCGCTGTAATCTACATTACCAGTCGTTCTCCACGGACCCGAGGGAGGGTCTAATTACCTGCAGGTACCCTATGTTAATAATGCCCAAATGTTCCAATATAAATATGTATTGCTGAAATATGTTCTTTTAATGTAATTATATCATAAATATATGTGTAAAATTTACCCCTTCCCCTTATGTGTCCCACTTACCCCCAAAGTGTCGGGGGTAAGTGAGAAGTTGAGTCATTACATAATTGGCCCCGCCATTCTGTACTGATTGGAGTAGGCCTATCGCCCCAAAAGTAACTAACACCAGATATTGTCCTAGGATTATACTTGAATAATAAGTCCAATCTTTATTCACTTAGGCCTATATGATTCAATAATATCCTCCTTAAGTGTCCCACTGACTTACCCCATCTTACCCTACACTATTTTGGCCCGAAACATGGTGTTTTTCGGCTAAAATGGAAGATGCACACTGCATATGGCAATTTTGGGGGCCCAAACATTTCAGGGGCCCTGGGCCCGGGTCCATCTGGCCATATGGTAAATCCGGACCTGTGTGGTCACATCTAGGATTCCAAAGTAGCCTATAGCATTTTGATAGATCAGTCAACACTAATTATTATATTTGAACCATTGACTGGGCCCGTGACTGGGCTAGGCCTACTCTCAAAACTTAGGGTGTTATTGTTTCAGTGCGAGAAAGGGGAGATATCTGAACAGAATGATCGAATGACCCCGGCCCTTAGTGCCATAATCAATATGTTGATAAAAATTATATCAAATTCAAAAGTCTAGACTAGGTCTATTAGGCCTAGCTATGGAACCAGTTTTATGATGGAACAACTTTAATAGCCTATAGGCCTACCTACCGTAGGCGCAGGCCTACATGATGGGAACCATTCCCTTTATAAAGGGATTTTTTTATTATATTTTCATTTAATTTAATTTTTGTCAACTTTTTGCTTTGTTTACTCTCGACTAGAATACTGACGTCACTTTTCAACTTTTCAACTTTTCTGTGTTTTGTATTCGATCCCTGAAGGTCAACCATTCATCAACTTCGAACTTCCGTGTGTGAACACAACGTAAAGAAGTACCCACAATTCTACAGCACCAGTGACACATGATTAGTGACAGTTGCCAAACCGGAAATTTATAGATTAATAGGTCTGGTAGATTTAGGTCAGCTCAAATGATTATTGTTTTGTTCCTTATGACATGATATTCATAAATATTCTTTGAATCACTTTAATCCCATTTTAAGTCCTATTACGTATCGTAATGTAGATTTTCAAAAATAAAATAAATAAACAAAGAGAATTATGAATTTTATTAGCAGAATACGATTGACAAAATGTGTGGTTAGTAACTTCTGAGTGCTAATCAGGCTGGCAACACCCCTTCGCCATTTTGTACGGTGTGAGTCCGCCGATTAGGGTTGGATCGTATAGAAAAGACTGGCAAACTATACTTTGGCCAGTGTAAAGTGCCTTTCCGACCGGCATTTTCTAAGTGCCAAAGGATCTAAAGATATCTATTATAATGGAACTATTCTAGTATGTGGAGATCGTGACTAGGTGGTAGGTGAGTGCGTAAACCCTCACTGAAAACTCAGTTGAAGGGGGCCGAATTCACTAAAATGGCGAACCCAGACGGTGCAAAAGCACGTAATGAAGATGCCAATATGGCAATGACACTGGCTTCAGCAGGGGTACGGAACGATCAGGAATACTCTTCCGACCCTGATGTAGAGGATATATCACAGTCAGCAGCTAACAATTCCAAAAAGAAAAGTTGTTTTCAGATAACAAGTGTTAAAGCATCGGAAATACCACAGAATGATGACAACGACAGCATTGATGATATGGACGAGAGCAGAGCGGAGGATTTTTCCTCTTCTGAGTTATTGGATATATCTAAAAGTAGTATCCAAACAGACCTTGACAGACAAGATATCAGAGAAAATTCTCATTCAACACCTAAGAAGGTGACAACGAATAATGTTACCCCCGCAAATAGCAGTATTGTAAATGTAAATGTAAATCAAGCTGTTCCAAGTAATGGAAACCTAGGACGAAGAACTGGTAATGAACCACCTCACGAACTTCTACATCAAATTTCTGATCCTGGTAAAACCACAATTTCTGATTCTGGTAAAACCACAAATGGCAGCAAACTTGGCAATGGAAATCTAGAGCCAGTATCAAGGTTTAAAGTAGTTAAAGTGCCCAGAATAGAGCCCTTCACAAGGGGGCGATGGAAGTGTAGGGATTTTGAAACACAACAACCATCACAACAAAGTAGTGCTGATGTTGTAAATAGAACTGAACAACAAAATAAAGATGTGAAATCTGGGGAATCTAGTGCAGCTAGTTCAGTGCATGGAGAAAACCCAAACAATGAGAACCCATTACTAGGAGGGGAGAACTCAACTACAGGAAAATCGGAACAGTCTAAAAATAATTATTCAAATACAGGACGTTCAGGACCTGGATTAAAATCGCACCGGCCTAGTCAAAGTAGTATAACACATGATGACCGGGGAAGTCTAGAGGATACAATAAAGGAAACATTAAATGTGGACTTGGAAGACCCTCACGCAGTTGATGGAGATGGGTAATTATTTTGATATTCGTTTCAAAATGTTTACATGCGCTTATTGTGCTATCTGTCTTTAAATAATTCAAATTTTTGTATGGCAGGTGGACATCGATCATCCAGACATCATATGCTCCGTGCAGTGATTATCAGAATATGTGGTAACTGCATTCATGCATTGTATTGCGCAGTAAAACCAGACTGCTGCAAGATATGTTTATGGGTGTAGACATCGTCTACTGGGTTCAATTTACTTCGAAAAATGTGCATAGCAATTTTTAGTGCAATGTGCAAACATTAGGTGATGTTTTAAAGATGTTAATAGGCCTAGTAAAATAAAATAGCATACACGTGCAAATATCGGGACGATACAATTTCTGATCCTATTATTGGTTGCTCAACTAATAATAGGATCAGAAATTGTATCGTCCCGATATTTGCAATTTATCGGGATTGGATCGGGTATAATCGGTAAAAAAATATTTTAAAAAATTAATTAAAACATTTTTTTTTGTAAGTTTTCAACGACCACTGTTCTGAAATGCTAGGATCACTTGCAGGTAATTTGAAGAAAAAATGATAGTTTGTAAAAAATATGCAAACCACAAACTAATATTACCTCTTCATCCATCACATATTGAATATTTTAATTTTTGTGTTAAAATTAACTGTGAATGATCCTAATGATCCTTCAGAATACATGTTACTATAATTAATCAAATTAAGTATTTCTTGGCCAAACTGGAACATGCGCGTTGCATCCATGTAGTGTACTAAGTGTGCACGCAGTGTAAGGCATGTGTATACTTTCTTCTGTACTGCGCTATGTGCGCCTGTGTTTATCGCGGAGCCACTATAGCGTTCACAGTGTTCCAGTTTGGCCAAGAAATACGTAATTTGATTATAAACACCTCAAAAGAAATAAGTCCCCCTCTGAACATGTCGTCATAACATCGTAAGGTTTCGTTTTGTACCAACAAAACTAACTTTGAAATAATTGTATGACTGTTTACTAAGTGCTGTGTGAAAATGAGAGATTTCCATGACTTCAGGGCTGAATGAGCCTAAATTGAAGACAAAAGTGCCCTTTCCAAAAGTCACAAAGTAGGCCTATGCTTGTTAACTGCAAGGCGTGATTGGGACAAGGAATGGAACTGACCATCTTACAACTCACTGTGCTGAACTCTGCACCAAGGGATTTGCATGGCTGAATGATCAAGAATCGATACACATTACAGTAAATGTTCACTTGGTGAGGATTTTAAACTGCACTCAAACACATGGGGTTTTCCATTAGTAACAAGCCATGAATCAACTTTTGTGACAAGCATAGGCCTACTTTGTGACTATTGAAAAGGGCAGTTTTTGCCTTCAATTTAGGCTCATTCAGCCCTGAAGTCATGGAAATCTCTCATTTTCACACAGCACTTAGTAAACAGTCATATAATTATTTCAAAGTTAGTTTTGTTGGTAAAAAATAAAACCTTACGATGTTATGACGACATGTTCAGAGGGGGACTTATTTCTTTTGAGGTGTTTAGGTCCAGTGGTTCTCTAAATTATTTGTTATTATTTTTTTATACTAATATCGGATCAGAAATCGTTATCGGATCGGTAGAGAAATGCTATATCCGTTGAACCCTATTGTATATCCTCGCCGTGACGCCACCCTCATCGATTTTTGGAGATTTTCAAATAATTTTGTTATTTTTGTTATTTTGCTCCTTACTGTTTCTGAAATTGTTGTCAAGCAAAAACATGTACGGTACAGGAATTCCAGAAGTTCTTGGTTATCATTCAGACATTGCAAACACTTGAAACTTCAAGCTATAAATTTAGGGTAGGGCTTTGGGGAAATAACAAAAATATTAGGGTCTCCCTGTTTTTATGATAATGTTGACAAGCCTTTGTAAAATTTTGCAATACTACACAGAAATGTATGGTCAATTTGTAAAAAAATAACAAATAAGAAGGGCCTCCCTCACCAAATTTTGAGAAATTTTGAATGATAAGTATGTTACCGGTATTTATTTTACTTGGCTTTAGCACTATATGTTTACATTGTTAAAAATTGCTATACACACGCTGAAATTTGTGTAGCACTCTGGTCCAAAATGGGGGAGCATTTTGCTCTGCTACATGTACACCATATAATTTATTCAAATGGTACAAGTACATTGTACATGTACATCATTTGTAATGTATTATATGTCCGTACCCTACAGGTACAAAATGTAATGTAATGCTGGGAAGGTACATGTACATGTAAAGTTTATGTGTGTTTCTTTTTGTTTGATGCAAATATTTTACTAATATTTCCTTCCATTTTTCTGATGAGATTTTAAAGATTTTCACTTAAATCTGAAAAACTGTTCATACATATGTATGTAACATTTTGTATAGTATGTCTCAATATTGCAATGTTTTAACACCATCCATACACATAGATATGGTCATACATCATGATACATGAATTTGATGCCACATCAATATGAATCAGACATAAAGTGAGTACAGTGCTGCTGTGTTTTGTCATCATGGTTAAATAAGTTACCGGTAATTAGATTGTTTAATTTTCATGAAACTTTGTGAAAATGATTGATCAGTAAACTGTTAACATAGTGAAAACAATCATCAATGAAATGGACATTGTACTAAGTCATTTATTGGGGTCATCTGAGGTCAATAAGTTCAAGATTTTCATGTTGGATTTTCATGAAACTTGTAAGACGTTACCTGGGAACAAGGGTCGCTAGGCTAGGCTGTTTTTTGCGTCCCGGACCCACCAAAACCGAATCTCACGCATGAATATATTGCAAAAGCAGCGAGTTATTGCGTCCCGTCGTACGCAACAAAAATTCCCACATGTTGTTTTCTAAATCCAGGTTTCATAAAACTAGGCTCAAAAGTTTCCTCAACTTGCATTATAATGCACATCATTTTCGAAGCAACTGAACCCCTGAAATACCAAATTATGGCCTAATTTACTTCAATAATTAATATTATGCACAGTAATATTACTGCTTTGTGAGTGACAATTTTGACAGCAAAACAGCCGTGATATCGAGAAAATGCGGCGAGATCTCTGGCTGCCATTGTTTGTTTATATGGTTGGCAACTACCAGACAATAGAGGGCAGTATTAAAATTATTATTCCAGCCAGCGGCGGGTGGTAAATATTAGGTAATTATACTAATTTGATTGAAATAAAAAAAATTAAATTAAATTAAAAAAAAAAAAAGAAAAGAAAAAAAAAGAAAAAAAAAAAAAAAAGAAAGATGGAAAGAAAAAAAAAAGAAAAAAAAAAAAAGAAAAAAGAAAGGAAAGGAAGAAAAGAAAGAAAGAAAAGAGAATGAAAGAAAAAACAAAAAATTATACAATAATATTTAATAAACCCCTGCCCCCCCCACCCCCCCAAAAAAAAAAAAAAAAAAAGTATGGTATCATACAAATAGATTGAATTTGCTAGACAATTACATGTATGAATAGTTTGAATAGTTAGTTTGCATTTTCTGTTAGAGCTTTTGGACCTAGCGCTACCCTTGCCTGGGAAGGTTAGATTTTCAGCCTACATGTACATGGGTACGGTACTAGACTGTATAGTACCGGTACTTATATCAGGTGGCATGATTGAAGTGTCACACACACTGATATACATGTATTGTGATTGTGAAGCAGGCGAATATGATTCTTCCGATTCTTCTGATTCTTTTGTCAAACCATCTTTTAAAATGCCAGACGCTTGCATCAAACTCGACCACAAGAAGCACTGACCCAAGTTCTTTCTAAGTTGTACACAGTTAGGGGTGAGGTCATGTGTTTTTTGCCCGGACTCTAGTCTGTAGGCATGGTGTAACATTGCTCATCAAATATCATGACATACCAAGCATACATTTGTAGTGGGTACATGATGTTATTATAAATGTGAATGTTTGTTGTGATAACAATCAACATTAGAATCCTGTAAGATTTACAGACAGATAGCCTCACATCAATGATTGATACTCTACTGGTACTGTAAAGTATGATATTTTTGTGGTATCAATTTTTCGCGATTTGAACTGTTCTGAGAAGTTTTGCGGTTTCTTATATTCACAAAATTACAAACAGTTACATCCCTATGGGTAATATAATATGTTGGGGGGGTTGAAATTAACCTTGCAAGATCTTCATATAAGCCTATACATTACATAGGCCTTTCTGGTGATTGCAAACTGTAGAAAAATAGATAAAATGGTGGTCCACGGCTGGGTGCCCATCCCCACTGCCGTAATGCCCTCAAAATATGTCCTTTACTGACGGCAGTCACTTGTCGTGCCCTCTACTGAAGTTGCCGCCGGTGCCCCAGCACTGCCCTTCATTATAAAATCATCTATCAGACTGTTTGTGTGTGTTTTCTTCGCTTTTGAGAAATTGCCTTGGTGCCTTTCTCAAATTTTCAACAGTTGCCATGATGCCTTCTTGAAATATAACAAACTGCCGTGCTGTCTTGCCTTTTCTGTGAAAATCCAAGGCAATTATCAACTTGCCCTAAAAAAGTTGCCGTGCCCCTTCAGATCCTTAATTCGAAGGCTGGCTGTCAGTATGGTCATGATCCCGGTCATCACATATATTTTAAGTAGGCCATTAGGCCAATGAATGTAAACAGTGAATAGGACATCTTGACTCTCTATTCTATGGTTTGTTGACTAGTGTGCACATTTTAAAGACCTAAATAAAAGCAATTTGCATTTCATACTATGAAGCACTCAGTGTACCAGGTACTTCAAATCTACAATTTATGTATTGTATGTCACACAGTCACCCAGCCAGCCAGTCACATTATCATTGGTTTGATGGCTCAGATTCTTCCTAAGTAAATTAACTGTCATAAAATGGAATCAAACTGGATGCTGAAAGTCCAGTTGGTTATTAGTTACAGTAAACCTCAATATTTAACGAAATCGGATACAAGAATATAAAGAAGTATTTTTCCAGAACCAAGCTACAAAATTCGTTTGTTATTTATTGTTTTTACAACCCTGATATAACAAAATTTGGATATAAATAACTAATTTTTCTGTCCCTGACAACTTCGTTATAATGAGTTTCCACTGTATAATTGCAACCTTGGGATGGAATCAGTGTGTGTATCTCCACCTATGTGTGTACAATGATGGGAGTGATGAGCATGATTTAGAGACATCTTTTTAGCAAAATAGAGAAATGGCAGAATGATGCACATACCGTATTGTTTGTAATAAACGCTCCCCCTCTAATAAACGCCCCCCTCCAATTTTTCTGTAAAAAATTGACAAAAATGCAAACATTTCCATGCCATATCATTTAGGTAAGCTTAAAACTTGCATCAGTCATGTCAGTCACGATCGCTAAATTGCATGGAAAAAACCTATTTTGACTCAACTCCCATCCATTTCATTGCCTAATTATGGTAAAATTTCACTAATTCCATGCACTTTACAGCCACTTTCCCACGAAATTGTAATTTTCAGTGGGCGTCGCCATCTTGTATGGTCGTAAATCCCTCCTTTTAACAGGAGCACCATCGGGAAATTGAACTCGATTTTTAAGCTTCTTTCACTGACAATTCACTTCCAATAAACGCCCCCCTTTTGGAAAAATGCAACGCCCCCGGGGCGTTTATTACAAACAATACGGTAACTATATATAATACTGGTGGCTATTTACATGTATGATAATGATATATACTGACCTTAGACAGTAAAAGTGGAACATTTTGTGTAATTTCAACGAAGTTATCCCACAAATATACATACATACATGGATGAATTTGGATGATGTATGGCTCTCAAAATCTAAAAAAAAAAAAAAGCAAAGTAAAATTGTCAAAATCAGTAAAGCTCGAAAAATTCCATGTGTACGCAAACATTAGTCCTACCACTTTTACACTTTACTTTGGGGGATGGGTTTTATGAAGGAACTGATACATGATGTACAATGTAAACTGAGCTCAAAAAGAAACTTATAATTTTTCACAAGGTCATATCTTGAAATCCTGTCCATCAAATTGAACCAAAATTACACACAGATTTACTTCAATACTCTACTCTTAAACACATGTCAGTAACCAAGCAGTTATCCAACTGACACAACAGCAAAATGCACTGACTTGGGACAGCTTACTGGACCACATTCACAGCCCAGCCCTGTTTTCATGAAAAAAGTGTATGAAAAGCAGAAAGCAGCACCGTTTTATCATCTGTGCAAGGATCTTGTGTGCATTCTCACAGATTTTTTGTCCTGGGTGTCAAATGTTGGGCTGTGAAAGTGAAGGAGGTCCAGGAAGCTGTCCCATGACAGTGCATTTTGCTGTTGTGTCAGTTGGACAACTGCTTGGTTACTGACATGTGTTTTGAGTAGAGTATTAAGGTAATCATGTGTGTAATTTTGGTTCATTTTGATTGACAGTATTTTAAGATATGACCTTGTGATTCACAAGTGTATGGAAAAGCAGAAAGCAGCACCGTTTTATCATCTGTGCAAGGATCTTGTGTGCATTCTCACAGATTTTTTGTCCTGGGTGCCAAATGTTGGGCTGTGAAAGTGAAGGAGGTCCAGGAAGCTGTCCCATGACAGTGCATTTTGCTGTTTTGTCAGTTGGACAACTGCTTGGTTACTGACATGTGTTTTGAGTCTATAGAGTATTAAGGTAATCATGTGTGTAATTTTGGTTCATTTTGATTGACAGTATTTTAAGATATGACCTTGTGATTCACAAGTTGTAAAAAATGAAGATTCTTTTTGAGCTCAGTTTAGTATGTGGATACCGTACACATTTCACATGTAAGTTGAAATCAGGGGCGGCGCCAGGGTATTTTGATAGGGGGGGCAAAACAATTTTAGAAATTTGTTATGCAGCGCGATAGCACTGCCCGTCGCGCTTGCGCGACGCAGGGGGGTGTCTGAGGGTGGATGTGCCCCCCCCTCATAATTGGGAAAATTTTCAAAATGAAAGCACAAATGAAGCCATTTGATGCACCATTTTCACCCCTTTTAGGGTTATTTATTTATTTTCTAACCGCATATTTTCATGGATTTCATTCACGGGCCCGACTTTCAGGCCCCATGTCACAGGGAAGTTGCTCAAATTCGTCCAAAATTGTCAAATATGACCAAAGTTGCACAAAGTTGCATTAAGTTGCCTAAATGACACCACTGAATTTATATCTACTGAATATTATACTGTGGTTTCCCATCCAGTGTACCATTTATCACAATATCTGGCACTTGTGTGCTTTGTCTTGAAAATTTTTAGGCGCCCGATATGTGGGTCGTACACCTTCATGGTCATGGGTGGCCATATGAAAGAAAGGGAAAATGTATATAGTTTTCAGTGGATTTTCAGACCTATTTATAATAAGAAAACAATAATCATAATCTGATTTCAGCGATACATTTTTTTTATGTTAGAGACATAAGATCCATCATATAAAATAATATAAAGCTACAAAATACACAAAATAAGCCGGGATAATATTTGTTGGATTTTCTCAGAACTTACTCGGATGGACTTAATGCCTTTTGGAAACAAACTCTTCAAATGACTCTCTTTTTTTTTTTTTTATATCTCCCCGAAAGACACCTATATATATAGTTTCAAATGATGTCTGCACAATGACATCCCTGTCATTTCAAATTCCAGTGCCCCTTCCCTCCGGAAATAGAGCTTCTTTTTTGCGTTTATTTAATAAATAAATGTTCTTATGAAATTTTGAACGTTATATCTTCCAAAACTGTTTTTATTTTTCAAACGAGAAAAGTGAAACCTGTCAATCCTTCAATTTACGTAATAAAATACTGTTTTAAAATAAAGCCTATTGTCAGGTTAGCTGATACTGAAGAAATGGGTTCAAATACCTAAATGGTCCAGGGTCCAGCACAACATAAGCCCTTGCCTAGGCCTAAAGTTATAATAATATACATTATAGCTCTTGATATCTATATAATCATTTGGGGGTATATACAAAACATGGCCTGGCCTGGCCAATGATGGCCAACTGAAAATTGTTATGTGTCAAAATGTCAGATCCTGTTTAAATATTATTACAGTTGGATTTTGCTATGAAAAAGGTCACCCTAATTTTAAAGGCAATTACTGATAAACCAACTGATATAGGAAAATGACGTAGCCAGGATTTTTCCAAAGTTGTTGGGAGAAAAGGCAAGAGAGAGGCCATGCGACTTTTATGGGGGAAAATTTGCCTAAAATGGGCCCAAAATATAAAAATCAACAACTTTAAAGCCGCGTAGGTCAGCATTCCACAAGGGGCAAGATCCGAAGGGGGGAGTTTCCTCCTTTTAACCATGGCCAGGGAGGGGAATTTCTCCTTTCTTCTTCTCCCTCCTCTCTTTCTCTCCCCTCCCTTTTCTCTCTCCTTCTTCTCTTTCTCCTTTTCCTTTCGTTTACCTCTTTTTGAAAATTATAGGGGGCAATTGCCCCTTGCCCCCCCCTGTGGCGCCCCCTGGTTGAAATTACCTTTGCTTGTGAGAATAAGTCTTAAATTTGTCTTCATTATATTTTAAAAATACCATATTTTTTATCTAAAAAATGCTTTCCCTCCCCCACTCTCAGAGAGGCCACTTTTCAGGTTTTAGCCTAAATCCATGTTTTTTGTGAGTCCCACATTTTTATTTATTTTGTCTGTTGTGTGGCTTTTTGGCCTGCATTCATTCGCTTTTTCTGATTAATGTCTCACCGGTTTCAGGTTTTTTGAGTAAAACTGAGTGGCATCTCTGCCCTCTAATCATCGCCCCCAGCCCCCACTATTTTTTCAACTTGTCAAACCTTTCCATAAATGCTGTGAAAATGTATGGTGCCTGTATTTTTGACCAATATGACTTATGAGCCATTAGTCAACAGTGTACAGAAATTCTGTATGCTTGTGGAGTACCCCAGCACTGTAACTTGTTAAAAAGATCTGATAATTAATTAATACACCCCCCTTGAAAATGTTACTGCTGGGGGTGTTTATTAGAGAATATACATTACAACGGTTTAACTTACGGACTTTCTATATAATTTTTGTAAATGATCTATTTTTAATTGCACTTAGATTTATGATATATATACATATTATTTACAAAATACATTTGACAGGTCATTTTATGTTAGGAAGGAAGGAAAAAAACCCGGAAAGAAGTGGGTACCCCTTTCCATATTAAGTGAGTAGGTGACCCTATTCTATTAGCCATCCTGATGACTCGTTTCAATGTAGTTCTAATGCCAGGCATGTCAGTGATCATAAAATTACTAAAATAGCAATCATAATAAGTGGACTTCAAGGCATAATTATGTCATACTTTTTTCAACTCATCTCTTACTAGTGGAAACATGTAACATGGTGGATTGAAATAGGACGGTGCAATAACATTTTACTGGGTGGCAGTGGAGGGCTGGGGGATCACAGCAAAATTTTCTGGAGGGGGTTAGAAATTGGAAAATTTACCTAAAATTAATGTAGACATCATTTGTGGTTGTTGTCATAATGCGACATTCAGAAGTGGGCTTTTGACGATGATGTCAGTATAGTCATAAACTGTAAAAAGAAATACATCATGTATGTACAGTTTGTACATTTCTTTTGAGCAGAAATTTGGTTTTACAACAATATATTTTGACAATATAAAACCAAACATTTTTTTATGTGTCTGTTATTGCCTGTGAAACTGACAACATGAATGATGGTTCATGGCAAGCAGGCATGAATGATAAATATAATGTATCGTCATTTCATGGATGAGGGTGTTTCAATACTGCTCCTATAGCCTGCTCTTTGCTAATCTGTAGGTGCAGACTGCAGACATGAGTACAAGGTCAATGTCAGTCTGGCTACCTGCCCAGGCATGGACATCTACATTGCAGACTGAGTGTGACAGGTGTATTTGGTAATGACATTGCTACTTGCAAATTGCTGTTTGACATTGATTCAGCCAGTTATTGAGGACTCTTTGCATTCCATGTACTATGATGTAACATACAATATGTACAATGATGCAATGCATTCAAACATGAATAAATGTAAACCATTTAGTCTGTGCTAAACATGAATATTAAGCAGGCAGCTCAGTTTTTGAGATTGTACATGTAGTCACAATTAGAGGGAAAATAGCTTCCAAAAAGCTCATTTTCATTTTTTCTATCCAAATTTCACATTCCAATATTTTTTTCCAAGGGGGAATTTTGTCCCCCCAGCCCCAGCTTGAACGACACTGATAAAAGTTATGCTTAAATGTATATCCATTTGGTTTCCTTGAGACAGCGCCTGTGTGTGATGCACGCGATACCAAAGGCGATATATCTACTCGCGCAGTCACTTCGCATCAAGCCTTGAAATAAGCGGGCGCGGGGAGCAAATTTGCTCTCGTAAAGCCACCAATTGCTCCTGGTCCTTGTAAAATTCACATGAACCAGGAGCAATTTTCTAAAACAAATTGCTCCTGGTTCCAGTTTTGCACTTGATGCAGTATAGTAGTGATGGTATTGTATATGCAGAAAAGGATTACTATTTGAAAATTGCTCCTGTTTCTTCAAAAATTGCTCCTGGTTCTTGTAAAATCCCAGTGAACCAGGAGCAATGTTCAAAAACAAATTGCTCCTGGTTCCAGTCTGCTTATTTCAAGGCTTGCTTCGCATTGCATCTGCATCTTAACGCTAAGGATGCAGCGCCTTTGATTGTATGTACATTTTTTTGTAGCACATGCGGATGCTACTGTCTCAAGGAAGCCAAATGGACAAGAATTCAAAAAGTTTCATTGGCCTTCAGATTACAGGACTCTCTGTCACGGTTACTTCTTGCTGTTTATTCTTTTTGTTTACAACTTTATACAAGTTTACTTGTTTGTCTGTTTTCTAAATATTGGATTTTATATCACATGGTGGCGGATTGGTGGGAATCGGATACATAATACTGTGTCCAAGCTTCGGTCACTTGACCTGAGGTAGTTGGTGATAACCATCTAGTATGGTAATAATAGCCAGCCCATGCAGCCCAATCCATATGCCATTATTCCCATTGATTTGTGCTTTACCATGTTTACTAGCCATGTTACATGTAGGCTACATGTATGTTGCGGATTGTTGCCCAACACCTAAAAAAACACATCAAAAATGTTGACGGTTAGCAGTACGCTTAATTTGTAAAAGGAAATCTGCAAATTACTATAGCATTGGGTATAATTATTACATTGTGTGTGAGTCGCCTGTTGGTTATCACAGTACCAGTTGAGCCGGTCCTTGTGTGACTCAATGGTCACAGTATTTTACAGTTTACTGGTATCTCAGGATTTCAACTGTAATTGTTCTAGGCTGAATTGCTGGCTGATTTATTTTTCCTTAGGCTACTTCCATAGCCATTTTGTCCCCAAATTGGATTGATTTTGACAGAAAATTTGTTTGAAAATTTTGCACTTGTAATTTTTAGGGTCATTTATTTTAGCCTCTTAACAGGGGAAAAAAATAAAAATTGCAACCAACCGCCCTACTTGGCAAGTCCGTCTGCCCACAAAAAAAGGAATTTTTCATCACCTGAGGCAAAACATTTTGGTTGATTTTTTTTTTTTTTGTAATGGCATACAACACATTCATTGGTTGTAATCAGTCTGGGCTGGTTATTGAGGGCAATGGGGTCACAACCAGACCATTATTTAGTCAATTCCATTGTGCCATTCATAAAGTGAATGTGGTCAGCCAATCTCCAAATTGGGGCATACATGTTTTTCTTCAAGATTTAAAATGAAAAGTGTGACTGAAATGCGAGCTGATTTTGGTGATATAGTTTAGTTGTAACAGCTGCTCAGCATGTAAGAATACCCTTCTGAAAGCATTCTCCACACCGTGTAATATAACTATAAGTAAACCTTTTGGGAAATAAAAAAAAACCCACATACGGCGAAAAATAAATTTATTAATATAATTATGTAGTCTCAAAGCTTGATGTGAAGATTTTGAATCTTACGGATTGTGTTTTTGTCCCCTTCTTTTTTTTTTAACAACTCTGGTCAACGCATTAAATATTTCACTAATTTAAAGTGTTTAAAATCACACAATTCTTCTGCCACAATTGCTACAAATTTTGCGCTTTGAATCCAACGGTAAAGGCGCTTAATAAGTGTTGGTTAATGTAATGTAATGTAATAAAGTATAGGTTTTATCAATGGGAATATTTAACTTATTTTCGACAAGTACGCTGTTGGTTATCTGTATCACTGTATTTTGAATGGCCTTAGACCCTTAGACCCTAGTAGTTTTGGAAGCCTTGTATATGAAGTGTGACTGCCCGCCTCTGGTCTTGGCAAACTATGATAATACTGCCCTCATCATTGGGTATAAACTGTATAATACAAAGGACAGTTTATAATTAGGGATTCATCACTATGGGATAAAAACACAAGTAACACAACATATAAATTTGATTGAATGCTTTCTGAGATGTGAAAAATCATTGTTGGAAACAAAATTGAGATAAGCTGTAGGTAAACAGTTACAGAAATTTGTATTGAGGTGAAATTTGGATTTGGCCCATATACATGTATTAGGAAACAGACTTTGAAATTTGATAATCATATAAAATTGAAAGATGCTGCAATAAGTAATACACAAATAGGTTATTTATCGACATAATGGTCTAGAGAATTGAGGCAGTCTATATTTGTACAGTATATATATACTGTACTTCTTCAACGGAACTGTGTTATTCATTGATTCAATGTAATTATTATTTGCTTGTGTGAACCAACCAGTGTTTCATAGTGGCGCAAACATGAGAGCTGCATTTAGATGAAGGCTATTACTATACCACGTCCAAAGAGCGGGCCATGTTTAAAGACCCCGTAGTCTTGCAGCTACTTGTGAATTAATTTCATCTCTCCTAGTATCTGTAGTTTAGACTCTGGCAGAGACTCATGGCAAAGTCACAGTGGTCACTTTAATACTCCCAACTATTGAATAAATTGTAATGTGGTGGTATTTAGTAGGTCTTCATGTTTTTTCCCAATCCAAATCATTTTTTCACTGGTTTAATGTAATTTAGGCTCCATATGAACATTCAACAATAATTTCTCAAGTCCCGTAAATTTAATTCCATGAAAGACAGTCAAATGAAAGTTTCTTGAAGAGGTGTTAGGCCTAAAAATAGACAAATGCACATTCCTAAAATCATGCATCCAATTGTCACATGACTGCATGGCCTTGTCTCCTACAGAAATCTGCTCTCCTTTCCTACCAAGGTAAAACACTGTATTTTCTTTGTTGTTTATTTGTGGATACCGAAGAGTTCCTTATAAAACTAAAGCCCCAAGGTGTGACATGTGACATTTTTCAAAAGAGGTGTGGGGGATTTATTAGAGCCAAATTGTTGATTCATTAAATTATTTAAAGAAATTGTGATAAGGTGACAATAAAATAAACAAAATATGGAATGTTATCACTCTGAAATTGCATTTGTTAAAAGTACATTTTCAAAAATAGTTCTTTAAGGTGGTTCTACACCCCTGGCCAATTTTGTGCCTATTTTTGCATATTTCTCAAAAATTATAGCGCATTCTTGACTTAAAGTAAGATTATGTTTATTATAGGGGCAAGGACTACAACTACTGCACTGAAAATTTTATTTCAGCACAGACAACAGTTGTGGAGTTACAGTCAAAAATGAGGGATTATTTGATCAATAAATCAATAACTACACTGAAATTCCAGTGTAGTAACTGGACTCCTTGCCCCTATAATATATATACATAACTTTTGTTACCAGTGTTTTATTAGTTTTTGAGAAAAATGCAAAAATAGTCACAAATTTATCAAGGGGTGTTGTACTCCTTAAATTTAAATTCTACAGCAATTTTGGAATGAACTGGATCAATGCAGCAAATGCCAGTTTATGCTTACTCGCATGATATGGCATGAGAATTTCAGATTTCATCACTTTTTCATTGAAAACATTATGGGCCACTTATTTAGAGCAGGCGTTTATTAGGAACAATACGGTACGGTAAGCAATTTTTCCAGGAAAGGACATGCAATATTTTAAAAAGAAATATTAATTGTACTTAAGTGCAGCATTAAAGGCCAACATAGTTCATGGTAATTGTAAATCTGTGTAGTCATAGGCTCAATTGATTAGTTGACACTGACCTGTAGCATTGATGGCTTATTCTGGCTCATTCTATTCATCAACTGTACCTGTGACAAACAGAGGAGTCCTTCAATACAGGGGGTTATTCTAAAGAGGACTTGCTTAAAATGCAATATTATCAAATTTCTATTTTTTAAAAGAAATAATTTTATTTATTTTCCACAAAATATCAGTTTTCCCCTTTTAATTTTGACCTGTTCAAACAGATCAGGCAAAATAAAGAAAATCGCTATTCAATTCCGGCACCTAATGTATAATGATAATAATGAGGATAATAATGTGTGTCACTCTGTCAATCGCAGTCCTTCTGATGTGTTATGACCTTTCCGCATGCCATGTACATACAGTGTTATGAACTGAACATCGTGTACGACTAATATTTTGATCGTAATAATTTTAATTTAAAACAACATACATTGTACTCTGTTGCAGGGGTCGCGCTAACCTGCGTTTCTGCGCGTACAGCGCATATTTTTAAGTTTGAGCGCATCTATTCATTTTTGCTTACCAGTTCAGGGGTTTTCATGCGCGCAGAAAAATGAAAACATGTGAAAGAAAAATAAAAGCTTCGATCTCCAATATTTGCGACCTGTCCAGAAATTATGTAACATAAAATGCAATAACATTAATGTTGAAGTGAAGTCGCCGTAGCATTGTAACATAATTTAAAAATAAAAATAAAATACACACCGCCAGCGTAATTTAACACAGATTGTGATATTGTCTAGAATCACTGATGAGTTTTATTGCAGTACTGAATGACGTACGTGAGTTGGTAATTTCTAATTCTAGGGATCTGTAAGAAATGCTTCAAGGGTGGTGTGTAGAGATATGCCAGCGGTGAAATACGAGGCCGTAGAAGAAAAAAGTGACAAAAATTTGCCCTTGAATTATGTTTTATAGTCAAAATACTCCAGTAATTCAATAAATATCATGATATTTGGCCTAAACTTGAACTCATTTGCAATGAAATGTCATTTTTATTGAGTAAATCATGGCTTTTTCACTCGTGACATGTGACTTGCAATGCTGTTGAATTCTGCACTTTGCCGAAGTTGAACTGCATTTTATGGAATGCGGCAGACAGGGTCTAATTCTGCATAAAACCGGGCAACGTTATTTCTATAGATCTGCTGCGCATTCAAATTGCATTGTATTGCATCGTAATTTCATTTGTGTCTATGCTAATTATGTTTACACAACATGAACTCACATGTTTTCAAGCAAATTCGCCGATAATAGGTGATCAAAAGCGATCGGAATGTTACAAAAGTACAGATCGCATTCAGCTTACTTCATATGAGATGATCTTGGGAAAAATGCGGCATAATTTGTCTTGGTGTTTGCGGAATGCCATGCAGTAAAATATTATTACGTTGCGGCAATTCATGATTGACAACTAACAATCGGCGTGTCCTTCGTATCCTCCACTGTCAATTTCTTATCCACTCACTAATCCTCACAAAAACTTTGTGTTGATTACGTAATGTGTGGAGGCAAATTGAAATAATGAGTAGGGCGGGCTCCGAGGCGGGTTTCTTCTTCATCTTACGTAACAGTATTGTTCTCCAAAAAAACCCGGAAGCTTGTCGTTTGGAGCTCTAGCTGAAATACGGCAAGATAATGTAAGATAGTAAATGTAAACCTGTATTTTAGCTAGAGTATCTCGAGCTAGAATTCGGCGAACTTTTATGGCATAAAGCAACATGTTTATAGCAAGTACACTGCGTGGGAACTTTCTTTCAAAGCCAGATAGTTGGTAATAGCGAGAATCACGGCGTGAAAGGGAGATCGCGTTTTTGCCAGGCCTTAACTATTTACACATCATAACCAAAATCACAAAATCTGATACTGATATATTGAAACGCTGAGACGAATATACCTATTCGTCTCAGTTGAAACGGGCATTCAATACTTGACTAGAGAACCCCTCATTTTAGGATTTGAGCGCATATTTTTAACACTTTCAGGGGGTTCAGGGGTTCTGAGAACCCCTAGTTTTAAAACCTAGTGCTACCCCTGCTCTGTTGTGTAACAACTATATACAGCATAAACTTAAAGTCTTGATTTTTGCAGGGTACATGTATGTTGGTTTACACATTACAATCGTGTAAACCTGAGAATTCTGAAATATATTTCTAGGTGTCAGCAAATGTTACATCATTGCTGTAATTCAATGATGCTATAGTGGCAAGAGCCTAGCCAAGATTGATTTTTTTTTTTGTGGGTTGATTTTGGTAAAAGTGAACTTTGATGTCAAAATGGGTTATTTCTTTGTGACACTTTTTGGAAATCAGTAAATTTTCACCAAAAGACCTGTATTTAGGAACTGTAATAATTGCACATGTATATAAATGACCTGTTATAAGTTTGTGAGCACTTACAAAGCAGGTTTTTGCAGCGATTGCAGTAAATGCTGGCATTACGTATCACGACAAGTGGATATACGGAAAAAAAAAAGGAATGGAATCGGTTTTAGATTTGAAAATGCAAATTTTGGCACTGCAAGTTAGTGCAACCCAATTGATTTTGGATGTGTAGGGCAAACAGTGAAGTGAGATGTTGCCTGAAGAGGGCAAATTTAGAACTGCTCGTCAGTTTCTAAGGAGGTGGAAGCTTTTAGTATTATAATTCAACAGGGTGTGTTAAAATGTAGGCAGCCTAGCACTCCATGGCATTGACTTTCAAAGAAAAGAGTATTCAAGCATTTATATGCTCCTAGATGCTGTATCTTAATCTTACATGAAAACATTGCAAAAATAAGCGATTGAACATCTTGAATATATAAAAAAATGTCTACACAGGATTTTAAGTATGGTATATTAAAGTTTGAGATAGAGAAGGGGAGAGTGCAGGTTATTGATGTGTTGAAAATGGTAAGCTTTTCTCTTCAAAAGTGAAAAGAATATGTTGCCTGCACTTTCATTACATCTGAAGTGAATAATGAGATTAATGTAATCAAATAAATGACCCCGCCTTGTAGATGTCATGTCAGATAAAGGCCTCATCATCATAATCCAGGTATCAGTCCCACCGATGGGATGTTCAGTTGACAGAATTAAGCTTCTGGTTTTGCATCCGTAACTTTCTGTTCCATGGAATATGATGTCCAGGCCTAGAAAAAATGTCCTGGGATCGAAGATAAGTCTGTATTCCTGCCAAAATCTCCCCCCAAATGCTAAAATTTACCTCCAAATGCCACACTTTCCTTCCAAATGCCAACATTTCCAGTTCCAAATGTCCTTCCAAATGGAAAATTTACCTCAAAGTAACAAAAAATTTTCCGAATGCCAAAATTTCCCTCCGAATGCCAAAATATCCATGGATTCCACATTTTCAAGATGTTAATTTCAGTAAATGTACATTGACAAGGGTGTCAACTGTCATTTCTTTCTTCAAGAGGTCCAAATTTATTTCTGAGAAGTTACTTTTATTCCTCTGATACCTCCACTGTTACAATGAGCTGTTCAAGAGTTCAAAAGTTCAGCGATTTATTAAAATTTAGCAGGTTTGTATCTGATGAAAAGATGTACTAATTAGTAAATGTGTTGGAGTAAATGCCCGGAGTAAATGTGTGTTTAGATTATATTATTGTTCAAGTCCATGCCTTCATGGTGTAAAAATAAAAGGCGAAACGGTGTTGGGTTTGGTTCATGAGTCGGCAACCCACGTCACACCATTCACCATTGTCACTAAAAATGGCAGAGAAATACAGTACTAAAGGATCCTGTTCTGTTGACTTCTTCCAACATGATGTAAACTTTAAGTAGAAATGTTAAAAATCACAGCATACCTTGATTATCCAAAAAGGCTGATAGTGATACCAAAGGCAACTAACTACATGTTCTAATTGCTAAAATATGACCATGATATCTAAAATCCATTATCCGTGTTGTAATCTGTGTTGTAAAAAGTTTTAAAGTAAATCCGTGTTTTATGAATAAAGCTTCAAATGTATAAACAATGATTATGAATGATATTAATGTCGCAATAAATTGTTCAATATCACGATCAATATGCTCTGATTGGAATATATTCTTAGGATAGTAGGCCGACTGTTACGAATCTTACGATGTTTGGATGGATAGAGGGTTCATGCCTTGGTAATATACCTTTATTTCGGTTATTAAACAGTATTTTTATCATAAAAATTGACACACACAACTCAGATTGTTTTTAACATTTAGTTCTCTTATCTTTTAACAATTTTTGTCACGTCATACAAAAATGTCATTTTCCGTGTTGTACCTCTGAAAACGGAAAACTTCGGACTCTATCATAGACCCTAGATCAGGGTTGTCACTAGACTGAATTTAGTGCCGGCTAAATTTCCATGATTTTTGTCCAAAATACTCTTCATGGATCATTGTCAAGCTTATTTTGAAGGGAAAAAGCACAATTTCTCTATTTTAGTACTGGTTGGCAAACCCTCATATTCCCTTGAGTGCCGGTTGGTCAGCCGGAGTGCTGGTTGCTACCGGCACCGACCAGTGTAGTGACAACACTGCCCTAGATTTGATGTTATCAACAATTGCTTCAATGGCAAAGCCTCTCTGTAGGCTTTCACATTAAACCCTCATCCTGTATACTTTGTAATGCATTCAGCATTTTAAAAGAAATTCATTTGAGCCCAAGGAAAAGTCATCTTTGAACAGTGAACATTGGTGAAGTCAAGTTATTCTTTACATTTTGCATATCTGACATTGACAAGAAAACTGGTTCAGGTATCAAAATAATTGTACAAGTTCTCTCTCTGCAAAATTATATTTATATTGTTCATAAGATATTTTGCAGAAGAGATGTACATATCATTTTAAAATGGTCTTTTAGGACACCCTGTACCTTTGATTACATTTGGACCTAAGCTCTGAATCACTCAATATCCAGCATGATTTTGAAAGATGCCTTGCTATTAGTATTATGCACAAGATGGAGGAGAAAAGGTCAGTGAACTAAGCCTATTAGGATGTGCTATTAGTCCTTGCCCTTCAAAGCATGGAAAATAGGTCAAGGGGAGATAGGATATAATTCTTGGCTAGAGGCCAAGAAAGTTTGGAGTATATGTTCAGAAATATGGATTGCTCTTCAAATAGTAGTAGGGATCACAGATATTGGATTGTGTACAGTGCAGGCCTACAATAACAAGTACATTAGGGATGAGCTGAAACAAAAGTTGATTTCAAGGGGGGGGGGCGGCCAAGATTGACTGAATTTTGACGTCGTCATTGGTTTTACACGTAAACTTGAAAATGTCTCAAATAATTCCAAAAGTGTACATGTATGCATGTTATCAAGCACTATTTTATCAGTCTAAATATGTTGAGGTTCGACAGTGAACCTCATTGTAAGTACTGTTTTTTAAATTTTTTGTTTGAATAACGCACGATATGTTATTTATATATACTAAAATTTCCCCCCGTGTGTAGCAACGAATGCGTGGTGTAACGGTTAACACCTTCGCCTGCCACGCAAAGGGTCCAGAGATTGATTCCCACTCCCGGCAATAATAATTTTTTTCTTCACATTCATTTTGAATCCATAATTATTTATTTTCATGTGAAAATGTATACATTGCACTGGGAAATATATTTTGTGCATTTTTGCTGAACCATGAAATGGTATCGGCTATACTAACTTTAACCTTTTGGTCTGAAATGGACATATCTTTAAATGCCACAAAGGTATGAGCCCCCGAGTGATGTCAAGTGAAAGAGGAAGGAGCTAAGAATATAATACAAATATTTCCTAACATCAAAGGTCATCCAAGGGGTCAAAAAAGGTCATTTTAACCGAAAATGCTCCAATTGAGCTGAATAAATGCAATGATCCTTATGACATTCTAAACATGTTTAAAATATTTTAATATTCATTTAAGGTCATTCAGGGGTCATAATGGGGTAAAAGGTCAAGTTTTCAAAACTGCTCCAATTGAGCTGATATTTAAATGCAATGATCTTTATGACATTCTAAACATGTTTAAAATATTTTTTAATTCATTAAGGTCATTAAGGTAGTATGAACGGCTAATCAAGCTTGCAGCAAAATAGCCACAATAGCAAATTGGAATTGTGTATTAATTTAAAACTTAGAACAAACTAAAGATAAGTCTTCACTCCCCTATTTTTAGAGTTTCATAAAAATTTTACCATTTCTTATGTATTTTTTTATTTTTTGAAAATTACCTAAATTTTACCACATTATAATTTTTTTTGCCAACATGGAGTGTGCTATGGTTTCCAAACTTTCAGGGATGGTGTATAAGCTTAATATCTAAATTCTCTCGCCAGCTTTTTTTGGATAAAGTGTTTAATTTTTAGAAAATTAATTTTTAAATTTTTGATTTTAGGAAATTTAGAAACACCTATAACTTAAAATAGAAACACTTTATTAAAAAAAAAGCTGGCGAGAGAATTTTCTAAATTTGATTACCTTTCATATGACACCTTGTTTGTAGAAATTGGACCTATAGTTAGCTCAAAAAAAATTCTAGAATTTACATAAATTAGTGTTTCTAGAAAAAGTCAAGAAAATTGAAAAAAGTACTAACATTACCATTTCATATCTCCTTTGTTAAGGTCAATATCTTGGAAAAAATTGCTGTCATTTATTAAGTAGCATTTTTGCAATAAAATAAATTAAAAACCAGATTTATACAGTGGGTATAAAGAAGAGAAAATCACATTTAAACAAATTACTTGTTTTCAATAATTAAGCCGATTTGAAGAACTTGGCAACATGCCAAAAACATGCCATGTGTAAAGTCTATGGGGTTTTCCAATCACAAAAAATTACATAAGTCAAAAACGCTCTTTTGGAAAAAATTACAAATTGGCAGGTGAGTTTTTCTCACCCATCTACACATTCTGTATCATTTTCAAGCAAATCTGAGCATGACACTGTAGCCGTTCATACTACCTTAAGGGGTGATAAAGGGGTCAAAGGTCAAGTTTTCAAAATGCTCCAATTGAGCTGAAATTTAAATGCAATGATCCTTATGACATTCTAAATATGTTTAAAATAATGTAATATTCATTTAAGGTCATTAAGGGGTCAAAGGTCAAGTTGATATAGGCCTATACATGTACCACAATATACTGCCGAAGCCCCATGGTTCAGCTATGGTGCGGTAACCGCTCTTTTTTTCTACAACGGGGCCAATAGAGCTAAAAATGCACCCTGGCTCGGGGAAAAATAATTGCGTCCAACATCCAGGCAGTGTTGCCGTTATATTGTCTGTTTTGTTTACGCTATTGGCTGTTGCCACATTGAATAATGTCGGCCAACATCGTCTGATTGTGAAGGAAGAAATAAAATATCTGATAACCAGTTTTCACAGCATATATTCAGAGATGTTGCATTTTAGAATAATTGCAAATAGTTTGTATTTTATAACTAGGTGACCCTACATATGCCCCCTATATTATACTTGTGCAGTGCAGCTTGGTCAGATAGCCCACAGACAGACAGACAAACTTAATTGGCTAGGTCAATGATATTCTAACATGAATCATGTATGTAGTAGTATGAGTCACACACAGGGAATTACAACATGAGTAAACTATGTTACTAGGTTTCACAGGGAGTGTGTGTGACAGGTCAATACGTTCACTCAGGGTCTACATAATTATAGCAATTTCGTTATTTTAGACGCAGTGATGCTTCTAAAAATATGTAGACTTGAACAACATGGAGGAATGCTGGTATTTTATGTATGTTGCATAGATCATCTTCAATATTCATGTGCATTATTTTGCTGAAGTAGTGATGTGTGTGTATCAATTTCAAGTTTAGGCTGGGATTTTCTGTTAATTTTGTGCCTGGATTCCCTATGTAGTTTATGGGCGGGTATCTGGGGTACAAGTATCACCAGCGATCAAGTCAAAGTGGAGTGCGAAATTTTGAATATTTCATTAAAGTTTGGCCTATTCATTTCTAAGAGATGTTACTGTTAGGTGTGAATGAATGGAAATTTAACACTTGCTCTATTAACTTGGATACATGTGTACACAATTCCTCTTACTGTGGTGCACCCCTACCCCCCAAAAAGCATGTCAATGTTACAAAAAAACATTTTTCCTGTAAAAAATGATATAAATCAATCCTTTTTTGAAAAAAAAATGTTAAAATTATCCTTCTTTTTGAAGGGAAAAATCCCAAAGGTTCACTTTTTAGTTCCCTCCACCCTACCACTTTGCACTCCTGATCAGTGACTTGCTATATTTTGGTGGACTTTGTACAAATGTAGTCTTGTTTTGTAACACTTTTAAAGTTTTTGTGTGATTAATTTTTCGCACTTTGCCAACTTTTTTACTTGATTTTAAATTCACGATTCTGAGTTTCCTTACATTTAAGGGGGTACTACACCCTGCCCAATTTTGTGCCTATTTTTGCATTTTTCTGAAAAATTATAGCGCATTGGTGACAAGTAAGATATGTTTATTATAGGGGCAAGGACTACAACTACTTCACTGGAAATTTTGTTTCAACACAGACAACAGTTGTGGAGTTACAGTCAAAAATGAGGGAAAACCAATATTTGATCAATAAATCCATGAAATCAATAACTACTTGCTTTGAGTTGCTGAATTTTCAGTACAGTAGTTGTATAGTCCTTGCCCCTATAATATACATATCTTACTTGTCACCAATGCGCTATAATTTTTGAGAAAAATGCAAAAATATGCACAAAATTGGTCAGGGGTGTAGTACCCCTTAACCTATACAAAAAAGGAATATTTGTGCATTTTTATTTTCACAATAGCTGGTTTGAGCTACAAATAAATGTAGCATGAAAATGTCTGCTTTTGCAGTATGCTATTGCTAGGTTTAACTGGTGGGATATTTGTGTTGTGCATCCCATTGGGCTGATGGAGTAGTATTTTCCTTTATTGCTGACCTTTGAAGACTAATGATTGATCACTCTCAACAATTGCCTATGCTACTGAGGTAGGAAGGTTTTCTTCAATAAAAAAAATCTATTTAAAAAATAAAATTCCACTGTTTTTGGCTTTTGTACAAAATCATTACCTATGACGAACATGGCTGACTGAGACAGACTGAGTTGATATGCACTGTTATTGACTTGTGCATTCTGAATAAATAGTTACTTAAAAAACAAATTGAGATGTTCAATCACCTGCGATAATTAATATCTACAGTTTAATTATTGGTTAATATAGTAGCATAAATATTTGATAGAGAGCACACCTGGTTAGAGTATTATGCAGTACATGTATGTATAATCCTATACACGAATATTGAACGAAGATTAAAAATTATGTTTCAAATTCACTATAAATGTATACATATATCCAGTGGTCTTCGTTTAACGAAGATTAAAATTGCTTTGTTAATGAATACTATGAAAAAAGTAGGTGTCTGGGGGAAAATTGACAGTAACAGGTGTATATAGATGCATGTTCCTGCAGAAAAGTACAATGTTCAGGCCATGCCGTTTGAGGCGAGCGATCGCTCTCGCTCGCTCAAACTCAATTTCTAGCGAGCGATTTTAAACTCGCCAAAGACACTAAATATCGCTCGCTGCGAATCGCCCAAAATTGAATCCAATATCAATTTACATGCAGGTTTCAGCACTTCAGTGTATCCTGTATCCGATCTACCATAATAAGTTAGCCTTAAACCCTGGATACGAAAGAAAGGTTGTGAAGCTTTGTGAGTTCAGTGTGTAATATTGTTTCATATTAGTATATGAATAATTTTTCAGACCTAGCGAGTGATTCGATTAAAATGTAGAGAGTGATTCAACCTCTCGCCTAGCATCATGCTAGCGAGTGATTGACCACTCGCCTTTAAAATCTAGATGGCAAGGCCTGATGTTTCATCCTGTATTTTTTATTTACAGCATTTTGTCCTTCTCATTAGGTGTAACTCATTTTAAACAACATTTCTTCAGTTGTCCTTCTCATAAGTACATCAACATGACCTAATCAATCTTTCTTCATCTATACACCATTATTCATTTTGTTTCAGGCTAGGACAAGGTGACACTGATCAGCCGCCGCTCAGAGGAGCGTCGTCGCTGACCTTGCAACCCCGGTCCCGGAGCCGGCGGTAAGTGGATTTGTGAGCCTTCATGTTCTGTGGTTTTTGGAATGAGAATGAATGCTACTACGGCTTGCTATCCAAAAATTTTCATTAAACCCAGTTTATGAAATAGAGGTTACTTAAAATTGCATTTCCTTCTAACATTGTGTTATTTAATTTTGATTTTAAATAATTACCTCTAAATTTTGCCCTTTTTGAATCAGTACTAATATTGCATGTATGAATTCTGTCTTGAGATATCTAATTTAATACTTAAAACTTAATATTTATTTTAAAGTTAAAGAGTTAAAAGTTAAATTTTAATTAGAAATGCAATGTTTCGCTGAATTCTGATATACATTTAAAAAAAAAAGAATAATTTCTTTGTATTTCTATTAACAATATCCTGTTAAATTGTTTCAGAAATATTTAGGCCTATATGTATCTAGTCGTCAGGGGCTTCAGTTCAATTGACACACTCGACGCAGTTGGGACTGTGAACCCTAGTTATTCATACCAACAATTCTGAGCAATACCCAACCAGAGGGATTTTAAGCTTTTAGGCCACAGTACTCTTTCTTTGCCTAGATGTGGTTTGAATACTGAATTGTGCAGGTGAAGATGCCAGCAGAAGGAAGCGAGGGATGTTGAAGTAGAAAAGTACATTGCTAAAGTGTGTTGAATAAATACTTAACCAGAGGGTCTAGAGATGCCTTGAAACTCAAATCATAATGCAAAGTTGTGAAAATTTGTCCCAGTTGTAGCTAGTTGTTTTTCTTCCAAAAACCACAGACACTATGCTTGTAAATACTCCAAATCCATTGGCATTGCACATGCTTGCAAAAAAAAAAAAACCTTTCTAAAACCCTTAATTTATTCACCTTAAAGAACTTCTCAAGTTTAAACTCAGTGTTGACACAGAACATGACCTGCATAGAGAACTACTACTATTCTGGCATGGGCAATTTTGTTTTACACATTTGATAATTTGAAATTGCATTTGTTTCTCTTATAAGATAGCATTATTGTAAGTTTGCTGTTAGTACAATATGTGCTATAATAAGGTTGGGTTTTGAAACATTGTTTGAACCTTTTTATGTAAAGCCAAGCCCCCCAAAAATAATTGTCAAAATAATTGCACCGTACAAAATTGTTGCTCGTAGATTAGGTTCATTGAAGTAAAGAACTACTTACTAAACGGTGCATTTGAAGTATCCTTTTGACCCAGATCCATGACTTTGGATGGCTTGTATCCAAAAAATAAATGCGTAGTGGCACGTTACACATTGTACATACATGTAGTATGTAGTTAAGAGGGTGAAATTAGATTTGGAGAGGGGTGCATATACTTATGTACATGTATGATGTATGTGCAATAAAGGTCCCCTCAAACATGATGCACTTGGATCTGTGTGGACAGACCTGGGACAAGTTAACCATTCAAAACACTAAAACAAGGTTTAAAATGTTAGCACTCAATAGCAGGAATGATGCTCACAAAACTAACTTATCAGTTATCTTTAGAGATACTAGCAAAGACACTGAGATACTTGGTACTTGCTTTCAAAGGGGTGGTGGGATGTTGCCTGTGTGGGTGGGTTGGGCCCGGGTGGGGTAGGGGATGGGAGCTTTTATACTCAGCCATGATAAAGCAGACCAAAAAGTTGTGTTGATAAATGAAGTGTGAACTTGAGAAGTTTCTTTGACTTATTAACTGATTGCTTGCTTGCAGGGATGGGGATATATCATGTGACCAACCAGTCAATAACATTGTCATTGCTTTTCAGTGGAATTACAGTTATCCTAATCAAGCATGATTTGTACATCACTAATTAACATCAAGTAGATAGTTTTGTTTGTTTTGCTACAGATCCTGGGTTTTGCAGAGTTTGAATGATATTGGCCTGTTTACATTCAATTGTTTTACTAAACTAAATTTCCAAATTGCACCGAGTTATGAGCCATGCGGGAGTGTAGAGCGGAGTGTAGAGCGTATGAGCGTGAACGCAGAATTCATAAACACTTGCGCTGATTGGCTAATCCACAATGTTAACTAGCCGGTTGAAGGATTGGTTATCAAGCACGTAGAATTGGCACAGACTTGGCCTCTTCTATACACTCTCGATCATCATCATGTACTCGGAACTCTAAAGAATTAGGAAGTTTATTTTAGTGTCCGAGAATATTGACTCATTTTGATTTGATTCTTATCTGGAATGCAGCGCAATAATTGAAGTTTTTGATATTCATTGTTTTTGATGTTCATTATGAATGGTATTAAAGTAGAATGGAACACAAAGTGACCCATTTCAAGTCTTTTGTATTGCATTGCATAACAGGAGTTTTGTACCGGACTTTTGGAACTTCTATTGGGCTATTGCAGTTGAAACCCAAATACCCCCCTATGGAAGACATTACCTTAATTTTCCACACAGGGGATGTATATTTCAAAATGGAGTTGCCCAACTCCATTTGAAGATTTATAGGTCATGTCTTGCAGGGGGTGTATGGATTTCAACTGAAATAGCCTAGATATCTGATTGTTGAATCTGAAGTGTGTGGTGAGCTATGCAGCCTACTCAGTCAGCATGCTGGTTGTAAGCACATAATAATAATGAAATGTATTAATAATATTAAAAATAATGTCATATAACAATAATGTATAATGGTGTGAATCGCATGACATGTGCATGAAGTCACTAAATGAATCACTAAATAAATAAATCGGTAAGTTTTGGTTTAAAAACAAAAATGACTGCATGAAGTCTCTGATATCATTTTTTGTATTAGTGTGAAAAGCACACATGTACGTAGAAAGACCATTTCATAAGTTGGAATAATAATAGCGCAAATCACATGACACATGAAGTTGTTGATTTCATAATAGCGCTAATAGCTTTGCATGTAAAGCTCATAATCATGTTTTTCGCAAAGTCACAATGGGTTCAGCTTTCCTGTGCACCTACATGTATTGCGATTGTAATATTACATACCATATTTCCTAGAATATACACCCCCTTGCAATTAAACCACTTTTTTTCAACCAAGATGTTTCAAAAATGCTGATATTTCCATGCCACGTGTATCTTGTATAGTAAGCTTACCAAAGTGCACACATGGTTGTTATTGGCGTCAGTAATTGGCAAAAATCTGGTCTTAAACCCGGAAGTGAACCGAATGTCAATAGTAAATAAGTTCATAATTCGTCTTTTCAGCGTGAGTTTTAAGCTTACCTAATGATTTTAACAGGAATTATTGTTCTAATAATTATCGCTTTTGTCAGAACCAGAAGATAAGGTATAGGCTACACTAATAGATACACCCCTATGTTAAGTATTGTGAATACCAAGTGTCATCATCACAAGTCATCGGAGGGAAGATTATTCACTTAATCTGTGATAGCATTTAACTGGTTTTGTTTCTGAGCTTGATTTCAAATTGGCGCATCGACATATACACTAGTATTAAACCTAAATGGTAATGGGGCAATTTATTTCATGTCTGCAAATGGGCTTTTACATTTGGAATCCACACCCCCACTGATGAAGAGTGTGAAATTTCAACCAAATTCAACAGTGTGAATAATTATAATTCCAGATCCAACCAGCTTCATTTCCCCCAAAAGTGGAAAAGGTGTAGAGGATTTTGAAATTCCAAACACATTTTTTTCCATTTCAAAGCAAATTTGAACATTTTTCAACTGGAATCCAGATAGCAGTATGCACAGGGTGTGTGTGGGTTTTAAATGGAACAGCCAAATGTAGCTCTTACCCTGATTATATGGAGCAGACATATTGAACATAGTATACATGCCCTCTGCAAAAATTCATCGTATTTCTTCTCATTTATTTTTGTCTAGGTCAGTCAATCTTTTCGTAGTAGAAATTGATGATCACCATCCTGTACGCTGGTGTGTAAATAATATGCAATAAGGCCAATTGATAAAACACAAACCTGTGGCACACACACATTTAATACTGACTGCAGTTTGTTAAAACTTCTTGTTTTCCCCCCAAAAAAAATACTTGCTTTCTTCAAATAAAAATGTTAAAGTGATCCTAAAGATGAAAGTTTGCAACGTTTCCTTGGTAAAGTCATCCAAATTCAGATAAGTAGACACCAAACACAACCATATCAGGGTGTACAGAAAATGGCTGAATGGGCCTTTAATACTTGGTACTTTCAATCCAAATGTCATTTTGACTTTGAGTATCACTTATCAGTATCAGTTGAAATTGAAAAGGAAAATAATCAGGAAATATCCAATCTGACAAGAGTTTCGCACACACCGATCAAGACTGAAGTCAAGAATGATGTCGGAAGTTCCTGTAGTAAGGTCATGCCAGGCTTGGGAATTGTCAGGATACATGCCCTGCCAATGCCATCAGGAAATAGTTTAGGAATAGAGTAGTACTTGCTCTGTTTGCACTGATATTTACTGACAAGGAAATTTTTGTGATCAAGCAAAATGAGTTAATTGTCGCTAAATTTGATTTTGAGATGGAGCTCCATGAAGTTTTTATTTTCTTTTGTATTATATTGTTTTTAGAATCACAAAAAATAGCCTAAATGTCTCAGAAGCAAGTTGATTGATTTGCAGCCTACTGTTGACTAAACCAGGGACATGAATTTGATTTAAAAACTAATATTAAAATTGCTTTAGCCTGAAAAAATGAATGATTTTCTAAATTACTAACAGATCAGGGAAACTAAAAAATGTGTCACATACAGAGCAACTTCCACATATCCATGTGTAGCAATCCTGTGATGTTTTAGTATACTATAGATGGTTTTGCAGTCCATTTCACCCCATCTGTGCCCTTCCACAAAATGCAACAAATCCCCAATAACCGCTCTGCATGGATAAACTCTCTTGCATATTCAGATGGGATTGGTTCTCACTCTGAACTTGTAATCATTGTGAGATGAGTTGACATTGGAATATGAAATTTAAAAAAAAGGACTGAGTCTGAGAACTTGAGAAGTAGACTAAGTATATACAATATCATACAGGACTTCTTGAACCAGGAATATGTGGTGATTTAACTGTATTTTATTCTTTGAAAGTAAAATGATAACAAAAGGATAGACATAAATTGTGTGCTTCAGTGCCAGAGAGCCAGGGTTTTAGGTGGAAGCATGCATGTTATTTTTGTTTCTTGGATTTTTTTTTTCACTAACCTCAACCCATCAACATCTGCATGCTTAAATACTGAACATTGCCAACTTTATTGGATGGTAGGACAATAGGTTGTTGTCCTAAATACTAATAAATACATTCATCTTTTGGGATTCCCTTTTTGCTCTCAGGCGGACCATTTTAACTGTTCATACTTTTGTCTTTGACTTGCAAGATAATCCTCCTTTTTGTCATACAAAATACTTCTCAATGCTATCCAGTGTTGCCAAAACTTTCATTGCTAAAGCGTGGCAAATTGTAAATCCAAGAATCACAGTAAAGTAACCCAAATCTAGAACATAAATCACCCAATTGAGTGAAAAATACCTGACTGATAAAACTAATGGGAAGTTAGGGAACAAACGAAAGTGCTTTCATTAGAAGGCTGACTTCCCTCTCTCCCTTCATCCTTCCCTATTTCTCTCTCTCCCTCCTGCAACGTAATTGTGAAATATTGAAAATTCCTACTCAAAAGATCAACTTTGACTGATATGTTAACTGTTTTTTTAACGAACATAATCAAGACTTTTTGACCCCCCCCCACGAAGGGGCTTTCGTCTGTGGGACGTCATCAAACCTTTGTTCACTTACTGACTGACCAATCAATAAATGTTCGCAAAACCCATTGTATTGAAATTAGGAGCTTCAAAGATTTGCATCCTTTTATATCTTGTCAATATGTTTTAAATTACTACCACGGTCCAACACTTGCAAAAGTAGCCCAATTTTAGGCAAGTATCGCTGTATCGGCATGATTTTTTTGGTAGCGGCAAGATACTGTGAAGGAGCCCAATTCCGCGCCAAAAACGTGGCCCGGTGGCATCACTAATGCTGTCATGTAAACATAGTGGTTTCATGTTCAGTCCCTACTCTCCAAGCTCGGTTAGTTTTAAAAGATAAGAAAAATGCAACAGCTAGCCGTATTGATCATAGATATTGGGAATTCACTCAAGAGAGTTGCAAGATAGTCTTTGCGTAAATGTCAGTCATATCGCTTTCTCGATGCTGATGAGATTTGCGAGTAAGTTTCTTTGAAGTCCACACAAGTTATGAACATGATGAACACATGGCAATGACAAAATTGACAAGGTGCCAACTTTTGGAATATAATCTAGATTATCAATAGTTTTGATTTTAAGCACTGTTGAAGGAAACAATTATAAAGCCTTGAATATGGGTATTTTGTGTTTGAGAAAGAACGTTGCGCACCATATTTCTGAGCATAATGAGTCTAATTTTTAAGGTTAAAAGGGCAATTTTCAAATGGTTTAAATTGTTGACATTTTGATAGTAGTGTATTTAGAGAACCCTACCTGTTTCGTTGGGAGGAAATAATAATATTTAAGTTAGGAAAAACCACCCAAATTGTCCAATTTGGGTACATTAGAACAAGTGCATAGTAGATTTGACATCACTACCAAACTCACGGTAAAAGGTCAGACATGACAGATGCAGCCGCTAATTTCAAGACCAGCGTCTGTACCAGCTAAAATTTTCTGCCCAAGTTCTGCAGAATATGTCGAGAAAGAGAATAAAGCGCTGAACAAAGTTAATCACTTGGATCAAGGCGTAAAACTTAAAGTCCCTGCCGAGAACTGAAAATCATCTGCAGAGACTTGGATTATAGCCTGGCCTTTATTATGCCACCGTATTCAGCATGTTGTGGTCAATAGTAGAAAGGTGATACAGGAAGCAAAATAGTTTCAAGTGTAATAATAGAAAAAGGTGAACACACTCTTTTTTATTACAATCAATGATAAGGAACTAATAGATCAGAAAAGTACTCCCGATTCCAGAAAAATTCAGAACTGTTTTTTTAATTATTTAAATCATCGTGTTTTGCTGAATGGAACGTAACTCTTTTAGTTGGCCATAATAAAGATGACCAATTTGTGGAAGGGACACAACATTTTTTAGGATTCTTTTGTATGCTTGAACAATCAAGCCCAAAGACTTGCATAATTTCAATCTAGGCATTCTAATATGCAAAATAAAAGTAACCTGAATATTTATGCATGGATTTTTATCAAAATATTGGCTAAAATCATTAATTGCATTAATTATTGCTAAAAACAATAAGATACAAAGAAAATATAAATTGATGTATTATGAAAACCGTATGTCCGATTTGTTTCAAACAAAAGGAATATTGATCAGTGTACATTGTCCTACTCAATCAATCTATTGAAAACATGCCCAGAGCATTTCCTATTTTCCAGAAATATCCTCTTATACCACCTAAAATTTTGCTTACAATAACATAATATCACACAGACCAATTTTATCACCATTTTAATACACAGACATTTTTGTAACTGTGTTTCATGTGAATATAGATATTTACATCATAGTTAGTTAACTATTGCCAGGTCATCGAAAAAAGTTGCGACTACCGCTAATAATCATGATTCGTGACTACCCTATAGTAGATTTAGTCCTGCAATCCAATAAAGAAGCCAGACACTGTGAAGTCACTGAGTCTTTAGTTTGCCCCCAAGTCTCCAGTCTCCTACCCTATCTGCAGTATTATATGCTCATTTTGCTGAATAAATTTGTATTGCTAGCAATAGCAAGGCTCTTATAGGTAACAAATACAGATGAGGCTGAGGCTAATGGCACAGATATTTGTTTTAAAGCTATGGTATTGTGATGTTACAAGCAGCAAACTTGTTTTCTTAAAGGAACAAAATTTGTTTTAAATGTTTAGAAAAGTTGCTAAACAGTAAACATGTGAAAGGGTTCAGCCTTTATTAACAAGCATTATTGACTTGGTTTGGCTTCCAATAGGTTTTTTGTTTTTGGCCAATTTTTAAAAACATTTTTGAAAGTAAAAAAACAGCAACATTTTTATAAACGAACGTTTAAACGGCCAATTTTTTTACTGTTTAAAACGTTTAGCCCATTGATTGGAAATCAGCAGTCTTTAAAAATAATATCCCTCCTGTTTTTGGTAAAAAACTGAACCCCCAATATTGTTATGGTCCCCCCTTCTGAAGAAAATGACAATCTCTATTATGTTGCTGTATAGCCTTCATCATAGGTTGGTATTAAATATGGACACAGCTTGTAAAGTGTTTTGAGCCATGTGAAAGAGGATGTTCTATTGAGATAAGTGCATTATCAACATTTGATGCAGACAGACACACCCACCTGGTAGAGAATAGAGATGCAGCATTTATGCCAAAGCCTAGTGACCTTACTTACTAGCTCAATACCTACAAATACGATTTGGTTTTCAGATTTTGTATGTGGCTGCCAGAACATTATAGTGTATGTGCACAGACATTGCATTTATAGCTGCTTTATTTGCAAGATAATTGAACTTGCTTCATTTTATATTGAGCTCTGTTTGAAAGCCAGCAAAAATGTGACACCGGAATGACCCGGGGAAGAAGGTACTCAAGTGTGTTTGGGTACGTAGGGAGGCGTCACTGAGAATCTCTAAGCGGACACATTCCTATGCCAATTTTTCAAGAAATTTGGACCCATTGAGAAACCAAAAGTCCAAATTGTTATAAAAGGCTCATGAGATGTTCTAGTAGCTTTTCTGATGCAGAAAATGTATTGCAAGTTTATGCAGGACTTCTAGTCCTGCAGCTATTTCACTGTATCAACATCTATTTGTCACTTCAACATTAATGGTAACCTTTAGCAAATTGAAAATACACTAGGTGGGCGCTTATTGGGGCATGGGCGCTTATTGGAACGAATACGGTATATCTGAAGGCTGAAAATGTGACGCATGTTTACACCCCCTCCCCGCGCAAAATGGTTAGCTTTAATTTAGCTTTAATTTGGCCAATTTAACTGCTTCCCTCATCCCCCTCTCTTCCCTCCTCCCCCTCTCTTCCCTCCTCCCCCCTCTCTTCCCTCCTCCCCTCTCTTCCCTCCTCCCCTCCCTTCCTATCTCCTTCTTCCCCTCCCTTCCCTTCCCCTGTCCATCCTTCCCTCCTTTTCCCTCATCCCCTTTCCCCCTTCCTCCCCATCTCAGAAAATAGAAAACAAAAACCTAGGGATTCTAAAGGAGCCCATACCAATCCAAATTTTGATTACACCATGTAATAAAAAGACCTGACCCAAGAATGGGTCATCTATTATTCAGTCAACAGGAACACAAGAATGACAAGATAGATAAAATCCATAAGTTGTCTTCCTTGATGACACTGGATATAGATTGTGGGGTCAGTTGTTATTGTGTTTCACTAACTTATAACATTAATGATGTAGTTAATTTTTGACTAAACATTTTCACTCAATTTGTTAACTCCTTGATGTGTTAAAAACTAAAAGCTAATTAATTAGTAAATGTTAGGTTCATATCATTGGGTTAAATCCAGGCTTCAAATTTTAATTTTTGGGCACCCATTTTCAAGGCCACTGGGCAAAGACAACAAGTGATGAAGAATGCCTTGATCGGTTGACAAAGATCTGGGCATCAAGGCCAAAACTGAAAAAGGGCAGGCAATGGCCTTGGTGCCGCCCTGAGATTCAAACCCTGGTTGAGTCAAGCTTCATAGTCTGTGGTTGCCTGTTGAGTGCTCCTGTGAATGAGTTTCACCTTCCTGTAGTATTTGTTCATGTTCCCTTTACTACAAAAAAGGTAAACTGGAAAGTTTTTAATGAATATGTCATTATGTGGTTAAATTCTCTAATTAGTTTGTATATTAAATCCCATGATAAAAAATGTTTGAGATAGGATCTTAGTATAATTTTCCCAGTTTTATTATATATCATCGTCATCGTCATTGTCATTGCTATTGTCATCATTGTATTTATTTTAATATACTTATTTATGTTCCAATCTATAGCATTTTCAGTATTGTACTCTAGCTTCACTTATAATTACTTTTGAAAGCACAACCCATCCGTGTAATTATATAATTGTATCAATTTGTATGCATGCATATCATTTCGTATAAATCCAGTCAATTGTATTAAAAACTGTTCATTATAATCTACATGATAACCATTGAGAATACCTCCTTCATGTCATCGTTAAATCCATTTTCGGTGTTCTAATGTCAGTAATGACAACTTTACATCAGACAAATGTGTATTCATTTCAATTTTCATAACCTGTCACCCAGACATGCTACATGTACACAGAAATTGCAATTGAGCGTGTACAATATTTGAGCAACTTATTAACATTCTTGGCTTTACTCGCTGCTTACATAATGTTTTATCTTGTTTACAAATATTATATGGATAATGTTAATAATGATCCCATTCGTTGTGTTATGTTTTTTCAGAGATTCAGATCTCCTCTCACCACTAAGGTAATTCACCAACTGCACTGTGTGTGTTGTTAGACTAATGCATGCATTATAACATATACTTCATGTTCTTTTCTCAAATTATGTGCAATGTGAAAAAAGCTTTGGCCATATGATATAGGCCTAGATGTTTTCTTTCAGCCTAGCCTTAAGTTGGCTCTATGTACCTTGCTTTTTCATATTAAATTTTACTTGTTTGTTTGATAAAACTGGAATGTACTTTTCTTCCTTATATTATAATGGACTGGGTTTCGCTTTGTGTTATAATGTGCAAACTTACAAGTTTTTGTAATTCATATGCATAAAATGATGCCAACAAGTACATTTGAATGAGAAGAACATATGACTTCAAAGTTTGATGATTCTTCTTGGTTACTGTTTGAATGCTGATAATTGAGTAGCCATAACTTCATAGAATTTGCACAGGCTTTATTTCTGTGTGAGCACATGTTTGTTGTGAGTAGAACTTTAGTGTTTTTAACCATAGATTTGAGAAGTGATTTTTGTTTTAAAAGTATATTTGAGAATGATTTTAAAGTTTCCTTTATTGGTATTTTAACCATAACTTACTTGGGAGGGGGGATTTGGTTGGAAATGCCCTCTGTATTGCTTCACCCTACTGCCCAGTCAACCTAGCCTGCTGGGTTTTGTAGGATTTGGCAGAAACATTTGTAATTCCAAGGTTTACAGTGTGTTTTTTACTGAGCAAACAGTTGACGGGTAAATGTGGGGTGATGCGAGGAGTATGGGGTAACAGTGAGCCCAGTAGAAACAGATTTGGTGAAGGGTGATGCTGGTTAACCTCACCAAACCTCACTTTGAACTGTCAACCACTGTTTGAGGTGGTTAATAGTGGGTGATACACAGTGACATACATGCCCAGTAGAGACAAGTACTGGTGACGATTTAGTAGTTGCCACCGGACGTCACATAAAAGTGTGACAAACAAAGATACAGCATGAGCGATCCAAATCTGACCTTTAAACAGCATGAAGATCACAAAAAATTTTGTGTACTTCACCCTCCCCACTAAATATGTAGGTAGTGAATCATTACCCCGCATTTGCAGCGCATCAGAAAGGAACCCGGTTGACGGTGAGAGGATTAAGAATGCAGGGGAATAAAAGCGTGGTGATGTGAAGTGCTCACTCTCTTAGAATGGTGTGTAGATTTGAGAATGATCTTTTCAAGATTTGTGTGAGATGGTTAAATACTAGTAGTATAGAATGGTTCAGAATGAAAAGCTCTAGTGATTCTTTAAACTTGAAAAGCAATGACATATTAAGTCTCTTGTTCTGATTTTCAAACGACTTTGCAGACAATGTGGTTGGTTAAGAATGAGCATTTCAGTGTTTTAGATTGACTTTGAATTGGTGTATTCATTTATGTTGCCAGTGTCTTGTTATGTAGTGATGTGAGAAATGCAGTAATTATTGTAGGCCTACTGACAAAACTGTGTTTATAATGTTTTTGTTTTTGTCTGTTTTTCGTGTGTTTTCATATTTTAAGCATTGGCATTTGGTTGCCAGTCAGTTCTATGTTTGCATGTTTGCTTAAATTTGTGTCTAATGTCTATCTCTGCCTGCGATGTTTAGAGAATAAAGGTATTGTTTTTAGCCGCTGCTGTGTATCTATCATTTCATATAACACGAGTGACATTATAAGTTAAAACAATGAGGTGAAGCTGAATTGTTTTGCGTCAAAAATAATGACGTCCCCCGTGTAATATGAGAGGATGATGCACTACAGCAGCTAAAAACGATACCTTTATTCTCATTCTTAAACACTTCATTTCAAAAATGAAAATATTAATCATTTAATATGCCAAATTTTTATCACATTTTACAAGGAAGTTCTTGTGCATAGAATTGATCTGCCCCGTTGTTGCTATGGACCTCCAATAGCGTGTACTGTACACGTATTGTTTTGATGCACACACGCTGAACCGTGTTATATTTTTTCATAACACCACTAAGTCCAATAAGATGCAGGAACTTTCTCAAGTGTTTAAGATTTACAGTTACACACAAAGGGATGTGCGTGTGAGAGAGAACAGAAAGAGGGAGAGGGGATGAGTGAATGTGTGTAGGGTGTATGTTTGCAAAGACTTACAAACGAGGACGCACACCAAAAAATGCAGAGTAACAGAGGACACCCAGAAACCGAGAATGTCCATGGTTCCTTCTACCATTTGCCTATTGCAAACAACATAAAAATGCATGAAAGACTTGTCTCATTTGCTAGTGTAGGGTCATGTAAAAAGTCAAGTGGGTCCATGATTTGGAGCAGGTGTGCAAGGTCCTCGGTTAGATAGGAAAAAGTTGTAGGTTCTCTTGTTTGAGTAATAGCCATCAAACAATGAAAACATGTTGTTTGTTTGTGTCCAAAGGGTTGTTTGTATGTTTGTGTTTATATGTGTTTTGTTTTGTGCAGTGGCGATACTAGGGGGGGGATATTTTTCCTGCTACCCCCAGTTTGCTCCCAGTTTTAAGGAAAAAACAACAAAATTACAACAATTTACACTTATTGTGGCAATTTTGTGCAGAAATTGGTTGTATTTTCCCCCTCCCCCATTCAACCCCCCTCCAATTTTTTTTTCCACTGCTGCCACTGATTTTGTGTACTGCTTTCCCACTTAGTGCATGTTTATATACACATCTTTGTGGTTTCTCACGTTTTGTGTGTGTGCTGTGTGCTTTTTATTTTTTCCACCAATAGGGGACATTTTATGGTCTTTTTAACAACCGGAGGTCCCGGGTGTCTTTCCATGTTGTCCCCACTTTCACAGCATATCCCTGATTCTATATATTCCAAACATGGACTTTTTACATCCGGTGACCTGAAAGGGGTAAGGTGGAAGTCCCATATTAGGCAAATAAACCCACCAACTATGTGGGGTGGGGGTGGGGGAAGTTGACAAAAATTACCCAATTAGGCAGTAAAAAATGTGTGTTTTTGTCCCCCACTTAGCCAATCATAATGTAATAGTTTGTCTCAAAGCCTTTCCCAAAATCCAATGCGGAATTTTTTACTTTAATTTTTCTTATCAAACTTGGACGAGCTTTTTGACAAGCATACACCAGGGGGAATATGCATATAGTTTCGCTGTATTCAAGATGAAGAATTTTAGACGTACATGTAGGCGAGATTTTTGTATGGTGAATTTTTGGAAATAACAGAATAAAAATAATAAGTACTTTCTCAATTCTGTGGGAATAACAAGCAAAAGACGGGCGATGTCTAATAATGCGTGCGAGGGGCTTTGAGACAAACTATTTAATTAAGACGGCCTTACTGGGATGTCATTTGTATTGCTGCAGTTGGCAACAATGATTTTTTTCACATTTTACATTTTACATTTTATGCAATATTTTTTAATTAAAATCGGTTAATACATAAGTTACAGTGATGTGAGGTGAAGTGTATTTCTTTGCTTTCATTTAAAGTTAGTCTCATCAGTTGCTGTGATTTGATGATGTATTGAAGTAGGAGTACGTGGAGACCATTCTTTTCATATAGGTTGGGGAATATACCAGACACTGTTGTGATCAAGTTTACCTGAAGAAAAAAAGTGTATCTAGTAATGCTTCACAAGCTTAGATTAGACATGTATTATTTGAAACATGCAAGGTCAAAGGTGAAGTGTACTTTTCTTTATGTACAACATGAACTGTGTTTATGGGGGATAGTGATATGAGGTATGTGCAGATTGATGTAGCGGAAAGGCGGTATCTTTTCTTAAACAAAAAGCGGCGACTGTAGGCGTGTTTTAATTGGCTTAGCCTGTAAATGATCGCCCTTTGTTGGTGTGTTGCATGCGTTGTCAGGAAGGGCAAGACCTACAACATTGTAGCTTTTTCCCATACTGTGGAAGAGAATATTTAGGTCTACAGTCCTGTTTTGACCGCAGTAAAGGGAAATGTTTTGACATATTTGACAATGAATGCTTTGTAAGAAGAGAAAAAGCATGAAATTTCAAATTTTGCAGATAATCTTTATAGGGAGTCTTCCAATTTAAGGGCTTTTAAAATTCCTGTACTGATTTTTCTGTAAAGTTGCTGTTGCCAAGATATTCTGGTACATTGGGTTACTGTCTTTGGGAAGTATGAGTCTTACAGCTACTTACCTTGTTATGAATGCCTTAGTGTTGTTTCTTTGAATTTAGAAGATTAAGAACGTTTGGTTGATGGCCCTGAATTAAAGATGAAATTTGATTTTGCCGGAATTTGGATTTCGGGCCAACAATTAAACAAATTCCAGATTTGAAAAAAAAAAAGTTTTATTTGGTTTTTAGGTTGTCTGAAGGGAAAAACCTCATGGCATCACAAGTCGTGTGTCCGGCTGTCCCGTCTGTGTTTTGTCCATCAACAATTATAGAAGGCTTTTGGTTTAAATGAAGAAATTAAATCCCAGTGCAACTTGGGTCATTGTAGCTGCATTATGGGTTCCTTCATGTATTGATGGTATCCAAGGTCACTATGGGCCAGTGAAACCACTGTGGCTACTGGTCGATGATCATCTGCTTGGCATGCGAGGGATCTAAGGTTCGAATCCTGTTGGTATGAAGTGACTTCCTTATTCATCTTCTCTCCCTTTTTGTTTCTTCTTTAACTTACAATAGCAAAAAGCAGTGTTTGGTGTTAGCGCTAATGTCATGTCTTCCATAGGGGTGTATGGATTTTCCCCACGGGAGGCACTCCCTATAGATCTGAAATGATAGGGACATGCCTTGGCCATGTTAAAGGTAGGGCTTTCAGGTCAAATGTACAATTACAAAAATATGGGGTCATTCAGTACACAAACTTAATAAAAATGGGGTCATTCGGTATGAAACTTTAAATAAATTTGGGGCCATTGGGGTAACAAACTGTAAAATTGGGGTCATTGGGTACATTAGATTGCCAAAAAGGTGTCATTGAGTATGCATAAATAAGTGCCAAAACTGCCAAAAAGAAACTTGCCACCTTGGGAACTTGAATCAATTAACAATCGGAAGCAACTGGATGATTGAAATTGAAAAATCCCATTAACACAAAAAAGGGTCATTGAGTGCAAGCCAGTTTGGAATAGGGGTCTATCCCGAGGCACATGATGCATATCCATTATGCAAGTACCCCCCCCCCGGAGATTTTCGCTGTAAGAGCCAGAGGGATTTGAAAAGGTTTATGATCCCTGAGTGTTGCTGGCTGTAAGTTATGCACTGTGACAGTGAGGGCAGTATGACAGTAGTGCAAGAAGCCATACTGATCACCATGTCATATAGCTGATTATGTTCCTTTAAAGTTGTATGCATATCTGCGCTTTAAATAGCCACATATTTTGTTCAGACTTGCAGAATGACATAATTACGGCTACTCATTCAGTGTCTGTACCAGACATATTTTAATACAGCTACATTGTAGAAAAGTGCAGATATAATTAATTATGTAGGGATTTGTAAAGTGTAATGTTCAATTAACTTTAACTGATTCTTTTCCTTAAATAGGTCTGGACTTTGATGTGCACATTTTGTAAAGATTTTTAGCATTATCAAGCTTGACTGCTTCTACATTTACCAATTAATGTAAATAGTTAAGTTCGCACAAATATGGCTGTGGAAAAAAGGCGGCTTCTGGTCCCTGTGCTTAGTATAGTAGCAATTAAATTCAACATGTCATTGCACTTCTTTTTAAATGTCTTTGTTAGAAAAAACAATCTTGAAATTCAGCCTGAAAGAAGACAAAAATGAAAAAACAAAACAATACACATTGCTTGTTGGGTCAATTTATTGTAGAAATCTTCAGTTTCATTAGGGCCTGTATTAAGGGTAGCAACTGTTTTTAACTGTTGCGATTTGGTAGCTCACAGTATCTTGCAAATGGTAGTAAGCTTTGGCAAAAATTGCATTGATCATCTCATAGCGAGTATGTAGAAGAATTCAAATATCACGGATATACTTTTGTAGGTCCAACAATACACCATGCACCCTTAATATGTCTACTGAACAGTAGAATGGATAGTACTTATTAGCTTTGTTGATATAACATATCCTTGTTTATTTTGACAAAACTGAAATGAAACAATCTCAATGTTTGATGCAGTTTAGTTTTACATTCTATTCATAATCTTGAAATATGAATATTAAGTGAGTTTGATTGTATCAAAAGATTTTGATGTCTACATACATGCATATAATTGTGAGCCTGCCTTACACTGCTGTTACAATATGTTGGCCCAGATTCAAGTGGAAGTCAATGGAAGGATATTACATAAAAATCTGTCATTAAAAAGCCATTGTATTTGTAGCATAGCCAGTTCTGTCACTACGGGCACGCAACACTGAATCAACACACAATTCCAGCAGTAATCAAGTTTGATGCATATTCAGATTTTAATGATATTAGTTTTTAACAATTTGAATGGGCAGCAAAAGGCCCTTAAGTGATCAAAATCTGAATGTGAGAGGTTGCAGTAATTACCAGTATCAATTTATCCTCAATTTGGATATTTATACAGATTTTGCTTAAAGTATTAAAAAAAAACAACTTGCAGGATAACTTCTAAAATATTCTTGCACAAGCCATATAGCAGTCTGTGTTGCAGACCATGTAACTATTCGTTCATCTCAAAATGAGGTTCTGCCCGCAAAGTGTGTTGCGTGTGCATCGTACACCTGTCAAAAACGCATGCTTTAATTGTCGCGTACACTTTGCAAAAACCTTATGGTGTTTTTTCTAATCTCGTTTTGGTAGCAAGGCCGAATATTATCCACAGGATAGATACCACTGAGTACCACACTCTTACAGAAACCAAAATGGTGCAGCTTCACCGCCCGCTTGTCCCTCTCCATTGCGACTTGCCGCATCCCCCCTCCATCAGTGGCGTAACTAGGGTTGGTAGCGCCCGGGGCAAGAAACAAAATTGGCGCCCCTACCCCCCCCCCACCCCCCACCCGAGGATATCTTAGACATGGGTAGTGGTGTAGATATTGCCTAAGGATATATAATGCCCCTCCCCCATTCTTGAAACAATTGCACGCGCTAAAGTTTGGACAAATAAGGCCTATACACTAATTATTTTTGGTTACTAGAAGTAGAATATCGGTCTTAAAATGTGCTGAATTGCGCGCGAAAATTTTGACTTTCGCTTGGAGGGGCGCAGAATGGATGCTGAATTGGTCAGGGTTGCCCCCCTCTGTTACGCCACTGCCCTCCATTGCAAGTAGTCTTTAACAAAAGACTATTATAGCAGTGTGCATCATTCAGCCAGTCATTCAGTCAAGCTTTTTATCATGATTCACCAGCTTTTGAACTTGAGGATTCAGGCAACTTGTCAAGTTTGTTTTCACTTTGACCCTATTTATAAATGAGATATTTGTGGAGTGAAGATGTCTAGATTTGATAGGTTATTTGATCCATTTACTGTAGCAGTAGAAATGTTTGCGGAATTTATTTTTCACGCTCAACACAAAATGATATAAAAATTAAAATGCACAAATATAAATGCATAGGACTATATAATGTATGAAAACTTGAAACTAATGAAAGTAATAATTTAAAAAGAAGCGTAGTATTCAAAATCTGCAAAGCACAAAAAATTTGCTGCGAAAATGGCCACTTTTACAGTACTTGTGTAGTTTGTAGGCAATCATTGCCAAGTTTTATTTCTTGTGTAAGAAATTGAGGTGCAAAGGAGGTATTAGGAAGGAAGTAATACATGAAGTTGAGAAGGTTGTAGCCAGTCCTGAGGCTATGATAATGTATTACTTACCATTAAATATCATGCAATATAAATGGATGAATCAACATGATCAATTGCAAGGTTTTTGGAGATAAAGCTCCTTCATGTCAGTACCATAGCTAGCGGGGTGGGGGTCTCTGCCCCCTGACAAAAAATTGAAAGAGAAAAGTGCCCTCTGACAAAAAAAAGAAAACCAGGAAGGTAAAGGAAAAGAAAAGGAACACAGAGCCCCTTTCCCACCAAGATGCAACCTGATCGTGGGACCAAAATTGTATAAAATACCAAATGAAAAAATGTGTGTGTGCTATGAATTTTTTTCATCTTTACCACCCCCCAATTTTTATTTTGCTACCCTGACCGAGAAAGCTGGCTACCCCTGCTTCATGCCTTGAAACTAGAATTTGACTTTCATTAGCTTGAAGCATATAGGCACGGAAGTTATATTTATATCAAAATTTAAATGCACAGCCTCAAATGCAAATTGTTTACCCACAAAGGCTAATGTTATCTAATTAAGTGCTGTGTAATTATTAGAGTCAGTGCTCTACTTGCATCAGCTTCTAATAATACAAAATATTAGATCGTGAAGATAATTTATGAATAACTCCTGTGAAATAAGAGTCTATGGCAAAATCAATACTGCCTGGTGCAATATTTTAGCAAACAAAATTTCTGCGAGTTTGCACACGAACCACCCTTTTTGCAGCATGTAATTTTTGTGAATTCGTACATTTTCTTAAAGGCCTAATGATAGGAAATAGAAAAGACTCAGTACACCGGTCGATCTTACCGCTTCCGATGTTGATTAAGATACTTCTTGCATCGATCCCGAGATGCGGAAAAAACCAATAGTCATTTTGTCCCACATAAATGAATAAATAACAAAAAACCCCCGATCCCCCGAGTGGACTCACCCATCCGGTGACGTCACACACGATAATCATCCTTATCCTCCTTGGTTTCTAGATGAGATAGACGTGTGGATTTTTCTTTGCCAACGCTAAGTATCATTACGAACCAAAGGACGAGATATACAGTTTGTTTGTTACACCTGAGGTAAAAACCAACCAGTATAGTACGCTAGGGAGATAGTTTTGACGACATTTTTCGGCTAGAAAAGTGACAAAAACGATCCAAAAACTTAGCTTGTATGAGTGTTTCTGTTCGTATACGGGACACACGTTTTCAAAATGGCCGCCCTTAGGACGCCATTTTATTTTTTGTTCTCACGTAAAACAACTATAGCAGACTAGTAAGTTACAATAGATGTTTGTACAGTACTGTGTATACATGTATGGTGAGTGATTATCGCTATGTTTATGGTGTGCTCTATCGTTATATCTTTCAGTACACGCCTGATGACGAGTTACTGCTAAGAGTTCGGTGGGTTTCGAAGGACCAGCCTGACAAATCTATAGAAAAAGGTTTTCAGTTTTTCATCCCTTTGTATATATATTTTTATATCATACCACTACATCTGAGACAGCCACTGTGCGTGTGGGTCTGCTTATTGGGCTTGAGCTTGTGTTCGGGGGTAGTGCTATACGCTCCCGATTACTACAACATGTCCAGGCCTTGTCAATCCTGCCCTTCCCTTGTGGCAGAGTGGGACCCACATCCACTCTGCTACACCCATAGGGATTGTTCTAAATTTAATAAGTGTGCATCTTTTTGCATAGGCTTATCGGACGTACATTGCGAAGATTTAGAAAGTAGCGCTCGTTGGGACTTCGACACAGACAGAAAACGAAGACCAGGAAACAGAAGGCTACAGGTAAGGTTGATATGGTAGGTACTAGCGCGGCCGGCAAGGGCCACGCTAAGGTAACCTCTGGGGCTCCGGTCCCGGCAAGCAGGCGGACCCTCCGGGACTGCTAGCGAGCCCGAAGGCCTAGCAGCCAGCGAAAGCACTGACAAACCGTCTAAGCTAGTAGCAGGCAGCAGGGCGGTACTTGCCCTAACAGGCGAGTACCAGTCTACCAGTGAGATCTCTAGCGAAGTTTCTTGCAGGTGGACACCCGTCTATTGCTGGCGTAACAGCGGGTCTAGCACCCGCGAAGTAGCCGGCGATGGACAGTATGCCAAGGGTACCCGGGCTTGCCTGGGCTGAATCCTAGCATACAGCGTGCGAACGGACCTCGGCTTGCCTCGGCTGGTCTGTAGCACGCAGCGTGCCAGTGGAACCCGGCTTGCCTGGGTTGATCCACGCACGCAGCACGCTTCGTTCTCGCAAGGGTCGAATGAAAACGTGCATGGGTTTAGCATAGGCGATAGCGGGGCTAACGCTTCGGGTGTAGTCTTAGCAGAACCAACTGGGGTTGTCACACGGCAGCGTTCCATGGCGGGACCGCCGAGTGATACCCTGGGCCTTGGAATGGCTGCGGGACTGGCTAGCGGCTATACGAGTTGGGCTCGCAGTCTCTCACGGGACAGCGACCCAAGTGCAAACGGTGGCAGCTACCGAGACGAGCTACGGCTCGACTTCAGTGGTAGCCACTATGCACGCGCCCATAGCTGCCGTGAGTGGTCCGCCACACACAGCGACCTTGGGCGAGGCTCAAGAGGTTAGGGTAGGTAGTTTGAACAGCCTGGCTGATCAACAACCCACTTATGTCCTCGAGAGCCAGCAGAGCGTGGGTGATCCATTACAGTCAATGGGTCAATTACCCTCTTATGATCGATCACTATCTATTCAGCGGAGCATGGCTCCATTGATTGATACTGCCTATTCAGGTAGCGAGGTGACTGATCGGGGTATACACGCTCAGCTACCCGTGATACTAGGCAAGCTCCTTCTAGCCAAGGGACAGCCAGTATAGCGGGTACCCATACACGGGCTTGATCCTCTAGCGGGAACGCTGTGAGGCATGGGTACAGTGGTACGCAGCCGGGAGCCCTACCGGGCACCCACGCTACAACCACGCAGGTACCGCAGTACTCGTCCTGGTTGCCACAGTCTCTGTGGCAACAGGGGGGGGGGAGGCGGTGCTGGTACTGCCGTTCCATGGGGTTTCCCTGGTGGCGGATCCTTTCAGGGTCAGCTACCGACAGGGTATGCCCCGTGGTACCCGCCGCAGGGTGGTTTCTTCCACGGTTAGCACCGTGGCAAGTGCCGCCTAGCGCTGGGCAAGCAGTACCACCAGCTGTTACCCAGGCTGGGCGGCGAGTGGCTAACCCTGATACAGCTCAGGGTAGGCCGCACGCTGCTATGGCTAGGGCGACAGCAGCGAGAGCGCGCGGATCCCGGGGTGCTATGGCTAGCATCTCGGGGTCGGGCGGGAGTCCGCCCTCTTCTGCTGGTGTTCAGTTGGCTAGCCACACGGTGGCGACACCTCCCTGTCCACCTTCAGATGCCCGTCGTCAGATCTCTTCCTCATCAGAGAGTGAGTCAGAGTCTGAAGGCGAGGGAAAGGAGTCGGAAGATGAAACCAGTAGCGACTCACAGTCTGATGAGGCTGTGCAGGTAGCTTCAGGTATCCTTCCCCCGCTTCCCCGTGAGGAACTCGCTAGCAATGGTCTGCCTGCGGACACCGCTGAGGTGATGAGCCGTGTGGCCCAAGGTTTGGGCCTGGCTTTCTCTCAGGAGGAGTCCATTCAGGAGGACCAGGGCATCTTTTCAGTAGGATGCCCAGCTAGCGGCGTCCACACAAGGGTCGCCCGCACTTGCATTCCCGGGCGGACCTCAAGGGTAGGTTTCGTAGGGCTGTCAGGCTCGCTCATTCTGAACCTCAAGCCGTTGAACGAGTTCATCAGGCCCAAGAGGTTCAGAATGGAGACTCGCCGGTGCTAGCCTGCCCCATCAAGGGTATGTGGGCGGCATCGCTAGATCTCTCGGACGATATCTGCATGTTCCGATCGCACCTCAAGATCAGATGTTTCTACGCTTCAAGGTACAGGGTCAAACTTACCAGTTTCGATGCCTGCCATTCGGCTTGTCCACCTCCCCCAGAGTGTTTACACTCCTGGTCAAGGCGGTGGCAGCGTACCTGCAGCGCGGGGGAGTCAACATGTGTTGCTACCTGGACGATTGGTTCATTTACGGACGCACCCGCTGGAGACACAGTGTCTCGTGGAGTTAGTAGTCCGTGACGGTGCGGGACCTGGGATTTCTGATCAACGCCAAGAAATCCAATTTGGTCCCGACGCGAGACACCACTATTCCTAGGGACCCAGATCAACCTCAAGGAGGGGATCGCGGGCGCCTCACCCGAGAGGGTGACGAACATGGCGAGGTGTGCCCGACTCTTGGCCGAGTCAGAGGGGGCACCCGCTGTGGCATGGATGAAGGTTTCGGGCCTTATGGCCAGTATGGTAGACCTCATACCGTACTGCCGCTTTCACATGAGGCCTATACAACTACACCTTCTAGCCTTTTACAGGCCCAGTCGTCACCCAATATCCCTCGCGGTTCCGATGTTGGAGATCGCGAGTGGAACTCTGGTAGTGGACCCATCAGCCCAATTTGACTCAAGGTGTCAGGTTTCTGCACCAGCGGTAAAAAGGCCACGTAGTGACGACCGACGCGCCAAAGCTGGACTGGGGGCCACATCCACGGGACTCAGTCTCGGGCCTATGGTCGGCCACGGAGACGGAGTTCCATATCAACCTTCTCGAACTTTGGGCAGTGGAGAGAACTCTCCAGCATTTCGAGAAGGTGATCGTTGGATCTCATATCGTTGTCCAAACGGACAACACAACCGTGGTGGCCTACCTCAACAGACAAGGGGGCACCAGGTCACCACGGTTGTGCCTGCACGCACTACGCCTGATAGGGTGGTGCAAGGCCAGGCAGATTACGTTGAGAGCGATGCACATAGCGGGAGTCACCAACATCATCGCGGACGATCTGTCACGAGGAAAGGTGTCGGGACCTACAGAATGGTCCCTTGCTCCGCAGGTCGCCCAGACGATCTTCGAGGTGATGTACCACCCTCGATAGATTTGTTCGCATCTCATCGCAATCATCAGCTGCCGGTGTACTGCTCGAGGGTCGCAGACCCACAGGCATTCGCCGTGGACGCTCTGTCCGTGAGACTGGGGAGGAATGACTGCTTACGCTTTCCCCCCGATCTCACTGCTCGCAAGGGTAGTGACCAAGATCGGGAGGGAGGATTGCAACGTCATTCTGATAGCACCGTTCTGGCCGAAACACCTGTGGTTTCGACCGATGGTGGATCTACTAGCGGCACCGCCGCAGTACCCCGAAAGTTACCTAAATCTACTCCGGATGCCCGGAGGAGAGGTACCAAGTCTACCACTAGAGCACCTGCAGTTAGCTGCATGGCCCTTATCAGGAACGCGGCGGAGGGAGGCTTTTCATCAGAAGCTGCTTCTCTCATCGCCGGGGTAGACGAGTCTACCCTCCGCACGTATAGTCAGCGCTTGGCTCCCTACTACGCATGGTGCGATGAGAGAATACATCTCCCACTAGAGCCCCTGTGCCTCTAGTGGCAGATTTTCTGACAGAAAAGTTCAGGTCAGGACTTCAGCAGGCAACGATAGCCAACTACAAGTCAGCCATTCTCTCGATTCATCGGGATTTGAAGACGGGTCGACTATCAATTCAGATGGGTCCCTAAGTCTTCTTCTCGACGGTATGTTCAACGAGCGCCCGCTGAAAGGAAGGTGGTCCCTCCATGGGACCTCAACACAGTCTTGGAGTATATTAAGGGTCCCCTTTTGAGCCCCTGTCAAAAGCGACCCTTAAATACGCCACTCTTAAGGCGGCCTTTCTTCTGGCGTTGGCTTCGGGGACGGCGCTGCTCGGAGTTGCACGCAGTCTCAAGTCAGCCTCCGTATTTACTAACAACGGAGCGACGCTGTTTCTTCGCCGGATTTCCTTGCAAAAAATGAGCGAAGCACATTCCGGCACTCGCCCCTCTTCCTCCCCAGTATTGGGCAGGGTTCGTCAATAGTCGAAGACAGGATGTGGTGCCCGGTGAGGGAGCTACAGCACTACCTTGGCCGAACACAAACCTTAAGAGGGGCTCATGACCGCTTATTTATCACCCACGCTGAACCGCACGGTCCAGCCGCTAAGCAGACTCTGGCACGGTGGCTGGTCCAGGTGTTGGTGGACTCGGGCGGTAAAAGACGCCGCCCCAAGGCCCACTCAACCAGATCTATCTCATCATCGTGGGCCTACCATAGGGGGGTCCCCATTGAGGAGATTTGTCAGGCTGTGTCCTGGAAGAACCCGTCGTCCTTTTCCACGTTTACTACAAAAACGTAAGCCAACGACCAGGCGATAAGTTCACCAGGGCAGTTCTTGGGCGATAACATGGTGGTTGGGTACCAGGTGTATTTCAGACAGTCAGAATTCCAACATGGTAAGAACCAGTGTTTCTATTCTTAACCACTGCACTTTCAGTTCAGGGTTTTTGTCTGTTCACGTAGTCTTTCTGTTTCCGCCGTGAGGGGGGGGAAATAGTTTGACCTCGCGATTACCATGCTACCCACTCCCGATCCTTATCAGATGCTGGCCAATCTTGTACCTCCATCCGTCGGTTACTTGCTAGATCGATCTTTCAGATGTTGATGCAAGAAGTATCTTAATCAACATCGGAACGGTAAGATCGACCGGTGTACTGAGTCTAGTCCCAAACAAAATGTTTGGTAGACTCATAACCGTGCGATCTTACCTTTCCGATGTTGATTATCCCGACCCCGCCGCCCCTACAAGTTTGGCGAGTAGGGGCTGCCCAAGTCGGATAAGGGATGATTATCGTGTGTGACGTCACCGGATGGGTGAGTCCACTCGGGGGATCGGGGTTTTTTTGTTATTTATTCATTTATGTGGGACAAAATGACTATTGGTTTTTTCCGCATCTCGGGATCGATGCAAGAAGTATCTTAATCAACATCGGAAAGGTAAGATCGCACCGGTTATGAGTCTACCAAACATTTTTGTTTGGGACTAATATTTGAGAGCATGAACATTTGTGAATCTATGCTGCTCACAAAAATTTCATACACACAAATATGCTTTACAGTAAGTTCTACATTCTGGGTTAATCATGCTAATATACATGTACAATAGAGAAATCTTCTTAATGGCATTAGGCCAAGGAAAGTCGATTTTGAGTTTCCCGTCACCCGCCCTCACTTCATTTTCTGACCCTCACTTGAATTCATTATTGTGATTTTCCAAAAAATGCTGATAAAAACTGGTTATATTTGCAAAACAATTATGAATATCCCTTTATTTTTTGTGGAAAAATCAAAATCAAAACATACATTTTGCTGTCAACCTTGCAGACTCTTTTTAATATACTTTTGAATCTCATTTGGGCTAAACATCCATCTTCAAGTGGGTGAGCGGCAAATAACAACACATTTTACATGCGTGTTGGTGATATAATGAAAGGCAGAAAAATAATGAATAATGAAAAAGTTACCTCACTTGTTTTCAGAAATTATGTGATGGGAAACTCAAAATTGACTGTTAGGGGCCTTAAAGGCACATTATTATCAGAAAACAATTTAATGTGAAAGAAGATTCTCACATCTAAAAAAAGAGTCATATTTGAAATAGTTATCTTGCATTTTTATGCAAATATAAGTAACATTTTACAAGATAGAATTTTGTAACTGCATAAACTAAATGAAAGTATACCTCAAATTACCTCTGATCATTTAATAAGCTTGGTGGTGCTAAACATTGTTTTTTTACTTTGCCTAAATATTTTGCAAAAAATGGGCGGACATCCTTGTCAACAAATGTTTCGAGTATTCCTCATCTCAAAAGTTTCTTGGCAGAAAAGAAATGAATACCTGAGTGGGAGAAGGGCCCAACTCCATCAAAACTGTTTTTGAGATATTAAGAAAAAAATTAATATTTGGAAAAGTTTTATAGACAGAATGTTTTCATCTTCAGGGGACCTTTAATACATGAACATACAATATCACATACATTCGAAATTATATATAATGTTTCCATGGCAATGGTACAGGTCTTAATGCGAGCTGGAGTTGGGCCCTTCTTCCACTAATATACTGCAAGTGCCAGTTCCGTCAGCAAATGTGTCATAAATAGCAACAGAAATTTAATAATTATCCATTAATTGCACAAGTAGAAGCATGTAATATGTTAGCAAGAAAGTTTATTGCAGTGAAAAGCAGATTTCATGGATGAACAAAATTCTTCTTTAACCCAATATTTGTGGAAGAAGGGCCAAACTCCATGGAGTTGGGCCTTTCTTCCTGAAAGTGTACATGGAAGAATATTTAGAGAGTGGATTTTGGCTCATCTTTCACACACAAGGAAGAACAGTCTGCTGGCAATAAAATGCTGGACTTAACTCATTTTTGTAAAAAATTGGAGTTGGGCCCTTCTTCCACTCAGGTATTCAAATGCAAGTAGGTAATGGGTTTGAGCACCAACCAATGCCTCATTGCATGCTGGGTAAATTATGTAAGTGGTAGTGTCTCTGTGAGTAAATGTCAAGTAGGCAAATTATTACATGATTTACAAAAACCATGCATGTGAAATGAATATTTGAACATCATGGTGTTATCATGCAGCATTTGTTGCGCAAGAATTTTGTAAAAATAAGGAAGGCAGCTCTAGATTTCTGTCAGTGTTGCATACATGTGCCGTTTTTGTTCCATTAACCGCCCATGCCCCTATAAGTGCCCACCAAGCAACTTTACTACACATGTTCCATTGTTCCTCCCTCATTATTAAATTTTGCTGGATCCAACAACACATGTATCAAACATGTAACCATCTATCTACACATAAATCCATACTTTGGGCCATTTTTACATGCACAAATATTTAGTACCCGTGTTAAGCACCATGGACAGTAAACGGAATTAAAACAGTACAATATTATATGACCAAGTTTCCAGGAAGAAGCATGGTTCATCCCAATACAAAAGTTATAGGAACCTACTGGCAATTGTGTGTAAAATACAAAACCTGTCTCTTGCATTCAAATCATTTTGTTTAAGTTTAGAACTTAACAAATAACAAACCCCTAACCCTAATCCCAACTTGAAACCCTATGAAATAGCATGCATGTATTAAAGTTAAGCGCTGTGCTTCATCTTGGTGGCTTTGATGGCTTCAGAACCCATACCATTCCTCTTGTGTGTCAGCTTTATTTGTCTCAATAATTAAGTGCAAACACCTCTAGTTCATCACCTCTAGTTCATGCTCCCTCTGACCCACCTTAAAGTGTATCATCATATCCTTTTAATTTGCCAGTAGAACAAAATTTGTTTTATACAGTTGTAGATAGTTAGTAGTACAGGCCTCTGACCTTTAAACATTTTTGCAGACAACCTATCCCTTCTGACATTAACAGAAATGAGGTTAATAAACGTGTCAGGCACCTTTAAAGTGACAGTACTTTGCTAGTGATCCATTCACCCAGCCAGGCATCCAGCCAGCCAGGCGTATATATGCATGTATGTGTCTAGGGTTGATATCAGCAAGATACACAGGCAGGCCAGGCACTCAGGTCATAGCATTTTACATTAAGCTGTCAACATTAACAGGTAGTTAACATGCTACATATAACATGCTAACACTTGAAAGAAAGATAAAAATAGTTTGTGACTGCTGTCGCAAAGGTTATGTTAGCTAGATTTAGGAGATGAGAAAGCTTTATGGGGAAAATAGCGT